>NC_069797.1:52487425-53129141 GCF_027406575.1 Nycticebus coucang
GCCGTGGTATTGGAATATCTTTGAAGAAACTACGTGCCATTTATGGAAAGCCCCCATAGAGTTATGTAGACACACAGTGTTCTGGAGTAAGTCCCTGGCATCTGCATAAGAGCATCATAAACTTTTGCTAAACAGCTTCTGGAATGCCACTGGAGCCCGACAGAAATGGAACAACTGACCATGGTCATCAATGTTGGTGCAGCCCTTCATAGGTTCAGTTCTATCAGACTCACCAATTCCTTAAGTCAGCTGAGCCCAGCAGTACTCTAGGATGCAAAGAGTATACCCTGAATTGAACTCGAACAAGACCAGGGTACACAATAAGAGGTACAAGTATGCCGCCCAACCTTGTGGCCGAGAGCCCCATGTCATCCACCACTATGGCACCGGTACCTCTCCTTTGGCTTACATGAATGGTGGCTGCATGGGGAGGTGGGAATCTTGGTGACTATCCGAAAGAAGAGGAAAAGAAGCAGAGCTTATTTCGCAGATGGGTTGGCTCAGAGGATGCAAGCTGGGAATAGACTACTGCTGTACTCGAGTCCTATTTTGGATTGTCCTGAAAAACAGCAGTGAGGGAAAATACTGTCAGTGGACAGAGCTTTAGCAGTGCCCCTGGATACCCATTATCTATGGAAAAAGAAAGAGCCCCAGGTAAGAATGTACCAGAGTCATATGCAGAGGCAAATGGCTTGACTGCTTGGCCATGGACTTAAGAAAGATGAGAAGATGGCTCGGCACCTGTGGCTCAAGTGGCTAAGGCACCAGCCACAAACACCTGAGCTGGTGGGTTCCAATCCAGCCTGGGGCTGCCAAATAACAATGACAGCTGCAACCAAAAAATAGCTGGGCGTTGTGGCGGGTGCCTGTAGTCCCAGCTACTTGGGAGGCAGAGGCAGGAGAATCACTTGAGCCCAGAAGTTGGAAGTTGCTGTGAGCTGTGATGCCAGGGCACTCTACCCAGGGTGACAGCTTGAGGCTCTGTCTCAAAAAAAAAAAAGAAAGAAAGATGAGAAGATAAGGGACAAGGAGACATGGTAAAGAGACATGTGAATGGACATGTGGGAGTGAACATAAAGTGCAAAGATCTTTGTATGACACATCAATTCCCATCAGAGGGCATCCACCATGGAAGATGCACTTACATAAGTTAGTAGACAGAGCAACTGGGTCAGGTGACATTAGCTGGCTTCTGTCATTGGTTTGGGGCTCACACATGGGAACATGAATGGAGACCCAAGGTGGTAAGAAATGAAAGCTATCACGGGACACAACAGTATGGGGTCTGACTCACCAAAATTCATTTTCATACTGCCAACCAATGCCATGCCCCAATATGGCACCATCATTCCTCAAAGAGATCAATTAGCCATGTGATAACAAGTTGATCACATTGGATCCCTTCCACTCTGAATGAGGCTACAATTTTTCTTGATTGGAATTGACACAAATTCTGGGTGTAGATTTGCTTTTCCAGCCACAGGACCTGTGATGGTTCGTTTTTTCTGTCAAATTGTCTGGGTTATAGTACTCTTATTCGATCAAATGCTAGTCTAGGAGTTACTTCGATGGTATTTTGTAGATGTGATTAGGCACAGGGAGTTGACTTTAAGTAAAAGAGACTATCTTTGATAATTTTCATGGGCCTCATTTATTCAGTTGAAGGGCTTTCCAAGATTCCCTTGAGGCAAAAGAAATTCTGCCTATAGACTGCAGCATCAGTTCAGCCTGTTGGCTTGCCTTAGGGATTTTTTTTTTTTTTGAGACAGAGTCTCACTTTGTTGCCCCAGGCTAGAGTTCTATGGCATCACAGCTCACAGCAACCTCAAACTCCTGGGCTCAAGCAATCCTCTTGCCTCAGCCTCCCAAGTAGCAGGGACTATAAACGCCTACAGCAACACCCAGCTAGTTTTTCTATTTTTATTTTTTATTTTTTTAGAGATAGAGTCTTACTTTGTCACCCTCGGTAGAGTGCTATGGCGTCACAGCTCACAGCAACCTCCAGCTCTTGAGCTTAGGCATTTCTCTTGCCTCAGCCTCCTAAGTAGCGGGGACTACAGGCTCCCACCACAATGCCTGGCAGTATTTTTTTGTTGCAGTTTGGCCGGAGCTGGGTTAGAACCGGCCACCCTCGGTGTATGGGGCCGGTGCCCTCCATACTGAGGCACAGGTGCCGCCCCTTTTCTATTTTTAGTGGAGATGGGATCTTGCTTTTGCTTAAGCTGGTCTCGAACTCCAAACTCGAGCACTTTGGCCTCCCAAAGTGCTAGGATTACAGGCATGAGTCCACGTGCCTGCCCTGCCTTATGGATTTTGGACTTGCCTATCTAGCCCCCACAATTTCATAAATCCGTTCCTTGCAATAAATCATTATATATATAAAATGTATATATACATGTGTGTATATATAAATGTATACACACACACACACACACACACACACAATCTTCTATTGATCCTATTTTTCAGGTAGAGTCTTGACTTGCTGGTACAAGGCCTGTGCCAGCATCGCTATGATTTGAATATATGTGTCCTGCCAGAATTCATATGTTGAAACTTCAGCTTCATGGTGATGGTATTAAGAGGTGAGGACTTGGTGGGCGGTACCCGTGGCTCAAAGGGTAGGGCGCCGGCCCCATATGCCAGAGGTGGTGGCTTCAAACCAAGCCCCGGCCAAAAACTACAAAAAAAAAAAAATAATAATAATAAGGGCGGCACCTGTGGCTCAGTCGGTAAGGCGCCGGCCCCATATATCGAGGGTGGCAGGTTCAAGCCCAGCCCCAGCCAAACTGCAACCAAAAAATAGCCGGGCGTTGTGGCGGGCGCCTGTAGTCCCAGCTACTCGGGAGGCTGAGGCAAGAGAATCGCTTAAGCCCAGGAGTTGGAGGTTGCTGTGAGTTGTGTGAGGCCACGGCACTCTACCGAGGGCAATAAAGTGAGACTCTGTCTCTACAAAAAAAATAAATAAATAAATAAATAAAATAAAATAAAATAAGAGGTGAGGACTTGGGAAAGTGATTAGGTCCTGAGGGCCCTGTCCTCATGCGGGGATTAATGCTCTAATGGAAGAGGATGAAGGACGCTCTCTAGTGCCTTTTGCTCTCCTAGCTCTTCCTCCAAGTGAGGATGCAACATTCATTCACTCCAGGGGAGTCAGCAACAAGGTGCCATCTTGGAAGCAGAGAGAGCCCTCACCAGCCACCACATTCGCAGGCACCTTGATCGTAGAATTCCCAGCCTGCAGAGCTATGAGAAATAAATTTCTCATATACTTCTTTGTGTGGGGGGGGGCGGGGGGCGTTGGGGTCTGGGGCTGGGTTTGAACCTACCACCTCTGGCATATGGGACTAGCGCCCTACCCCTTTGAGCCACAGGCGCCGCCCCTCATATACGTCTTTATAAATTACCCAGTCTAAGGTATTTTGTCATAGCAGTCAGAACTGACTACGATGCTATCTGAGGGCTTCAAAACAACAAGGAACAGCAGTGGGCAGTGAACCTCCCACTTCCAAATCGCCTGTTTCCAGGGCACTGACCGTAGGACTGAGTGCCTCTCACATGGTATTGGATAATCTGGACTTGATGTTAAGGGAAAAAAACAGAGATGAGGAAAACCATATTTGGGGCCAGAACTCTCTGGGCTGGTAATCAGTGCTGCCCACTGATTCCTGGTAAGTGTTAACAACCACAGATGGTGGTAAGTCACATTTTGTAATACTGTCCATTGATGGTAGGAATGTAACCACAGAGTGTAGTCAGCCTGGTGGGTGGGTACAGATTAATCCAAAGAAGACTTCTGCTGAAGAATCACCCCTTGAGTTAATGGGCAAGTGTTGACTTTGGGAGGGGAAGGCAGAGAGTCCCTGCAAGATGAATACTGAAACAGCCCCCTGCAGTCCCATATGTGTGAAGTGACCAGGTCAAGCCCTGAAAAGGGTCAGAAGCCGAGGAATGCTAGATCCACCAGCCAGAGCAATGAGGGATGCTGCCCTGGAGTCAGGAATATTGAACTGAAAATGAGAACCATCAGCATTCAGTAAGTGGAAATTACTTTTCTGGCTATCCAGTTGTGACTTTGTGAAAATCAGTTTAGGAAGCCACTGAGCTGTTTTGACTGATGCACTGATTTCACAGCTGGGGTTTTTCTTCTTCTCACACTGGGCCCAGGTGAGAGGATATTCATTAGTGTAGGCCAGCACAGCAGTGCATTAAAATCCAGCAAAATCCTTAGGAAAATGCCAGCCCAATGCAGACCTGGCCAGCCGTAGTTTTAAAGAACGGGCGGGGGTGAATGCTGGTGGCTCGGATTAGCAAATAACATCCCAGACAATCCTCAACCACAAAATAGTGCTCACCCTGGAAAGCTACAAAATTAGAACTTTAAATATCAGCCAGTTACAAATTAAGACTATTTTATTTACCTTCCTCACTTCTGGGAGGCCACATCTTTCTGCCTAGGTGGCTACCACAAAGAGAATAAATAGAATTATGTATTTGGGAATGATGCCACATGTTTGAGGTGGGTCTATTAAGGTTCACATCCCATGTCTTGAGTGAAAGAACAGGGATCTTTTCAAAGGAGTTGGGTTTTTCCACTTCTTTTTGATCCAGGTTTCCAGACCCTAGGAAAGGGTCAAGGAGAGATCTGGGGACTTCAGCTCAGGAGACCATTGCAAAGAATCTGAGAGCTCCACCAAACTCAGGTTCCCACTGTAGTGAAGGGAGCTGCCCCGCAAGTTGAACCAAAGGTGGTGGGAATGACAGAAGAGCAGGCTCCTTCAAGGTCAGGAACTGGCAAAAGTGTCTGCAGCATCTCTGTCTCCTCTGCTTTCCCCCTCAGAGCAGTCATCTCATGCTTGGCCTGTCCTGAGCCCATGCATTCCCAGCCTCCCCTCCACATGCTCAGCCAGGCCTAGGTCCTGGGTGCATGCTTCTCCTCCCCCACGTCAGCTTCATTCCTTTACATCTGTACTCTAGGCTCACGGGAAGGAAAATTACCAATAGACACTGTTTCCCACTGTTTTTAAAATTAGGAAGCTGGGCCAGGCACAGTAGCTCACTCCTGTGATCCTAACAACTTGCGAGGCCAAGGCAGGAGAATAACTTGAGGACAGGAGTTTGAGAACAGCCTGGACACTGGACAACATGGTGAGACCCCGTCTCTTTAAAAAAAGAAGAAGGCGCGGCGCCTGTAGTACAGTGGTTACGGCGCCAGTCACATGCACTGAGGCTAGCGGGTTCAAGCCCAGCCCAGGTCAGCTAACCAACAATAACAATTACAACAACAAAAATAAATAAATAAATAAATAAATCAGAAGGAAAAAATGAACATTAAAAAAAAGAAGAAGAAGAAGAAGAAGAAGAAAAATTAGCTGGATGTTGTGGTGTGCACCTGTAGTCCCAGCTACTCAAAAGACAGAGGCAGGAGGATCACTTGAGTGCAGGAGTTCAAGGTTACAGTGAGCTATGGGTCAGTAACTGCATTCCAGTCTGGAAAAAAAAAAAAGAAAGGAAAGAAAAAGAAAATCAAACAGCAGACTTTATAATAGAACTCTGAGTCAAAACTCCATGTTACACATACCTTGGAGTCTCACCCCTCCCTCAATTTATAGATGAGGAAACTGACCACCACCCAAGGCCATACTACAAGTTCATGGCAGAGCTGAGGCTGCATTCCTCAGGAAGTCAGCCTCAAGACCTCCCATGGTGGTCAGCCATGGTGGCTCATGTCTATAATCCTAGCACTCTGGAAGACTGAGGCAGGTGGATTGCTTGAGCTCAAGAATTTGAGACCAGGCCCAGACTCTGTCTCTAAAAATAGCTAGGTGTTGTGGCGGATGCCTGTAGTCTCAGCTACTTGGGAGGCTGAAGCAAGAGGATCGCTGGAGCCCAAGAGTTTGAGTTGCTGTGAGCTATGATGCCACAGCACTCTACTGAGGACAACAAAGTAAGACTTTGTCTTAAAAGAAGAAAATGAGACCTCCTTGGAGCATTCCGTTCTCTTGCATATAGGTACATCTTTTGTTCTACTCTTTCAAAATAATACAGAAATTCTCATTTGTTCATCTGTTAAAGCAATAGAGAGACTGTTCCAAAAGAGAGCAATGGGTTCCAGATCCATTTTTATTGAATATTCATTCTGTAATCGCATGTTGAATGTAGCAAGTTTCCGTTCCGAGTTGGTTCGACTTCTGCTAAGACATTTGTTTGCTCTGAACACCTCATGCCAGATGGCAGGGACCAGGAAGTCTGGGAAGCAGTTTCTTCACTAGCGGATAAGCCACGCACAGACGGGCAAGAAGCAAATGTTCAGTTTCACCAGGCTATACTTCTGGTGCCTACAAATGGAGACAGAAATGGAAATTACCTCCCCTCTCCTTCTCCAGGGTAAACGGAATAACCAGACCAACCAGACTCTGGTTTCCCTCCGGGCTAAGCCACCATTTGAAGGATTCAGATCTTCACCGCCCTGCCCAGCACAGTCTATCTGCATGGGCGGCTGTCACTCATTCCCACCCCCTACTGCCCAGGCAGGTCTGGTCCTGCTGATGGATGCTGAGTCAAGACTGAACCCAACAATGGCTTTCCCAGGCTGCTGTGAAAGTACCTACTATGCTCCCCTCCTCCACCTTCAGGCAGCTGGCAACTCAGGTCTCCAGCCTTCCCAGCAAATCATCTCAAGGTGATAGAAATACTGACTACAATATCCAACAATTAAGTTTGTGAACTCATCTTAGAAGAAAGTGCTACAGTCACCTCCAAAGTACTCCCCTTGGGAAGCTGTGCACCAAGGCCAACACCTAGTCTACCCCTCAAAGCAATTTTTCTAGGATGAGTTCATGAACTTAATTGTCAGGTCTTGTGAGTTGACAGCTCTGATGGCCGTTTCAGAAAAAGAGTTCCAAAATTATTTTGAAGGGTGGACTAGGGGCTGATGTCAGTGCATAGCTTCCCAAGGGGAGTACTTCAAAGGCGACCATGAGTACATAACACTTTTTCTAGGATGAGTTTTTGCCAACTTAATTGTCCAAGCTCTTATGTTTGGAAAGAGCACTGTCTAGAAAATGGGTTCTTGGGCGGCACCTGTGGCTCAGTTAGCAGGGCGCCGGCCCCCTATACCGAAGGTGGTGGGTTCAAACCCGGCCCTGGCCAAACTGCAACAAAAAAATAGCCGGACGTTGTGGCAGGCGCCTGTGGTCCCAGCTACTCAGGAGGCTGAGGCAAGAGAATCATCTAAGCCCAAGAGCTGGAGGTTGCTGTGAGCTGTGATGCCATGGCCCTCTACCAAGTGTGACAAAGTGAGACTCTGTCTCTAAAAAAAAAAATGGGTTCTTGTCCTAACTCAACCTCTATCCCAACCTGCCTTTCTAGGCCAATCATTCATCCTTCAAAAGCCAGCTCCAGCATCCTTTCCTGTGTCTGTGATTTTCCTCTGTGTGTCACTCCTGCGCTCCGCACGTAACTGTCACAGTACTTACCACATTGCTTGTAATTAGTGGCAGACTTGTTTGTCTCCTAGTCCTGTGAGCTCCTCCAGGGAGGAAAATTGTCTTGATCATCTCATCTTTTTATCTATAGCACTTGGCAGGTATTCAATATACCAATAAATAATTATGGACTCTCTCCAAAATAAGAGGGTGGGGTTGGGTGATCTTAAAGGTCACTTTCTTACAGAAAAGTCTGTGGGGGCCATTTTGCAGTGGCTCATGTCCGTAATTCTAGCACTTTGGGAAGATGAGATGGAAGGATCGATTGAGGCCAGGAGTTTGGGCAACATAGTGAGACCCCCATCTCTACCACAAATTTAAAAATTAGTTGGGCATAATTGCAGGCACCTGTAGTCACAGATACTTGGGAGGCTGAGACAGGAGGAACACTTGAGCCCAAGAGTTTGAGGTTGCTGTGAGCTATGATCACACCACTGGTCTGGGTAACAGAGCTAGATCCTATCTCAAATAAATAAATAGAAATTAAAAGCATTTTGTCTGTTATCATAGAGTCCCTCTTGTAATGATATTTCTCTGATGGATTTGAACATGGAGTAGTTCTCCAAGGGAATGGGGATGAAAGCAAAGAATATCTGGAGGGGCTGAATGATGCTCAGTCATACACAGTTGAGGAGCCATCCAGATTCTCAGCTGGTAACCTCAGTTCCCTGCCCCAGGTCATCTTAAGCAAAGGTCTTGACCAGGCTGAGGTTTGCAATCTGCCGCAGGAGGTGACAGCTGGTTGTTTCTTCTCTGCATTGTTTGGGAGCAGAGCAGAGATCTAGGGAAGAGCTACTTTTAATGTGGGACTTTTAAGCAAAGGTTCCTCTTTGGTGTGGTTTGAAATAGTGCCATGGTGTGTTTGGATAATGGCTAAATTAGCCCTCTGTAAAGACTGGGAATGAAGGAATGTCTAAATATAAGTGTGAAGGCTGGGGTGGTGGCTCATGACTGTAATCCTATCACTCTGGGAGGCCGAGGAGGGAGGATCCCTTCAGCTCAGAAGTTTGAGACCAGCCTGAGCAAGAAAGAGTGAGAAACAGAAATAGAAAAATTAGGCTTGGCGCCTGTCTCTCAAGTGGCTAAGACGCCAGCCACATACACCTGAGCTGGCGAGTTCGAATGCAGCCTGGGCCGCCAAACAACAATGATGGCTGCAACCAAAAAAAAATAGCTGGGCATTGTGGTGGGTGCCTATAGTCCCAGCTACTTGGGAGGTGGAGGTAGGAGAATAGCTTGAACCCAGCAGTTGGAGGTTGCTGTGAGCTGTGATGTCACAGCATTCTACCCAGGGTGACAGCTTGAGGCTCTGTCTCGGAAAAAAAAAAAAAATAGAAAAATTAGCTGGGCATGGTGGCAGGTCCCTGGAGTGCCAGCTACTTTGGAGGCTGTGGCAAGAGGAGTGCTTAAACCCAGGAGTTTGAGGTTGCTGTGAATTAGGCTGTTGTCATGTCACTCTGTGCAACAGCGTGACACTCGGTCTCAAATATAAATAACTGTGGGAAATAGATTGAGAACTGCTTATGGGTAGAGTGGAAGAACCTCTTCCAGGATATAAGACAGTAGAAAAATCTAATCCACCTATCATCCTCACTTGCCAGCTCTCGGCATTTTTTAAAAGTAGAGAAAAAGTACAGCAGTGGGTTGGACGGGGAGGGTATTGTTCTTGCTAGCAATGGTGGTGGGGTGTTTTAGGACTCAGATAACTCATCTGTAAAAAAGAAGTTCATGTTTTGGGGGTGCCTACAACTATGGGCTGGGGGCTAGATACAGCTCATCTAATTCTCAGCAGCCTTTCCCATGCTGCAAGAAGAGAACACCACTTATGAATGGGGGCCCAAAGTCACGCAGCTGGTTAGTATCAGGGCAGAGTCTCATTTTGCCTCTCAGGATGGAGACAGCAGTCCTTTCCTGTCCCGCATTGCAGGCCTGTAAGAAGGAAGAGATAATGAACTGGAAAGCATATCTTAAGAGAAAAAGAGCTCCTCGAACATAGAAAATGTCCTGCTTGTCATAAGACAGCCCTATGGGCTGTTACAGAAGCACCTGTGGTCTAACTCAGGAGCACAGAGCCACCTGAAAGACCCTCAGAAACGTAGCACTGATGGGTGATCTTCAGAACTGGGTCTCCTTGGAGAAACCAAATCTGCAAACAGGAGACAAGAGGGTGCCTGCAGCAAAGCAATTCTAGAGACAGAAATAAATAGAAAGAGAAGTGGGGTCAAATAGGGTCTCTGGGCATTTCAGCCCCTTCCAGATGCCATGGTAGAAAATGCCATTGTGTGTATGTGTGGGAGAGTGGGGGTGGAGTGGAGAACTCTGGGGCCACAGGTTGCAGACGTCCAGCAAGGTTGTGCAGGTGACGGTGGAGCCAGTGGGTGAGAGCTGGTAACACTCTGGGCCTGTGAAGAGAAGCTTTTATTAGAAACCTTCCATTTTTTTGGCATCTGCCTAATTTGGCCAAACCACTCTTGGCAAAATGTCTGGATGTCCTTAGACCCAGGGTAGTTGTGATTTAACTTGGGGTAGGGTTGTGGAGTGTTGGGGAAAGGGAACAGGGCTGGGCCACAAAAACATGGGCTCCATTTTCTCACAGTGGTACCTGAAGTAAGTCAGCCCTGCCCTGGGCCTCAATTTCCTCATCAGTAAAACCCGAAGGGTTGGTCCACGGGCTCTCCACGCCCCCTCCGCCGCAGGGTGTCAGATCCCACAGTACGATTGGCTCAGGGTGGAGAAACACTCTCAGACCGACCCCAGGCAGGGGGCGACCCAGCTGAAGTCGTCAGAGCCCCTTTCCCTGTTGTCTTTCAGCCTCCCAAGTTGCCAACTTTTATCTGAGCAAGTGTCCGGAGCTGAAAAAGGTCAGCTGGAGACAGTGCGCCCTCCAACTGCGAGCTGTCGCCCGCGCTAAGCTGGGGAAACTCCAAGACTGGCAGCGAGGGGACGCGGCGGGGACGCGGGGCTCCGGGCCCTGCCCCGCCGCAGCCCCGCGCAGGTTGACGGCGTCGCGCCCGCCCGGGACGTGGCGCCTGCAGAGGTGTGGCCGAGGCTGGGCGGAGGCCGCGCCCGCGGGACGCCGGGTCCCCGCCGCGGGGGGATTCGTCCTTCCTGGACGTGCCACGCTCGGCGCTGGCGACCACAAACAAGGAAGCTCGGGGCACGCCCGGCGGGCGCCGAGGCCCGTGCGAGGCCGGGGCTGCGTGTGGGCGTCCAGCCAGCGGGCGCGGGAGGAGGGCGGCCATGGCAACCGCGGGGGCCGGGCGGGGACGCGTGTGGCAGGAGCACTGCTTTCTGCACACTTCGCGCGCCGCCCCCGCCGTCTGAATAGCTTTTCTGTCTCGGCGGATCCCCGTGTTGGGGCTGCCGATTGTTTAACTCGGAGACTGGCTGACTCTGTTCAATTTCCAGAAGCCTCTCGGGGACAGGTTCTGGGGGAGGGAGAAGAAATCTGTTTTCAGGAAAAGCCAGGCACAAATAACCTTACCTCTCCTCTCTTCCCTTGATCCTTTTATACCGTCCTGGCCTGCGACTATGGTAGGGACAATGGCCCGTTTTACAGATGGCAAAACTGAGAAGTGATACATTTAGCAGAAAAGAGAGGAGAATCCCCACCTGCCTATAGTCAGGCCCTGGAAAGCCTTCCCTTGCTGGTCTCGGAATCTAACAAGCCCATCTCCCTCTTTTCCTGGCTGCTGCCTCCGGTGAGGGGCTAGCAGGCTTCCAGGATCTCCCTGAAGGGAGGGAGGCAGCTAGGGATCCAGGTCTGGGCCCCCTGGCTACCTTTTGGAGTTACTCCACCCTCTCCTTCATGTCTTCTCAAGTCCCTCAGGACACAGGACTGGGCTGCAAAAATGTGCACAGCTTGAATAAGGAAGACTTGAATAAGTCTTACTCCCTCCCCCCCCCACACACACAAACACACACCTTGGTTTTCTCTATTCCCTCCATCAGGACTGGAGGTTAAGGACTAACACTCCTGTTTTCTCATTAATACATTTAATTAAAGGCCACTCTAGTGTTTCAATCTGTAACTTGGGCAAATCCCTTCCCCATTCTGGGCCTCCGTTTTCCCATCTATATAAAAAGACTCCCGGCACTAATATTCTGGGATTCTTAGGCACATACTTTGTTTGCAGGCAACAACCTGCCAATAAGGAGTTAGTGGTTTTGTTTTTGTCTTTTTTTGTGTTTGTTTTGTTTTGTTTTTTTTGCTGTATCTTAACTATACGTGCCTCTCCAGCACCTGTGCACATGGTAGGTTCTCAGCGAAAGATTGTTAATTAAGTATAAAGGTACTTTTTCTCATCCCCTCTCTGCCAACAAATTATTAGTAATGACCAAAAGGAAGAAGAGAAAAAAAGTGGGTTTGTTCACCCTGTTATCTCTGCATCACCAGGGTTGATTGGGAGTAGACTGGCACTTCCTGAGACTGGTGAGGAGCAGAAATATTTCCCCTCAGAATCTAGATTTGAACTTCATCTCTGCCTCCCTACCCCCCACTGATTCTGGCCACAAAGCCACTTTAAACCTTTGATTCTTTTTTTTTTTTTTGGTTTTTGGCCGGGGCTGGGTTTGAACCCGCCACCTCCGGCATATGAGACCCGCGCCCTACCCCTTGAGCCACAGGCGCCGCCCAAAAACCCTTGATTCTTATTTCTTGGCTTGTGGGTATGTCAGAAACAGTGGCTCCCATTTTACAGGTGACAAGACCAAAGGAATGAAATGACTCAGCCGATAGTATAGCACAAAACACAAAATGGAAAATGCCAGGAAGGCTATGTTAACCAGTGTGATGAAAATATGTCAAATGGTCTATAAAACCAGTGTATGGTGCTCCATGATCGCATTAATGTACACAGCTACGAAAAAACACAAAATGGTAGACCCAAGACCATTTTCACCTTTAGTTCAATGGAGAAGATAATGATAGTGTCTGTTTACAGAACTGTAGGACCCTCAGCTGCCAGAGAAGGGAACTACTGGTTGGGAGATACAGTGGGAGCCCGGAGGCCGGGTGAGGTTCTGTGAGCAACTTTCTTCCCTTAGGTACTTCCCTCTAGGTCATAAACAGGGCTGGGTATGGGCCCTGGACACAGGAGGATGAACAAGACAGTCTCTGCTTGGAGGAACTGACACTGTAGGGGGTAGGGGACAGCCTAGTACACAGATTAGCCTAACGCCTTGAGGCAGTTTTATAACATGTACAGCCAGTGTTGTGGGAGCCCAGGCCGAAACTTCTGAGTGTACTGGGTTTGTTTGTTTGTTTTAACATCTCTCTCTTTCTGAGCAAGTCCTTTAAGAAAAACATGGGCAGTTCAGGACCAGCCACCCTTAACCCAGCTTGGGGGCCACACCTGAGGGAGAGGTCTGTTGGATGACAACCCCAATGCCTTTTCCTCGGGTCTCTGGGTGACGTTGAGTGATTCAGGCAGGCATTGGTGCATGAGCTTCCCAAAGGAACAAGTCTGCTGGCTTTCCCTGGGTTTCAGTGTCAATCTGTACAGGGAGATCACATCAGGTGGTCATATTTGGTGTGTTTGATTTCTTACCTTGTACTTGATTAATGCTCTCTCTCTCTCTATATATATATATATATATATATATATATTTTTTTTTTTTTTTTTTTCAGTTTTTGGCCAGGGCTGGGCTTGAACCTGCCACCTCTGGCATATGGGGCCAGTACCCTACTCCTTTGAGCCACAGGTGCCGCCCTAATGCTCTAAATATTTTAAATGTATTTTTCAAATAAATTTATTTATACCTGCATATGGGTCAGATATCCAGCATGTGATACAAAATGCAAGAGATTCTAAAAAGGTAAGTCTTCTCTCTCCCCTGCCCTCAGCCTCCCAATTCCCCTCCCCGAAGGAAACTACCCTTATTAGTTTCTTATACATGCTTTCAGAAATCAACTATTCTTTTCCAGGATTCTTTTTTTTTTTTTTTTGAGACAGAGTCTCACCATGTTGCCCTCAGTAGAGTGCTGTGCTGTCACAGCTCACAGCAACTTCATACACTTGGGCTTAAGTGATTCTCTTGCCTCAGCCTCCTGAGTAGCTGGGACTATAGGCGCCCACCACAAGGCCCGGCCATTTTTATTTATTTATTTATTTATTTTTTTTTGGTTGCAGTTGTCATTGTTGTTTAGCAGGCCCAGGCAGTGCTCGAACCCACCACCCTTGGTGTATGTGGCTGGTGCCCTGCTCACTGAGTTATGGACGCTGAGCCAGGATTTTTTTTTTTTTTTGAGAGTTTCACTCTGTTGCCCCAGGCTAAAGTGTCCTGGCATCATCATAGCTCACAGCAACCTCAAACTCTTGGGCTTGAACAATCCTCTTGCCTCAGCCTCCCAGGTAGCTAAGACTACAGATACCTGCCACAATGCCTGGCTAGTTTTTCTACTTTTGGTATTGATGGAGTCTCACTCTTGCTTAGGCTGGTCTCGAACTCCTGAGCTCAAGCTATCTACCCGTCTCAGCCTCCCAGAGTGCTAGGATTACAGATGTGGCCTTCCTTGGACCCCAAGGGTAGAAAGAACAAGTCTCATCTTAGGTGACATCCTAGAGGTGATAGGAATTTGATTTCACCTGGCCAAATCCAAGGTGAGAAAAGAGGAATCAGAAGTTATCTCTCAACTCTCTTGATGTGACCCCCAGATGTCCCCTGCCAGTGCATCCGCAAGCCCACCCTGAGCTGTTGAACGGAGAAGGCTGCTTGCAATCCATGCACACCACAAAGAAAGGTGGCCTCCTTGGAGTGTCTACGTTCCTGATCAATTTAAGTGTATTTAATAAGACCTCCATTGTGCCCAGTGCCATAAACCAGGTTAAAACTAAACCCCACTCACCAGTTGCTCTCAGTTGAGCTGGAAAGAGAAAATACAAAAGTGACAACATTAGGCAAGTGTGGCTTCCAAGTGAGGGTGATGGCAGATAGGCAGGCAGGTAAGTCCTCGGGTGGTGGGCGGGTGGAGGAGGATTCAGGGAAATGGAAGAATAGCTGGGCAGGGCAGAAGGCCAGGGTTGACCAGAAAGAAACTAAAGCTCAGCCCTCTCCCTTGGGATTTGGTAGGGACTCAGGAAACAGCCAATTCGGCTCTAAAGTTTTTTTTTGTTGTTGTTTGTTTTTTTTTTTTTTTTGAGACAGAGTCTCGCTCTGTCACCCTGGGTAGAGTGCGGTGGCATCATAGCTCACAGCAACCTCAAACTCTTGGGCTCAAGTGATCCCCTTGCCTCAGCCTCCAGAGTAGCTGAGACTATAAGCCACAATGTTTGGACAGTTTTTTCTATTTTAGTAGAGACAGTGTCTCTTGCTCAGACTGGTCTGGAACTCCTGAGCTCAAGAGATCCACCGGCCTCAGCCTCCCGGAGTGCTAGGATTATAGATGTGAGCCACCGTGTCCGGCCAGGCCCTGAATTCTAATCCTCAGCTTTATTAAGCTAACTGGTTTGAGGAACTTGGGTCAGCATTTAGGAAGATCTTCATAGCAGAGATTTTTGTCCTTCCAACACCTTTCATCATAAATCACAACTCTATCTTTCCGATAGCTCCCTGGGCTCACTCTACTGCACCTCATGCTGGCCACACAGGAAGATCTGAACATGTGAGCACCTGCTCCTTCCTCTGCTGGAAGACTCTCCCCACCAGCATCTGCATGGCCAGATGCCTCCTTTCTTTCCCTCACTCAGCTCAACACCTGATCAGTGAGGTGTTTTCTAACTGCCCTTGAATGCCTGTCCCCCTCTCTTTATGTTAGCCACAGACTGTATCATTATCTGGCATTTGATATACAGTAGACTTGCCATACTGGACCACATTGAGCATCTTCTCACCACATGTACATATCAGACAGTGGCCTAGTTCCTGGTGTGGATCATGTTAGTATGTTGACCAGTTTGCTACAGTCCCTTGGGTGGTCAACTTACAGAGGTTCTACTGTGTTTACTTGTTGGTTGTTGCTCCCATTAGTGTGAGCTCCATGAGGGCAACCTTTGTGCCCTGGTGCCCTGGTGCCTAGAACAGCACCAGGCACATAGTAGGTGTGCACACCATAAGCACTCATTGAATGAATGAGTGATTCCTTGTTAATAATTCTCTGCAGAACCCTCCCTAGGATGGAGGCAGGTGTTCACACTGGCCCAGAGCTTTGATCTCATGGGCAGTAGAGATCCTAGTGCAAGTTTACATGCCACCAGCAGTTGTAAAGACACAATTGTAAATCTCACCAGCAAGTGACAGGTGCCAAGGGGACAGCTTCTGGTGGTGGATTATGAGGAACCTGGGGGCAGAGGGGAAGACCTGGCCTTGGAAAGAGAGCATTGTAGGACTTGGCAAGAGCAGGCGAAAGCCATGGTTCTCAGCTCCCTACGTGGTGCTTGGTCCCTAGACACTGAGTCAGGCATAAGGTGTGGGGAGGCAGTTATCATCATGATGGCAGCGTCGATGAAACTGCCAGGCAAGTTTCTCCTCCCATTCCAAGCTCAGTGTCCTTAACCTGTCCTTGCCTCTCCACATGAATAAGCAAATTCCAGCCTCTGGGGTTCATTTCCACACTTCTCTTGGGGCAGATTAGAGGATCTTGCATGACATTAAGTAATACATCTGGGAGGGCAGGAAGCTCAGAAAGCCAGCAGCAGCCTGGAGATAAGGGTCATCTGGGCTGAACCTGTGCTCTGTATGGAGCCCCCAGCCCAGGGGACAGCTGGTGCTAGGAAGTCAGGGATGGGAGTTTCTGAGTGTCAGCTGGAAATTGGTATGTTGGCTACAACCAGTTGAAAAAAGACAGTTTTTGATTTGGGTTTTGTTTTACTTTTTTGAGACAGAGTCTCACTTTCTTGCCCCCATAGAGTGTCATGGCATCATAGCTCACAGCAATCTCAGACTCTCAGGCTCAAGCAATTCTCTTGCCTCAGCCTCCCGAGTAGCTGGGACTACAGGTGCCCGCCACAACGCCCAGCTGTTTTTAGAGATGGGGTCTCGCTCTAGCTTAGGCTGGTCTCAAACTCATGAGCTCATGCAATCCACCTGCCTTGGCCTCCCAGAGGGCTGGAATTAAAGACACGAGCCACTGAGCTGGGCCAGGATTGTGTTTTGTTTTGTTTTGTTTTTCAGACAGTGTCTTGTTCTGTCACCTAGGTTAGAGAGTCATTGTATCATAGCTCACAGCAACCTTAAACTCCTGGGTGCAAGCCATCCTTCTGCCTCAGCCTCCCAAGTAGCTGGGACTACTCCACCATGACAGCCTGGCTAATTTTTCTATTTTTTGTAGCAATGGGATCTTCCTCTTGGTCAGGCTGATCTCAAACTCCTGGCCTCAAGCAATTCTCCTGCGTCAGCCTCCCAAAGTGCTAGGATTACAGGCATAAACTACTGTGCCCAGCTGAAAAAGATAGTTTTAAGGTAGCAAATCCTCCTAGAAAATGAATACATGTGTGCTTTGCTTAAGCCACCCCTTACAGGAAAACTGACTCTCTCTCAAGAATGAACAAGGGGGTAATTCCTCATTTAAAGAGGGATGCTTTCCCAAGTGTCGTGGCTCACACCTCTAATCCTAGCACTCTGGGAGACTGAGGCGGAAGGATCCCTTGAGCTCAGGAGTTCAAGACCAACATGACTAAGAGCGAGACCTTGTCTCTACTAAAAATAGAAAAATTAGCTGGGCATTGTGGTGGGCACTTGTAGTTCAAGCTACTCCGGAGGCTGAGGCAAGAGGATTGCTTGAGCACAGAGTCTGAGGTTGCTGTGAGCTAAGCTGATGCGCCACACTCTAGCCTCAAAAAAAGGAGGTGGGGATGCTCCTTGGAGACGAATAGGAGCTCCCTTAGGGAACTGGATATCCCTGCCTTTATAAATATTCAGGTTTCACATAACTTGTAATATGGCACTTTCTAATTTATAAACTACCTTCATAGACATGAATATTTTCTTTTTTTGTAGAGACAGACTCTCACTTTGTTGCCCTCGGTAGAGTGCCATGACGTCACACAGCTCACAGCAAGCTCCAGCTCTTGGGCTTAGGCAATTCTCTTGCTTCAGCCTCCCGAGTAGCTGGGACTACAGGCGCCCGCCACAACGCCCGGCTATTTGTTTGTTATAGTTTGGCCAGGGCCGGGTTTCAACCTGCTACACTTGGTATATGGGGCCAGCGCCCTACTCACTGAGCTACAGGCGCTGACCCAACATGAATATTTTCACACATATACAATCTAATCACATTCTCAGAGGAACCTATGATGTAATTATCCCCATTTTACAGATGAGGAAACAGAGACTTGGTGTGGATAAATCAGTTTGGCTAGCTCTTTAGACTTGAAGCTCTTCCCAGAGCATCAAACTCCCCATGTGAGTCTGATGACAGCTCCTGGAGGCTGACACAGAGCAAGAGACCATGATCCCATGTGATAGATGAGAAGTGAAGGGCTGCAAATAAATTCCTGCACTCTGAGACCAGGCTTTAGTGTTGTCAGACAAACCTGGGTTCATGTCCTAGGTTTACCACTCACTGGCTCTACTTGCCACATACTTGACCTCTTGGGACCTCTGTTTCCACACCTGTAAAATGGGGATACTGATGCCTACATATTGGATGTAGGGTGAAGTGATGTTTCTATTGCTTAAAGCAATGCCTGACACATGGCTGTAGTTCGTAAGCCTGTCATTCTTATTATTATTAGAGTATTTCACACTTCTTATAGGAAATATCCACAGGATGAGTGACGGAAAGTCTTCTCAAGGGGCAGGTAAGATGTTACCCTTCCCTGATGCTGGCCCTTCCCTCCCCTCACTATCCTTACATCCTTACCCCTTCCAGAAGGTCACACTGAGCTGGTTCTCTCCAAACTCCCAAGACCCACCCTCTGGCCACTGTCTGGCCCCACCGTGAAGCTGCTCCACTGCCTTGAATGGCGCCTCTCAGGGCCCCACCCGGCATGTGGTCATCCCGTGGCAGGGCCTGGAGCCCGGGAGTGCCTTGCAGGCTGCCAGGGCTTCCTTGGTAGGATGCCCCAAACTCCCTCTGGGTCCTCTATTCTGGGAGGTGTAATTTAGAAAGGCTTCTCCACCCCAATTGCTATCTGTGGTAGCAGTCACCATTCCCAAGGGCCCTGCCCACCCCTTACTCAGCTGCCTTTTCATAAACAGCTCCCAGGCTGCCCTGTTATCTTGGGCACCAGGGCTCTGGGGAAGAGGCCCTGCCACCCTGGAGATACAAATGACCCCTCCATCCCACAGAGAGGCTGGTCCCATGTGGGCAGAGATGAGATGGAGCTCTCACCCCCCAGAGCCCAATATAGCTGCCCTCAGAAGCCAACCTGAAGTCTGCTTGATGGGGTGGGGTACAGAGAAAAGGAGAGCCTGTTATTATCCCCCCGAAACCCTGGGGACGTGTCAGCCTGGACTATGGTCTCCCCCCAAGGCTGTGCATATTCAGCCATAGCCGTGAAAAAGTGTGTGTGTGTGTGTGTGTGTGCATGTGCTGGGGTATCCACAACAGCAACAAAATGATGTTTCTAAAATGCAAATGTGGGGCGGTGCCCATAGCTCAGTGGTTAAAGCACCAGCCACATATACCCAGGCTGGCAGATTCAAACCCAGCCCGGGCCAGCTAAACAACAAAGACAACTGCAACAAAAAACTAGTGGGGCGTTGTGGCAGGCGCCTGTAGTCCCATTTACTTGGGAGGCTGAAGCAAGAGAATATCTTAAGCCCAAGAATTTGAGGTTGCTATGAGCTGTGACACCATAGCACTCTACTGAGGGTGACATAGTGAGACTCTGTCTCAGATTAAAAAAATAATAAAATAAAATGCAAATGTGATTGTGTCACTTCCTGACTCCAAACCTTCAGTGTTTCCCCACAGCCCTTAGGGACGAAACTCAAAAGGCCAACCACCCTCTGCCTCTCCTACCACCTTTCTTACCTCAGGACCTTTGCACAAACTCCCCCAACCCCTACCTGGACACTGTTCTCCTCCTCCCCAACTCCTATTCATCCTGCAGCTCTCTCCTTTAGAAGTCATTTTTAGGCCAATGTGGTGGCTCATGCCTGTAGAGCTCAGCACTCTGAGAGGCCAAGGCAGGAGGATCCCTTGAGCACAGGAGTTTGAGACCAGCCTGAGCAAGAGTGAGACCCCATCTCTACTAAAAAATAGAAAAATTAGCCAGGCATGGTGGCAAGCACCTATAGTCCCAGGTACTCAGGAGACTGAGGCAGGAGGATTGCTTGAGGCCAGGAGTTTGAGGTTGCTGTGAGCTAGGACACCACAGCACTGTAGGCGGGGCAACATAGTAAGACTCTGTCTCAAAAAAAAAAAATGTGATAAGTGATTTCTCACAAAACCCTTCCCTCCCCCCTCCCCCCGACATCACATTCCCCTCCCAGGTCTTTCTTTAGACTAGGATGGGTGTCCCTCCTGAGTTCAGTAGCAGCACCAGGCCCTGGTCTGTGCACTTGTCTATTGCCCTACCCAACTATAAGCACTGCCAGGACAGCAACTCCATCTTGCTCACTACTGTTTCCCCAGCACCTAGCCCAGTCCTGGCACACAGTAGAAGTCAAAAAAATATTTGATAAACTAGGTGAGGTGGCTCACCTGTAATCCTAGTACTCTGGGAGGCTGAGGCAGGTGGATTGCTTGAGCTCAGGAGTTCAAGTCCAGCCTGGGCATGAGCAAGACCCCAGATCCAGGCTCTGTGATGGGCGCCTGTAGTCCCACCTACCTGGGAGACTGAGGCAAACTCCAGATCACTGGAGTTTGAGGTTGCTGTGAGCTGTAATGACACCACAGCACTCTACCCAGGTCATCAGAGTGAGACTCTATTTCAAAAAAAAAATTGGAGTGGGGGTGGCGCCTGTGGCTCAGTGAGTAGGGAGCCAGCCCCACATACCAAGGGTTGCGGGTTTGAACCCAACCCTGGCCAAACACAACAAAAAAATAGCTGGGCATTGTGGTGGGCACCTGTAGTCCCAGCTACTTGGGAGGCTGAGGCAAGAGAATTTACCTCAACCCAAGAGCTGGCGGTTGCTGTGAGCTGTGAGGCCATAGCACTCTACCCAGGGCAACAAAGTGAGACTCTGTCTCTAAAAAAAAAATTTTTTTTTTTTTTTTGATGAAAGAATATGTGAATGAATAAATGAAGGACTCATTTGCCCCTCGAGGATGTGTGAATCTCTTGGGGTTATTTGGTTACTTCGTGCTTTCCATTTTCCAGGAAGCCCAAACTTTAGTCTTCTGTCCCCTCGTCCTCTACCCATAATCTCAGGCTTGCTGCTCTGTCTGTCTATCCTGATCTGGAAAACATGGTTGCTATGGCCGTGGGCCCCAGGAGATCTCCTAGGTTGAGAAAAAGGAATGGGTAGGAAGAGGATGCTCTCAGGCTGTGGGTCACTTACAAGCAGCAAATCTGTACTGGGACAGAAGACAGGCCAAATGGACAGGTCAGACTCTTATTTGGCACTTTCTGCACTTTCTGCTGTGATATGGAGACATACTTCATATTGTGCTTGCTCCAAAGAGGGAAATTGCTAAGAACAGCCTATGACAACAGCCTCCATGCTGTAGTTAGATTATTTTACCTGTTATCCCCATGAACTATTGGCAGACCTTGGAAATTTGAGTATTTCTGCATCTAAATAGCATCTCCTCCATCATTTCTTTCATCTGGCAGTTTCACTTGAATTTGGCCCAGAACTTCCCCAATTGAAGGCTCAGAAAATATGGTCCCTGTAGCTGCTTCCATCTCCTGGGAGCATAAGACCCTCCCAGGAAGGGAGCCATGGAGCCAAGATCTCGGGCTCAGACTTTTCTGGGAGAGAACAGTGTAGGCCTCAAACACACCACCTCCCTGCTCCTCGGGGCAGTGTGATGAGGTGGCCAAAGCTGAGCCTGGTACGGACAATATATCTGCTGGCAAAGTACACAAAATAGGACAGTCACGTGATCCCGCCACGCTCCGTTTCAGGGCCTTTGCACTAGCTGTTCCCTCTCCACCCATGCTCCTCCCTTCCTCCTGCCTTTGTTTAAATGTAGTCAGTCTTCCCTGATGTCGTGTGTAAATGGACCTTCCTTTACTGCTACCTCATCTGCTCACTTTAATTTTCTGAGTTTTTTTCTTTTCTGGTCTCTTTTTTTAGACAAAGTCTTACTTTGCCACCCTGGCTAGAGTGCTGTGGCATCATAGCCCACAGCAACCTCAAACTCTTGGGCTCAAGTGATTCTTCTGCCTTTAGGCTCCCAAGTAGCTGGGAGGTGCCCACCACAATACCTGGCTAGTTTTAGAGACAGGATCTCACTCTTACTCATGCTGGTCTCGAACTCCTGAGCTCAGGTGACCCACCCGCTTCAGCCCACCAGAGAGCTAGGATTACAGGCAAATTTTCTGGTGTTCTTCTTTTGTTTTGTTTTCTTTGGAGACAGAGTCTTCCTATGTCACCCTGTACTGTGGCATCACAGCTCACAGCAACCTCAAACTCTTGGGCTTGAGCGATTCTCTTGCCTCAGCCTCCTAAGTAGCTGGGACTACTAGGAGGTGCCTATCACAACTCCTGGCTATTTTTGTTTAGCTGGCCCACCAGCCCTGGTGTATATAACCAATGCCTTAACCACTGAGCTACAGGCGCTGAGCCATCTGGTGTTTTTTTTTTTTTAATCTAGTTGTTATGTTTAAAATTTACTGTCTGACTCCTCCATAGAATGTAAGAGCCTTGTCGGTTTTGTTTACTGATATATCCTCGATTTAGTTTTCTATTACTAGATTAGTAATTTTCTATTACTGTATAATGGATTATTCCTCAAACTAACAGCTTACAACAAGCATCCATTCTCTCCCACCAGATAGACTCCTTGAGCAAGAGTCCTCATGAGATTGTAGTCATTTTAAGGCCTGACCAAGCTCACCCATGTGGTGGTTGGCAGCCCCGGTTCGTCACTGGCTGTTGTTGACAGAGGGTTCAGTTCCTCCCTTGGTGGACCTCTCGCAACATGGCCTCTTGCTTCCCCTGGAGCAAGTGATCCAAAGAAGGAGGAGAGCAAGAGAGTAAGAGTATTCCAGATAGAAGCTGCAGTTTTTTATAAGCCAATGTAGGTCATGATGGCACTTTGATTCCTGGTTGTGGTAAGGGACTGGCCAAGGGTGTGGACACTAGAAGGTGGGCATCAAGGAGACATGTGGAGGCTGGCTACCAAACACGGCACATAGAAGATGCTCAAGAAAGACAGTAGAATGAAAAGAATGGGACCAGGCTCAATGGCTCATGCCTGTAATCCTAGCAGTCTGGGAGGCCAAGGCAGATGGATTGCCTGAGTTCATGGGTTCGAGACAAGCCTGAGCCAGAGCAAGACCTTGTCGCTAAAACATAGCTGGGCACTGTGGCAGGTGCCTGTAGTCCCAGCTACTTGGGAGACTGCAGTAAGAGAATTGCTTGAGCCCAAGAGTTTGAGGTTGCTGTGAGCTGTGACACCATGGCACTCTGCCAAGGGTGACAAAGTGAAACTCTGCCTCCAAAAAAGAAAAAATAAAAGAACAAAGATGAAAATGATCTTAGCATAATTTGAAGTCTGCTCTTCAGTTCTCATGGGGCTAACAGCCTTGACCTTTGCCCCATCCCTGAAGGATCTTGAATGCATTTAGGATTTCCTTAACACCCCCTCCAACCCCAAAGATACTCTCTAATCATTCACCTCCACCTCTTCCCAGTCCTGTAACCAAGGGCAAATTCCAAAACTCACAGGCCTGGTGCAGGGATTAAAGACACAGGAGTGTAAGCACCACAATGTCTGGCCCACACAAGCCCCCAATATGTAGCCATCATGGCCGTGTGTTATCAGCACTGCAGGGGAAGAGCAAAGTGTCTCCCTGGAGTCAGGTGCAGTGTGGAGCTGGGGGTGTCAGAGCCAGCGTGTTGATGTGTGTGCTTCTAGTGTCTGCTCTTCCAACAGAAGCTGGCCTTGGTCGTGTGGTCTATCCAGGTTTATCACTTGGGCCAGAGATAGTCACGTGCTGGGGCCTTAGTCACCCAAACAGGCAGGAGATACTGATGAGCACATGTGATACCGTCTGTTTACACTACCTAGCATGTGTTGCACCAGTGGTCATCAAAGGCCAAGCAATGGGCTCACACCTGTAATCCACTCTGGAAGGCTGAGGTGGGTGGATTGCCTGAGCCTAGAAGTTTGAAACCAGTCTGAGCAGCGATGCCTCTGGCTCAGTGGGTAGAGCGCCGGCCCCATATACGGAGGGTGGCAGGTTCAAACCCAGCCCCAGCCAAACTGCAACAAAAAAATAGCTGGGCATTGTGGCAGGTGCCTGTAGTCTCAGCCACTTGGGAGGTTAAGGCAAGAGAATCGCCTAAGCCCAGGAGTTGGAGGTTGCTGTGAGCTGTGTGATGCCCTGGCACTCTACCGAGGGCCATAAAGTGAGACTCTGTCTCTACAAAAAAAAAAAAAAAGAAAGAAAGAAACCAGTCTGAGCAAGAGCAAGACCGAGTCTTTACTAAAAATAGAAAAACTAGCTGGGCATTGTGACGGATGCCTGTAGTTCCAGTTTCTCAGGAGGCCAAAGCAAGAGGATTGCTTGAGCCCAAGAATTTGAGGTTGCTGTGATCTAGGATGATGCCACAGCACTCTACCCAGGGTGACAGAGTGAGACTCTGTCTCAAAAAAAAGAAAGAAGAAGAAGAAGAGCTAAGAGCTAAGGGATGAAGTGTCATGGAACCTTTTAAAAGTCTGCAAGAAAAAAATGCACATATATATGCATACCACTAAAAAGTATATACAGTAAGCTCAGGCCGTTCCCAGAACTTAGACCCAAACCTAGACCTAGACTGTGGTCTCCTTGAAGGCATGCATGACTGCAGCTTGTGTCTCCCGAGCAAATGAGTGAATGTGTGAACGAAGGAACAGAACAAAAGTAGCAAACAACTACCAAAATTTCCAGAAGCTTAGAATCTATTCTAGTTAGCACATCCTCTCCCCTTGTACAACTGCCTCCAGAAAACTGACTGGCTTCAAAGATCTGCATTCAAGTGTTGACTTCACCCTCTTGCTAATTGTATGACCTTGGCCTTGTCAGCTCACCTCTCTCAGCTTCATTTTCCTTATCAGAATAGTAACATGAATTATAAAGAGTATTTTGTAGGCTAAAAAACCTGCATAGGGGACTCTTACTTTTGGAATATGCATCAAGAGTGAGACAAAAGTTGAATGTTCAGATCAACCTGCCATCTGGGTCCAGCCGCCATCAACACAGGCCCACCTTGGGGATGGAAGGATTCCTGGATGGGGAAGTTTACTCAGGAAAAGGTGTGAACATGTATGCAGCCAGTCCTGTCCTTTGTTAGCATATCCATAGTCATATGACCAAGTTACAAATATGCTACAATACAATTGAGGCTAGGGTAGCCTGCTCTGGTCTCCTTCTAGGCCTAAGACAACACCTTATCCAAATAGACTGGACTGAGAATCCCGGACTCATTCAAGCAGTAAGTATTTACTGAGCAGCTACTATAGGCCAAGGCTTATACCAGGTGCTGGGGATACCATGGGAGCAAAACCACTATGTTCCTTGACCTCTTGGAGTTGACAGTCTAGCAGGGGGCAGATATTAGTTCATCACCCAGGAGAAGTACACGGTGCTGTGAACACAGGTAGTGGGAGCTCCTGAGCTTGGGTGGGGCGTGGGGTTATGAGTGGGACAAGCTTCCTGTAGAGATGCCATATCCACTGAGCCCTGAACTCAGTGAGAGCTGTAACTGGGGTGGGAGGTACACTGGGCAGAGGCTACAGCAAGTGCAAAGGGCCTGTGGTTTTCTTTTGAGAATGTGAAGGCAGGCTGGTGTGGTTAGGATGCACAGAGTGAACGGGACAGTAACTCAAGATGTGGTTAGAGAGTTAGCCAGGGACATGAGGCAGGCAGAAGCCAAATTGCTTTGTTCTCTTTAATATGATGTTTGTAAAGACGGAAGGAACTGGAATGGCAGATTTCAAGTTTCTGAATTGTTGTTACACAGAAGGAGGGTGGCTGAGAAGCTAAATGAGAGGAAATACCCCAGCAAATGGGATTTGAGTCAGATAGTAAGGACTTGCGGCTGAGAGGGGAGTCTGTGGGGTTACTCTCACTACTTCACCTGTTGGGCGTATCTGCCAGGAGGCACAAAGGGGTTCATTTGTTTGTCCATTCACTTCTTTTTCATGTTCCCTCTGCTACATCTCCCCCCCACCCCAGATTGCTGCCAATTGAGGACAGTTGACAGCTGTCAGGGTGAGTCTATTGCAGTGAAAAGGGCCTGGGACTGGGGAAGGCAGGGAGAAAGGGGTGCAGTGGTGCCTCTGAGCTGCAGAGGGGAGGGTCCAGCTTACAGCAGCAGAGAACAAAAAGTGGATGGGACAGCAAAAGAGGGTGGTCAGGACTCCACAGACATTTAGGCATCTTGGAAACAATGGTGAGTGGTGAGCCAGATTAACGTAACTCAGTCTTTATGAAATGTATTTTCCAGTGGGAAAGGCATAAAATAGACCAACATTTATATATGGAATTACGAATTGTTACAAACACTTTGAAGGTAAAGAACACGGCCAATGAAAAGTAGCAGCTGAAACCTGCCCAGGTGGGACCTGTTAGACGTAAAGGAACCCACAGTATCTCAGTGGAAAGAAGCAGGCATCGCGTACAGAGGCTCCAAGGCTGGAACAAGCTGGGGTTCAAGGAACTGAAAGAAGATACCAGGGAAGTGCTGAGAGATGGGCAGGGGCTGAACAGAGTAGCTGCAGCCTCATGGAGCACAAGCTGGTATTTGTACTTTATCCAAGGGCAACAGGGAATTTGGGGGTGTTTTTAGCAGGAAAGTGACCTGTCCAGTTTCTATTTTGTAAAGAGAGGCCCTCTCTCCTGGCATCTAATGTCACTTCTCACTGGCAATGTCCTAGAAGATTCTCTGGAACCCTTGTCCTTGAGGAGGCTGGTTTCCCCCTCCACTTTTCCAACCCTTTCTTGTAGGTCAGGGAAGACAAAATCTTGATCCACTTGCCAGACTCCAGAAGGGTCTTAAAAATCTGCTAGTGGGGGCGGTGCCTGTGGCTCAGTTGGTAAGGTGCCGGCCCCATATACCAAGGGTGGCGGGTTCAAACCCGGCCCCGGCTGAACTGCAAACCAAAAGATAGCTGGGCGTTGTGGCGGGCGCCTGTGGTCCCAGCTGCTCGGGAGGCTGAGGCAAGAGAATAGCTTAAGCCTAGGAGTTGGAGGTTGCTGTGAGCTGTGTGATGCCATGGCACTCTACCGAGGGTGATGAAGTGAGACTCTGTCTCTACAAAAAAAAAAAAAAAAAAAAAAAATCTGCTAGTGGGGCGGCACCTGTGGCTCAGTGAGTAGGGCGCCGGCCCCATATGCCGAGGGTGGTGGGTTCAAACCCAGCCCCAACGAAACTGTAACAACAAAAAAATAGCCGGGCGTTGTGGCGGGCACCTGTAGTCCCAGCTGCTCGGGAGGCTGAGGCAAGAGAATCACATAAGCCCAAGAGCTGGAGGTTGCTGTGAGCCGTGTGACGCACGGCACTCTACCAAGGGTGGTACAGTGAGACTCTGTCTCTACAAAAAAAAAAAAATCTGCTAGTGGAGGCTCGGCACCTGTGGCTCAAGCTGCTAAGGCACCAGCCGCATACACCTGAGCTGCCAGGTTCGAATCCAGCCCAGGCCTGCCAAACAACAATGACAGCTGCAACCAAAAAATAGCCAGGCATTGTGGCGGACGCCTGTAGTCCCAGCTACTTGGGAGGTGGAGGCAGGAGAATCGTTTGAGCCCAGGAGTTGGAGGTTGCTGTGAGCTATAATGCCACAGCACTCTACCCAGGGTGACAGCTTGAAACTCTGTCTCAAAAAAAAAAAAAAAGAAAAGAAAATCTGCTAGTGGGAAAGGTATGGGTACTATCAGATGCTGGAAGCCTTCCTTTAGCACCACCACCCCCTGCAAACATGTGAGACCTTCTGTTATCATCTACCAGGACTTCCCCAGCTGCTTCCTCACCTAATCTTCTATTGGGCCTGCAGGGTAGACAGGGTAGCAGTACATCCATTTTGTAGCTGAGAGAATTGAGGCTCAGAAAGGAAGAGGCTGGGTGCCTGGGCTAAGGTTACATGGCTAGGGAGGACCACGCCTAGTACTTGAACCTGAATTTTTCACACTCTTTTCCTGCTCCCTCTGCCATGGTTATCCCCGCTATTGCTGCTTACTGTGGGAGGGCAGGGTGAATTTGCTGTAGGGAGAGGGGGCCAGGATTAGGGAAGGCAGTGGAGGTGGGCAGGTTATCCTGGAGCGTCTCTGGGCTGCACGGGGAGGGTGGAGAGAGGAGGGGACAGCGAGCAACAGCAAAGAACAATAGCTAGGCATAGGATGGGCGTCTCTGGGGGACTCAGCCCCTGGATTATGGGTCTCCTAGGGGCACCTTGATACCTTCCGGGTGCCTCACCTACTAAAGGATGAGACAGAATTCCCTGGTGGACACAGGTAGAGCAGACCTCTCCCTGGTACTGGTTTGGGAAGGCCTGTTTGCTCAGGTCTCTTCTCTGACTATAAGCTCCTCAAGGGCAAGGTCTATGTCTTGCTCAGCATTAGTTAATATTTATTCAGTGAATGAGAGCACAGACAAGTGAGTAGCCATACTGCCATGATACCTGGGACAGTAGGAGAATAGAGATTGTTCACATGGTGGGGTCCAGCTCCAAAGGTATGAACCTGGATCTATGTCATTGTCAGACTCTTCCAAGTATAGGGAGTGGGACAGCCAATTTGGATCCATAAAAGGAAAATTCAAAATTCAGGTTGAACAAGCCAGAACCTAAGCCCACAGGGCCAATTCATAGTCCAGGCCTTGATTTTTATTATTATTACTTTTTTATTTATTTTTTTTTTTTGTAGAGACAGAGTCTCACTTTTTCCCCCTCGGTAGAGTGCCGTGGCGTCACACAGCTCACAGCAACCTCCAACTCCTGGGCTTAGGCGATTCTCTTGCCTCAGCCTCCCGAGTAGCTGGGACTGCAGGCGGCTATTTTGTTGTTGTTGCAGTTTGGCCGGGGCTGGGTTTGAACCCAGCACCCTCGGTATATGGGGCTGGCGCCCTACCCACTGAGCCACAGGCGCCATCCTTTTTATTTCTTCTCACTCTGTTGCTCAGGCTAGAGTGCTGTGGTGTCAGCCTAGCTCACTGCAACCTCAAACTCCTGGACTCAAAAGATCCTCCTGTCTTAGCCTGCTGAGTACCTGGGACTATAGGCACACACCACTGTGCCTGGCTAATTTTTTCTATTTTTAGTAGAGACGGGGTCTTGTTCTTGCTCTGGCTGGTCTTGAACTCCTGACTTCTAGCAATCCTCCTGCCTGTTCTCTCAGAGTGCCAGGATTACAGGCCTGAGCCTTTGAAAATGAAACTAAGCCCTTTTCCTTTGGGGCAGGAATTGGGGGGTGGGTGGATTTTGGAAAAGCACCAAGGGAAGCAGACAGGTTTTTGCATGTTTGGGTGAGCCCAGGGACTCAGGCCAGACTATTTATTTGGGGTTTTTTTTCTTTTTCTTTTTTCCTTTTTTTTTTTTTTGAGTCAGAGTCTCACATCACAGCTCACAGCAACCTCAAACTCTTGGGCTTAAGGGATTCTCTTGCCTCAGTCTCCCAAGTAGCTGGGACTACAGACACCCCCCACAACACACAGCTATTTTTTGGTTGCAGTTGTCATTGTTGTTGAGCAGGCCTTGGCCGAGCTTGAACCCGGCAGCCCCGGTGCATGCGGCCAGGGCCCTAGCCACTGAGCTACAGGTGCCGATCAGGCCAGACTATTTAAAAAATGCTTATCGCCATGCTCTCCCAGGGCTGTGGTCCCAAGTGCCCTGCTAGGTTGCTGCCTGTGCACAGAGGGGAGCAGGGATGTTTTTGCCCCCAGCTCCTCCTCTACTGTCTAAGAGCCCTCTGGTCCCTGTCACTGTAACGTGTCCCTGCCCTTGGGACCTCCACACAGGGGCTCTGAGGAGAATCTGGGGCTAGCTCTGGTTTGGAAATGAGGATTCTTGTGAAGCTGTTTGGCTTCTACTGTGCTGTGCTGGGAGAAGCCAACAAGACTCCCTCTCTGGTCACCTTTAGAGGATTCTTGAAACTGATCAGATTCCAGTCTTCTGCCCAACTAAGGAAATGAGGTCCAAAGGGGGAGCAACTTGTCTGAAGTCACACAAATTCAAACTCAGCTGTGCTAATTCCAAATCAGACTATTCTATAAGCCAAAGCTCAAGGAACTCTCAACCTTCTAACTTAATAGATAGCAACTGATAGGCCAAAAAGTATGATCAGTGCAGAAACTACTTGATTTAAGAATACAAGCCTCGGGCGGCGCCTGTGGCTCAAAGGAATAGGGCAGGGGCCCCATATACTGATGGCGAGTTCAAACCCAGCCCAGCCAAAAACTGCAAAAAAAAACAATAAGAATACAAGCTTCACTCTACCACCTTTTCCCCTGGGGCATCACCTTTGTCTCGTGCTGGGGGTGGGAATGCTGTTTTTAAGGCAGGCTTTCTGACCTTCTGAAAGAATGCAGCTCCTGGCACTTCCTAGCTCTGGGACTAGTTACACACCACCCAGTTCCTTATTGTTCTCTTCTATAAAATGGGGAAAGGAGGCTTGGTGTCCATAGCATAGTGGTTACAGAGCCAGCCACATACACCAAAGGTGGCGGGTTCAAACCTGACCCAGGCCCGCTAAACAACTGCAACAACAAAAAAATAAAAATAGTCAGACATTGTGGCAGGTGCCTGTAGTGCCAATTACTTGGGAGGCTGAGGCAAGAGAATCGCTTAAAGCCAAGAGTTTGAGGTTGCTGTGAGCTGTGACGCCACAGCACCCTACTGAGGGCAACATAGTGAGACTCTGTCTCAAAAAAAAAAAAAAAATGCGGGAAGGAATAGATTACAGGGCTGATAGCAGAATGAGGTGATGTGAGCCTTTTAGACACTGCTTACTGGCAGACAGTAAGCACTCTATCGGTGTTAGCAATTGTTGTCTAGGAAGGGGATTGTGAGGGTTGGAAGGGATTTATTCAGCCCTTAGTCAATACATGACCTTGTACACAGAGTGCCCTATAACAGATCTTGCAAAATTGTCAGAATGAGACCCTCTCAGGGTCCTCTACCCCTCAGCCCACCCTCCTCCATCCACAGATCATAGGAGGGCCTTGTCTTTTTGCTGTTTGGGGGTAGTAGAGAGGTATGGACCTGCACCATCTGGCCTGACCCACACTTGCTACACAGCATCCTTGGACAAGGCACTTTCTTAATAACCCGAGCTTCTGCTTTTTCATTTGTAAAAATGGGAATACTGCACTAAACCCCATCTGCCAGGATAGTTGTGGGGGACTGTGTGCCCAGCACCCAGTTGAGAGGTGCTTCTCCTTCCCCAGGTGGAATGTGTGGATTAAACTCAAGCTGACTCCCCCTCCTTGCACCTCCCACCTTTAGGCCTATTGAAGAGCAGAGGGCCAAGTTCTTGGATTCCGGGCTTTTTTGGCTCTAACACTGAAACCTTAGGCAAAGGACATGCCCTCTGCAAAGACCAGGTCAATTGCATCATCCCTAGCCTCGAGTCATACAGTTCACCAGGGACTCAAGTGAGCCCTGTCACCTAAGATGACTCCCATTCACACACGTGGTCTTCAAGGTCCGCTAACCTGAGTCCTAAGTTGAAAACCACAATGAGAGACAGATCCTCAGCCTGTGTGCTAGGCAGAGGTCCCAACCAGATGTTTTTCCCTGTCCATTTCTGTCCCCATCTTTAGGCACATGAATGATCATCCAACTTGCTTATGCACTGGCACAATGAGAGGGAAAAGTAAAGAAAGTTGAAAGAACAATAAGATTGTGTTTTGATATTTTGGGAGTAGGAAGAATTAGGAGTGTTCACACTTAATTCACAAAGGTGCTTTGCAGGTAACAAACACCTTGAAGCTCTGGAATTTCTACCACTTGAGGGCCACTAGTGGCCACAGGACATCATCTGCCCACCCTTTTTCCACCCCCAACAGTGAATTTGGAAAACTGGTTGAAACTGCCGCTAATTGCATGAAAGGGTCAGGATTCAATCACTTGCCTCCAAGGCACTTATGTGACCCACCCCAACAAATCATTTTATCTCACGTCTCAATTTCCCTTGTAAAAGAGGATAGATAATACTGGAGCAACTTGTTATTATAAAGATAAAAGGAGGGAATACAAATAGATCACTATGCTGGAGCCTGAACATAGCAGCGGACTTGAGTCATTCAACCACAAACACTTAAGGCCCATTGTGTGCCAGGATGTCAGTGTTTAGGGGATAGGGGAACATTAATAAATTAGACAAACATGGTCTCTGCCCTCCTGTTGCTCCCAAGAGAGGAGAGTTGCCAGACATTGAACCAGAGGGAGAGTGTGGGGCAATGGTTAAGGCAACCAGGTTGCTATTCCAGCCCTACCCCCTTCACCAGCAACAAGGTGACCCTGGACAAACACCACTCTGTGCATTTGAAACTACTCTTTACAAATTAATAAAGGGGTAAAAGGTGAGAACTACCGTAAGGGCCTAAAACTCTGTAAAGGCACAGACCTAGCTAAAATTAATGATGATAAATGATAATCAAACCACTATCCCCTTGTTTGCTTAATAATAATCAGCCACAGACCCCTTGTGTGCTTCTCTATAATTGGGTCTTTAAAATCACATAGCTGGTGATCATAAGAATTCCTAACTTTTTTTGTTTGTTTGTTTGTTTGTTTTCGAGACAGAGTCTTACTTTGTCATCCTTGGTAGAGTCTGTGGCATTATAGCTTACACCAACCTCAAACTCTTGCAATTCTCTTGTCTCAGCCTCCGGAGTAGCTGGGACTACAGGCTCCTGCTATAACCTCTGGCTATTTTTTTTTTTTTTTTTTTTTTGCAGTTTTCTTTGCCAGGGCCAGGTTTGAACCGGACACCTCTGGTATATGGGGCCAGCGCCCTACTCCTTTGAGCTACAGGCACTGCCCATCCCTGGCTATTTTTTAGAGACAGGGATCTCACACTGCCTCAGCCTGGTTTTGAACTTGTGAGCTCAGGCAATCCATCTGCCTTGTTCTCCCAGAGTGCTAGGATTACAGGCATGAGCCACTGTGCCCAGCCCTAACTTTTTTTTTTTTTTTTTGAGACAGAGCCTCACTCTGTGCCCTGGATAGAGTACTGTGGTATCATCATAGCTCACAGCAACCTCAAACACTTGGGCTCAAGCAATCCTTTTGCCTCAGCCTCCCAAGTAGCTGGGACTACAGTTTTTCTGTTTTTAGTAGAGATGAGGTCTCACTCTTGCTCAGGTTGGTCTTGAACTTCTGAGCTCTGGCAATCTACTGGCCTCAACCTCCCAGAGTGCTAGGATTACAGGCATGAGCCACCGGGCCAGGCCGGGATTCTTAACTTCCTCTATAGATAACATCACCTTTTCAAAGTCTAAAGATAGTTTCTGTGATGTCGTCTAGGCCTCCAATTCCAGTGGGTTGGCTGAGCCACTTAGACCAGTGGCCTGTACCAAGAAACTGACTCCCTGGAATTCGGACCCCATACCTAGCCAATTCGCAAACCCAATTTCCTGTCTCCCAAATTCTTGGGGAAGCAGATGTGAGAAATTCCTCCCATCTCCCCACTTAGTACTCTGGGAAATTTAAACCCTCTTTCTGTTGCAACTCTCTGCTTGGTATATTGGCTCTTCTTTGTGCAGCGGGCGATACAACCTGGTTGGGTGGCAACACCTTGACTTCCCAACAGTAAAATGAGATTGAACTGCACCCACTTCATAGGGTTGTGAGGGTTACATAAATTGGGACATGTAATTTTTCCAGCACCCACTAAGTGCTCAGGCAGCACACACATGGTTAGTGTGATAAAAGGGGCTTGTGTAGCAGGCCGAGCAGGCAGAGATGATGTTGAGGTTGATGGCTAAGTATGCCCAGCAAATGCGGCTGGAATGAGGGGAGAAGCCTGTTCCTGAAGGAGGGAGGCTCCAAGGACAGAAACAGCAGGGTGTGCTGGTGAACAAGAAGAGAAGTCGTGAGGAGTAAAGACGGTTGTAATTGATATGAAGCATGGCACCAACCCAGTTTACGGGGCACTGTGGGGGCACCATCAAGGTTTGTTTCTTTGTTTTTGATTTTTTTTTTTTTGAGACAAAGAGTCTTACTATGTTGCCCTCAGGAGAGTGCTGTGGCCTCATAGCTCACAGCAACCTCAAACTCTTGGGCTCAAGTGATCCTCTTGCCTCAGCCTCCCAAGCAGCTGGGACTACAGGTGCCCCCCACCATGCCCATTTTTTCTTTTTTTAAAAGTTGGAGTCTGGTTCTTGCACAGGTTAATCTTGAACTCCTGAGCTCAAGCAATCCACCTGCCTTGGTGTCCCAGAGTTCTAGGATTACAGGTGTGAGCCACCGGGCCCAGCTCTCTCAAGGATTATAAGGGAGTGAGTGAGTGATATAATCAGGTTTGCAACTTCAAAGCGTTCAGGCCCCATGTGGAAATATGGCATATGTTTGCCTCATTTATGACTGAACCCCCGGTTTCTAGTGCAGAGATTGGGGGAATTCTTTGCTGACCCTGGGGCTTCTGGATTCTGGCTCTCTTTTGGGAGTAGAGCAGAGGAATACTTAAGAAGGACTAAAGTTAGACCCAGGTCTGGCAGCAGCTGCCTTCTTCCAACCACCACACCCTTTTATGACCCAATGGAGTCAAGTGTTCCTGGGTTTGAACTCTAGGCAAACAATTTATCTTAAGTGTTGTGAACATTAAACCATAACTGCAGCTACCTGGGAGGGCCAAAAAGGGACAAGGATGAGGGGGTGGCTAGGAAGAGACTTTTTTTTTTTTTTTTAGAGACAGTCTCACTGTCACCCTGGGTAGAGTGCGGTGGCATCACAGCTCCAACTCTTGGGCTCAAGCGATTCTCTTGCCTCAGCCTCCCGAGCAGCTGGGACTACAGGCATGCGCCACCTTGTCCTGCTAGTTTTTTCTATTTTTAGTAGAGATGGGGGTCTAGCTCTTGCTCAGGCCGGTCTCCAACTCTAGGAAGAGACACTTAAATTAAAAAGCCCGCTTTCTCCTCTGCTTCCTAAGGGTTAAACTGTTAACCCCCTTACCCCTAACTGTTAACAAGAGTAGGGGAGTGAGGGAGTAATCTGTTACCTGGAGAAAGGGCCCCCAGGGTAAGGGCAGGTCACTGTGACTCCGCTGGATCAACCCGTGCCTCCCATCGGGTTTAGGAACCGTGAGTGGAATGGGCTGGAGGTGGAGGCGCATTTCTGCACCTCTCTGGGATCAGAGCCCCGGAGGCAGCGGTTGAGAAAGTCCACAGAGCTGGCACTTTTGGGTGTGTGGGCAGGGAGTTACGAATATGCCCACAGCCGCTCTAATGAGTGTGCCCACACACCCCACCCCCCTCGCGCTCCTCAGAAGGGACGTGCTCATCGCCACCCTCCTACACTTTCCCCCAGTCACCAATCCCACCTTGGCTGGCGCTCCGGGAGCCTCCAGGGCAGCAGGGAGGCGTGGCCATAAGCGACCCGCCCCTTTGATGTGAGCCGGCGCCGCGCTGATTGGATGGTCGCTTGTGACGTATGGGGACTGCGGTGGGCCAGGCTGCTGCAGCAGCCGCAGCGCCCGCCGCCGCTCCGGCTCCGGCTCCGGCTCCCGGGCATTTAAAGGGGACGCGGCGGTGGCCCGGGGGGATGGGGGGCAGGTGGAGGGGACGGTCCAGACGCACATCATCCACAGTCCCTCGGGACTGGAGGGACTCGTGAGCCGGAGCCCAGAAAGCCGGGGGTGGATAAGACACCGCGTCCCCTCCAAATCCCGTAAGCACCCCTTGCTCCATCCTGCGCCCAAATACCTCAGCTAGCCCCTGTCCCCATTTCTTACACTGAAAACTCAGTCGGGACAAACCTCTGCCGCCGTCGCCCCCACGTGAGTCCTGGGCTCCGGGAGGTAGGGGAGGGCTGGGGTCCCAGCTCGGGGTGGGGGCTGTGTGGAGTTTGAAGGCGCTCCTCCACGCGCGGGGCAGTGGGAGAGTCCTGGAACAGAAGAGTACGTCCCCTTCTCTCTCCCAACCCAGGAACGTGGTGATTGGGTATCTCTCCCTCCCTGACTCCAGCAAAACCAAAGGATCGGTGCCCCCTTGCTCCCCGCCACCCACAAGTCCTCTCCCCAAGCTGCTCACCCCCCGCCCGCATTGGAACAAAAAGCGCCCGCCAGCTGGGGGTGTGCCAGAGTGCCGGCTTTCCAGTCACCTCTAAAAATATCTCTCCCCCCACCCCATCAGCAGCTGCCACCTCCCTGCCCCTGCCCAGTGAGGATTCCCTCCCAGCTTGTCTACCCAGGCAGTGAGAGCCCAGAGGTGACTCCTAGTTCCAAATGCCTCACTGGCACCAGGGCACCAGGTCATCACCACCAGGCTATCAAGGCAGCTAGCTCATGGTCCATGGAAGTCTCCAGAGCAATAGGGGAACTCCAGCTGCAGTTTACCCAAGAGGCAGCAGAGACTCCCAGTTCTAATCCTCATTCTGATGCTGTGTGACTCCTAGGATGTTAGCTTGACTTCTCTGAGTGTCCCTTTTTGCTATTTGCTACCTGGGAGTAGTGAGCAAGAAAAGTGGTCAAGCTGGGGGTACGTGCTGTAGAGGGGAAGGAGAGAATTCCAGTTTAGTTGTTGGGTTTGATTTCTAGTGACTGATAATGATATGTTCTTGGACAGAGAGGGCTTGTTACTGTGGTATTTCTGGGGTCCTCATGCCCCCATCTTCATCCTGCACATTTTTGGTGGAAAACTGTTCCAAAACTTTCCTTGGGGTGCCATTCATTCATTAAGAGGAGAACTTCAAACTCAGGGCTTATGTCAGTAAGAGGCTTGTTTCCCTCCTACCCCATTCCCACAGATTTAATCTAAGGGCATTTGTGTAAAAGGTGGGTGGAAGAAGGCAGGAATCCAGAGAGGCAGGCACTGCTTTTAGATGGGACTGAAATATGGACTCTCTGACACCCCCTAGAAACCTTTCTCTCCCTGCTCTAGCCTGTGGGAGAAGGTCAGAGATACTGGCCCCCTTTTCTCTGAGGGACTCTGGTGACAACAAAAAGATTTGATCACTCAGGACAAAGCTCCCAGAGGTGAAGGACCATTTGAAACATTAGGGGAGCCAGAATCCACCTGGGGATAGGGTTCTTATGACCCTGTTGGGTGAGGGTGGGCATCACAGCATGGCCTTAGTTTCCAGGGGCAGAAACTGGGGAGGCCTGGCTTTGGGCCACTCACCAAACAATAAGTATTTAACTGATTTCCCTAAATACCTATTATTATGAAATAATAGGAAAACGTAATTGTTTTTTTACAACGAGAAATTAGGAGTTTTGAGCATAAGGACCAAGAGAACATTTTTTCTTAAAAAAAAAAAAAAAAGGAAGGGAAAGGAAACAAGGGCAAAATAATGAGACCTTTTCTGTGGGTTGAAAATTGGTCTTTGGGCTGCTGGTGAGCCTTTTCTATCTTTGTATCTGCCCCTTGCTTCTCCCACAAAACACGTGCCTGTCCATGTTTGCTTTTACCATGATAGTGGCATCCGCTGACCTTTCTTCTTTGATATACCTGGCTGAGGTTTCAACCTGTGGACAGCCAGGATTCTAGAAGGTTGGAGCATCAGGATAGGGAGTGGGAAGGGTCATTCTCTTGTCCCTAGTGCCTCCCTCCCTTTCTCCCACCTTCTCCTTTCACCCCCTCCCTCTCTTTGCTCACCACTGCCCATCTAGCTTTAACCACCTCTCACCATTCCAGTATTAAAAGTTCTTATGGAAAAAACAGACCCACATCCCACCCCCACTTAAGGGTTCAATGCAGGTGTGGTCAGGGAGGTGTCAGGGAGGGGGACCCTCAAGATGGAGGGTGGCAAAGTTTGTACCCTTCTCCTGAGATGTTCCAATCCTAGGGGCAACTGCTTCTTCCTACTCTCTTGGGATGGTCAGGGGAGAGTGTCACCTTGACAAAGTCAGAGGGGGTTGCAGTGTCACCCATTGCCACCACCAGAGGGCAGCAGTCGCTTTGCTCCTTTCCTGGTCTGGTCTCCTGGATCTCAATGTCTTTGCAATTCTGTCCTAGCTACCTCTGGTCTCTCATTCAACCCCATGGGGAGGGATGGGAGAGTAGGGAGGCACTAGAAGCTGTGGGTGGTGTCCTTTGCAGCTGTCTTGGTAAAGGTCTCAAGAGGCCAAACCCAGTCCCCAAAGCTACACAGCAAAGTCTAGCAGCGATTTCAACCTCTCTTATCTGACAGCTGGATCTCTGAAAGCACAGATCATCTGAGGGGACCTAGCCAAAGGCCTCAGCCCCCTACCTGTGGTACAGTAAGGCCTGGTCATTTGCCCCTCCCTCCCCCCTTTTGAGACTGAGTCTTAGTTTGTCACCCTGACACTGACTGCCATGGCATCATCACAATGGGGTCAAGCGATCCTCTTGTCTCAGTTTCCCAAGAAGCTGGGACTACAGGTGCCTGCCACGATGCCCAGCTAATTTTTCTATTTTAGTAGAGATGGAGTCTCATTTTTGCTCAAGCTAGTCTCAAACTCCTGAGGTTAAGCAATCCACCTGCCTTGGCCACCCAGAGTGTTAGGATTACAAGCATGAGCCACTATGCCTGGGCTGCACTTTTCCTTTTGAGGGCACAAGAAAGGCAAAGCTGTGGCCAAGTGTTCATCCAGGCTCTGCCCTATGTAAACAACATGACATGTTAACCTCTCTGAGCCCTTCTCATTTGCTGAATTCATGGCTCAGAGTGAGAGACTCTGAGTGAAGGTGATTTGTAAACTATCGTGTACCATATACATGGAAGGGGCAATGGTCACATTAGGGGATAAAAAGCACTAATCTTAATTCTGAGACCAGGGTTGGAGATCTGTTCCAACACTTACAGTGGGTGATCTTTGGGCAAGTCAGTTATGCTCTCTGGGTCTCCAGTAACATAATCTGAAATCTCTCAGGGTTGTAGAAGGTTGTTAGGAGGATGCCTACCAAGGTGCTTTGTGGTCTGTAAGTGCTGGGCCTACACGAGGGGTTGGTTTTACTGAGTTCCTGAGAGTGATTCTTTGGGCTTAGCAGAAGGGTCTACCCTAGGTGGGTATTAGTAGTGGAAGCAAAGCCAGATGACTGAGCATCCTCAAAGAAACTTTTGTGGTTGTCAGGAGCTTCTGAGGACAACTAAAGGCCAACAGAGTCCCTACAGGTGGTGTCCAAGGTGATGTACTGACAATGAGCGGGTGTTTTCCAGTTTCTGGCCTCCGATGCCTGTCTAGGGTAAGTGGGTCTCTCCAAGTGTCTCTTAAATAAGCCCTCAGCCCTTCCATCATGGGGTGGGAAGACCCTCTATCCCACCCCTTTTAGGCTTGCCCTCGCCTCTACTGGGGCATCATCAATCCCTGGAAGCTTCCATCCCAGGTGTGGGGTTCTGATGTTTTACATCCTCAACTCCAAGAATCCTGGGCCACTGAGACTCCCAGTTGGATGTTGGTGAGACCAGAGGGTTACTCTAGGGATGAAGCTGAAGGGACAGTTCTGTTAGGGGGGCAGATAGCCAAGTTCAAGTCTCAGCTCTGAAGTGAAGAACTTGGACTTGTTCACGGGTGTGCCAGGCCATAAACATCCCAGGAATATTTGAGAGGGGGTTAGGAAGAAACCAGAAGGAGGAATGGTTCCACCTTTATTTATTGGGGTGGGAGGCTGGGAGGGAGAAAGGCCACATGGTGGATATCCAGAAGCTGCATGTGATGTGCTCACTTTGCCCCTCTCATGCGAGCACTGGCAGGCAAAGGTGATGGGGCTTGCTAAGGGCTCCTGCTGACTCCATTTGCTTGCCTTTCTTTGTGCCCTGATACTTCCTGTGTTATTCTCCCATCCTCTCCCATACTGCTCCCCACCCTCCCCTCCTCAACATGACCCTGCCCGCTTCCTGGAGCCCCCCTATTCTGTATCCTGTCCAGCAGTGTGTCTCTAAGATCCCCTAGCATGACTTCCTTCTAGCCCCGTACCATGTCCCCATTACCTGCTTGCTCCTCTACCTTTTCAGCCACTGCTGCCGTCTCTCCTCTCCCTTACCTGTCTCCCAGGTATATCGTGGCCTGGTGCGGGAGGCTCCCACCTTCCTAAGTCCCACTGCTTCTCCTGCTGCCTGCTTGCTTCGGACTTTGGCAGAAACCCCACATGCTGACAAGTTCCTCCAGGGGAATTGGCAAGTGATTAGTGATGAGCTGTCAGCACAGGGCCCTAACAATCACTGGAGAAGCTGTTCCCCAGCCCTGTACCCCTGCCCAGAGCCATCTGGCCAGAAGCAGCTCCCAGAGAGCCTCCCTGGGTCTGGTGTGGTCAGTCCACCTGCTTTGTTATTATTCCAAGGGCTAAAATCCAGTTCTCTGGTCAGTGGAGAGGCCCAGGCATCTAAGCCACTAGGCGTGGCACTTAGCTCCCATCCAGGCCTCACTGTTCACATGCCTTGGATGATGCCAAAAAGTCCTCCCCAGAGTGGGTCTCCTTACTGTCCACCTCAATCCCATGAGCTGTCGGCTCCCCAAGGTGAAAAGGGGGATGAGGACACTGCTCCAGTTGGATGAATGGGTGGTTTCCCTTGACTCTGTGTTAAGGAATGAGGGAGTGGAGAGTTCCTGTCACCCCTCCCTTTATCCACACCTACAACAGGGGCCATTGTAATTACCTTTCCAAAACACTAGTCCTCAAACCTTCCCAAAGCAGTGATCTTACAAGCTGCTCTTCCTGTCTTTTAAACTAACTCTTATCATAAGATAAGCCCCAGATGGGAGTAGCAGAAACAGAGAAGCCCTTCTGGGTTCAGGAGTAGGATGGTCCTCTGGGCATAACCCCCAGCCAGCACAGTTAATTGAGAGGTGCCAAGGGGATAGGCAGGGAAGGCCAGGGAGGGGGCGTGGCGTCGGGTGCCCCTCCCAGCTTAACCATCCTTGGGTCCTCCTCAGGTCTTGGATGTGCCAGCACCTCTGGCCGTGGCCCGCTAACCAGCCTCTCCCGGGCCGGCTCCCACCGCGCCCCCTCTCGCTTGCCCCCTCCTCCTCCTGCTGTTCTCCCCCCTGCTCCCAGGACGGCGGTATGGCCGCGCAGGGCGCGCCTCGCTTCCTCCTGATCTTTGACTTCGATGAGACTATCGTGGACGAAAACAGCGACGACTCAATCGTGCGGGCTGCGCCCGGCCAGCAGCTGCCCGAGAGCCTACGTGCCACCTACCGGGAGGGCTTCTACAACGAATACATGCAGCGCGTCTTCAAGTACCTGGGCGAGCAGGGCGTGCGGCCGCGGGACCTGCGCGCAGTCTACGAAGCCATCCCCCTGTCGCCGGGCATGGGCGACCTGCTACAGTTTGTGGCCAAGCAAGGTGCCTGCTTCGAGGTCATTCTCATCTCGGATGCCAACACCTTTGGTGTGGAGAGCGCGCTGCGTGCCGCCGGCCACCACGGCCTTTTCCGCCGCATCCTCAGCAATCCGTCGGGGCCCGACGCGCGGGGACTGCTGACGCTGCGGCCCTTCCACACACACAGCTGCGAGCGCTGTCCCGCCAACATGTGCAAGCACAAGGTGCTCAGCGACTACCTGCGCGAGCGGGCCCACGACGGCGTGCACTTCGAGCGCCTCTTCTACGTGGGTGACGGCGCCAACGACTTCTGTCCCATGGGGCTGCTGGCGGGCAGCGACGTTGCCTTCCCGCGCCGGGGCTACCCCATGCACCGCCTCATCCAGGAGGCACAGAAGGCGGAGCCCAGCTCGTTCCGCGCCAGCGTGGTGCCCTGGGAAACAGCTTCTGATGTGCGCCTACACCTGCAACAGGTGCTGAAGACGTGCTGAGGACGGTCGCCTGCAGGGGGCGCCCCGGGCGAACGGGCAGGGAAGGGGGCGGGGAGGGGGGAAATGGGAAAGACGAACCTACTTTTACTACTCCCTTTCCCTTTTCGCTTTGCTATGTCCCTCGGGGAATTTCCCCCGTCCATTTGGGGGCTGCGGGAGTGGGATTCGAAGCCGTCCCTATCTATGCAGTTAACCCAGTTCGGTTGCCTCCCCCAGTTTAGTTCCACTGCAAACAGTTAAATTCTGGAGTCTGGACCAACGCGGGGTGGTTTCACAAACCATGTCCTTCGAACTGGGAGGAAAGGGCTCCTGGCAGGTGAGAGAAGGAATATCTCCTACTGCTTTACCTGCTGCCCTTGGGCCGCGTGACCTCCCCTCCTCCAGTCTTCTGTAATGGGAACCCAGGATCCTGAAATACTCATGGCCACAAGGAGTCCCTGCCGACTACTCCAGGCCTCCATCTTACTTAACCCATCGTGTGTAACCCTCGCTATTTCTGTACTCGCTACACCTTCTTGCCTTTTGCCTTCCCCACCCCTCACCCCCAACTCCCATTCCTCTAGCTCTCCCAAAGGAAAAAAGCCAGAGGGACCGGCCGCCTCCTGGTGGTGGAACGAGGTAGCACACTGTCCGGCTCGGGTCCAGTCAACCAGGGACCCGGCAGCGTGTGACTGTATCTCCTCGCACCCCAGCCTCAAGCAGGAGACCAGGGACTTCACCAAAGTTGGCCCCACAGGCCGGGCCCTCCATGCCCCCCTCCTCACGTATGGAACACAAAGCCATGATGTTTTTAAGCAGAACCAGCAAAGCCAAGCCCCTCTTCCCTCTGGTGTTTTAGAACTATAAAAGAGATGAAGGGGGAAGAGATGACTGAGATCTCTCGCGCCGCAGTCTTGGGGTGAAAGGTTGCCCTCTGCTCTCAGAGAACCCTATTTAATTCAGGGATATTGTCTCCACTTCTGGACCAGTGCCTAACTTGAAAAACCAATACTGAACACAACCACACAAGTGATGGACAGGAGACCAAGTCGCAGTCAATGACTGCAGAGGTGTCTGGGGTCTAGTGCAAGTGACAGTGGCACTTAATGCTGAGGAAACGGGAGAGATGCTGCTAAATATGAAATGGGGGTCTATAATTAGAAGGATCCTTAGAACTGGGATGTCATTTAATCCCTCTTCTTCCTTGCCCCCTCTCCCTGTGGGGCAGTCATCAAGAGGTCATCAGTTTTATTCAAAGTTGGCACTTGCAGCTGGAGACTTCCTTGGTATGGAGTAGGGGTTCTCTGGGGACAATTTGCTTGGGCTTCCATTCTTTCCCCTCTGCTTCAGGTCTCTGGGTACCTCCTCTCTCTCCCTAGGACCCCTTACCTCCATGATGGGGGAAGGGACAGGAAACAGCTCACAGCCCAAGAGGTGGCCAGACTTAGTTCAGCCATGACTGGAGCCGGCTTGGCCTGGGGCTCACCCACTCCCCTGGGTCAGCTGCCCAGGCCATCAGCAGCTGGGCTCCACATAGTTCCCGGGGAAGAATCCAGTCCCCTCTGAGCTGACGCCCTCACACCAGCCATCGGAGAAGCGTCGGGTGACGCAGATTACAGTGCCCTCAGAGAAGGAGAGCTCGTTGTCCTTCTGGCGAGTGTATGGGTACAGTGTCACCACTGCAGGGCAGGAGGAGAGGGTGCCATGAGATACGCCTCCTGTATCCTTCCCCCATAGGGATGCAGAGGCCCAAATACTGAACTCTAGGGGTCACCTAGGGGAGAAGGGTGCTGAGGAGGGCTTCCAAGCCTTTAGGTCTCCTCCTCATCTTAAAGTTAAATACCAGCCCAGCTGCTTTCTTCCCAGTTAGGTTCTAAGCTCAGTATAACGGGAAAAATGTGCGAGTGTTGTGTGGGGGGCAGGGGTAATGAATCCACACCTTTATAGCGGTAGGGAAGAATGCCTCTTGTGTAGTAGAGTGGGGGTAAGGCTAACCGGAAGGCGGGATCTGGTGCTCTTCAGACCCAGGAGTCAGGTACCTTTCTCCAAGTATGTGGCAGGAACCCAGCTGGGCTCATCTGACCCAAAGCCTGGCGGGGGCGGAGGTGGCAGCTCCAATTCATCTCCATCCAGGGGCGGAGGTGGGGGCAGGTCCAGGGGCGGGGGCAACTCTGTGCCTGAGAGAGAAAGCGGAAAGCCTGCGAGTGTGGCGCAGGGACCTCCCCCCACTTCGCTCATCTCTGGAAATTTCGCTCCTGGAGAGCAAGGCCCAGGACTCATCCTCCAGCCCTCACCCCTCCTGGTCCTCCCACAGTGCCTTTAGTGCATAGTAGGTGTTCAGTAAACACTGAAAGATTGAGGAGTATAAGTTAGATACTTATACTGCCACGTGTTAGCTGGGTAGCCTTCGAGCAAGTCACTTAACCTCTCAGCCTCAGCTGGTTTATCTGTTACACGAGAGCGTACAGATCTTCCTAGTATTAAGTTTAGCGGAGAAAATGGATGAGAAGCTTTGAACACCTCTGATTCCCCTCCCGTCTGTCCGCTATCCTAGGACCAAGCATTCACTGAGGAGGGCCGGTTCAGATCCAGGATGGATGGGGTGGGAGGCACGTGCGGAGGTGAAAAAGCGACCCCGGGTCAGGAGGGGGCGGAGCTACTTACCCGGCGGGGGCAGAGACAGCTCCTCCAGCGGAGGGGGCAGCAGGAAGATCTCGTCCGCGGCTGGTGGAGGGGGTGGGGCTGTGGATCCCGGGAGCGGAGCGGGTGGGGATGCTGCCTGCCCCTTGGACGTGGAGACCCCACCGGGTCCTTCAGTGCTGCTGAAGGCCAGAGACAGCGGGGTTTGGCTGGGTTGCAGGACTTCTCTAACAGCCTCCACGCCTAAGCTCCGCCCCCGACTCTGCCCTAATTCTGCACCTGTGACTCGCAGTCCTCTCAGCCCCTGTAGTCACTGTGACAACCCTCAGGAGGCCCCTCTCAGAAACCACCGCCCGCCCACCCACCCACTTGAACTTGTGAGGCTCACCCTGCCGAGGCCAGGGAAGAGGCGGATGAGGCGGCAGAGAGCTTGCCATCGGGCACCACGGGGAGCTGCACCGGCTCGGGGATCCGTGGGGTTCTCCTGGGGTACAGGAAACAGGGCAAGCAGGGGTCAGGTGAGAGGAGGAGGAGGGGCGGCTTTCAGAGGAGGAAGTTTGGTGCCGGGTATAAACACGGCATGGGAGCACAAGGCGCCGGGGTGGGAGGCGAGGATAGGGGAGCGGAGTTTCAGGATGGAGCTGGCCAGAGCCAGGCTGATTTGGATGGTGACGAGGCCTCACCCCAGCGTGGTGGAGGCGGGTGTGGCAGGCGCCTTGATGCTCTTTCGAGACAGGGTCCCGGTTCTCGACAGCTGCGTGCTCAGGTCCTGCGAGGGTGCAGGGTGTGGGGCTGGCATCTGGGCGGGGGCAATCCCCACCCTCATCCCAGAGAGGAAATGGGGGAAGGGTGGACGAGAACCAGGAGGGAGAACATGGGCACAGCAAGTTCCCCCTTCTGCTTCCCAGGTCCCTCTCCCACCCCTCCCCCAACCCTAACCCCCTCTTGTCATGGCCTGGGCCTTGGACCTCAATTCTGCTGAAGGGCGACAGCCACTTCCTCTGTGTAGCCACAGCAGCTGAATGGGCCTATCACCCCCTTCCCTCCCCTGACACCTGACATCTCAGAGCCAGGAAGCTGGAGCCCTAATTGGTAGTCCCTAACTTTGAGTAGACCCCAATCCCAGAAGAAGCTGAGGAAGGAGGTGGGCAAAGGAAAGGACACATCACACTTATAAGTGTCCCACCTGTCATTTCTGCAGACCTGTGGAATTGGCTTTGGGGAGTTCAGGACAAAGAGGATCAGGACCCAAGACACTTGGAGGGAAGTATATAAATGTCAGGGTGTAAACCCAAATGCAAGCGGGCACTCTGTTACCATGGGGTTGGTTTGTCCAAGGCTGAGTACATGGGAAATGATATTCTGTGTTCACTATACTTCACTAGGGACAAGACAAAAAGGCCCTGGCAGAAACACAACAAATTTAAGTTGAAAGTATGGGAAATCACGCCTGTTATCCCAGCATTTGGGGAGGCAGAAGTGGGAGGATCACTTGAAGCCATGAGTTCCTGACCAGCCTGGGTAACATAGCCAGGCACTGTCTCAAAATAAAAAAATAAAATAAAATAAAGTTGGACAACAGAAAGAACTTTGGGGAGGAGACCTGGTGACTGAAGGGGACAGTGTAGTTTCCCCTTTTGAGGGGACTGGTATGTTAGGGAGATCGAGGGTGTCATTTAGTTACAGAGCTCCTAATCTAATCTAGAATGTCAAAGTGTGCACACAGGAATTGACAAATGGTGTGTGCGTGTGCCCTCTCTTACCTTGCAGAAGGAGATGGGCTGAGAAGAAAATGCCAGAGTCATGCCCCCCTCTCTCTACCATGTCCCCCTTGTGTGACTGTATTGCCGCCTCTTTCTACCAACAGCAGCGCTGGGGTGACTTCTCAAGTGCAGTGACCTCAAACCCCAGACAGAGGAAGTTGCTGTTTTCATGTGGCTAAGGAGCCATTCTCATGCACACCCCGACAGTCTCCCTTCCCCCTTCTTCCCCTTCCCACACAGCCAGCACCCGCAGGGGCGTGGGCTCAGGATCTCACACTCAGCAGGTCATTTGAGCACAGGGGAAAGGCCAGTTATGGTGGGAAGGAGTAGGTAATGGAGGGTTATCAAATTGGAGGAGGAGGGGTCCCCAAAATGGTTTTCAGGAGCAAGGAAAGAAAGGGGCAAGAAAGGGTTGTAAATTGAATGAGGCACCTGAAGAGAAAGGGGCCACGAGGCCAGAAAGGATGGATTGTGGGTAAAGAGCAGAGCCCCTCTCTCTACCTTGATGCCGTGGCCAATGTCATCCAGGCAGCCAAAGTTGAGGGGCTTCCTGTAATAGGGTGTGAGTGGGGGCAGACTCTCAGGGACGATGATCTTCTGGCCAGGACGCAGCCGCTGAAGAGTGGCTAAGGTGCCAATCTCCCTTCGGGCCACCTTCTCCATATGTATGTTCACCATCTGCATGACAAGGTTTGAGGTGACAGTGGATGGTCTGTGTCCAGCACCCTTCCCCCTGAAGGAGGAAGAGTTTAGGGACTCTGGAGTGGTGTGGGGATCATGGGAGTCAGTGAGGCCCAGAGAAAGAGTAAGTTTTGTCTGCAAAGCCACCTAGCAATTGGGAAAGGAGCAGCAGGGAGAGGATGGAGCCACTTTGGAGCAACTTCCTGGTGCAAGCAAATGAGAGTTATTATTAGCTGAGCAGGAACAGGAGGAAAAGAGAAAACACAACACCCCTGGGGATACTGGGAAGAGACAAGCACCAGGCTGGCTCAGGAGCAGGGGTAGTGGTGATAGAAAGTAGCAGGGAATTGAGGCTGGATCAGCTTCTCCCCTTTGGGGGACAAATAAGTGAACTGACTTCCTCTTGGAGAGCTCTGTGGAGGAAGAAACCCACAGCACTGAGAGGGTGGGAACTCGCCTGCTTGGGTGAGAGGAAAAGACACGCCCCATGCACTGAACATGTGGGTGATGCCCAGACTAGGCCGAGTGTGTAGCTGCATCTGTGCACATGCTGTGTGGGGTAATTCCTTGGTCAAGGATCCAGGAAGGAAGGAGGAGGGTGTGTATGCTACAACAGGGTGCACTGGAGGGGTGTTACTGTGGTGCTGGCGGTGCTTCCAGGGCAAAAGATGGCCTTGCCAAGCAAGCACCCTGAGTCTAGAACATTCATTTAGTCACCACCTGTATTTAGACACAGTCAGGGGTCATCTACTTCTTTCCTATGCTATACAGCCACTGTAATTGGTAGACATTACTTTCTAATGTCCAGGGCAGAATTCAGAGAAAAGAAAAATTCTGCCTTTAGGGAATTCATAATGTGATGGGGAAGTGGCAAGGCCACTGAGACACAGCCACAGAAGCTTGGGAAGTGGCAATCTTCTGCAATAGAGTTGGACATTTGCATATAGAGGAAGGCAGGAAGGAATTTTTGCTGCAGAAAATATCTGAGTGGGGCCAAAGAGTTGTAGCCTGATGCAAGATGCCTTCCCACAAACCTTACCTGGTCCAGCGTGCTTACACGGGCCTCCACCTGCCTCAGGGCAGTTCCCTGCAGGTCCAACATGCGCAGAGTGTGCCCGGCCAGGTTGCCCACCTGGTAGGCCACACTGGCCAGTGCCTGGGTGGTGAAGGCCATGGTCTCCTCCAGTGCCTTTCTCTTGTCTGTGGCCTGAAATACACACAGCCTTGGCTTGAGGCTGGTACTTTCCATTGGATAGGGTGGGATGGGACAGGATAAAGGGAAGGTGGGAGCTGGATTGAGAGAGAGTGGCTGACTACCTCCTGACATTTGAGGTAGTTTCCATAGAATGATTTTGTAGGCCAGGCATGGTGGCTCATGCCTGTAATCCTAGCACTCTAGGAGACCCAGGCAGGAGGATTGCTTGAGCTCAGGAGTTCAAGACCAGATTGAGCAAGAGCAAGCCCCTGTCTCTACTAAAATTGGAAAAATTAGCTGAGTGTCATGGTGAACACCAGCTACTCAAGAGTCTGAGGCAAGAGGATTGCTTGAACTGAGGAGTTTAAGGTTGCTGTGAGCTATGATGTCATAGCACTCTACACAGGGCGTCAGAGTGAGACTCTGTCTCAAAAAAAAAAAGGTATATTAATAAGGGCTCTCAGGACATTAAATAAAGCAAATATGCAGCCTTGGGGAATCGGGGAAAGTGGAGGAAAAAATACCCTTTCTCACATAGTCAAGGTGAGGATCGAGTTGAGATTACCTTGCTACTTCCTTCAGTCACAGGCTGTCCTTTCAGGGGGTGGGAGGTGAATAGTAGAAAGGAAAGAAGAAGGCAATATTGGCTAGAGCAGACATTCTTTTTCTTTCTTTCTTTTTTTTTTTTTTTTGAGACAGAGTCTCAAGCTGTCACCCTGGATAGAGTGCCATGGCATCACAGCTCACAGCAACCTCAAACTCTTGGGCTTAAGCAATTCTCTTGCCTCAGCCTCCCAGTAGCTGGGACTACAGGTGCCCACCACAACGCCTGGTTATTTTTTGGTTGCAGTTGTCATTGTTGTTTGACAGGCCCAGGCTGGATTTGAACCTGCCACCCTTGGTGTATGTTGCCGGTGCCCTGCCGACTGAGCTACGGGCACCGCCAGAGCAGACATTCTTAAACTTACAAACAAACCAGCCAACTTTAGTCCCCAACCTCAGACCCTCAGACCCTCAAACCCTAAGAGTGAGGCCAATGAATGTGTGCTTTAAAGGTTCTCCAGTGACTCGTGTTCCTTGTTTAGTTCCAGTCTGCAGGTTGGTATTTGGTAACTCAGATAACTAAAGTGAGGCCCAAAACAGAATAACTTCATTCATTCTGTCTAATCTAATAGCTTCCCAGTACACTGAGAATACAATACAAGCTTCTAATCCTGACTTAGGTACAGCTCTTTGGGTCTAGCACATGCCTTCTTCTTCACCCTCAATCCCTACCACTCTCCCTCTTTATTTCATCCTGCCAGGCACGGTGGCCATTGGGGTTTTGTTCCCAAACGAGCTAGATGATTTCTACACTAGGGCCTTTGTACTTGCTGTACTTACATTTATTTATTTATTTATTCACTTATTTAGAGACAGAGTCTCACTCTGTTGTCCAGGCTTGAGCACTGTGGCATCATCATAGTTCATGGCAACCCCAAACTCCTGGGCTCAGGAGATCCTCCTGCCACACTGAACTTCCTTTTAGGATCCTTCTCATTAGTAGGTCTCAGCTCCTCAGAGACACCTTCCCTCACCATCCTAGCTCAGATATCCCCTAGCTCACTTCATTGTGGACTCTCTCACATTTACCCTCTTCTCTTCTCTTCATGACATTTAGCACTACCAAACCTTACCTATTTGCATTTTTATCTCTTCCCCATTCCCCACTCTGCTAAAATGGAAGTGCCATGAAAGCAGAGAGCTTGTCTCTTTCATTCTTTATCCTATCCTGGAATATACTGCCCAACACACACAAGATACTTTATAAATAAGCACTTGTGAGTTAATTAGAAGGTCAAATGGGAACCAAAACATCAGCTGGGCATGTCCCTACTGCGTGCCAGGCACTCTGCCAGTTTCTGTGCCAGGCTCCAGCCAGGGTCACACTGCCAGTCAGTGGTGGAGCGGTGAGTGGTGAAAACAATAGTTCTTTTGATTGTTTGAGACAGACTCTTACTTTGTCACCCTTAGTAGAGAGCTGTGGTGTCTTAGCTCACAGCAACCTCAAACTCCTGGGCTCAAGAGATTCTCTTGCCTCAGGCACCCACCACAACGTCTGGCTATTTTTAGACACGGAGTCTCACTCTTGCTCAGGCTGGTCTCCAACCATGAGCTGAGGCAATCTACCTGCCTCCGCCTCCCAGAGTGCTAGGATTACAGGGTGAGCCACCATGCCTGTCCCAAAACAAGAGTATTTTTTCAGGCTCGGCACTTGTAGCTCAGCGGCTAGAGCATCAGCCATATACCCCAGAGCTGGAGGGTTCAAATCCAGCCCGGGCCTGCCAAACAATGATGACAACAACAACAACAATCACCACAAAAAATAGCCGGGCATTGTGGCCAGTGCCTGTTGTCCCAGCTACTTGGGAGGCTGAGACAAAAGAATGGATTAAGCTCAAGAGTTTGAGGTTTTGGTGAGTGTGATGCCACGGCACTCTACCCAGCAACAGCTTGAGATTCTGTCTCAAAAAAAAAGAAAAAAAGTTTTTTTCAGTACCAGATCAGACTGTGGGGGCTGGGTCAAAACTTCTCTGGTCTTTTGGTTCCCCAGGCAGCTTCCTCATTCCCAGTTGGGTCATGGAGTTTGCTACATTCTAGGCTGTACCCTTCTCAGGAAGCAGGCGATGAACAATCAAGGCTGCACACTGAGGTTCCCTTGCTTGAGCCCTGGAGTGCCCCTCAAGTCCTGTCACTGGAGAGCAGACCTAGAAATGATCACAGCAGGGTTTTGAGAGAGACCTGAGTGCCTCCAGTGTAGCCTGAACCCAAGCCTTCTAGAAAGCTCATGCTATGTTTCTCCCCTCCTGGCCTTTGTGTTCCAATGGCAGAAAGTGATGCTCATTTGCATGCCAATTTACATATCATCAGCATATGTAATCAAAATTCCATCTTATCCATATGTCATGGAGAGCCTCCAGTAAGCAAAGAAATCACCCCAGGATACTAAAACCAGAAAGGATAATTTAAGACCTCCCTTTAATAAGTGAAGAAACAAGCCCAGAACACAGCAGTGACTCCTCTTCCATCTCTACCCAGATTTCCTAGCTTGCCTCTAGTCCTATACAGTCCCCTCCAGGGACTGATGTGTGCAATTGTCAGCCAAAATAGGAAAAGAAAGTATCTGCTTGGGCCCAGCTTCAGGCACTTCAAGCCTGAAAGCCCCCTGACTCTTGACTTTTTTCTTTTCTTTTTTTTTTTTTTTTTTAAGACAGAGTCTCAAGCTGTCACCCTGGGTAGAATGCCGTGGCATCATAGCTCACAGCTCTTGCTTAGACTGGTCTCAAACTTGTGAGCTTAAGCAATCCACCCGCCCAGGCCTCCCAGAGTGCTAGTATTACAGGCCTGAACCACTGCGTCCTGACCCTTGACTTTGGTCTTGGCCCAGAGTTAGGTCTGGAGGGACCAGGGTCTGGGATCCATATTAGAGGCTGACAGCTTGTTCATCATGCAAATTAACTGTAAACTCAGTCAACCCTGGATGAGGACTTTGCAGCTGACCCCAGGTTGCCCTCTCTAATTCCCTATGGGTTTCCTGACACCTGGTTGAGGGGTGGAAGGAGGGGAGGACAGCAGGCATGGGAACCAGTCCTTATTCAAACCAGTTCTGAGAAGTCACTTAAAACTTTCCTAGGCATTTGCTCCCCAGACAAAGAGTAAAGGAAAGGGAACTGGTTGTGTGGTCTAGTAGTCAGTGTTCTGCAGGAAGGAAGCCTGGACTTGGGCTTCCAATTTGTTTTGGAGCATTTTTTGAGACAGAGTCTTGCTCTGTTGCCCAGGCTAGAGTGCCATGGTATCAGCCTGGCTCACAGAAACCTCAAAATCCTGGGTTCAAGTGATACTCTTGCCTTTTCCTCCTGAGTAACTGAGACTACAGGTGCCAACCACAGTGCCTGGCTGGTTTTTCTGTATTTAGAAGAGACAGCAGTCTCCCTCTTGCTCAGGCTGGTCTCCAACTCCTGAGTTCAAGGGATCCTCCCACCTTGGCATCCCAAAGTGCTCAGATTACAGGCATATGTGAGTTACCTTGCCCAGCCCCAATGCTCTGCATGTTTTTGCAAGGACCACTTCTCCTCCCTAGAAGTGAGTTTTACTATCCATCCTTCTAACAAATGATGATAATAATAATAGAAGTGGGGGGTGGTGCCTGTGGCTCAGTAGGTAGGGGCCGGCACCATATATCGAGGGTGGCCCCGGCCAAACTGCAAACAAACAAACAAACAAATAGCCGGGCGTTGTGGCTGGCGCTATAGTCCCAGCTACTTGGAAGGCTGAGGCAAAAGAATCGCCTAAACCCAGGAGTTGGAGGTTGCTGAGCTGTGATGCCACAGCACTCTACCGAGGGTGACAAAGTGAGACTCTATCTTTAAAAAATAATAATAATAGTAGGGGCGGCGCCTGTGGCCGAGGGTGGCAGGTTCAAACCCGGCCCCGGCTGAACAAAAAAAAAATAGCCGGGCGTTGTGGCGGGCACCTGTAGTCCCAGCTACTCGGGAGGCTGAGGCAGGAGAATCGCCTAAGCCCAGGAGTTGGAGGTTGCTGTGAGCTGTGTGACGCCACGGCACTCTACCGAGGGCCATGAAGTGAGACTCTGTCTCTACAAAAAAAAAAATAATAATAATAATAATATAAGTGATGAAAGCTGCCATTTATCCTTCCTCTTTTTTTTTTTTTTTTTTTTTTTGTTGTAGTTTTTGGCCAGGGCTGGGTTTGAACCCACCACCTCCAGCATATGGGCCCAGCACCCTACTCCATTGAGCCACAGGCACTGCCCTTATCTTTCCTTTCTTAAGGATTGATACTGGGCTGAATGCTTTAATACATTGTCACATTTAACCCAAATAACCATCCCTGAAGGAAGGTGTAAGAATCAGAGGGGACACTTGCCATAGATCCTGCAGTTGGTAGGTAGGAAACTGGACTCAGGTCTTTGTGACATCAACTTGTGTGTGCATACTGTGTGTGCAAGAGAACCAATGAGGACTCACTTTGAGATACACAGAAGTTATGGAAGGAATGGAAAGTTCTACTTGCCCATGTCGGGGGAGTGTGACTTTCAGCACTAGGTGAATGAGCTGGTTTGCAAACCATGTTTTATCTACCTACAGGTTGGTCCCTTGCCATCTATACAGATCAAAATTATACCCCAGGTAGCATTTTCAGTTAGTGGTATAGGGAGTGGGCTCTGGAGACAAATTTCTGGGTTTGAATTTGGATTCTGTACTTTGGGAAAGTGACTTAACTTTCCAAACCTCAGCTTCCTCATGGGTAACTGGGAATAGTTCTCACAGAAATGAGGCCATGCCTGTAACGTGCCAGGCTCAAAGTGAGGATATGAAGCATTTTAACTGTTATCATCACTGACTGTCTTTTTTTTTTTTTCTTTTTTTTGTAGAGACAGAGTCTCACTTTATGGCCCTCAGTAGAGTGCCGTGGCCTCACACAGCTCACAGCAACCTCCAACTCCTGGGCTTAAGCGATTCTCTTGCCTTAGCCTCCCAAGCAGCCGGGACTACAGGCGCCCGCCACAACGCCCGGCTATTTTTTGGTTGCAGTTTGGCTGGGGCCGGGTTTGAACCCGCCACCCTCGGTATATGGGGCCGGTGCCTTACTGACTGAGCCACAGGCGCCGCCCATCACTGACTGTCTTTAATCTGTCATTTCCCCATAAGCACTTGCTCTTTTTTTCACCCAACATTCTTACTATGCTAGGAGATCGCTGTGCCTCTTCTGACAGTTTGGTTAATATTGTAGGAAAAGTAAGTTTTGCTCAAGGGGTAACAGGTTTAGCTGGAGCTCTTAAGGGAGCAGAGGAAACTGAGGACAGTGAGTACAAATAAACTGTCTTAAAATCCATCCAGCGGGTCAAGAGGCAGAAAGAAGGAAAGGAAAGACCTCTTTGTCAAAAATCAGGGAGGCCGGAGGAGCTGTGTGACCTTGAACAAGGCACTTCATCTCACTGAACTGCTGTTTTCATTCCCATAAAATAGAAATCATGATACTTGTCTCATAAAGTAGTTGTAAGGATTCATGAAATGTTAGAAGTGTTTGATCCCTCCCTTGATCTGGGGATCTATATTCTCAGTCACGGAACAACAATTTAAAAAACCGTTCTGTGTGGCTCGGCAGCACAGTGGTTACAGTGCCAGCCACATGCACCGAGGCTGGTGGGATTCGAACCTGGCCCGGGACCAGCTAAACAACAATGACAACTTCAACAACAACAACAAAAAAAATAGCCAGGCAGTGTGGCAGGTGCCTATAGACCCAGCTACTTGGGAGGCTGAGGTGGGAGAATCGCTTAAGCCCAAGAGTTGGAGGTTGCTGTGAGCTGTGAAGCCTCAGCACTCTACTGAGAGCAACAAGATGAAACTCTGTCTCTAAAAAAAAAAAAAAAAAAAAAAAGCTGTTCTGTGATGCCACCCTCCTCACCTTTTGCAGCCTCCTCCCAGCAGTCACGTCAGCCATCCCCCTGCGTCTGTGTGAGGCCTCCTCTCTCTAACCTAGCCTACTCCGACTTCTCCTGTCCTCCACCTACTATAGGGAAAGAGCTCCTTTCCACTGGTCCATCTCTGGTTGGCTACACTGCTTGGGAATTTCTTCTGAAACCCCATCTGGACCCTTCATGCCCCAGCATGAAGTGTGAGGACAGAGACTTTGGGGAGGTGAAGCTGGGTGAGGCCAAAGAACGAGATGGAATCAGACTGGCCACCTCAGCCACCTCCGAGCGTGGGTAGTGTGGGGTCAGGGTTAACTTTGGTGAACTAGGATAAAGCTGAAGACGTGGGAGGATTTCTCAGCCAAGGCCCCAACAAGCACCTGTCAGGATGGCCTCCATGGCCCAGGCTAGGGTTGGGCTCCAGGGCCCCTTGAAGGGCTGAGGAGTCTAGGCCTGTGCCCACTCCACCTACCTGCATGTAGTTGTCCTCACAGTAGTCGGCGACCCGCAGCAGGGCACTGTGGTTTCCCCGCAGAGCCTCCCGGCCCGTGGGGATCTCAAACTCCTGCAGCTGCTGTAGATCCGCCATCACCCCCAGTCTCTGTCTGGCTCCCCGGGGAGCCCGCCGGTTTCGAGCCTCACCCTGCCCTTGATTGGTCGCTCTGTCTTCCCTCCCTCTCACTGCTTTTGGTTTCCTCTTCGTGAGAGACCCAAACCTGCTTGCAAAGGGCAGGCATGCTCATTCCGGGACAAGAGGAAGTCAGTCCCTGCTCCCTGGGCCTTAGCCTCTCTCTCCTGCCCAGAGGAAGGGGGAAGCCAGGACCTGTTTGGGGGCCCAGCCCCCAATCCCACCTAGCAGAGGAAGCCAAGGTCAGGGCAGCCGTGATTGCTCCCTGGTCCTGGAGAGGAAACTGGTGGGTGGGGGGATGGGGTGGGAGACTGGGAGGAAGGGGGCTGGCCTGCTATGGGGGGGTGGAGGTAGACTTTCCACTCATGGAAGGGGGAGGAAAGGGCAGAGGGTGGGGGCTTCCTTGGGAAGCTTAGGGATGAGTCACGAGGGGACTGGGGAGTGGAGGGTGGATGGCATATGGAGGCCAGTCACCGAGGAGGAGGGAACTGTGGGGGTAGCAGCACAGCAACAGTGGAAAACGCCTGTGCAGCAGCAAGAGTCGGGGTTGGACCCAGGAAGACACAACCAGAGGTTCCCAGAGAAGTGTCACCAAGCCTGTGGAGGGTCACGTCTGAGGAAGGTCCGCTCTGCATGCCCTGTGCCTGATGAAGGAAGGACAAGATGAAATCCACCAAGTGCATGTGAGGAACTCAGATTAGACAACAGGAACTTGGATTTGAGAAGCACTAGGCTCAAATTCCAGGTTATTTGTCAGAGTTAGGAAGCAGCTATGCGCAGACCACCGAGTCTGGCCAGAAGGTACGGCCTGTAGTTCACGCATTAATAGAGGAGTCCAACTCAACGACCTCGAGGATCCTGTCCTGATCTCAGATTCTTTGTTAGAGCTCACAGATTGAGTGGGTCCTGGAAGAGAAGTTAGGATGGACCACAGCCTCCTTCCTGCCCCTCCCACCAACAATTCTGTCATCCTAGAGACAGGAGAATAAGATCCCCCCAAACATATTGGTCCCTCAGCTTCTGCTCCTCGAGAGGGTCCCTTGGCACAAGTGTCAGCCAGACCAGGACCCCTCAGGAGGTGGTCCTGGGAAGAGACCAAGAGAAGGACCAGGATGTGCTCATGAACTGCAGATAAGAGATACCCACACTCAGGGCTCAGAAAGAGGTGAGGTGGCAAGAGGCATGGACCAAGGCATTAGGGTGGCACAGCCCCCAGTGCTAACCGTCACGGCATCATAAACGAGCTTACATTTGGATCCAGTGAGTGAAGGAAGAGGCAACCAGGAGAAGCTTGTAAGGTGAAATTGTGGGGAACCAATGAGGGGCAGGAAGACAGCTTGGTTAGAGAAGTTAGGAGCTGGTCTCATTGGGAAGAACAGCCTCACAGCAGGCTCAGCCTCCACAGCAGGTGGAGGGTTGGGGAGGAGAGAAGTCAGTGGAAGGGCAGCAGGTGGGGCAGGGGAACTCTAAGCTAGGGGCATCACTAAGAGAAGCTGACCCAGGGAGCAGGGTGGGGAGAAGGTGGCCTTGAGGCAGACAGATCCGAGGCAGCCTCTGTTTCCTAGTTTGCTTTTGTAGGAAGATGTCAGTGTTTCTCTGTGCTGGTAGCAGTGAGGCCTTGGAGGCTCAGAGGTGGAAGAGCTTAGAACCTTGAGCCTATGATCAGCTTAGGCATCAGAGATTTTGGTTCCCAGACCATCTGCTTTATCTGAAGATTTTCAGCTGATGAAGAACTAGGAGGCTCAAACACCATCCTGTCTGGGTCTAGGACGAGTGACTTGGAGAGAGTGCTCTTCCCTGGCAGGTGAGAGGGGCTGAAGTTGCACTGGGCTGGGTTCTAGTTTATTGGAACTGGAGGTTGGGTGGCAGGCAGGCCTTCCTGATAACTCTGCAGTGATAATGATAATAAGAGCATTATTAGTAATAATAATAAATGTATTATGTTCAGCATGTGCCAAGCAGTGTATTAAAATATTTTATATGCATTATGTTTCTGGAGGTAGATACTATTACTATACACCTTTTGTAGATGGGGAGTCTAAGACTTAAGGAGGCTGAGGGACTGGCTTAAGGTTACACAGTGTGAAACCTGCAGAGCTGGAATCAGAATTGGAGTGGGGCAGGCCCCAGAACCCCTTCTCTTGGCCACTGGGATACACTCTGCCCTGCCAAGACCTGGAGACAAAAAAGAAAACTTGTACCTGAGTCATTCTGTAGAACACTAACTTTGCTTCTTGAATCTTCCTCACTGAAGGAAACTCCTTTCTCTTCCTTCTCTGTTTCCTTCTTACACAGGTCCTTAACCAAAGGCAAAAATTGTGCCTCCTCCATCAGACTGGGAGATTTCCTGGACCAGGCAGGGGCAGGGGCGCAGGGAGAGCATGAGTGCGTGGGAAGGGATGAGAGGCCTGAGCAGGGGATACGGCAGGGAGAGGGGAGAAGTTCAGGTGCAGAGGAACAGGAAGAGCGATGGGAGTTGCAAATCTGTCTGCTGAATCCTTTCTGGGACTATGTCTGTAGGACAGGATGGCCCAAGAGCTTAACGAGAAGGACCTGCTGAGGATGGAGGTGGAACAGCTGAAGAGGGAAATGAAGAATTCGAGATTGCCAGTGAGCCTCCAGGTCCCTCCCAGCGCATCCCTTCCTGTGTTCCCTTGTAGAGCTGGGACCAGAAGGAGGAAGTGATGGGAAAGGGATGGTGGAGCTTCCCAGGGCAGCAGAAGCAGCGAGAGGTGCCTTTGGGCTGGGGTAGATGTAGGAGACTGGAGTTTAACCCGGATAAGGTGCCACTTTCCCTGAGCACAAGAGAGAGCCTTGGGGCCTAGGAGAGCTCCGTGTGTCCACCACGTCATGGGGCCTGAGAAAGCTACCAGGCCTATAACCATATTTTGTGTTCTCACAGATTTCCCAGACAGGAAAGGAAATCAAGGATTATGTGGAGGCTCAAGCAGGAAATGACCCTCTTCTCAAAGGCATCCCTGAGGATAAGAATCCCTTCAGAGAGAAAGGCGCCTGCATGATAAGCTGATGACATCAGAGCCCATCACTTGGAATGTCGGTCCCTCCTCACTGAGGACCAAGTATCCTCGGACACTCAGGCAGCCAGTGAATTTTCACCTTCTCCTCATCATAGAATGAGTAAAGATACCTGAATGAATGCACTGTGCATCTATTCCCAACCCACCCCTCCGCTCTTCTGTTACTCCGCCCCCTCTGGGTCCCTGCTGACCCAGCTGAGGAATACTCTAAGAAGAGCTACCCTGGCTGAACAGCTGGCACCAGGGGTGGCAGGGGGTGGAGAGCCATCCTTAGGAGGCACTTGCTTCTCCTTAGAACCCATCCATTTTTCCCTTCCACTTTCTTCCTAGAAAAAAGTGTTTCCCTAATAGAATAGTTTGGGTTTGGAGCCCAGGTCAGGGTGTTCCTTCTCCCCCATCTCATGTCCTATCCTGTGGCCCTCTTCCCAGCCATTTAGATCACTCCAGCTGGCCCTACAACAGAAAGAGATTATGAAGTTATGATTTCATGATTTTTTTAATACTGTTGAGCGTCTATTATGTGCTTGTACCTGGGATGGAATTATGGATAAGGCTAACATAGCTACTGTTTTCATGAAATTTAGCAGAGAAGACATGAAACGATTTACAGTTAAGTCTATAAAAGCAACCACGGGGATCGGGTGCCTGTGCTCAGCGGTTAGGGCGCTGGCCACATGCTCTGGGGCTGGTAGGTTCGAACTCAGCCCTGGCCTGCTAAATGGAAATATATATATATATATATATATATATATATATATATAGAGAGAGAGAGAGAGAGAGAGAGAGCCAGGCATTGTGGCGGGTGCCTATAGTCCCAGCTACTAGGGAGGCTGAGGCAAAAGAATCGCTTGAGCCCAAGAGTTTGAGGTTGCTGCAAACTATTATGCCATGGCACTCTACCAAGGGTGACAAAATAAGACTTCATCTCAATAAAAAAAAAAGAAAAGCTACCATGGGAGGGTCATGGGCGGTGTAGGAACACACAGCAGACAGACACCAGGGCAATAAACGTGAATGCAGGGCAGGGTGACATGGATGCCAGTAGGCGAGGGAGGCACAAAATGGGCTAGTGACACGCTGGGCTGGAAAGGGCAGCTGGGGCCAAGTCCTGAAGGACCTTTCTGTAAGTGCAGTCAGAAACTTTCTCCTTCATCTAAAAGGCCAGAGGAAGCCCAGGAAAGCATCTGAGTAGGCAAGGGATAGGCTTCACTTAGCGGAAACAGGGTTGGACCCTACTAAGGCTGGGGAAGCTGTTTCCTAGGCCTTGTCAGCAAGGAGAGAACTGCCTCAAAGAGCCCTTTCTTTGAGACAGAGTCTCACTCTGTCACCCTGGATACAGTACTGTGGTATCATAGCTCACAGCAACCTCAAACTCTTGGGCTCCAGAGATCCTCTTGCCTCAGCCTCCTGAGTAGCAGGTTCTACAGGCATCTGCCACACCACCCAGCTAGTTTTTCTATTTTTTTAAGTAGAGATGGGTTCTCCCTCTTGCTGGCTGGTCTCAAACTCGTGAGCTCAAGCGATCTACCGGCCTCAGCCTCCCAGAATGCGAGGATTACAAGGATTACAGGTATGAGCCACAGTGCCCATCCCCTCCCCCTTTTTGATTCTTCAGCTGAAACAGAAAAAGGTATGACTTGCTGTATACTTGTTACACTCAGCCACAGTTGAGAACAGAACTAGTCCAGAATGTTAGGTCCAGGGCAAAGGATCCATAGGGAATGTTTTGGTGGGAGCAAGATGGGTCTGTCAGGGGTGGTCTTGGTGATTGGATGGTGATGAAGTTTTAGATTCACTGAGAAGCAAGTTCTAAACAGTAGCATTCAGTCCAACAACTTGTACCAGTGTCCCCAGCCTCTCTGATGTTCCATGTTTTTCTGCCCATGTGGGCTCATGTGTGCACAAGCAAGCCATCTATCTCATTGTTCTTTTGTTCAGCCTGTGCATTGGCTTCCCCCTCCACTTGGCTCTCATGTCATGGAGGTTTCTAGAAAGATAGAGCTAAGGCAAAGATATAATGTGCACAATGCAATTTGGCAGAAGCCTACAGGAGAGCTATTTAATCTCGCTGAATGGGAGTGTTGAGTCCTGGGAGGGGGAACAGAAAGGCTTCCAGGAGGCATTGATATCTGGAGCTGAATCCTAACCAGTGAGGTTACAAAGAGGTGGATAGATGGCACTTCCGGTTGAAGGGCTAGTAGGAGTAGACATGAAAGCAAAGGAATAGATATGAAAAGAAAAAAAAAAGAACCTGGTTTTAATGGGAACAACAATGAGGGTGGGCATGTCAAGATGGAGGCCTAGATCCTTAGGGTCTGTTAGAGAGGTGGGCTTGGATCTCACTAGGGCAATGGCTGTAAGTCTGAGGGTCGGGGTGGTGAGTTGAAGGGTTCTTTGGGAAATAAAGTTCTCAAAGTGGATTGAACTTACAGTGGATTGTCAAAGATGACGTCCAAATTTCTGGTTTAGGAGATTTACTAGATGGGATTGAAAGCAAGTCTCTGAAAAGAGACCCAACATAATACACTGATCCTTTATACAGCTGCAGACTCAGCCTCCCTTCCCCAGCGGGCCCCAACCCAGAGGCACATGAAGGGTAAGGTCTCGAAGCCACTGTGGTCAAAACCCAGGATCTCCAGTCCCCAATTCCATCCTGACTTCATGTCACCATTCTACAACCTAGAGGAAATTCAACCACTCCCAATATACTCCACTCAAGAGAAGGAAAAGAAGAGGGGTGAGAAAGAGAAAACATTGAAATACAATGATTCTTACTTCAACCTAGCACTCTGGGAGGCCGAGGGGGTGGATTGCCTGAGCACAGGAGTTCTAGACCAGCCTGAACAAGAGTGAGACTCCATCTCTAAAAACCAGCTAGGCGTTGTGCCGGGCACCTATAGTCCCAACTACTCGGGAGGCTGAAGCAAGAGGATCAATTGAGCCCAAGACTTTGAGGTTGCTGTGAGCTATGATGCTACAGCACTCTACAGAAGGCAACAAAGTGAGACTCTGTCTCAAAACAAAAACAAAAACTAATAATTCTTACTTGAGAAAATGGAGAAAGCTAAATCTTCTATATGGCTCCGGCAGGGAAAGGGAAAACAGGTGGGAGCTCCAGTGGTGCAGCTAGAGGCCACATGGCTATGGCTTCTTTATTCTGCTGGCCCCGTCCTATTCTCCTGCCTTCAGGCAGAATCTCACTGGTTGGGGTTCTGGGGCCAGGGAAGCGACTCAACTATTCCTGAGGAGTCTGAACCTTTGTGGGACTCTGCAGAGAGCAGTGGTTTCATCCTGTCACCTTTGCTCAGGGCCTTGTGTCCCAGGTGTTCTCTGGCTCCTCCCATGCTTTTCCTGCCCACCCCCAGGGAGGTAATAATCATTGGCTCCCCTAAGTCTCAAGGTTTGTCGTACACCCAACACCCTGACCCCCTTCTCTGTGTTTTACTAATGCCATAAGGAGGCTTAAAGGGCTGGTGATAGAGCTCAGCTTCTATGCAAAGCAGGGATAACATCTTGCCCCGGTGACAGCATTCCTTTCGTACATGGCCAAACCTTTCCACTAGCAAGTTAGAAGGATGACAGTGATCATTGTGAGAGTGGATCCTGACGCCATCTGAGCTATCCCCACCTCTAGCTCACAGATTCTTAAGTGTTTCAGCTCTGAAAGCAAAGCACTAGAGGTTGTTCAGAGCACAGCCAGCAGCCTTTTGACAGCACCGCATCTGTGCAGAACAGTGTCTTCCAGCTGGTACCACCCTGGGTCTTTACCAGGCCAGCCTGTCCTTCTGTAAAGCCACCTGCTTCTAGATAATGAACATATGGTGAGATCAGCAAATCCTGCTGACATTAGCTCCTGGCCTTCTTCTTCTTCTTTTTTTTCCTTCTTCAGTAGTTTTATTGTGAAATGATTTAAGGGCTAGGCACGGTAACTCACACCTGTCATGCCTGAACTGTGAGAGGCTGAAACAGGAGAATCACTTGAGGCCAGGAGTTCAAAAACCAGCCTGGGCAACATAGCAAGATCTCATCTCTACCAAGAAAAAAAAAAAAAGAGTTAAGAGTTGCAGAAGAAGTTAGCATTGTAGCATTGCACGATACTATTTTTTTTTTGCAGTTTTTGGCTGGGACTGGGTTTGAACCCACCACCTCCAGCATATGGGGCTGGTGCCCTACTCCTTTAAGCCACAGGCACCACCCTTTTTTTTTTTTTTTTTTGGAGACAGACTCTCAACTCTTTCACCCTAGGTAGAGTTCCATGGTGTCACAGCTCACAGCAACCTCAAACTCGTGGGTTCCAGCAATCCTCTTGCCTCAGACTTTTGAGTAGCTAGGACTATAGGCACCTGCCACAAAGCCTGGCTAATTTTTCTCTTCTTTTCTTTTCTTTTTTTGAGACAGAGTCTCACTATGTCACCCTGAGTAGAGTGCCGTGGCATCACAGCTCACAGCAACCTCAAACTCTTGGGCTTAAGCGATTCTCTTGCCTCAGCCTCCCAAGTAACTGTGACTACAGGCACCCGGCACAACGCCGGGCTATTTTTCTTTTTTTTTTTTTTTTTGCAGTTGTCATTGTTGTTTTAGGTGGCCCAGGCTGAGTTCGAACGGACCAGCCTCGGTGTTTGTGGTCAGCACCCTACTAACTGAACTACGGGCGCCACCCTACTTTTTCTATTTTTAGATAGGGAAGGGGTCCTGCTCCTACTCAGGCTGGTCTTGAACTCCTGGGCTCAGGTGATCCACCAGGCTTAGCCTCCCAGAGTGTTAGGATTATTGGTGTGAGCCACTGAGTCCAGCTATACAATACTATTAACTAAACTCTAGACTTTATTTTGAATTTCCCTAGCTTTTCCATTAATGTCAGCTTTCTGTTTTAGAACCCACAATTACATTTAGTGCCTTACTTCTTTTGCTGAGAAGAGCTCCTTGATTGGAGATATCCTGGTCTATGATGCCACAACCATCTGGAAGACATTCCATGAGTCCATGGGTGGTGCTATTGGCATGGACATGACAGACCAGGAAGGAAAACCTAATTCCTAAGTAAGCACCTAGCCTAGTAAGGGCAACTCTCTGTCCTCACCATTGACCTGCCACTAGTCAACTGGTTGGTTATGAAGTCTGGTCCTACATGAAGAACTCAGGAATGTCACCAATGCTGTCACATTGGGCAGTCAGTGCACTGACTTTGATGAAGGGAAGTGTGAATGGGCATGGTGGCTCACTCCTATAATCCTAGCACTCTGGGAGCCAAGGCAGGAAGATCTCTTGAGCTCAGGAGTTTGAGACCAGCCTGCGCAAGAGCAAGACTCCATCTCTACAAAAAATAGAAAAATGAGCTGGCTATTGTGATAAGTGCCTGTAATCCCTGATACTCAGGAGGCTGAGGCAGGAGGATGGCTTGAACCCAAGAGTTGGAGGTTGCAGTGAGCTGGCTGACACCACAGCACTCTAGCCTGGGGCAACAGAGTAAGACTGTCTCCAAAAAAAAGATGAAGGGAAGCTCTTGCTGTTCCACACATGCATGGCCTTGATTCCTTCTTCTCTGGCTACTTTGCTGCACGGGCCCTTGTCAGCCCAGTGGTCCTCCTGTCTATGGGTTGTGAAGAGCCCCTTCTGCAGGTGCTTTTCAGGTAAACATGTTCATGACATTTTTTTTTTTACAAGCTCCAGCCATCATGCCTGGCCTATTCACAACATTTGACCATTTCTAATCTCTGGAATCACCCAAATAAGTCCAGTCACATATCTCTCCCCAGCTCTCCTTGTCTCCAGTCTTTCAATTATGCTCCATGACTGTGATCATCTGACCAGAACCTCACTTGCTTCCCAGGAATCAGAGAGGAAAGAATTCCTTTTCTGCTGACTTTCAAGGCCATGCTAAGAAGGGCAGTTCCCACAGGAAAGGGAATCACTACAATCTGGCCAATCCAATGTGGTCAGGACTTGAATCAGGGAGGTGGATTGAGAATGGACAGGAAGAAATAGATGAATTGGAGACACAATCAGGAAGTAAAAATTTCAAGGACCTAGAAATTGATCACATGTAGGAAGAACAGAAGGGAAACTGCGCAGAATGCCCTCATGTTTCTCCCTTGGGTGAATGGGCAAAGCCAAGCCCACCAGGTGTCTACAAGACTCCCCAGGCTTCTCTTCCCTCACCCCGTGCCCTGTTAGAGTCACTGAGAGGTGGTTGCTGATAGTACAAAAGTGGACAAGACTGCTCAAGAGGGCTGTGTGGATCGAAAGAGGCGGGCCAGGAAAAGAACTCAGAGCAACTCAGGCTGGGCAGAGAAAGGAGGGCATGAAGAGGACCAAGAGCCCAGGGTCAGAGGGTGCCAAGCAGAAACCAAGTAACTGAAATTCTCATGAGGAGGAGCGATAAAATGATGCCAAGCCAAGAGGAAGAGGAAGGGCATGCTCTTGAACTTCTTGATTTTCTGGTCAGATAGCATGGAGCTGAATCATTCTCAAGTTTCCAGTTCCATATCACCTTGCTTCTACATTCCACCAGGGACTCCCAAGATGGGATTCCTCTGAAGGAGGGGAGGGGAAGCAGGAATAGCTGAAGGGCTAATGGGGCATCAGCTCCTGGGGCTGGCAGAGGCTTGAAAGAAATCTTTCCTGTGGCAGCCGGCCAATTCCAGCCCTGTGCCTCCTGGATCTTACCCACGTGCAGGCCCAGGACAGGGTCCAGGATGCTGCATCTCAGTGCCTGTTTCAGCAGAGGATTCTGCCACCATGACCTCAGGGCCTCCGGGAAAGTCAGTCAGAGCCACCTGGTCCTCCACCCCCACCCAATTTTCTCCTTGAGCTTGAGACCTGGGGATATGAGCAGCGTTGTGAGCATTTGCCCTTTAATGTATTTTCTCTTTGTCTTTCTTTGGCAAGGGGAAGTGGAGAGGGGGGCACCAATGATTGGAGTGCTGTCACTGTCTTGAAACGCTTAATAAGTTTTTTTTTGTTTTTTTTTTAGAGACATGGTCTTACTTTATCACCCTTGGTAGAGTGCTATGGTGTCTCAGCTCATAGCAACCTCCAACTCCTGGGCTTAAGCGATTCTCCTGCCTCAGCCCCCTGAGTAGCTGGGACTACAGGTGCCCATCACAACGCCTGGCTATATTTTGTTGCAGTTTGGCTGAGGCTGGGTTCAAACCTGCCACCCTTGGTATATGGAGCCGGCGCCCTACCCACTGAGCCACAGGCGCTGCCCGAAATGCTTAATACTTTTTGGATGAGGCTACTGCATTTTCATTTTGCACCAGGCCCCACATATTGCTTGGCTGGTCCTGTGTAGGCAGACAGAGGACACTGCTGCAGGAGCAGGGTTTCAGAAGGTGTCCAAATGAAGTGCCAAGATGATCCTGCTCCCTGCCTTGCCTCACCCCGTCCCTTCACCCCCCTTTTTTTCTTTTCTTGAGACAGAGTTTCACTTGGTCACCCTCAGTAGAGTGCTATGGCGTCACAGCTCACAGCAACCTCAAACTCTTGGGTTCAAGTGATTCTTTTGTCTCAGCCTCCCACATAGCTGGGACTACAGACGCTGGCCACAGCACCCAGCTATTTTTTAGAGATGGGGTTCTCGCTCTTGCTCAGGTTGGTCTCAAACTTGTGAGTTCAGGCAATCCACTTGCCTCAGCCTCCGGAGTGCTAGGATTACAGATATGAGTCACCGCTCCAGCCTCACCCCCATTTCTGATAGTGAGAAGCTGGGGGAAGGGAGAAGCAGGTGAGTAGTTTCTCAATGTCCTTTGGCCCCTCTCACCACAGAAATGAGAGAAATGGGTGACTCATTGCCTGTCGTGTCCAGGCTGAGGAAGCAGAGACCAAGGAAGCCAGGAGAGAAGGGAGAAGGGAAGAAGAGGCCATGCATGGATCTTTCTCTTCCCTGCTTCCCTGGCCCTTCCCCCATCTAATCATGCTGGTTCCTCACCAAGCTAATCCAGATGGTCCCACTTTCCTTTTTTTTTTTTTTTTGAGGCTCTCACACTTGAGAGCCTCAAGCTATCACCCTGGGTAGAGTGCTGTGGCATCATAGCTCACAGCAACCTCCAACTCCTGGGCTTAAGCAATTCTCTTGCCTCAGCCTCCCAAGCAGCTGGGACTACAGGCACCTGCCACAACGCCTGGCTATTTTTTGGTTGCAGCTGTCATTGTTGTTTGGTGTCCGGGCTGGATTCGAACCCGCCAGCTCAGGTGTATGTCGCTGGCGCCTTAGCCGCTTGAGCCACAGGCAGCGAGCCTGGTCCCACGTCCTAAATGTCTCACTCACTCACTTCTTTATGCTTTACTTCCACACTCTCAGTTAATGCCCCACCCCAAGGATTCAACAGCCTCCTGCGGAGCCCCTCCTTCCCAGCCTGCAGCAGTCCACTCCCCCCTTGGCTGAGCCGTGTCTTCTGTAGCTCTCTTGCCGAAAACTCTTCTTGTCCACCCACTCCCTGGGGGACCAAGTCTAGCCTCCTGGGTCCCCAGAGTCCCCAGGCCCTTCCCCATAAGGGTCCTGCCTGTGCCTGACCTCAGCCCCAGCCTCCCGATGTCCCCTGCACCCTGGGCACCACGCACCCATTTAGAGCTACTTTGATTCCCTGATTGGCTCTAGCTGTGCTTAAAACATCCTCATTCTGCTGCCCATCTGCATCCGGCTAATCCGTTTAGTAAATCACAACTAGGTTTAAGCTTCACTTTAAGCTTCCTCTGGCTCCCGGAGTCCCTGAGACTTGGTGACCCAATGAATGGGTAATTAAAAATTAGATGGATCAAAATCCCAGAGGTGTAAAAGGGTCTGCAGTGAACAGTCCCTTCCTCCTTTTCTTGCCCAGGTTTCTTCCCTGGAGAAACAAATGTTTCCAGTTTCTCGTGTGACCTATATTTTATACATACCCAGGCTAATACATAGAAAGTTCTCCCTTTTTACACAAATGGTAACATTCACATGTTATTATGATCTTTTATCTGGATTCTTTTTACCTTACTTAGTTCACTCACATTTGTGCCCCCAAATACTCCTGAACCTGTTGTGTTTTATTTTACTTGAAGAGAATTTGTACTTTAGTTTTTGATTTAGCAGTCAAGATTTCAAGTTCTTTTTTTTTTTTTTTTTGAGACAGAATCTCACTATGTCACCCTCAGTAGAGCGCTGTGACATTACAGCTCACAGCAACCTCAAACCTGGGCTTAAGCGATTCTCTTGCCTCAGCCTCCCAAGCAGCTGGGACTGCAGGCGCCCGCCACAACGCCTGGCTATTTTTTGGTTGTAGTTGTCATTGTTGTTTAGCGGGCCTGGGCCAGGTTTGAACCTGTCAGTCCCTGTGAATGTGGCTGGCGCCCTAACTACTGAGCAACGGGCACCGAGCCAAGATTTCATCTTTAGGGCAAAGATCAAGTCTTTTTTTATTCTGTATTTCCAGCACTTAGAACACATAGATGTTAAATGACTGTGTGTGTTTTATAATTTATGGGCTTATTGTGTGCTAGGTAGTGTGATAAGTGTTGTTATTATATTATCTCAACGTTCAGATTAATAAACAGAGACAAGAGGGGACGGACAACCCTGGGAGCTATCAGTCGGACAGGCCGCTCTAGGCACAGACCCAGCTTCCCTGGCGGTCCCGAGTGCCAGCGCTCTGCCCTCTGCCGGTGATTCTGGTCAGGGACAACAGGCGGCTGATGCTCCCTTCCCGAAAATAACACCCAGCCCCCGCCAGAATAAAACCATTGCAAGAGGCTTCTCAGACTGCCTCGAGGAGGGAAAGGTGGTCCCTGAGCTATCGTAGATGGAAAGAGAAGGAAATGTAGAGGGAGTCTCAGAGAGGCTGGAGCCAGGAGAACACCGGGGATGGTGAGCTCCTAAGTATTTTACAAACTGTGGGTTATAAAATCAAATTAGGAAGTTGTGACCAGCTTCAAAAAAACAAAATATGCAGAAAATATAGAGTGGAGCGGGGCGCGGTGGCTCACGCCTGTAATCCTAGCACTCTGGGAGGCCGAGGCGGGTGGATTGCCTGAGCTCACCAGTTGGAGACCAGCCCGAGCAAGAGTGAGACCCCATCTCTACTAAAAATAGAAAAACAAGCGGATTTTGTGGCGGGTACCTATAGTCCCAGCTACTTAGGAGGCTGAGGCAAGAGGATCACTCGAGCCCAAGAGTTTCTGGTTGTTGTGAACTATGACGCTACTGTACGCTACCGCGGGCAACTGAGACTGTCTCAAAAAATAAAAAAAATATGGGCGGCGCCTGTGGCACTGGCCCCATATACCCAGGCCAAACTGCAACAAAAAACGACATGGCAGGCGCCTGTAGTCCCAGCTACTCGGGAGGCTGAGGCAAGAGAATCGCCTAAGCCCGAGAGCTGGAGGTTGCTGTGAGCTGTGATGCTACAGCACTCTACCGAGGGCCACAAAATGAGACTGTCTCTAAAATATATATATGTGTGTGTGTGTGTGTATCAGAGTGTACTGTTACATGTATAAGGGTAAATAATGTTTCTCTAACCTTTTTTTCCATTTTGTGTATATGTGTACTAGTTCATGATGTGATCTTACTAAGGGTCTTGGTACAAACAAAAAATGGGGAAAGCCACAGGAGAAATAATGAAAAAGCTCATGGTGAGTAAAGTCCTGAATGGGAAGCAAAGATTCACAGCAGAATCAAATCTCAGAGAAGAAGGCAAGGTACCCTTTATGGTGCCCACTGTCCATCTGAATACATTCATCCTACACCCACCCCCCCAATGATACAGATCTTTGAACCTCCCTGGATGACTTCGGGGCACCAGAAGCTCAGTATTTCTCAAGCCTGTTCTGTGGGTGGACAGTTCAAGTTAGAAGTTCTTCCTATTGTCCTTCTAACTTCCACCAGTCTCTGCAACCCAGACAAGTAGGCAAATAAATTGAGTCAGCTATCTTGTGCGCTCTAAGCTTTCTTTCCCTCCCAACATAAGTATTTGTTCTTTTCTCAAGTATCTGAGTTTCCTTAGATTTCACTATTTCTAGTTGTCTTTCTAGCATTTACTGTTATTGAGTATATCATGGATCAGGCATAGATATGTATTAGGACTTTTTGTTTCTATTGTTTCAATTCTCACAACACTGCTATGCATAAGTGACCACTGTTATCCTTTTCTAGAGGCTCAGAACATTTAAACCATATACCCAAATGTACTCAGCCAGTTAGTGGCAGGATAAAATTGTCTCAGTGCCCATGTAGCTCAGAGATTAGGGTGCTGGCCACATCCACCAAGGCTTGTGGGTTCAAACCCAGCCCAGGCCAGCTAAACAACAATGACAACTGCAACAAATATAGCTGGGTGTTGTGGTGGGCACCTGTAGTCCTAGTACTTGAGAGGCTGAGGCAAGAGAATCGCTTAAGCCCAAGAGTTGGAGGTTGCTGTGAGCTATGATACCACGCACTCTACCAGTGATGACTTGGTGAGACTCTGTCTCAAAGACAAAATTATCAACATCTTTGGGTGATGCCTAGAATTGAACCTGATCCTCAGACTGTGGTTAGGCTGACTCTGAGTATTTATCCTGATTCTCCCTCTGGGGACAAACTTTGCTCAGACTCTTCATCTGTGACCAAGACAGAAGAATTTTCTAGATAGTTACTTCTTGACCTTCTTAATTAAGAAAATATAACACACATTAAAAAAAAATAACAGCCTAGTGAATACACCATAATTGTGCATTTTAATAACTTTCTAGAATGTGAACATCCATTTAACCTTCACCCAAGACCAGACTAATGGTTCTAATGACTATTGCTAGCTTCTTTCAAATCATGACCCCCTTCCCTCCCCAAAGATATTTGTTTTAACAAAACTGTGAACCTTGGCTCCGTGCCCCTAGGACAGTGGTTATGGCACCAGACACATGCACCAAGGCTGGTGGATTCAAACCCAACCTGGGCCAGCTAGACAACAATGACAAAAAAATAGCCAGGCGTTGTGGTGGGCACCTGTAGTCTCAGCTACTTGGGAGGCCGAGGCAAGAGAATTGCTTAAGCCTAAGAGTTGGAGGTTGCTATGAACTGTGATGCCACAGTACTCTACCCAGGGCGACATAGTTAGACTCTGTCTCAAAAAACAAAAAAAAAAAAACAAACTGTGAACCTTGCTTCATAGTTTTACCATCTCAGTTTGCAGCTCTAAATAATATACAGTAGTTAGTTTAAACCTTTAAAAACTTTATATAAATGAAATTATATATTATTTTTGTGTCTGCCCTTTACTCAATACTTTTTTAAATTTTTTATTTTTTTCAGAGTACAGGATCTAGCCTATGATGCTTTTTCGTATTGAAAGAAGGGAGGTGGGCGGTGCCTGTGGTTCAAGAAGTAGGGCACCGGACCCATATGCCGGAGGTGGCGGGTTCAAACCCAGCCCCGGCCAAAAACCACAAAAAAAAAAAAAAAAAAGAAAGAAGGGAGGTAAAAAGGAAGGAAGGAAGCTACTCAATACTTTTAAAATTTTTTTTAATTTTTATTTTATTTTATTTTTCAGAGTACAAGATCTGTCCTCTGATGCTTTTTGTATTGAAAGAAAGAAGGGAGGGAGAAAAGAAGGAAGGAAAGAAAGAAGAAAGTACTCAGTATTTTATTTATTTATTTATTTATTTATTAAGACAGAGTCTCACTTTGTCATCCTTGGTAGAGCGCCATGGCATCATAACTCACAGCAACCTCAAACTCTTGTCTCAGCCTCCCAAGTAGTGGGGACTACAGGTGCCCATCACAGTGCTCAGCTATTTTTATTATTTATTTATTTATTTTTATTATTTTTAGACAGAGTCTCACTTTGCTGTCCCCAGCAGAGTACCTTGGCATCATAGCTCACAGCAACTGCAAACTCTCAAGCTCAAGTAATCCTCTTGCCTCAGCCTCCCAGGTATCTGGGACTACCAGCGCCCACCATAATGCCCAGCTATTTCTAGAAACAGGGTCTTGCTCTTGCTAAGGCTGGTCTCAAACTCATGAGCTCAAGCAATCTACTCATCTCAGTCTCCCAGAGTGCTAGGATTACAGGTGTGAGCCACCAGGCCTGGCCCTTACTCAATCCTTTTTTTTTATTATTTATTTATTTTTTTATTTTTTATTTTTTTGGCCGGGGCTGGGTTTGAACCCACCACCTCCGGCATATGGGACTGGCGCCCTACTCCTTGAGCCACAGGCGCCACCCTCAATCCTTTTTTTTAAAAGATTCATCCATTTTGTTACATATGGTTCATTTTGTTGCTGTATAATATTCCATTTTGTGGGCTTCTTACAAGTTATTTATGTAGTCTACTGTCAAAAACATTTGAGTTCCACTGGGCAAGGTGGCTCATGCCTGTAATCCTAGCACTCTGGGAGGCTGAGGTGGGCAGATCACTTGAGCTCAGGAGTTCAAGACCAGCCTGAGCAAGACTGAGACCCCGTCTCTACTAAAATTGAAAAACTGAGGCAAGAGGATCACTTGAGCCCAAGAGTTTGAGGTTGCTGTGAGCTACGATGCCACAGCACCTACTGAGGGTAAAAAAGTGAGACTGTGTCTCAAAAAAATTAAATAAATAATACTTGAGTTCCTTCCAATTTTTGGCTATTACATTTCCAACAACATTCTTATATATGTCTCTGGGTGCACATATGCACATATTTCTGTGAGTATATGAACAAGAGTGAAATTGCTATATCACAGGGTAGGAGCAGCTCCAACTGTAGTAGTTAATATCAAACTGTTTTCTACCAACTTACACTTCTGTGAAGGTTCACATGATTCTATATTCTCCATAACATTCAGCATTGGCATTCTGGTGAGTGTGTAGTGGTATCTGAACGTTCAATTTGCATTTTCATGATGACTAATGATTTTTTGCATCTCCCTCTTCATATGTATATCAGTTATTTTGAGTTTCCTTTTTTTAGTGATGTGCCCTTTCAAGTTTTATCATTTCTTTTTTACCATCCTAAACTGATTATTAAGTATGAGTTTTACAAACATTACTTATATTAGCAGTAAAGGTGGAGCTGGAAATATTGCGCCTTCTCCAAGCTGCCAGGTGGAAACCACCAATAGTGTAGTGGAACTTATGGCCCTTTCCAAAGTCACGGCTCTTCCAGCCTGCAGATGTCAGCACATGCAACTCCCTGTGCTTGTGGACTAGTTTGGTGATCCACTGGGTGTCAGGATTTCTTCTGATAACTTTATGATAGATCAATAAGGTAACCTCAAAATATTTGTACATCAAATCTTCATCAACCCAGAAAGAATTCAGGGCTTCTACAGCCCCATAGCAGCTTCCAGCTTGCTCCTAAGCAACAGACTGAAGGCTTCCAGCAAACTTTGGCTGGTTAACAACATGATGCACAGGCTTACCATAGGTTGCACCTTTAGGAACTGGGTGTTTACGGACACCGCAGCACACACGAATCCTATGTATGACATAACCTTGTTTAGCTTTGTATCCCACCGGGTGGGGCAGGGATCCCTTTGGAACGCAGAGACAGGGTGGGATTGCCAGCAGCAGATCCTCAGAAGAAAGCCCACTACACTAGACTGCTTCTTCCTCCACTGCTCCTGATGTACTTGTAGGCACCTATCTTGGTTCACCTGATGGCTGCCGCCAGACAGAACGGGAAGTGTTGTCATTTTTTTCTATTACATTGTCTGTTTCCTTATTGTTTCTTTAGGATTTCTTTATTATAATCTAGATTTGAGTTATTTGTCAGTTATACATTACAAATATCTTTTCCTATTCTGTGGCTGACCTTTTCACTTTCTTATTGGGGTCTTTTGATAAGAAGAACATAGGCTATCACACTAATATGGTGAAGTATATTACACTTTTAGAACCTTTTGTGTCTTCCTTATGAAGACTCTTTACCTGAGCTCATGAACATATTCTCTTATGCTGTCTTCTAACGGCTTTATTACTTTTTCTTCACAATGAGGTGTATAATTCACGTGGAATTTATTGCTGTCTTTAGTGTAAGTTAGGGAGGAATCCGATTTCACATTTTCCATGTGAACACTCAGTTGTCCCAAAATTTGTTGAAAAGTAGGTCCTTTTCCCCACTCCTCTCTTGTGCCCCCTTTGTCATAAATCAATTATCCAAATATGTGTAGGCCTGAATCTGGGTTCCCTACTCTTTTCCAGTGGTGTGTTTATCTTTGTACCAGCACCACACTATCTTCATTCCTGTAAGTTTATACTTGGTAATAAACTTTACTCTCTTGTAGAGCAAGTCCTTCCATCTCTCATCTGTTGGTATCTTTGAGGCCAGGATCACTCATACACACAGGTCCATTCAACCGTCAGGCAGTGTGCGGGGTGAGGTGGGGTGAAGTGGGGAGGAGAGATGCTCAGGGGGCAGATGGCGAGAGAAGAGCAAGAATCCTCTGTTTCCATGGCACCGTCCCAAGGGGCAGGAACATATAACCACAGTGCCAATCACCCTGTAGGGAGATCATAAGTGCGTCAGCGGGCTCCCTCGTCACTTATCCCAAAGGGAAAGACATCTCTCAAAACCAGATACTAATTCAAAGAACACAATACTCCACGCACATCTCTTCCACACTATCCTAAAGTTGAGCCCTTGCTCGCAAGTCGCTTGCGCCTGGTTAGCACCCTTAACGCACCTGCTGGATAGATTCGCCCAGAAAGATGTCATTCACCATTTGGGAAACCCCTTAGAGACTACTATCCTTCGCTGGGAAGAAGTGCACCATCCACGGTGAGAAGCCGCCAGCTGAGATACCCTGGGGGGCTAAAAGGAACCGAAGAACCGAAACCTTAACTTAGGGATTGTTTTCTGACTAAATCACACAGACAACCTCGGTGCCTGAGCACTGGACAACCGAGACAAACGCACTAGCAGGATTCTCTGAACACAGCCTCGGAGCCTGCAGCCTTGTTTACTGCTCGTGACCAATGGGAGTTCCACGGGCGCCGTTTCCCCGCCCCTTGGGCCACTTCATTCGCGGCTCATAGTGCAGTCACGTACAGCGCTCCGCACAATAGCCAATAAGAGAAGGGCGCCCGGCAGCTTTTGTGCAAGGGTGGGCCTCCTGGACCCGCTTACTGTGCTGTGTACCGCCGGAACGAAGCAGCAACCTCGGGATCTTTCGGGTTCTTTCAGGTTCTTTCATCCAGGGTAAAGTCACGTTCCATCTCCCATCAACGAATTTATTTTTCTGCCCTACTCTCGCGCGTGCGCACTGACAATCCCTCGCGACCTGAAATGAAAGCATCTGGGGAAAGGGGGAGGGACCCTTAGCCTCAGTCCGGCGGGTGGGCTGAGCTACCGCACAGGCCTAGATGGTACCGCGGTAGCGGTCCCCAAAACAGGAATTGTAGGACCAAAAGATATGGTGAGGTCCCACCGAGATTTGAACTCGGATCGCTGGATTCAAAGTCCAGAGTGCTAACCATTACACCATGGGACCCGCTGGCTGCATTAGGCGGCCGGCAGTCTTCTCAAGCCACAGAACGCAACGGGCAGGTTTTCGGAAGCTATGGTGGAGCCTAGGTGCGCCAGGCTAGACCCAGAGCCCTGGCTCGGCCCGCGTGGGTGGCAGAAGCGGGATTACGAGGGCTTCCGCGTCCCTCCGTTCCAGGCGTTCCCGGTTCCGAAAGTGTCTTCTCTTCCCGCGCTCATCCGGGTGTACGGACCCACGTCCGAGGGGCGGTGGGCTGGCTAGACCCGCGATGCCAGGATGGACTGGGGTCCGGAGAAAGCTGGGTCCAGTCCCAGTCCCCGGGCAGAAGGCGCGGCGCACGCAGTTTGGGCTTAGCATTTCCTTATTTATTTATTTATTTATTTACAAGGGGAGCGCTGTGAAAAGGACACTTTGGCCAAGCGGGGAGGGAAGCGGACTGGCACGTGGGGGGACGGTGGTTCAAAACCCAGACACTCCCTGGGACGCACGAACGGAAACTAGGAACTGTGCCGCTTAGCTGTGTCTATGCAAGTCCTGGTGTTCCGCGTGGCTGAAGCTAGAGAATTGCACCTAAGGCGCGCGCCTGCACTTTTGTGTGCCTTATGGAGCCACCTGGTGGGACTCCTAAGATTAACGCCAAGATACTAACTCCAACTTGATGGGCCATTACCCTTTCGTTAATCATTGGTTTCAATCAGATCAGTTCAAAAGAAGCTTCTTCCCCCCTTTGGGCTTTCTTTCACACTTTAGTGTGGCACCAGAGCTGGCATCTTAACCAGCCCGCCCAGGATCCCAACGTTGCCAGAGTTCCTCGCTGTCTAGATGCCCCTTGCTTTTTGTTTATTTTCGTGATTTTGCTTTTTCAACCTTCATCTCGTGCTTTGAGCTGACATCTTTTCATTAAGTCCCCTTTCTGCTTAATGTCCTTTCGTGTTGCACACAGTTAAGAACCTGGTTAACCTAAATCTGAAAAGGTCTGTTGATTGGTTAACCTCTGGAAAGTAAATTTATAAGGGCTGTTTTTCTGCATTGCTTAAAAACATTCTCTTGGCTGATGCAGTGTTTCACACCTGTGATTCTATCATTCTGGGAGGCCCAGGTGGTGGATCCCCTGAGCTCAGCAGTTTGAGACCAGCCTGAGCAAGAGCAAGACCGCCTCAGCAAGAGCTAGCCTCAAAACTAGCCAGACATGGTGGCACACACCTGTAGTCTCGGCCACTACAGGTGGTTGAGACAAGAGGATGGCTTTGAGCCCAAGAGTTTGAGGTTGCTGTGAGCTATGATGCTACAGCACTCGAGCCTGGGGCAACTCCGTCTCAAAAACAATTTTTTTTTCTAATAACTCTGGCATATTGTCAGAAGAAATAGTAAAGCTTTTCCATTTTGAGGAACAAACCAATTTCCCCTGGAGCTCATCTGGTGGGTTAAGGGTGTCCAGTTAAAGCCTTGGCTTCCCGAGTAGCTGGAAATACAGGCAAATACCACTGTGTCCAGCAAAATACACAGTTTTTTAATTCTGAGGGATAGCAGAATCTTGCTTGTCACTCAGGCTAGAGTACCATGGCCTCAACCTAGCTCACAGAAACCTTACACTCCTGGGCTCAAGTAGTCCTCCTGTCTCAGCCTCCCAAGATGGAGGGTTGAGTGGAGAGGTAGGATGGAGGGTAGGGACCTCTTGGAAAGTTAGTGATCCTGAAACTGTTGCTAGTGTCTGGAACACAGACTATGATTCAACAATGTAGAATCATGGGAAATTGTAGGGGGAAGTCAGAATGTTGGTAGATGTTAGTGATTTCATGCAGTCTTCATGATGGTCCTATTACAACTTTTAGACTGAAAAGTGCCTTTTTTTATTATTATTATTAAATCATAGCTGTGTACGTTAATGCGATCATGGGGCACCATACTGTTTTTTGTTTTTTGTTTGCTAAAAGCAGCTTACAATCTATGAGTTGGGGGTGGGAGTGGAAAAGTTGAATTCTAGCTCCTAAGAGAAAGTCAGAATCAGCAGACACAGGAGACTTAGCAGGAAACTAATGTGTGAGCAGGCAACCAGCCTGCTGCATTGCACCACCCACGAACAGGAAAAAATGGGGCAAGAGCAAATTATAGATGGTCCCTCTGTACCTTAGATGACTATTTTGAATAGCCTGAAGGCAAAGGCCATTTAACTAAACACCACAGGCTGGTTACAAGAATAGATTTCCCAGTCTCAAGGACTATGTCTAGACAAGATGTCTGGCATTGACTGGAAATGATAGGAAACATGTAAGAGTTAAGAAATTGCCAATGAGAGCTCAAAAACCTAACTAATAGGGCAGTGCCTGTGCCTCAAAGGAGTAGGGTGCCGGCCCCATATACCGTAGGTGGCGGGTTCAAACCCAGCCCCGACCAAAAACTGCAAAAAAAAAAAAAAAAAACTAACTAATAACAGCTAATGAGTGTTTACTCCTACGACATCCCCAGGTGGTGAACACCACTAACAGGCAGTGGGCAGTTAAAGTTGTGTAGGTTTCCAAAAGGTCAACTTGCCCATTGCCCACCAGATATGGATCTAGAAGGTAAAGGACAGGGGAGCTCTTCCCATAGAGAGGAACCTGGAAGTACCAGATGAACTAACTGAGCCATTTCTTCCACTGTCAAGACCTTGCATCCCTGCTGCAGGGTCATAGGATCATAGGACACCTGTGGTCGCCCTGCCTCTTGGGCTTCAAGCTATGTGAGACAGTTTAAGACAATTGGGTCAAGTTTCTGTTACTTGCAGGTAAAAGCATTTGCAAAGATACACTTTTTGTAGTGGCATTATATATTTTTGGTCTATCAATAATAAAAACATTCGCGGACAGACCTTCCTAAGGTAGAGGAGAAAGTATCCAGAAGCAAGCTGACCAGTCCGGATTTCCCCTTCAGCCACAGGAAAAGCACACGCGCACGCGTACCAGAAAAATACCTTTACCCGGTAGCCAATAAGACTCCTCCTTTTTCAAAGTCCTAACAGTTTCCTTTCTTGGGCAGGTGAGTAGGGAATAAGCAGAGAGGTAATAGAGAAGGCAGGCTTGAGCGCCCCCTGGAGGCCCACACAATTCTTTGGATATTTGCACCCAACTTAACCTGGTATTTGGAGTTCATCATAAAGTACCAGGGACAGTCACTGTCCAAGAAGGGCATGTTTGTCATTGGTTTGGTCCGGGCTGTTTGGTTATGTCAGAAATTCAAGGCTGGAGGAAAGCTTATGTCGCCGTTACTGCCTGTTAATTGATTTTTGCTTTCAAACAATCCAAAATCTTTTATTTATGCCTGTTTGAAAATAGGCAGATGTACAGAATGGTTCTATTATTCAGGCCACTTTGGTTATAAGTAATAAAAACAAACTCAAATTAGGTTAAGCCAGAAGGAAGAATGAAAAGGGTATGGTGTTTCATAAAACCCTAGGGCAGGCCTGTAAACAGACCTTGGGAACTAGTAGAAAGTTGTTGAGTCTCATTTCTGCCCCTCTTTGTGCATATGGTGAATTCTTTCCTAGCTGCAGAATGGCCTTTTAGGCTCCTCAAGCCACACAGTGTAAAGGAGCAGCTGTGCAGTGTGGTGTCTCAAGGTCAGCCTCCCACAGGGCCTGATTTGATGGCTTTCAGGCTTGAATTCCAAGAGAGCCAGTCTGACAGCCATTGGCTCAGGATTTGGCCTCTCTTGGTCCAATACCTTGTGGGATTTTGTTGTTGTTGTTTATTGTTTTTTGAGACAGGATTTCTTTCAGTTTCTTGGGCTAGAATGCAGTAGTGTTATCATAGCTCACAGCAACCTCAAACTCCTGGGCTCAAGTGATCCTCCTGTCTCAGCCTCACAAGTAGCTGGGACTATAGGCATGTACCACCACACCCAGATAATTTTTAAAAATATATTTTGCAGCGATGGGGTTTCACTATGTTGCTCGAGTGTCCAATATGTTTTAACTGGAGAGTGGGGGCACACACACTCTGCAGTAGTTGATCAGTTCCTGGAGAAAGGAAGTTACTGGCTTGTAGAGCAGGCAAACACTTCACCATAGCTCCATTTTGACAATTTCTCCGTGCTGGAGTAGATGGTTGTAGATCTTGGGCCAAAGAAGTGAATGTACCTAGAACATGCTAATGATGTTAACTGCAGCATACTAAATGGTCCCTCTTGGGAGATGTTGGAGAATGCTGAATTTGCCATAGAAGTGTTCAAATCTGTTCCCCATAACTCAAGAATGTGAGTAATCAGGAAGGCAGACATTTTTGTGGAACCAGGCTAGAACAAGAGCAACAATGGATACTCACATCCTTATGTCTAAATATTTAAAGCTATAAACAATGAAGCTTACAAACTATTAAAATTAATGTTCTATCCTTTTACCTTGACAAATATATCATTCTAATGGCAAAATAAAAAACGTGGTAGTGGTACTTTTATATAATTAAAAGTAGGCAACATATCAAAACAGTGGAATTTAATATTGCTATATATACCTGGGGGTTTGCTTGATGGATTGTTGATGTTTTGTTTGTTTATTTGTTTGTTTTGACAGTTTCTGGCCGGGGCTGGGTTTGAATCTGCCACCTCTGGCATATGGGGCCGGCGCCCTACCCCTTTGAGCCACAGGCACCACCCAGTTGTTTTTTTTTTTTTGTAGAGACAGAGTCTCACTTTATGGCCCTTGGTAGAGTGCCGTGGCATCACACAGCTCACAGCAACCTCCAACTCCTGGGCTTAAGCGATTCTCTTGCCTCAGCCTCCCGAGTAGCTGGAACTACAGGCACCCGCCACAACGCCCGGCTATTTTTTGGTTGCAGTTCAGCCGGGTCCAGGTTTGAACCCACCACCCTCGGTATATGGGGCCGGGTTTGAACCCACCACCCTCGGTATATGGGGCCGGTGCCTTACCGACTGAGCCACAGGTGCCGCCCAGCCACCCAGTTTGTTTATTTTTTGAGACAGAGTTTCATTTTCTCGCCCTCGGTAGAATGCCATGGTGTCACAGCTCACAGCAATCTCAAACTCTTGGGCACGAGAGATTCTCTTGCCTCAGCCTCCAGAATAGCTGGGACTACCGGCACCGGCCACAATGCCCGGCTATTTTTAAAGATGAGGTCTCGATCTGGCTCAGGCTGGTCTCTAACTCATGAGCTCAGGTTATCCACCCACCTCGGCCTCCCAGGGTGCTAAGATTACAGATGTGAGCCACACTGCACCTGGCAATTGTTGATGTTTTGATGAGTAAGAACAATGACAAATGTGTGTGTGTATGTATATTTGTAAATTATATATTTATGTCACATAATATCATTTTCTTGATGTCATTTCAGCAAAATCACTCATTATGTTTTTATAATAAAAATTTTCCACATAATTTGTACTCTTAAAACTGTTCTAATTAAAGCAGCAAACTACAGCCCAAGGGCCAGATGCAGCCAGTGGCTTACTTCTGAATGGCTTCTTTTGAGAATGGTTTTTGTGACTTTTTTTGGTTTTGTTAATTAATTAATTTTGTTTTTTACGTTTTAAAAAGAATATGTAACAGCGATTTTATGTGGCTCACAAAGCCTAAAATATTTACTACCTAGTCCTTTATAAAAAAGTTTGCTGACTCCTAATCGAAAGTAATGCTGCTTAAGTGTGCTCCGAGGCCTGCGGGGGAGCTCGTTGTTACCAGTCTACAATGAGAAGGAGCTTGTGGCACAATCAAAATTGGCTACATCCTTAAGCACGCTGTTTCAGTTGAGCTGCCATTTTTCCTTTTTTTTTTTTTCTTTTCTTCAGACAGTCTCACTATGTGGCCCTTGATGCAGTGCTGTGGCATCACAGCTCACGGCAACCTCAAACTCTTAGGCTTCAGCTATTCTCTTGCCTCCACCTCCCAAGTAGTTGGGACTATAGGTGCCTGCCACAACACCCCAGTATTTTTTTGTTGCAGCCGTCATTGTTGTTCAGCAGGCCTGGGCTGGGTTCGAACCCGCCAGCTTCGGTGTATGTGGCTGACGCTGTAACCACTGTGCCACGAGTGCTGAGCCTTTTTTCTTTTTCTTTTCTTTTTTTTTTTTTTTTTTTTGAGAGAGAGTCTTATTCCGTCCCTCTGGGTAGAGTACTGTGGAATCATAGCTCACAGCAACCTCAAACTCCTGGGCTTCAGTGATCCTCTTCCCTCAGCCTCCTGAGAGACTATGCCCGAGTGAAAATCGCCTAATTTTTCTATTTTTTGTAGAGATGAGGTCCTCACTCTTGTTCAGAGTGGTCTTAAACTCCTGAGCTCAAGCTATCCACCTGCCTCAGACTCCCAGAGTGCTAGGATTACAGGCATGAGCCACCTCGCGTGGCAGAGCTGCCATTTTTTCATAGCATGACTTTCTTGATGAGGGAAGCCACAAACTGATTCACATTTTGACACATGCTCCTGTGTACTGTCACTTGGTAATTTTACAGCATGACTTTCTTGATGAGGGAAGCCACAAACTGATTTACATTTTGACACATGCTCCTGTGTACTGTCACTTGGTAATTTTATTGTCAATGGTAATCTAAGGAATTACAAAATAAAGTACAAGGTCTGGTACAATGGCTCACACCTGTAATCCTAGCACTCTGGGAGGCCAAAGCAGGAACATTACTTAAGGCCAAGAGTTTAAGACCAGTCTAAGCAAGAGTGAGACCCCATCTCTATTAAAAATAGAAACATTAGCCAGGTGTGGTGACTTGTGCCTGAAGTCCCAGATACTTGGGAGGCTGGGGCAGGAGGATTGCTGGAGCCCAGGAGTTTGAAGCTGCAATGAGCAATGATAATGCCACTGCGTTCTACCTGGGGCAACAGAGGGAGAGGCTATCTCCGAAAAGGAAAAGTTAAACAGATTTCTTTACTTCAGGACTTCTCAGAGCCTTTAATACATTCACATGGACTGTAACTTTCCAAGAAGAAGAGACATCATGCTTTATTTTTCAAAATTACTTGACCACCAAAATATTTTTCAGGAATTTTTTTAGTATCTCACAGAACACACTTTTAAGGATCTTGCACCACCCTAGGCCATGTTCAGTAGGGAAAGAGTATCCAGGTAAGTAGAAACCAGACAGGCAGGGCTAGAGGTGTCACCGCAGAATCTGCTGACTCCCAAGATAACAGGGAAAGGTTTCCTCAACCACAAAGTAATGAGTCCATTCTATAAATGTCATGAGTTTTCAGGGATCAGCAACCAGTGTCAAGTCCCCAGAGTTCAGTCACAGTACTCTGTTTGCCGTGATACCTTGGCACGTTCAATTCCTGGCACTCTGGACTGTCATTGTGTCTGATGCCCAGGCAGCCTTAGTTCTGGTAGGCAGTGGAATGTCCCCAGTATCTCCCTCTCTTCCTCTGACACCTGGATGCCATCTTTAAGGCAAGCTGCTAGCTCTCTCCATAGAGCCTTCCTCAGCTGCCTGGGCCCTTGTGTCTCCTCCCTTCTCTCCCTTGGCTGCCCAATTCTGTTACTAGACTGAACTGAACCAGACTTCAGATCTCATTGAGACAAGGACCCTGGATTATTCACATAACATAGAAACCAATAAAAATGTGTGGATGACCCTGATGCTGGAGATGATGCCTCTGACTGTGATAGAATTTCCCCCAAATATCCCCTCAAGGACCCAGCAGCCATTCTTTTGACTTAGGATACCAACCAACATACTCTTTTTTTTTCTTTTTTCTTTTTTTTATTTTTGAGCGGTCAGATGAGATATTGTGAGATACTCTATGTACAAATGCTTCATAAAATGTAAGGCATCACTCAAATAATAATGGTTATTAATATAGCGCTCATTGCCCTAATCAGTGATTGACCCATTTCTAATGACCCTTCACCTTTGATTGGTATTTCTGGTAACCTGTGTCTTACCCATTTGCCCCTCTCACCAGCTGGTCTGTTATAATGTTCATCTTATCAAGAGTCCAGTTTTCTGGGTGGCACCTGTGGCTAAATGGGTAGGGTGCTGGCCCCATACACCAAGGGTGGCAGGTTCGAACCCAGTCCCGGCCAAACTGCAACAAAAAATAGCTGAGCATTCTGGTGGGCACCTGTAGTCCCAGCTCCTCGGGAGGCTAAGGCAAGAGAATCGCCTAATCCCAGGAGTTGGAGATTGCTGTGAGCTGTGACACTACGGCACTCTACTGAGGGCGATAAAGTGAGACTCTGTCTCTAAAAAAACAAAGTCCAGTGTTTAGTGGCCCTAACCAGTATTCCAGATACCCACAAGCAGTCAACCTAGTGCTATTTCCGTGTCCCTGCACATTTACGTGGCACACTGGAGATGGTTCTTGAAGTAGTGGAGAGCCAACTTGTACTGGATCTGGGCATTCGTGTTGGTCCGGTATGTGTTGTAGATCTTCTCCAGGGCAGCCAGATCCAAGTCCACTGTTGGAGATCGCGACTGGTGACCTATCATCACGTCTGGGCATGACCCCACAAGCAGGCTCCCTAGCCCATCAATAAAGAACTCTGCCAAGAGAGGGAGAGCAGAAGGAAGTGGGAGCTGTAGCCAGAGACCAGGTCCTATTCCAGGTCTGAGAAGAGAATCTTGGGGAGAGGACACGCTGGGGAGGTTCAGCTCCATCCGAAGCCTACATCCTTAACTCTAGCAACCTGTCCATGTCGATGAATTGAAAGAAAATTGAAAAGCTCATTTCTCAGGCAATGATACGGGCACAGAGGCACAGATCAGCTTTCCAACTGGACAGAACTGTGGACTCCCAGGCTGAAGGAATAAGAAGGGAAAAAGAGAGAGGGTGGTTAAATAGGAAAGGATTTCTAGAAAAAAGAAGATGACAGAGCTGTAGGGGAAGGACAGGAGTGTCTCAGAGAAGCAGAGACAGCCTATGGGAGACACAGAAGTCAAGTAGAGGTGGAGAGGTGGGCAAGAGAGACCCTGAGCTCTCTAGTTTGGGTGAAGGCAAAGGAGACCCACTGCTTCCGGGCAGGCCAGCACAATCAGTGGTAAATGGCCTTGGAGAGATCAAACTTCTGAGGCTAATTCACAACCCAGCTCCCTTACTCACTCTTCCAAACTTCCCACCTGTGTGAGCCACTCGTTGCAGGCGGGAATCGAAGCCAACTCTTTGGAGTCGCTCTGTGTGGGCCAGGAAGAAGTTGGCAACGCCACTAGTCAGCACACAGCTGGGGAAGCCTTCCAGGGGCTGGAAAGATCCTTTCCTCTTGTGAAGGCAGTCTCCATTCTCACTCTGTTCCAGGAGCAGCTTAAACTGGTACACATTGCCCAGAACACTGCCCCCTACCTAGTCAGTGGGCAAAGAAACCCATGTTAGAGAGCATACACTCAACATTCGCCCTGCCACTTCCAGGAAGCCTTGCTGGGTTGTACCTCAATTCTTCTATACCAAGAATTGCACCCTTCCTGTGTCTATCCTTCAGATTTATCCCTCAGTTCTTCTCTTTTTGCTATTGTGGCCACAACTTTTACCATACTCTTGTTGGGTCCTTTGAAAATTTTAATTCTTCCCTACCCCTGAAAATCTAGTTGGTATGAACAGCACTTACCCCAAGTCCAAACAGCAGACAATAGTACCTGCACTGTGCTCACACAACAGCAAGCTCATCCTTTCCAGAAGAAAGTTACTCTCTCCCCTCCATTATGAGAGCAATATTTGAGTGCACACGCCAGGCAGCCTATGTGCACTGGTCTATCTGCGAGGCCTCCACTTACTAGTTTTCTTGCAGGAAGCTGCTTGTCCCGAGATAGCTTTCTCCCATTCTCCCAGCTCTTAACCTCTCTGAGCTGCCTCTCCATGCACTCATGGGACATAACTTGGATTTGCACTTGAGCCTGAGCAAAACAGGATGAGCAAAGACATCTATTCCTGAAACAACTTTAATCCTCTCAGGATGACATGGTAAAGTCTGCCCATTGTCTCCCACACCACTTTTCTCTTTCTTCCTTTTAGTAAATGGATTCTCTGAGTTTTAAGTGGACTAAATTAAGATAGTCAACCAATCAACCAAAGAGTGCATTTGCCCACCTACCTGGCAGCAAAGTTTGACCATGTGATTACATTCTGGCTAACAGGATATGATTTAGAACTCATGCGTGCAACTCCTACATAACATCCTTAAAAGAAACCACTTGCCCTCCACTGCCTCTTTCCCCCTTCTGGGTGTGGTGCTGAGGCCATGAGGATGATGGAGCTACAACAGAAGGAAGTTGGTCCAGGATCCTGGAAACTGACTCAAATTCCTTTGAAGGCTCCTTACACAAGCAGGAACAGCGCCATCTCTCTTGCTTCAGCTATTAAGGAGTCTCTATGAGTCACCAAGGGATGTCTTAGTTGATCCAGATGCTTTGGGGATTGTCTGCTTGCAGGAAGAGTTAGGTGTGGCCACGATGCCACTTACCTCCTAATCCATTTTCCTTTTTTATTCTCTTTTCTATACTTAATTGGCTTTTAATATTTTTATTATTATTATTTTTGAGATAGAGGCTAACTATGTCACCCTCAGTAGAGTGCTATGACGTCACAGCTCACAGCAACCTCAAACTCTAGGGCTTAAGCGATTCTCTTGTCTTGGCCTCCCAAGTAGCTGGGACTACAAGCACCCACCACAATGCCCGGCTATTTTTTGTTGCAGTTGTCATTGTTGTTTAGCTGGCCCAGGCTGGATTCGAACCCACCACCCTCATTGTATGTAGCTGGTGCCATAACCACTGTGCTACAGACATCAAGCCTATTTTTATTAATATTTGCCTCCCTTTTTTGAAACAGTCTCACTCTGTCATCCTGGGTAGAGTGCCATGGCATCATCATAGCTCACAGCAACCTCAAACCCTTGGGCTCAAGCGATCCTTCTGCCTCAGCCTCCCCAGTAGCTTCCACAATGGCTGGCTAGGTGTTTTTCTACTTTTAGTAGAGATGAGGTCTTGCTCTTACTCAGGCTGGTCTCAAACTCCTGAACTCAGATGATCCACCTGCCTTGGGCTCCCAGAGTGCTAGGATTATGGGCGTGAGCCACCTTGTGCACAGCCTTCCTCTTCTTTTTTAATGTCCTTAGGGCCATGTGTACTTCTAAAGCTTTGTACCATTTTTTCAAATGTTGGGTGACAGAAGCAGAACGCTGCTCTCTTTCATTGCTCATCAGTCCAGGAGGGAGTTGGAAATGATGCATACACACACCATTTTAAAAGCAGAAAATTGTGAATTGGTGGGGGCATAATATACTCAATGAAATTAAGTAAGCGTGGAGGCAGCAGCAGAACTCTGCTGATTCCTGCTGCAATGCCCTCACCCTCCACCCCAGAGTTGTGCTGGCTTAGTCATCTCCTCCATCAGCCCCTCTCCCTCCCCTCTTCCCTCATCCACTTTCCTCTCTCCGCTCTCCCTTCTCGGCCCTGTTTCTAGAGATCACAGCTTGGTGAAGGTGGCAGCTATCCCTTACCACATCCAGTTCCGTTTTCTCCAGGACATCCACTAGCACCTCGATCTTGGTCTTGTTGTTAAAGATAAAGTCATCATCTACCCAGAGAACATATTTGGTGGTGACCTGAGATATGGCCAGGTTCCTACCGGCAAACCAACCCTGTAGGTGGAAGAAGTTAGATCAGTGGGTGCCTGTGCTGGCTACATATTAGAGGCACATGGGGAGCTTTCTAAATGCCGAGTGGCCAGGCTGCGTGCAAACAAATAAATTCGGTCAGAATCTGTGGGGGTGAATCCAAGGTACGGCCAAGGTTGAGAAACCACTGGGACCAGGGAGTCCATGTCTCAGAGAAACACTGGAAGGGACAGCAAGTACTTGAGTCAGAGATGGAGACAAAGAAAGACTAGAAAATTCCTTCCTTGGCCCTGTGGACTTTACGAATTGACTGAAGTCCTGGAAGATGTTGGGTTTGGGGGCATCTGGTGTATATAAGATCCATTTCCTTTGCCCTTGTGGGAACATGTGTGGAGGAAAGAGAGGGAGAGGGAGGAAGGAAGGAAGAGAAAAAGGAGGAAGAGAGAGGGAAAGGGAAGGAGGGAGAGAGAAACTGAGGCAGGGGGAAGGAGGCAGAGAGAGGCCCTAGCTTGGGTGGAATTATGGGGATAGGAGGTTGTTTTGCTGTTGGATCTATGTGCCAAGAATCCTTGAGATATAAAATACCTCAAGTTACTTATAAAGACACTAATTAATCTCCCTACCAAAAATGAGAAGTGCAGAAAAGCAAGGCAGAGCCCATTTTTCTCTGAATCAGGAATCAGCCAGGGGACTCAGAGGACAGTCCTCACCCCATCCCACTCCAGGACTCTGCATCCTTGGGAAGATGACTGAAGTGGCCCCTTCCAGGGCAGAACCTGACTCTGGGAGTCTCTTATCCTAAACACAGTTCCCCCCCCCCCACTAATCTAGCAAGGACATACCTTCCCAAAGGGCATGGTGTAATACTCCACGTGGCTGTCTTTAATGTTCATGGGCTTCTTGCTATCGTCAGCCACTATCACCGTCAAGTCTGGGTAATACTCTCGAATACTCCGGAGCATGGTCATGAACTTGTGGGGGCGAAGGAAAGTCTTAGTGGCAATGGTCACCAGGTTTCTGAGCTTCCTCTCTGGACAGAAAAGGGTGGCTGTCAGAGCTCTATCCTGCAGGAAATCTCATAGTCTTGCTTGTTTTGTTCCCAAGGCCTCTTTAAGCCACAACCTGTCAGTGTTTGTGGGCTTCATGCCTCTTGTATGAGGGAGGTGCTTAATAGGAGTTTGTTAGTGGGATTGGAAAATAAAGATATTTGCAACATATCCAGTTTTGTTGAATTTCCCAGTTCTATTGGCCCATTATGCCATTTTCCTAACTGCCTGATGGAATGCTTCATTTTATGGTTGCCTGTTAGCACCTTGCTCATGGCCTGCTTTCATCTTTTATTTTTTTCCTTTTTTTTTTGTAGAGACAGAGTCTCACTTTATCGCCCTTGGTAGAGTGTCGTGGCATCACAGCTCACAGCAACCTCCAGCTCCTGGGTTTAGGTGATTCTCTTGCCTCAGCCTCCCCAGTAGCTGGGACTACAGGCGCCCGCCACAACGCCCGGCTATTTTTTGTTATAGTTTGGCCAGGGCTGGGTTTGAACCCACCACCCTCGGCATATGGGGTCGGTGCCCTACTCACTGAGCCACAGGCGCCACCCTTCCTTTTTTTTAAAATTTCAGATTAATATGCGGGTACAAAGTTTAGGTTACATTGTTTTTATTTCTAAAGTAAAGTTCAAGTTGTAGTTGAGCCCACTGTTTCTTCTTTTTCTAGGAGTTGAAATGCATAGAGCTTTGCCCACTAAGGGGATCAATGTGGAGGGTCACCAAGCCCAAGAAAAGGAGAAAAGATATTAAATTCTTGAGATATGTTCTACTATCAGCAGCAACTTCCATCCTCAGGAAGACATGGTTGGAAGTATGAGGATGGACCAAATTGTCCATCTTTTTTTTTGAGACAGAGCCCCAAGCTGTTACCCTGGGTAGAGTGCCATGGCATCACAGCTCACAGCAACCTCCAACTCCTGGGCTCAAGCAATTCTCCTGCCTCTGCCTCCCAAGTGCTGGGACTACAGGCACCCGCCACAACACTCGGCTATTTTTTGGTTGCAGCCATGATCGTTGTTTGGCGGGCCTGGGCTGGATTTGAACCCGCCAGCTCAGGTGTATGTGGCTGGCGCCTTAGCTGCTTGAGCCACAGGCACCAAGCCCAAATTGTCCATCTTAAGACATGTGGCTTCTATGAAATTGGAGAATGGACAGATTTTTTTTATGGAAAAGACCCTGTGATGGAAAAAACTGGAGCTGCCAGGGTAAATTTTGGATTCAGTCACCAAATAAGGAGCCACCTGACTGCACAAGTATAATGTCTGTGTGGGGTGGGGTCAGCTGGAAGCCACAACCCTCCTGTTGTTTGTGAGTGAGCGCTCCATAACCTCACTGTACAGCGCCTTTCTCAGAATGACAGAAAGTAGAAGACATGCCAGAAATTGCGCCCCCCACACATACTTTTTTAAGGCACAGTCTCATTTTGTGACCGAGGCTAGAGTGCAGTGGCATGATCATAGCTCACTGCAGCCTCAAACTCCTGGGCTTAAGCGATCAACTCCTGAGACTATAGGCACGTGCCACCACACCACTCCTAGCTAATTTTTCTATTTTTTTGTAGAGACAGGGTCTTGCTCTTGCTCAGGCTGCTCTTGAACTCCTGATCTCAAGCAATCCTTTCCCCTCAGCCTCCCAAAGTGCTAGGATTACAGGCATGAGCCACCACACCAGGCCAGATTCAAATCCACATGATTTATCAAGTAATCTACCATTAATTTGTTAATTTGTCAAAGTTTAGCCATGGTGGAATTAGCAAAAAAAATAAAGTGCTGGGCAGCGCCTGTGGCTCAACAGAGTAGGGCACCAGCCCCACATGCTGGAGGTGGTGGGTTCAAACCCAGCCCCGGCCAAAAACTGCAAAAAGAAATAAATAAGTGCTAATTTGTCTCCCTTTAATTTGAAAAGCCACCTTTAGCCGGGTGTGGTGGCTCACGCCTGTAAACCTAGCACTTTGGGAGGCTGAGGCAGGTGGATCACCTGAGCTCAGGAGTTGGAGACAAACCTAAGCAAGAGTGAGACCCTGTCTCTAAAACAATAGCTGGGCATTGTGGCAGACGCCTGTAATCCCAGCTACTTGGGAGGCTCAGGCAAAAGCATCACTTAGACCTAGGAGTTTGAGGTTGCTGTGAGCTATGATGCCATGGCACTCTGTCCAGGGTGACAGAGTGAAATTGTGTTTTTTAAAAACATACAGTAAAATTGCAATATGTATTGGATCTATTTTTGAATTTGACTCTACTGATATGTATCAACTCATGCTCTGGTATCATTCTGGTTTTTTTTTGTTTTGTTTTGTTGTTTTGAGATAAGTCTCACTGTGTTGCCCTTGGTAGAGTGCCGTGGCGTCACAGCTCACAGAAACCTCCAACTCTTGGGCTTAAGTGATTCTCTTGCCTCAGCCTCCCAAGTAGCTGGGACTACAGGCACCCACCACAATGCCCAGCTATTTTTGTTGTTGTTGTTGTTATTGTTGTTTAGAAGGCCTGGGCAGGGTTCGAGCCCACCAGCCCCAGTGCATGTGGCTGGCACCCTAACCACTGAGTACAGGCGCCGAGCCTTATTCTGTTTTTATTGCTATTGCTTATCAAAGTGTTATAATTCATTAGTTTGTTTTTTTCACAGTAAGCAGAAACCATGTAGGGGAGTGTGTCCTAGAATGTTCTTCCAAACCACACTGTTACCAGGATCCTATGTGAGCTGTTATTTTGACCAAATCTCCTTCTCCATCTTGGAAGTGATCCCCTCTGAATTTCATCAATAGCTCCACAGGATGCCACAATGGAACTCCAAAGACAAGGGCCTTACCTGGTCCAGGGTCATATAACTTGGGAATAACAGGATGGCGGATGGTCACTGGAAACTTGGCCACTGAGGACTTGGACTCTAGACTCACTGGAGGGAGAAGTAAGATCATAGCCCGGGCAGTTCCATGTCTGAATCCATGCCACCCCCGGGAAGCTGACGTGAAAAGGGAGTGAAGGTTTGGTAGGGAGAGTCCTGTGTTGAGACTGAGGACCCCATATGACATTCAGGTTCCTGACTTGCTGTGTGTCCTTGGGGCAAACTGTTAAATGCCACCTAAGCTCACATTGGCCACCCATGAGAATGTGGTGGGGTGGAGTGGGAATCAGAGGGTCTGGATTCAGTGACTTTGCCATTTACTACCTGAATCTTTTTTCTCCTTCTACAAACCCAGGATAATAATACCCACCCTATTTTATCTCATAGCATCATTTGTGAAGGGAAATATTTGAAAATATGAAGGTGGGGAGAACTATCTCATCAGTTAGTGGTCCTGAGGATCATCTGTCCCATGTTTCATTTTTTTCTGTTAGTGTCCTGGGAATGCATCCTGTGTGGCTAGTCAAATGAGAAAAGGGTGCCTTTAATTCACTCAGAAAAGAACTGAGGCTTCCCTGAGGGTGGCAGGGATAGTTCTCTCAAAAATTTCTATGGTGGGGGGCAGGAGGGGAGAGACAAAGCCACTGCCCTGGGAACTGGGAGTTCCCCCATATCCACTCTTTGCTATTAGTGCCAGGGATGAGGTACTGACACATAGACGGGCGCCCTCTTCTGTGGCTGCCAGACATCTTCAGCTTTGAGAGTTGCAGAGAATGGGTAACAGAACTGGATGGTTCTTATCATGTGCTAAGTGCCCAGAATGAATGATCTGTCCTCTATGGGACCACAGGGAAAGTACAGTAATTGGGAAGTTAAGCATCAGGAGTTAAAAAGAGATAAAAGAAGAATGGTAAGAGGAAGTCTTACCTCCTGGAAGAGGAAGACTTTGAAGAGGCCAGGTGGTATTTTCCAGCTCCCTAAGCATTTTACAACACAAGGACAGGCTCTTACCCGTGTCCACCATGTGGTGCTGGTACCCCATGCTGGTGTATGTCATGTGCTGGAGGATGAACTTGAGAAGCTTCCGGTCACTGGTGGAAATGGTCAGCTGCTTCTGGCCTCTGCCCTGCACCACACTGTCTGGGATGTCAGCTAGTGTGTTCAGTGTCCCCAGAGAAGCTGTTAGGGTGACCTAGGGTGGGTAAGGTAGAAACACACTAAATGTAGGAGCTGGAAAGTATCTGTCCTCGGAAAAGGCACCTGCCCAGCTGGCCACAGAGCACACAGTGTGGGAGGAAAGCATTGGGGATACCCTTGACCGTGTAGGGCTGGCTCTACAGGAGTCCCTGTGTTACCTGCCTCTCCTGTGTTAGGCCCCCCCAGCCCTACGGTCCTGTGGGTTCCAGGGCCTGTTTCTGGAAACATCTCTCGGATTGCAGGGCACCATTCTTCTCCACTTCTCACTCCAGCCACTGCTTTTCTGCTTTCTCTTGCTAACCCTCCTCCTGTCTCTGAGCTCCAGATGGAGTATGTCAGGCTTTGCTTTCTGGATGCTTTTCCCTTCTTACTCTCAGGGGTGTCCAACCTTTTTTCTTCTCTGCCACACATTGGAAAAAGAAGAGTTGTCTTGGGCCACACATTAAATACACAAACTAACAAAAGCTGATGAGCAAAAACAAGGTCCATGCATAATTTTCGTGATATCTGACACTACAGATAAGCAAAAAAGTCCTCACAAATACACATGCAGCCCATGGACCGCTGTGGGTGCTTTCCCACTAAAAGGTGTCATCTGAGCAGCGCCTGGGGCTCAGTGAGTAGGGTGATGGCCTCATAGACCGAGGGTGGTGGGTTTGAACCCAGCCCCCGGCCAAACTGCAACAAAAAAAGTAGCCAGGCTTGTGGAGGGCACCTGGAGTCCCAGCTACTCAGGAGGCAAGAGAATCTCCTGAGTCCAAGAGCTGGAGGTTGCTGTGAGCTGTGATGCTACAGCACTCTACCGAGGGCGACAAAGTGAGACTCTGTCTCTAAAAATAAATAAATAAATAAATACAAGGTGTCATCTGTTCCTAAGACATTAAAATTTATCTGCTTGCAGGTGGTATCCACATGTCTGTCTCCATCTCCGCTGTAATGCTTCACAAGCAACTCAAACTTTCTATCTTTACAACGAACTACTGATTTTTCTCTTTAAACTCATTTCCTGCCCTCACCCTAGTCCTCCCTGCCTTGTGGATGGTGGCTCCACCCACTCAGCTGTTCATGCCCCCAAGGGGAAGTCCTGACTCCGCTCTAGTCTGCACACAGTGAGTCTGCAGCAAGTCCAGTCAACTCCGCCTTCAAAATGCTGCTGGAACTGGCCCCACTTCTCTCTGTGCCCACTGCCACCCCAAAAGCTACCCTCATCTCTTCCCTCTTGCAGCAGCCAGTTATCTTTATGAAAAAGAAACTGGACAATGTCACTCCCGCTGAAAACACTCGTCAATCAACGGATGACAGTTTCTGAGAACCTAGTTATAGCTGCTGGGAAAGCTGCAGAGAATGTCTTCAAAGAGCTATAGTCTTGTGGGGAAGAGAGACAGTAAGTGTGTAATCACACACATGAGGGATTCAGGCCCAGAGAAGCTCTGTGAATAAGACAACATAGGGAGTCCGGGCGTGGTGGCTCATACCTGCAATCCTAGCACTCTGGGAGACGGAGGGAGGTGGATCACTTGAGCTAAGGAAATGCGAAAGCAGCCTGAGCAAGAGCAAGACCCCTCTATTAAAAATAGAAAGTAGCCAAGCATGGCGCTCTCCCAGCTACTTGAGAGGCTGAGGCAAGAGGATCGCTTGAGCCAAAGAGTTTGAGGTTGCTGTAAAGTAGGCTGACACCTTGGCATTGTAGCCTGGACAACAGAGTGAGACTTTGTCAAAGAAAGAAAAGAAGGAAGGAAGGGAGGGAGGGAAGAAGGGAGGAAAGAGAGAGAGAAAAAGAAAAAGAAAAAAGGAAAGAGAAAGAAAGAAAAAATAGGGAAACATGAATGTGACAGTGGCTGGCAGGGGAGGCCTCCCTCTGGGCCGAGACAGCCTCTGGAGGACAGTAGCTCAGGTGATCTACTCACTAGTCCCCCGTTCCAACCTCTGACTAGCACTCAGAGCAGGGAAAGTAAAAGTCACGCTCCCCAGATTCCTCTTGGAGCTCTGGGTGTGATTTGTTTCCCACCAATCAGCTACCATCATAAGAGCTTTTAGAAAGGGGGAAAGGAAGGTAGGGGGCCGAGCACTCTCTGTCTTGCTGGCGCAAACCCTGGCAGAGGCCACACAGCAGCAGCATTCCATATGGGCTTACAAGTCCTCCCAGAACTCCAGCCATTCCCACGTGGCTGGGAAAATCACACCAGCTACATACACCCTGCCCCCCTCCCAGCCCTGGGTTCATGCCTGACGTGCAGTATTTAATCGGAATAGGGGCTCTGTCACAGGCTGAGACCAGCCACAACTAGGGGAATGAGGACACGATACCAAGTGCAGACAGGGACTAGGAAGGGGCCTCTTACCTTATAGACTGGGGCTTCTGGCCCTTCAAACTGTAGACCTGGGGGACACAAGGGGAAAAAGACAAAAAATGCCATCTAAGAGAATGCCATGATTCCCTGCTGCTCTCACCTACCTCCGTAATGCCTACACAACCTGGGACAGTCCCTTCAAGTGTCACCTCCTGTCCAGAGTGTCTGCTGACACATGTCCCTCTCCCCAGGGCTCTGGTGGATGGTGTTCCAAGGTCTTTCTCAAATCCCAACAATTCTAAAATCTCTGATGCCACCCTCAGAGCTTTGGGTGCTGTTAGTTAATTCAGTCCTTCTGGGTATCTCTTACTGAAGGAAAGGGAGCAATGGATACTAATGAACCATCTTCATATGAGGTATCTGGGGTGGTTAATTTGATAGAGATAGAAAGTAGCATGGTGCTTGCCATGGGCTGCAGGAAGGGGGAGCAGGGAGTTAATGTTAAATGGGTACAGAGTTTCTGTGGGGGATGATGAAAAACTCTGTGGAGTCAGAAGGTGGTGACTAGTGGTTGCATAACAATGTGAATGTACTTAATGCCACTGAATTGGACACTTAAATGGTGAAAATGATAAATTTAATGTTACGTATATTTTATCACAATTAAAAAATGAATCATCCAAAATGAAAAATCCTGATCTCTAGCTACAAATAGTTACAAAAAGAGAAAAAAGGAAAAATCCTTTTAAAATGACTTTTCAAGGCCAGGTGAGGTGGCTCATGCCTGTAATCCTAGCACTCTAGGAGGCTGAGGTGGATGGAGTGGATGGCTTGAGCTCAGGAGTTCAAGACCAACCTGAGCAAGAGTGAGACCCCTGTCTCTACTAAAAATAGAAAAACTAGCCAGTGTTGTGCTGGGCTCCTATAGTCTCAGCTACTTGGAAGGCTGAGGCAGAAGGATTACTTGAGCCCAGGAGTTTGAAGCTGCTGTGAGCTATGACGCCATGGCACTCTATCCAGGGCACAGAGTGAGACTCTGTCTAAAATCAATCAAATCAATCAATGGCTATTCAAAAACACTAGCAATTCCTTCCAAATGTATTTAGTTTAGAATCTATCTCTGTTCTTAAAATATGCCTAATTCAAGTTCTTATTCAAACACATCCTCTCTATGTGGCCTTAAACAGTTAACTAAACTCTCACTATCTATAAAATTGACAAAATAGGGGATGCCTGTGGCTCAAAGAAGTAGGGCACCAGCCCCATATACTGGAGGTGGTGGGTTCAAAAACCGGCCCTGGCCAAAAAGAGCAAAAAAAAAAATTTTTTTTTTACAAAATATTGTTTCCCTCACTGGGTGTTTGTAACTGTGATGTCAGCTTATCTTTATTTTTTTTAAGAATCTTACTCTGCTGCCCAGGCTGGAGTTCAATGGCCCCATCATAGTTCATGGCAGCCTCAAGCTCCTGGGCTCAAGCAATCCTCCTCCCTCAGGCAGTCCCTAGCTGGGACTACAGGCACATACCATCACATCTGGCTAATTTTTCTATTTTTTCTAGAGATGGGGTCTTGCTATGTTGCTCAGGCTACTTGGTCTTAAGCCACTATGCCTGCCTGAAGTCACCTTAAAAGGAAGGATGTGAGAGTGGAAGTGAGGTGAGCCAGGTCAACCCATCCAAGGGGCTGAGCCTCAGCCGGCTTCCCCCTCTCCTCTGTCCCTTATCTGGCCTCTGCATTTCCTTCTGTGCGCAGAACACCATCCATTGACACACTGCATTCCCCTCTGTCTCGGGCAATCATGCTCATCTCAGCTTTTGATGTGCAGGTTTGTGAAATTTGGTTATCTGTCTTGCTCATTCATGCTGACTTGGAGAAAGCTCAGCTAGATCCATGAGACATGGCAGATCCCCAGCTGTCACCACCACCCAGACCCTACTGGGAGGTTTTTCTTGGGGTCTGTTTGCTTCAAGATGCCAAAAGCCCACAAGCAGAAGGAGACTTCACTGGATGGGCCCAGATACTGCCCAACTGCCCAATCACGAGGGCCTGCACTGGGGAGAAACATTTACACCTGCAGGCTCACACCTCTGTCTCTCCTGATAATACTCTACTTTGTTCCATTAAGGGATGTGATGCTGAATGAGAAGGGTGTGTAAAAATCCATGGTGGGGGGCAATTTTAACTGACATAAACATTCTGTTCAAAATGCACTCCCTAGAGATGGGCTCACAATGCCTGCTCCCATGATGCTGGAGGACATCTAAAGCCAAATATGTCCTAAGATTCTTTGAGGCACACAGATTTCTGACCTCTTCTATGTTATCTCAGAGCCCCAAGGAGGTCACAGCAACCAAGAGAGTCTCAGTTGCAGAAAACAGTGAGGCTAACATTAAATAAAGTCACATCAAGTTTCCTGTCTTGTGCTGAGTACAGGTATTTTGTCTAAGAGTTAAGACTGTTGCCTGGGTGCTCTCAGGATGTGGATGACGTACCTACCTGGGATGGGAATTGTGTGCAAGGGCATCACCTCCACTCCATAAACTGGATACCCAAAGGGGAGGTTGGGCTGAGCCAGGAGGGGTGGTGGATGGGGCAGCCCTTCTCTGCAGGAAAACAGAAACATCAGCAGCTGCCCTGATGCTGGCGCTTGGTTAGCGCTCAAAGTGGTGCCTGTGCACCGAGCCTTGTCCTGCCAATGTGGAACAATCAAAAGTAGATTGTTCCTATCTTCCAACCATTTTTTCCCCACCACCTTTATTTCTGCCCCTCCCCTCTAGTCTCCACAAAGGTACTGAAGCCATTTACAAGAAAACACATAAAAAATAAAAATCATGACCAGCAAAAAGGAAGAAACAAAATTATCAGACATTAGGGGCCAATCCAGCTGAAGTAGCTGAACACCAAAGTCACATCTAAACTTCCTAGTAGCCAGGGTAAAAAGTGATTGTCAATCAGCATGCTGTCCTTACTACCAAAAGAAAGAAGCAGACCATTTCCTAGCACTGAGGTAAAAAAATAAAGTATCACAAGTACCTTTACATGGAAGTGGTGCTTGTCACAATATTTTTATTTAATTTTTATTATTTTTATTAATTTTTTTATTGTTGGAGAATCATTAAGGGTACAATGAGCCGGGTTACACTGCTTGCGTTTGCTGGGTGAAGTCCCTCTATTAATAGTGTCCCACCCCCAAGAGGTGTGTCACACACTGGGGCCCCACATCTCCCTACCTCTTCCCTCTTCCCCTCCCCCCACCATGTAACTAACATCAATTGTCCTCATATCAAAACTGAGTACATTGGATTCTTGCTTCTCCATTCTTGTGATGCTTCTTTTAGACAGGGTCTCACCCTGTCACCTGAGAGAGTGCAGTGGTGTCCTTATAGCTCACTGCAACCTCTAACTCCTGTGCTCAACCAATCCTCCTGTCTTAGCCTCCCCAAATCACAATATTCTTAGAGGAAACACAATATCTCCTTCACGTGTTGTTCTGGTTATTATTATTAACAATATTTTGTCAAACGCAACTATATAACAACCCAGTGAATCTGATTCTTTGAGGAACTAAGATAATATGGTTGAAACGGAGCCTTCAGGGATCCACTTCAACCAAGAATATCACTTAAATTACCTTGACAAAAGGTGAGACTACTGTAGCGAGTATTTATGGTAATATGAAAAACCCAAAAATTTTATTTACTTTTTTTTTGTAGAGACAGAGTCTCACTGTATTGCCCTCAGGTAGAGTGCCATGACATCACACGGCTCACAGCAACCTCTAACTCTTGGGCTTACGTGATTCTCTTGCCTCAGCCTCCCGAGCAGCTGGGAACAGGTGCCCGCCACAACGCCCAGCTATTTTTTTGTTGCAGTTTGGCCGGGGCTGGGTTTGAACCCGCCACCCTCGGCATATGGGGCCGGCACCCTACTCACTGAGCCACAGGCGCTGCCCTATTTACTTTTTTTTTTTTGAGACAGAGTCTCACTCTATGGCCCTGGATAGAGTGCAGTGGCATCATTGTAGCTCACAGCAACCTCAAATGCCTGGGCTCAGGCGATCCCCTTGCCTCAGCCTCCCAAGCAGCTGGGACTACAGGTGCCCACCATAACACCCAGCTTATTTTTCTGTTTTTAATAGAGAGGAGGTCTCACTTTTGCTCAGGCTGATCTCAAACTGCTAAGCTCAAGGGATCCATCCTCCTCAGCCTCCCAGAATGCTAGGATTACAGGTGTGAGTCACCACACCCAGCCTTCAGCAAAGTTTTAAAATTTGATGATAGCAAGTGTGGTCATATAGAGGGTCTGGAAGATACCATATTTACGCACCCTTCATGAATGTGTGAATTAACATAGGTCCTCTTTGAGAGCAATTTGGCAGTATCTATTAAAGTGTGTGGGGGGGAAGCATATTCTGTGATCTAGCAAGTCAGACACTAGGTACGTAGTAAAAGGAGAAATGCTTCCATGTGGAAACAGTAAGACAAACATGAAGGTGTTCATTCCAGCGTTGATTGAAATGAACATCCTGGGCAGCGCCTGTGGCTCAAAGGAGTAGGGCGCCGGCCCCAAATGCTGGATGTGGTGGGTTCAAACCCAGACCCGGCCAAAAACTGCAAAAAAAAAGAAAAGAAATGAACATCCTATATAAGGATCCTATATAAGAATAAAAGGAAAGAATGTAAAAATAATGTATTATTACCACTATAAATAAAGTAAATGTAATATGTAGTACTGGAGATTTTCAAACAATCTAAATTTCCTTCAATAGAGAAATGACTCAATAAAATGCAGTATATTCGTATTCATAGCTACAGAGGAATTAAGAGGAATGAACTACATGTGGACTCTTAATAGCATGTGACTGAATAAAGAAAAAATAAATTTCTTTTTTTTTTTTTGGCCGGGTCTGGGTTTGAACCCACCACCTCCGGCATATGGAGCTGGTGCCCTACTCCTTGAGCCACAGGCACCACTCTGAAAAAACAAATTTCAGATAGATTTGTTTTAGAGTATCAATTATATTAAAAACACACAAAAATGGCTTGGCACCCGTAGTACAATGGTTATGGCGCCAGCCACATGCATCAAGGCTGGCGGGTTCGAACCCAGCCCAGGCCAGCTAAACAACGACAACTCCAACAAGAAAATAGCCAGGTGGGTGGCTCCTGTCGCTCAGTGAGTAGGGCACCAGCCCCATATACCGAAGGTGGCGGGTTTGAACCCGGACCCAGCCAAACTGCAACAAAAAATAGCCAGGCATTGTGGCGGGTGCCTGTAGTCCCAGCTACTTGAGAGTCTGAGGCAAGAGAATCACTGAAGCCCAAGAGTTGGAGGTTGCTGTGAGCTGTGACACCACAGTACTCTACCGAGGACAACATAGTGAGACTCTGTCTCAAAAAAAAAAAAAAAAACACAAAAATGATAGTTGATTGGTTTCTTGGCTTGGCGCCTGTAGCTTAGTGGCTAGAGCAGCAGCCACATACACCGGGGCTGGCAGGTTCAAACCCTGCCCAGGCCTGCTAAACAACAATCACAAGCTACAAAAAAAAAAAAAAAATAGCTAGGTATTGTGGTGGGCAATTGTAGTCCCAACTACTTGGGAGGCTGAGGCAAGAGAATCACTTAACGCCCAAGAGTTTGAGGTTGCGTGAGCTGTGGCGCCATGGCACTCTACTGAGGGCAACATAATGAGACTGTGTCTCAATAAAAAAGAAGAAAAAGATAGTTGATGTTTATATGGATATATATACACACACGTGTGTATGTGTGTGTGTATAATGATATAAAAAATAGTGTGGGGTAACACACACCTAACTCACAGTGGCAGATTCCTCAGTTGGTTGACAAGGGAACCTTCCATTTAAGAAAGGGATGAGAATGGTGATGGTGGTGAAAGTTGTTTAAAGGAACATTACTCCTGTGCTACTTTTTTTTGTGTGTGTGTGTGTGGAGACAGGGTTTCTTTCTGTCACCCAGGCTGGAGTGCAGTGCAGTGCAGTGCATGTATCTCCCAAGTACTTTAACAGTCTGGAGCTAGCACACAGGATTGGATTAGAGTAAGACTCAGATGAGTCAGAGATCTTACCCAGTATCGAGCTCCTCTCATCTTTCCAAGGGAACAGACAATTAAGAGGCACAAATATCCTCATAATTGGTCCTCCTGTGTGAATGCTCAGCTCATTCCTCCCACATCAGACATATGGTCTCTGGCAGAGGTCATAGAGGTGGTCTCCAAATGCAGTTTTGCCAGACTACCTTACACACCATGTAAGGAAGCACGTCAGTTATGAAACAGCTCCTTTTTATGCCCCAGAGATTTATATAGCCTATGAGACATTCACCAGGAAGCCAAAGATTCTGGGTTATAGACTAAGCACCTCTAATTGAAGACACCCTGCTAAAAGCAGTGCCAGCCTTCAAAGAACCCTTCTTCTAACGAAAGAGAGGGAGACCCCACCACGGAAACACCAGTTTTAAGAATCTCTTTTTTTTTGCTGAGCACAGTGGCTCACACCTATAATCCTAGCACTTTGGGAGATCAAAGTGGGAGAGGATCAATCGAGCTCTTGAGTTCAAGATGAGCCTGAGCAAGAGCGAGACTCCATCTCTACTAAAATACAAAAATTAGCCAGGCACGGTGACAAGCACCTATAGTCCCAGCTACTTGGGAGGCTGAGGCAGGAGGATCGCTTGAACCCAGGAGTCTGAGGTTGCTGTGAGCTAGGCTGATGCCACAACATTCTAGCCTGGGTAACAGAGTGAGACTCTTGGGGGCGAGGTTGGGGGAGAGAAAGAAAAAGTGGTTTTTGTTGTTGTTTTGAAATATTTTATACATTCAAAGTTTTATAGTTTTATACATATTCATTTAAGGACTATTTTCTAAATTTCCTTTCTTTACTATCTACCTAATAGTTCCTCCCAGGATCTGCAAGAGAGGGAGTTCCCTCCTTTTCTCTTAGGACCCACACCCTCAGAACAGACAGAACACTCTTGCTCCATTACCTCCTCTGAAAGTGTTCAAATTCAGCCCGTCTCCTGGCTTTCACGGCGGGGAGGTCGCTCTGGCCATAGGCATCCTCAAAGTTATAACCTTCCTGACCTTTGATGACTTCACATTTGCACTGGTTTTTCGGGAACAGCCTAAAACAAGTAAGAGGACTGTAAATATGCGCCGAGTGCCTGGGCTGGTGGGAAGGAACCTGAGGCCTAACCCAGCGTGGAGTCCACCCTGAAAATCTCCTTTCCCACACCCAGCTGTGCTCATTGGGTTGAGACTCTAGAATCCCCAGCAGAGACCCTGATGGAGATACAAGGAAGGAGGGAAAGGGAAAGCATGAAGGCTGAAAATGGCCCCTCTCTTGAATTCTCCCCTGCACCTAACTTCTTTAAACCTGAGGGCCAAGCGAATATCACTGGCATCTCAGCCCCCACAGAAGAGGAAGGCGGGGGATAGAAAGGCAGCATCTTCGTGTAATTTTGGTCAAACAGGCCCTCCAACATTTTCAGGGATTTTGCTGGGTGCTGTAGAGAATGGGGATTGTGTCCCACGGACCATAACCTTTCCTGGTCCCCACAATTTGGAATCCCTTGTGCAATCAGGCTCAAGAAGGCAGGGAAACCACCTATAAAATGGGCATAATGGGGCATAGTACCCCATAGCAAGAGCAAAGAGGAGGTCCCAACTAAAGTGGGAGAGAGGACACCCAGTATCTCACCAGATTCCATCGTAGTTAAAGAGGTCCCTAAGACGTTCTTCAGGTAGAAGCTTCAACCCCTGGACACCCAAAGGATGTGGGGGCTCTGGCTTAAGGCTACCGAACACTGCTTGAAGGGACACGCTTCTGAACATAAACAAAACAGTGCCAAGTCCCGAGAGTAAGACTGTCATCTTGAAGAGCCACAGAGCTCTAGAGCTATTGGGACACAAAAGAGCAAATTATGTTAAAATCTCTTTTCTTTTTTTTTTTTGTAGAGACCGAGTCTCACTTTATGGCCCTTGGTAGAGTGCCATGGTATCACACAGCTCACAGCAACCTCCAACTCCTGGGCTTAAGCGATTCTCTTGCCTCAGCCTCCCGAGTAGCTGGGACTACAGGTGCCCGCCACAACGCCCAGCTATTTTTTGGTTGCAGTTCAGCCAGGGCCGCGTTTGAACCCGCCACCGTCGGTATATGGGGCCGGCGCCTTACCGACTGAGCCTCAGGCACCGCCCAAAATCTCTTTTCTTTATTAGATAACAGATGGCTTAACATTAGCATGTATATGGGAATATTAACTTGAGGGAAAGTGAAAGCTAAGCCTATATCTTATAATGGTCACTAAAATTGATTTCTGAGAGAGGCATAAAGAGTCAAGTTGCAATAAAGGGATTCAGAAAAATCACAAATAAAAAGACAGGCAAAAACATCAGAAGAATAGGTTTCAATATTAATGTCAGCATAGTTGAATTCAAGGCAAAAAAAAAGATATTAAATAGGCCAAAAGGGACTGCTTATAATGATCAAATGTATGATCCGAAAACAGATGTAATGGTCATGAACTTTATCCACAAAATAACAGCATTAAAATATACAAAGCAGAGCGGTGCCCATAGCTCAGTGGCTAGGGCGCCAGCCACATACACCTAGGCTGTCGGGTTCGAACCAGGCACAGGCCAGCTGAAACAACAACGGCTGGTGGGGGCCTGTAGTTCCAGCTACTTGGGAGGCTGAGGCAAGAAAATCACCTAAACCCAGGAGTTGGAGGTTGCTGTGAGCTGTTACCCCACAGCACTCTACCAAGGGCGATAAACTGAAACTCTGTCTCTAAAAAAGATAATAATAATAAAATAAAACAACAATGGCAACAACAACAAAAATAGCCAGGCATTGTGGCGGGTGCCTGTAGTTCCAGCTACTTGGGAGGCTGAGGCAAGAGAATCTCCTAAGCCCAAGAGTTGGAGGTTGGGGCTGTGAGCTGTGCCACGGGACTCTACCCAGGGCGACAGCTTGAGACTCTGTCTCAAAAAAAAAAAAAAATATATATATATATATGTATATATACACACACACAAAGCAAAGAATGGCTAGCTCTAATGGCTGGCTCTGAAAGGAGAAAGGTTAGAAATACAATGATTCTGACTTGGTGCCTATAGCTCAGCTGTTAGGGCACCAGCCACTTATACTGGGGCTAACTGGTTCCAACCCGCCGGGCCTGCCAAACAACAATGACAACTACAACAACAAAATAGCCGGGCACTGTGGCAGGCACCCGTAGTCCAGTCTACTTGGGAGGCTGAGGCAAGAGAATTGCTTAAGCCTAAGAGTTGGAGGTTGCTGTGACGCCACAGCACTCTACCGAAGGCAACATAGTGAGATTCTGTCTCAAAGAAAAAAAACAGAAAAAGAAATACAAAGATTCTAACATACCTCTCTCAGTCCTTAACTAATCAAGTTTCAAAAATATATGAAGCAATTAGAGCAACAAAATGCTGTAATTCATATTGTGGTAAAGAGCTCTTAGAACATTTACAAAAGTTGGCCACAGAGAAAACTGTAATACACAGAAACAATTCTGATCATATATTCTGACAATGTGATGGAAATGTAACCTAATAACAAGCCCTCTTCCCAATGATATGAGAATTAAAAAAAAAAAAAAAAAACTCCCCAAACCAACTCTTGAATCTAGAACATCAGAATACAAAGACGATAAGGCTGGGCATGAGGGCTCATGCTTATAATCCTAGCACTTTGAAAGGCCAACTTGGAATAATTGCTTGAGGCCAGGGGTTTGACACCATGAGCCTGCACAATATAGTTCGACTCCATCTCTATAAAAAAATAGAAAAATTAGCCAGGCCTCTGTGAGCCCTGGACTACTGAGGCAGGAGGCTCACTGAGCCCAGGAGTTAGAGGCTGCAGTGAGCTTTGATGACACTACTGCACTCTAGCAGGAGTAACAGACTGGAGATTCTGTCTTAAAAAAACAAGGGAGAAGAATAAATACACAATAAAAAAAATTACAGGCCATACTATGAAACACACTAAAACTATACTAAGAGGAAAATTTGAAGCTTTAGATACATATTTCTAATCACAAAACATAAAATTAGTATTCAAATAAGAAGGGACAATGAAGCAAATCTAAGAAAAACTGAAAGAAGAACTTAATACAAACAGAAAGTGATGAATTCAAGGCTGGGAACAGCGGCCCACGCCAGTAATCCTAGCACTCTGGGAGGCCGAGGAAGACAGATTGCTTGAGCTTAGGAGTTCGAGACCCATCCCGGTTAATACAAAAGATATAAAGTCTCCATCTTCTTGTGGCTGAATAATATTCCATGGTATACATACACCACAGTTTGTTCATCCCTTCCTGGGTTGATAGGTATTTAGGTTGCTTCTACATCTTTTTTTTTTTTTTTTGTGAGAGTCTCACTATGTCGCCCTTGGTAGAGTGCTGTGATGTCACAGCTCACAGCAGCCTCAGACTCTTAGGCTTAAGTGATTCTCTTGCCTCAGCCTCCCAAGTAGCTGGCACCCTACAGGCTCCCGCCTCATCGCCTGGCTATTTTTTTGTTGCAGTTGTTTAGTTGGCTGGGGCCAGGTTTGAACCTCCCACCCTCATTGTATGTGGCTAGCGCCGTAACCACTGTGCTACAGGCGCTGTGCCGGGAGGTCTAATTTGAATTCTTTGAGCATTCTCCATACTTCTTTCGAAAGAGGCTGTATTAGTTAGCATTCCCACCAACAGTATAAAAGTGTTCCCTTCTCTCCACATCCGTGCCAGCATCTGCTGTGAAGCTGTTTATATAAACCAGGCTGAAATTGTTTGGTTGAGAAACATACAGATTTGGGATTTTAATATTTTTTTATTTTTACTTTTTAAAAAATTGGCCATACTAATCTTCTCTCTATCGTTCCAATTTTAGTGTATATGCTGCCGAAGCAAACACAGATTTTTGAAATGGGGAGTGTATAGGCCTTCAACAGTTTACTCACTGAGCCACAGGCGCCGCCCAGTAACCTAATTATTTATACCCTCACATTAACCTGAAATTAAAACAAACAAAGGGTCCGGGCCGGGTGCAGTGGCTCACACCTGTAATCCTAGCACTCTGGGAGGCCAAGGTGGGTGGGTTGCCTGAGCTCACAGATTTGAGACCAGCCTGAGCCAGAGTGAGACCTCGTCTCTAAAAAAAAATAGCTGGGCATTGAGGTGGGCACCTGTAGTCCCAGCTACTAGAGAGGCTGAGGCAAGGGGATCACTTGAGCCCAAGGGTTTGAGGTTGCTGTGAGCTATGATGCCATAGCACTCTACAGAGGGTGACAAAGTGAGACTCTGTCTCAAAAAAAAAAAAAAAAAGGGGTCCAAAGTGTTGTGTTGGGAACCAGCCCCAAACTATACTGTGGTTCTTTTCTAGTGCCTGGCAGTGTGAGAGAATGAAAGAAATAAAAAGGCAGAGACAAGCTCAGCGCCCATAGCACAGTCGTTATGGTGCCAGCTACATGCACCAAGGCTGGTGGGTTAGAGCCCAGCCCAGGCCAGCTAAGCAACAATGACAACTGCAACAAGAAAACAATCCGGCATTGTGGCGGGTGCCTGTAGTCCCAACTACTTGGGAGGCTGAGGCAAGAGAATCACTTAAGCCCAAGAGTTTGAAGTTGCTGTGAGCTATGACGCGACAGCACTCTACTGAGGGCGACATAGTGAAACTCAGTCTCAAAAAAAAGGCAGAGACAGAAGGTAGATTTAAATCGAGTGGGCCCAGGGAGCCTTTGTCTCTTAAGGTGAGGACATGGCCAAAGGCCTTTTATTCTGGGTTGACTCTATTTTTACTGTATATATTTACTGTTTAATTAGTAAATCAATTCATTAGTAAAATCAGCCTTTATAGCGTGTGTCATCGATTGTTTGTTTTTGTGGTCTACATTGCCAGTTAAGCTACTTTTTAAACTCCTGTAATTAGTTTTCTTTTCACTGTATGTTATTTATAAACTTAAGAGGCAGATGTAGTTCATGAAGCAATGAATAAAGTCTGGAAGTAGGAAGTAAGGGTAGATCCCAATCTGACCATGCACATAGTTCTCAAAAGAGACATTTAGGTCTCTTGGAAACTTTGTGGGCAGACGGGCTGACATTCTGCCATATCCAGAACTGGATAGAAAGCGGCATGTTTCTCTGTTTTTTTTTTTTTTTGAGACAGAGCCTCAAGCTGTCGCCCTGGGTAGAGCACTGTGGCGTCACAGCTCACAGCAACCTCCAACTCCTGGGCTTAAATGAGTCTCTTGCTTCAGCCTCCCAAGTAGCTGGGACAACAGTCGCCTACCACATGCCTGGCTATTTCTTGGTTGTAGTTGTCATTGTTGTTTGGCAGGCCCAGGCTGGATTCAAACCCACCAGCTCTGGTGTTTGTGGCTGGCACCTTAGCCGCTTGAGCTACAGGCGCCGAGCTGAGACATATTTCTCTTACTGTCTGAAAGAATTTATGGATCTTATGGAGATCTTGGTATCTGTATTGTTTCTGGCATGTCATGTACCTTGTTTGTTATTTTTACAGACCCCTGTATAGACTCTTACTGAGAGAAGAGGTCAAGCCTTTATTAACCCTCTCTGTCAGCGACTTTTACCCAGAATTTTAGTTAGGGAAAGTCCCAGAGCCTCAGCCAGAGTATTTTTGTCTGGTGATAGCGAGGCCTCTGTTGCTGTATGTTCAGCCTTGTGAAGTTCTGGGTATTGCTTGCATACTCTCTTTAATGTACATATGTCTGGGGCCAGGCCCAGTGGCTCACACCTGTAATCCCAGCACTTGGGAGGCTGAGGCAGGTGGATTGCCTGAGCTCACAGATTCGAGACCAGCCTGAGCCAGAGCAAGACCCTATTTCTAAAAAAATAGCCGGTGTTGTGGCGGGTGCCTGTAGTCCCAGCCACTTGGAAGGCTGAGGCAAGAGGATCACTTGAACCCAAGAGTTTTGTTTTTTTTTAATTAAATCATAGCTGTGTACATTAATGCGATCATGGGGCACCATACACTGGTTTTATAAACAGTTTGACACTTTTTTTTTTTTTTGTGATTTTTGGCCGGGGCTGGGTTTGAACCCGCCACCTCTGGCATATGGGACCGGCGCCCTACTCCTTGAGCCACAGGTGCCACCAGTTTGACACATTTTCATCACACTGGTTAACATAGCGTTCCTGGCATGAACCCAAGAGTTTGAGGTTGCTGTGAGCTAAGATGCCACGGCACTCTACCAAGGGTGACCAAGTGAGACTCTTTCTCAAAAAAAAAAAGAATATCTACATCTCTGATCTCTATTTCCTGTCTGTCATAATCAATGAAATCTCAAACTTGTTGAACGTTGGTTCATTAAAACTTTGAACTTAGTAAAACTCAATTTATGTAGGCTGTATTTCCAGCCTCCGTGGTGGCTCACACCTATAATCCTAGCACTCTGGAAGGCTGAGATGGGAGGATTGCTTGAGCTCAGGAGTTTCAGACCAGCCTGAGCAAGAGCAAATTCCTGTCTCTTATAAAAAAAAGAAAACTAGCCAGGCAATTGTGGTCAGGCCTGTAGTCTCAGCTACTCAGGAGACTGAGGCAAGAGGATCACTTGAGCTATAATGCCACAGCACTCAACCTCAGGATGACTGAGTGAGACTTTGCCTCAAAAAAAAAAAAAGAAAAATCCCCCAAACTAAACAAACCAACAAGAAAACAGTTTCACAGTGATGCAAATATAGGTGCTTATAAATGATGATGTAAATATGATAAATAAATATTAGCAAAATATAGACTACAAAGATACATTAAATAATCAGGGGGTTTTTTGTTGTTTTTTTTTGGAGACAGGGTCTCACTTTGTCACCGTGGATAGAGTACCAAGGTATCATACCTCATAGCAACCTCGAGCTCTTGGGCTCAAGTGATACTCTTGCCTCAGCTTCCTGAGTAGCCAAGACTATAGCCAGGTGCCATCAGGCCCAGATAATTTTTCTATTTTTAGTAGAGACAGAGTCTCCCTCTTGCTCAGGCTGTTCTCACACTCCTGCCCTCAAAGCTATCCACACACATCGGCCTCCCAGAGTGTTGAGATTACAGGCCCCTGTGCTTTGCCACATTAAATAATCAATTAACCATCAACAAATGGAATACTTTGGGTTTTTTTTTTTGAGACAGAGTCTCAGTCACCTTGAGGTTGAGTACTATAGTGGCATAGCTCACAGCAACCTCAGATTACTGGGCTCAAGTGATTCTCTGATCTTAGCCTCCTAAGTAGCTGGGCCTACAGGTACCTACCACAACAGCTGGCTATGCGTTAGAGATGGGGTCTGGCTCTTGCTCAGGCTGGTCTCAAACTCCTGAGCTCAAGCAATCCACCCATCTCAGCCTCCCAAAGTGCTAGAATTACAGGCATGAGCCAGTTCACCCAGCTAACAAGTGGAATATTTTTTAGGAGTGCAAGGATGATTCAATACTGTGCAATCTATTAATAAATTTCATCAGGAGAAAATCCAGGTCAGGGGAAAAAACAAATATGATTATATTGATAGAGGATTTTAAAAGCATTTCATAAAATCCAGTATCAATTCTTAATTAGTGAAACATCCCTTATTAAAGAAAGGACCTAGAAGTAAAGACACCACACTAATATTAAGAAACCTAACATTTGAATCTTGGCTTCTAAACATTGTTCCCCACTGAAGAAAACCAGAGCTCCTTGGAGAAATGGCTGCCTCTGGGTTTAAAATGAGGAAAGTTCAAAGTGAGCAAGGTAACTAACAAAGATGACCACAATCATGTCAAAAGAAAGAGTATCAGCCATATTTGGGACAAACAGAACAACAACAAGAATAATGGTTATTATTAATTACAACACATTGGGTGGCACCTGTGGCTCAGGGAGTAGGGCGCTGGTCCCATATACCAAGGGTGGCAGGTTCAAACCCAACCCTGGTCAAAAAACTGCAAAAAATAAATAAATAAATAAATTACAACACATTGAACAAAGTAAAATCCATGAGTTTAACCATAGTCCAAGGGAACAAAATTCAAGGGTAGAGGACAAAAGCTTTTTAAAAAAAAATTTCATTACTGAAAATTCCAAGCACATACAAAAAAGAATTAAAAATAAGCCTCCGTGGGCGGTGCCTGTGGCTCAAGGAGTAGGGCGCCAGTCCCATGTGCCAGAGGTGGCGGGTTCAAACCCAGCCCCGGCCAAAAACCAAGAAAAAAAAAAAATAATAAGCCTCCGTATAACCATCATCCATTTTCTACTCATGGACAAAATCGATATATCAATATCTTCATCTATTTGCTTTATTTCCTAAACATTTTGAAGCAAATCTTGACATCATATCATTAGTAATATTCTAATGTGTGTATCTGAAGGATAATGTGGTGGTTTTGTATTCAGTTTAACTGAGCTAGAACCACATTTCCTGAAATTCCCTTTCCTCTCTTGGTGATGGTCACAAGAGAAATTTGCATGTGACTTGGAAGACAGAAGTATAGCCGTGGTCACATACTCCAAAGGCATCCTTCTCACTAGGGATAGTGAGGGCCGGCAGCTAGCATGTTCCAGACAATTGGTCCTCTGACCCCCCAATCCGCATCCAGCCCTCCTTCTCAATTGCTGGCCCTGTGGCCAACAATAACCCTAGACTTACTGCCAGAACTTTCTCTGTAAACTCACAGGGTTGATAGATGCCACACTGAACCACAACCTCTGGTATATTCCTCCACCACCTCCCTTTGCAGTTCCACCCCAGTAAATGGATACTTCTGGACTCTTGCAAGTTTCAACTCATTCACCTCCACCTTAGCTAGTTACGTTGATGCTTTTTAGAACTTCACGCCTTGAGCTCATCCCACAATTGCATTAATTCCTATAATACATTTCTTATTTTTTAACACTCATAATAGTTCTGTGTCCTTGGTTGCCGCTTACCTGATACAGATAAGGCTCTCATACACACAGGTACCCTTTATACTATTATCATGGCAAAAAAAAAAACAACCCACAATCATTCCTTCTTTTTTTTTTTTTAAGACAGAGTCTCAGTCAGTCACCCTGGAGATGGATTGTCCTGGTGTCATAACTCACACCTCAAATTCTTGGGCTCAAGCAATCCTCTTGCCTCAGCCTCCCGAGTAGCTGGGCCTCTGCCACATGTCCAGATAGTTTTTTCTACTTTAGTAGAGATGGAGTCTCGCTCTTACTCAGGCTGGTCTAGAACTCCTGAGCTCAAGCAATCCACCTTCCCCAGCCTCCCAGAGTGCTAGGATTACAGGCTTAAGCCACCACGCCCAGCAGAGACCCATTTATAATCTTAAAAATTATTGAGGATGGGTGGTGCCTGTGGCTCAAGGAGTGGGGCACCGGTCCCATATGCCAGAGGTGGCGGGTTCAAACCCAGCCCCGGCCAAAAACCACAAAAAAAAAAAAAAAAAAAAATTGAGGACATGAGGACCCTCAAAGAGCTTTTGTTTTGTAGGTTAAATCTATCCATTTTGGAAATTAAAACCTGAAGAATTTTAAAAGTATGTGTTTATTCACTTAAAAGTAAAAATAATAGGTTCGATGCCTATAGCTCAGCGGCTAGGGCACCAACCACATACACTGAGCTGGCGGGTTCGAACCCAGCCCGGATCTGCCAAACAACAATGACAACTACAACCAAAAACTAGCCAGCCTGCCTGTAGTCCTAGCTACTAGGGAGGCTGAGGCAAGAGAATCACTTAAGCTCAAGAGTTTGAGGTTACTATGAGCTGTGATGCCACAGCTCTCTACCGAGAGCAACATAATGAGACTCTGTCTCAAAACAACAAAAAAAGTAAAAATTAATAAACCCATTATATGTTAACACAAATAACATTTTTATGAAAAATAGCTACATTTGGGTGGCGCCTGTGGCTCAAGGAGTAGGGCGCCGGTCCCATATGCCAGAGGTGGCGGGTTCAAACCCAGCCCCGGCCAAAAACCAAAAAAAAAAAAAAAAGAAAGAAAAATAGCTACATTTTTCAAAATAAAAAATAGTGAGAAGAGTGGCATTGTTTTACATGTCTGCTTTTCTCTTTAATATCTACCTTAATAGGCAACTGAATTCTCATATTTGTTTCTGCATTCAGTTGTTGCAATGTGTTGTTTGGTTGAAGTATAAAGAAAATATGACCTCACACAGATAGTAGTTGGAAAAGGGAGAAATATTTTCATTGCTTTTTCAGATAATTATGTTTAGTCATTCTTTGATACTACACTAAAAATCAAGTAGTAGTTTTGTTTTTATTTTTTTATTTTTTGAGACAGAGTCTCACTATGTCGCCCTAGGTAGAGTGCAATGGCGTCACAGCTCACAGCAACCTCAAACTCTTGGGCTTAAGTGATTCTCTTCCCTCAGCCTTCCTAGTAGCTGGAACTACAGGCTCCTGCCACAACACCTGGCATTTTTTGGTTGTAGTTGTCATTGTTGTTTGGCAGTCCCCAGCTGGATTTGAACCCACCAGCTCCAATGTATGTGGCTGGCGTCCTAGCCGCTGAACTACAGGTGCCAAGCCCAAGTAGTGTTTTTTTAAAGGTCAGTTATGATATAAAATCTTTAGTCATATCAAATTTTGTACTGTTACAGAAAAAATCAATGGTATGTTTTAAACTTAGAGTGGACCTTTGATACATGCATGATTTTATTTATTTTTTCAAGTAAAGATCTGATTTATTCAAGTATCTGAAAACATTCTACAATGGAAACTGTTATTAGGTACTGTGCTATGGACCACCGAGATACAGCCATATTGTTTCAGAAGACTTGACATGCCACTGATAGTTTAAAAACCGTACTCTTGATGGAGAATCAAGGAAGACATTTCAATGTTTCATCCAAATCCAGAGGTGCATCAAATTAAACGACAGCTGCACTTGGCAAACAGCTATTACATGATGGCATCCAAGGAGAAATGCTTGGTGATGGACAAATTCAGAACTGTTTCCCCCAAAGGTGATGTCAGGTCACAATCCTTGCAGAAAATACTGACGCCCAACACACTGATTAGCGGCCCAGGAAACAGGTGTCTTTCAGGTTCCAAGGGGCTGGGGTTCCCCAGCAATCATGTTTCTGTGCTCAGTGAATGGCAGGGTAAAAGATGATCCAAATGACCGTGAACAAGGCAAAAGATGTCATAAACGCCTCTTTCGTGAGCTCCCTCGTGCCGCCATATTCTTCCGCATCCATCTGTAGGTAGTTGGGAAGTAGAGGCGCAGCACTCCTGCGTTAGTTAGGCAGAATCCTGCTAGTCCCAAGAAACCTCGTAATGGCAACACTCCCAGATGACACCCAGGACCACAACAATGATCTGTCTGAACCAGTAGGTCACATCTAAAAATTCATCCTTGTCCTCCCAGGCTTGCTCCAGACAGAGACTGTCAGGGCCCCCTTGGCCAGCTGCGGCGGAGGCAGCCCCTCCTCCTGTCCTGGCTGGGGCGCGCGGGCCCAGCCAAGGGAAGCTGGAGTCTGCGGTCGCGGGTCACGGCACAGAGAGCCGCGGCGAGCTCAGCGGTCTGACACTACTACACTGCGCTGCCGTTCCTTTGACTCGGTCAACCTGCCCTGCTGGCTCTCTTTTTCTTTTTTCTTTTCTTTTTTTTTTGAGACAGAGCCTCAAGCTGTCACCCTGAGTAGAGTGCTGTAGCATCACAGCTCACAGCAACCTCCAACTCCTGGGCTCAAGCGATTCTCCTGCCTCACCCTCCCGAGTAGCTGGGACTACAGGCGCCCGCCACAACGCCCGGCTATTTTTTGGTTGCAGTTTGGCCGGGGCCGGGTTTGAACCCGCCACCCTCGGTATATGGGGCCGGCGCCTTACCGACTGAGCCACAGCTTTTTTTTTTTTTTTGAAGACAGAGTTTCACTTTGTCGCCCTCGGTTGAGTGCTGTTGCATCACAGCTCACAGCAACCTCAAACTCTTGGACTCAAGAGATTCTCTTGCCTCGGATTAGCTGGAACTACAGGCACCCGCCACAACGCTGGGCTTCATGCATGATTGTATAACATTATGCATTAGTCATGTGGAAAATACTGATTTATTGTTCAAATTATACAGATCTTCCAAATGTAGATGTATTTCTTAATTTTAAGAATTAAGTATTGGGCGGCGCCTGTGGCTCAGTGAGTAGGACGCCGGCCCCATATGCCGTGGGTGGCGGGTTCAAACCCAGCCCCAGCCAAACTGCAACAAAAAAATAGCCGGGCGTTGTGGCGGGCGCCTGTGGTCCCAGCTGCTTGGGAGGCTGAGGCAGGAGAATCACGTAAGCCCAAGAGTTAGAGGTTGCTGTGAGCCGTGTGACGCCACAGCACTCTACCAGAGGGCGGTACAGTGAGACTCTGTCTGTACAAAAAAAGAAAAAAAATAAGAATTAAGTATTAAGTATTAATACAGTACTTAAGTATTAATACAGTATTAAGAAAATTCAAATAAACAGATCTTCCAAATGTAGATGCATTTCTTAATTTTAAGAATTAAGTATTAAGTATTAATACAGTACTTAAGTATTAATACAGTATTAAGAATTCAAATAAATTAATACCAATCCCATCAGAAAAGTCTTTAAATACTAAGAAGCTGTCAAGCTCGTGGTATAGACAGAAGTTTTGCAAAGTTCTAAGGTTTTTGAAAGTTTGAGTTTTATTATTCACAACAAATACCATCAGTTGTTTTTCTTTTTTTTTATTATTAAATCATAGCTGTGTACATTAATGCAATCATGGGGTACAATGTGCTGGTTTTATATACAATTTGAAATATTTTCATCACACTGGTTAACATAGCCTTCATGGCATTTTCTTAGTTACTGTGTTAAGACATTTATATTCTACATTTAGTAAGTTTCACATGTACCCTTTTAAGATGAACTGTAGATGTGGTCCCACCAATTACCCTCCCTCCCCTCCCCTGCCTTTCCCCTTTCCCCATATTCTTGGGCTATAATTGGGTTGCAGCTTTCATATGAAAGCTATAAATTGGTTTCATGGTAGGGCTGAGTACATTGGATACTTTTTCTTCCATTCTTGAGATACTTTGCTAAGAAGACTATGTTCCAGCTCCGTCCAGGTAAACATGAAAGAGGTAAAGTCTCCATCTTTCTTTAAGGCTGCATAATATTCCGTGGTGTACATATACCACAATTTATTAATCCATTCATGGGTCGATAGGCACTTGGGCTTCTTCCATGATTTTCTTTTTTTTTTTTTTTAATTGAGACAGAATCTCACTATGTCGCCCTCAATAGAGTGCAATGGTGTCACAGCTCACAGCAACTTCCAACTCTTGGGCTTAAGCGATTCTCTTGCCTCAGCCTCCCAAGTAGCTGGGACTACAGGCACCTGCCACAATGCCTGGCTATTTTTTTTTTCTTTTGCTGCAGTTGTAGTTGTTTAGCAGGCCCCGCTGGGTTCAAACCTGCCAGCCCCAGTGTATGTGGCTGGCGCCCTAACCACTGAGCTATGGGCGCCTAGCCTCAAACTCTTGTGGCCAAGTGATTCTCTTGCCTCAGCCTCCCATGTAGCTGGGACTACAGGCACCAGCCACAATGCTGGGCTATTTTTAGAGATGGTCTCTGTCTTGCTCAGGTGGGTCTCGAACCTGTAAGGTCAAGCAATGCACCTGCTTCGGTCTCCCAGAGTGCTAGGATTACAGGCCTGAGCCACTGAGCCCAGCCTCATCAATTATTTTCTTAGTGACGGAATCACATGGTCCATTTGTTGAGAAAACACCTATCAAATACACAAGTCTGAATATAGTTATTCTTTTTTTTATTTTATATATGTATATATATATTTTTTTTTTGAGACAGAGTCTCACTATGTCACCCTCAGTAAACTACTGTGGTGTCACAGCTCACAGCAACCTCAAACCGTTGGGCTTAGGTGATTCTCTTGCCTCATCCTCCCAAGTAGCTGGGACTACAGATGCCTGCCACAATTCCTGGCTATTTTTTGTTGCAGCGGTCATCATTGTTTGGCTGGCCCAGTCTGGGTTAAAACCCACCAAGCCTTGGTGTGTGTGGCTGGTACTGTAACCACTGTGCTATGGGTGCGGAGCCACTATATTTATATATAGAGAGAGTCTCCCTTTGTCAGCCTCGGTAGAGTGCTATGGTGTCATAGCTCACAGCAACCTCAGACTCTTGGACTTAAGTGATTCTCTAGCCTCAGCCTCCCAAGTAGCTGGGCTACAGTTCCTACCACAATGCCTGGCTATTTTTTAGGGATGAGGTCTCCCTCTTCCTCAGGCTGGTCTCAAACACCTGAGCTCTGTCCACCTCGGCCTCCCAGAGTGCTAGAATTACAAGCGTGAGCCACCACACCTGGCTCTAATAGTCATTCTTTCTAGTAAAACGGTTTCCATTAATAAAAGCAGTTAGGCCAGGCAAGGTGACCCACGCCTATAATCCTAGCACTTTTGGGAGGCTGAGGCAGGATTGCTTAAGGCCAGAAGTTCAAAACCAGTCTAAACCAAGAGTGAAATCCCATCTATATTAAAATAGAAAAACTAGCCAGGTGTTGTGGCAGGCACCTGTAGTCTCAGCTACTCTGGAGGCTGAGGCAAGAGGATTGTTTGAGCCTGGGAGTTTGAGGTTGCAATATGATGATGTCACTACACTCTACCCTGGGTGATAGAAAAAACAAATGACTCAGTGCCCATAGCACAGTGGTAATGGCACCAGCCACATACACCACGGGAGCCGGGTTCGAACCTGGTCCAGGCCAGCTAAACGACAATTACAACTGCAACAAAAAAAATAGCCCGCCATTGTGGCAGGCACTGGTAGTCCCAGCTACCTGGGAGACTGAGGCAAGAGAATCGCTTAAGCCCAAGAGCTTGAGGTTGCTGTGAGCTACGATGCAACAGCACTCTACTGAGGATAACACAGTGAGACTCTGTCTCAAAAAAAAAAAAAAAAAAAAATGCAGCTGGGACCAGCATAACAGTGGTTTGCTTCTGTAATCCCAGAACTTTGGAAAGCCAAGGCTTCAAGGGCCTAGGTCTGTGCTAGGTAATAGGATTATGGAAAAAATTTTCAATCAACATTCCTATACTCTCTCTTTTCTTTTTTGTAGTGATCAAGTATTAATTTTTCCACAGAACAAAAATAAAGAATTAAGCAAATTATAACTGTATTAGGGACATATGAGTTAATGAAGATAAATTCTTTTTTTTTTTTTTGAGACAGAGTCTCACTCTGTCACCATACCTAGACGGCTATGGCATCATCATAGCTCACAGCAACCTCAAACTCTTGGGCTCAAGTGATTCTTTTGCCTCAGCCTCCCAAGTAGCTGAGACTAAGAACACCAGCTACCATGTCCAGCTAGTTTTACTATTTTTAGTAGATACGAGGTCTCACTCTTGCTCTCAGGCTGGTCTTGAACTCCTGAACTCAAGCAATCTATCCACCTCGGTCTCCCAGAGTGCTAAGATTATAGGCATGAGCCACCACTCCCAACCTAAATTCCTTATTTTTGACTAGAATAACTCCATTTTATAGAGATGTAACTTTACCATATGTTAGCCTATAAATTCAATATAATAACATACGAAAGAAAGTAAACAGAATTTTTTATTCATAAAAATGACTTTAAAGTTTATTGGAAGTAACACATGATAGTAGCAAGGAAATACTAGAAATAAGAAAGCTGGCTACTACTACTAAAGAGGGAAGTCATTATAAAGCTACAGTTATTAAAAACATGATACTGATCAAGAATAAGCAAATAAATGAATGAAACAAAGTCCAGAAATACTTAAGTATATACTTAAAAGTGTATGTGGAGGGCGGGTGGGAGGGAAAAAAAGTGTATGTGGAGTTTTCACTATCTTTATAATATATTTCTGTCACATCTAAATTTTCTAAAATGATATTCAGGACTTGGCACCCATAGCTCAGTGAGTAGGGTGCTGGCCACATACACTGAGGCTGGCAGGTTCGAGCCCAGCTGGGGCCTGCTAAACAACAATGACAACTGCAACCAAAAAATACCTGGGTGTTGTGGCGGGCGCCTGTAGTCCCAGCTACTCAGGATGCTGAGGCAAGAGAATTGCTTAAGCCCGAGTTTGAGGTTGCTGTGAGCTGTGATGTCATGGCACTCTACCAAGGGCGACATAGTTGAGACTCTGTCTCAATAAATAAATAAATAAATAAAATGATATTCAGGAAAAATAGAAATAGTTAAAGAAATCAAGTTAGAGAAATTGTTTTAATCCCGTTTTACATTGCTATAACAGAATACCATAGATGAGGTAATTCATAAAGAAAAGAAATTTATTTGGCTCATGGTTCCGGAGGCCAGAAAGTCCAAGGGCATAGTGCTAGCATCTGCTCAGCATTTGGTGAGGACCTTATTGCTGCATCATTTCATAGTGGAGGGTGTCAGGGCAGGTGAGTGCTAGAAAGCGCCACCCAAAGAGAACCAAACTCATCCTTTCATAGGGCACCTGCTCCCACAATAGCAGCACTCATCCATTCATGAGGGCAACATCCTCATGGCCTAATTGCCTTTTTTTTGGAGGCAGAGTCTTAAGCTGTCGCCCTGGGTAGAGTGCCATGGCATCATCATAGCTCACAGCAACCTCCAACTCTTGGGCTCAAGTGATCCCCTTGCCTCAGTTTTTCTATTTTTAATAGAGATGGGGGTGGGGGGGTCCCACTCTTGCTCAAGCTGGTCTTGAATCCAGGAGCTCAAGCAATCCACCTGACTCGGCCTCCCAGACTGCTAGGATTACAGGCATGACCCTAATTGCCTTTTAATGGTCCCACAGCTTAGCACTGCTGCACTGGGGGTTAAGTTTCCAACACATGAACTTTGGAGGACACATAGCAGAAACACTGGCAGAAAATGAACCTTTACTTACCTTTAGTCAAGTTCTCGAAGTTATGACTCACTAAACCTGGTTCCAGCTAGTGACAGACAGCATTTTGTGATGCAGTCATTACAGAAATTGTTGTGGTAGATTATTAACAAATGTTTACTTTTTTATCAGATAAGTACAAATATTCTATCTTATTAAAACTATACTGGCGGGCGGTGCCTGTGGCTCAGTCGGTAGGGCGCCGGCCCCATATGCCGAGGGTGGCGGGTTCGGGCCCCGGCCCGGCCCGGCCAAACTGCAACCAAAAAAAAAAAAAAAAAATAGCTGGGCGTTGTGGCGGGCGCCTGTAGTCCCAGCTACTTGGGAGGCTGAGGCAAGAGAATCACTTAAGCCCAGGAGTTGGAGGTTGCTGTGAGCTGTGTGAAGCCACGGCACTCTACCGAGGGCAATAAAGTGAGACTCTGTCTCTACAAAAAAAAAAAAAAAAAACTATACTGGCTGGGCTCAGTGGCTCACACCTGTGACCCTAGGACTCTGAGGGGCTGAGGCAGGTGGATTTCTTGAGCTCAGGAGTTTAAGACCAGCCTGAGCAAAAGTGAGTGAGACCCCATATCTTAAAAAAAAAAAAAATTAGCCGTGCATTGTGGAAGGCACCTGTAGTCCTAGCTACTTGGGAAACTGAGACAAGAGGTTCAATTGAGCCCAAGAATTTGAGGTTGCTGTGAGCTATGATGCCACAGTACTCTACCGAGGGTGACAAAGTAAAACTCTGTCTCAAAACAAAACAAACAAAAAAACTATACTGCTAATGAGCTCCAGTGGGGACTAGTCTAAATGTTAACTACATGTGTCAGCTATTCTGGTTGGACCATGTTTAAGAACTGTATTTAAGGGGCGGCGCCTGTGGCTCAGTCGGTAGGGCGCTGGCCCCATATACCGAGGGTGGCGGGTTCAAACCCGGCCCCGGCCAAACTGCAACCAAAAAATAGCCGGGCGTTGTGGTGGACGCCTGTAGTCCCAGCTACTCGGGAGGCTGAGGCAAGAGAATCGCTTAAGCCCAGGAGTTAGAGGTTGCTGTGAGCTGTGTGAGGCCACGGCACTCTACCGAGGGCCATAAAGTGAGACTCTGTCTCTACAAAAAAAAAAAAAAAAAAAAAAAAAGAACTGTATTTAAGGGCGGCGCCTGTGGCTCAGTCAGTAAGGCGCTGACCCCATATACCGAGGGTGGAGGGTTCAAACCCGGCCCCGGCCAAACTGCAACCAAAAAATAGCCGGGCGTTGTGGCGGGCACCTGTAGTCCCAGCTACTCGGGAGGCTGAGGCAAGAGAACCGCGTAAGCCCAGGAGTTAGAGGTTGCTGTGAGCCGTGTGACGCCACGGCACTCTACCAAGGGTGGTACAGTGAGACTGTCTCTACAAAAAAAAAAATAGTAATACTAGACTATTGAAATTATTCCTAAGAAATCAGAGAGCAAACACTTAATCATTTTAATTCACTTAAAGCAAAACATCAAGACATTTATTTATGTATTTATTTTTGAGATAGAGTCTCACTTTTTCATCCTTGGTAGAGTTCCATGGCAGCATAATTCATAGCAACCTTGGACTCTTGGGCTCAAGTGATCCTCCTGCCTCAGCCTCCCAAGTAGCTGGGACTACAGGTACCCGCCATAATGCCCAGCTATTTTTAGAGACGGGGTCTTGCTCTTGTGCAGACTGGTCTCAAACTCCTGAGCTCAAGCATTCCATCCGCCAGGGCCTCCCAGAGTGCTAGGATTATAGGCATGAGCCACTGCACCCAGCCAAGACACCAGTTTATAAATGGACACAGGACATGAAGTAATGACTGACACATAGGAAACGATTTGTTTTTACTTGTAAATTTAAAATACTGAAATTAAAAATAACTTTGGGCCAGACGTGGTGGATCATGCCAGTAATCCTAGAACTCTGGGAGGACAAAACAGAAGGATTACTTGAGCACAGGAGTTTAAGACCAGCCTAAGAAGAAGGAGACCCATTCCTACTAAAAATGAAAAATTAGCCAATGGTCATGGTGGGCATCTGTAGTCCCAGCTACTCGGGAAGCTGAGGCAGGAGATTGCTCTTGCCTAGGAGTTTGAGATTGCTGTAAGCTATGCTGACACTACTGTCCTCTATCCCAGGCAACAGAGCAAGACCCTGTTTCAAAAATAAACACATAAAAATAAACAGAAATAAAAAGGCTTTGAAGTAGCATTTCACGTTTATTAAGTTAATAACCAAAACTGTTATTTTGGGGCAAAAGTGATATATACACACTACTTTTGGATATTTTGGTCAGGATTTTTAGTTGCAAGTAACAGAAACTCATTCAAATTATACACATAGTAACTATGAATTGTTATATGATTGTATAATAATTATGAATTATTTAAAATACTAAGAGTATAAATCATACCACCTTTCTTTATTTTCTTGGAAGAAATTAAAATTGGCTATCACCCATCCTTACAGTAATTGCTGGAAAGTTCAAAAATAGTCTCTTTGACCCATGCATGGTGAGCCATGCCTGGTGGCTCATATCTATAATCCCACCACTTTGGGAGGCTGAGGTGGGATGATCACTTGAGGGCAGGAGTTCAACACCAGCCTTAGGAAGATAGTGAGACCCTGTCTCTGCAAAAATAATAGAAAAATTAGGCCAGCGTACTGCCTGTAGTCCCAACTACTTAGAGGACTGAAGTTAAAGGATCACTTGAGCCTATGAGTTTAAAGTTGTAGTGAGGTATGTTGATGCCACGGTACTCTAGCCTAAGTAATAGAGAAAAAAAAAAAATAAGGTAGGGCAGCACCTGTGGCTCAAGGAGTAGGGCGCCAGTCCCATATGCCGTAGGTGGCGGGTTCAAACCCAGCCCCAGCCAAAAACCACACAAAAAATAAATAAATAAATAAAAATAAGGTAACAATGTCAAAAACTCAGTGGGTAATATAAAATAAATATTGACTAAATAAAATAATACTGTTTAGTTTAAAGTAAGACAGAATTTTTTTTTTTTTTGTAGAGACAGAGTCTCACTTTATAGCCCTAGGTAGAGTGCCATGGCATCACACAGCTCACAGCAACCTCCAATTCCTAGGCTTCAGCGATTCTCTTGCCTCAGCCTCCCTAGTAGCTAGGACTACAGGCGTCCGCCACAACGCCCGGCTATTTTTGGTTGCAGTTCAGCCGGGGCCAGGTTTGAACCCGCCACCCTCGGTATATGGGGCCGGCGCCTTTACCGACTGAGCCCAGGCGCCGCTCAGTAAGACAGAATTTTAAAAATAAAAATAACAACATTAAGTCAGGAAAGTCAGTAAATAAACTAAAATAATTCAAAGGGCTTTGCATTACCCAGGAAGACAATTGCCAAGTTATTTTATTTTATCTTTTTGAGACAGAGTCTTACTCATTTAGCCCTGGTAGAGTGCTTCGTGTCACAGCTCACAGCAACCTAAACTCTTGGGCTCAAGTGATTCTCTTGCCTCAGCCTCCCGAGTAGCTGGGACTACAGGTGTCTGCTGCAACACCCGGCTATTTTTTTTAGAGATGAGGTCTCGCCTTTGCTGGGGCTGGTCTCTTAACTCCTGAGCTCAAGCAATTCATCCACCTCAGCCTCCCAGAATGTTAGGATTACAGGCATGAGCCATCTCACCAGGCTGAAATGTTAGATTTAAACCAACTATATCAATAATTACATAAACATACATTGATTTAGTTAAATGACAAAGTTAGACTGGATGGAAAAAAGAAAGCTAATTGTATGCAGCTCAAAAGAGATAATATCTAAAACGTAAGAGTATAGAAAGTTTGAGAGTAAAAAGCAAGATAAATATAGCAGGTATAACCAAGATAATATTGATATCTCTATATTAGTATCAAATGTTTTAACCCTTTAAGACAAAAGGCTCAAACACCAACCTGAGCAAAACCAACCTCTGTCTCTATTAAAAATAGAAAAAATAGCTACTTGGGAGGCTGAGGCAAGAGGATTGCTTGAGCCCAAGAGTTTGGGGTTGGTGTGAGCTAGGATACCATGGCACTCCACCCAGGGCGACAGTAAGACTCCGTATCAAAAAAAAAGGATCCAACAGGGCGGCTCCTGTGGCTCAGTCAGTAGGGCGCCGGCCCCATATACCGAGGGTGGCGGGTTCAAACCCAGCCCCGGCCAAACTGCAACAAAAAAATAGCCGGGCGTTGTGACGGGCGCCTGTAGTCCCAGCTAATCAGGAGGCTGAGGCAAGAGAATCGCTTGGGCCCAGGAGTTGGAGGTTGCTGTGAGCTGGGTGAGGCCACGGCACTCTACCGAGGGCCATAAAGTGAAACTCTGTCTCTACAAAAAAAAAAGGATCCAACAACAGATAAAGAGGAATACTTCAAAGTTATAAAATATTCATGTCACAGGAAGGTATAATACTTCCTTATCCCAATAACATAGCTTCAAGGCTGGGCATGGTGGCTCACACCAGTAATCCTAGCACTCTGGGAGGCTAAGGTGGGTGGACTGCTTGAGCTGAGGAGTTCAAGATCAGCCTAAGCAAGAGTGAGACCCTGTCTCTACTAAAAATGAAAAACTGAGGCAAGAGGATCGCTTGAGGTCAAGAGTTTGAGGTTGCTGTGAGCTACGATGTCATAGCACTCTATCAAGAGTAACAAAGAGTGACTCTGTCTCAGAACAAAAACAAAAACATAGCTTTAAATACATAAAGCAAAATATTATAAGAATTACAAGGAGAAATAGACAAATCTACAATCATGGTAAAGATTTTAAAATGCAACCAATAGAGCAAGCAAACAAAAAATTAGTATGTATTGAGCTGGGCACAGTGGCTCATGCCTGTAATCCCAGCACTTAGGCAGGCCAAGGCAGGTGGACTGCCTGAACTCAAGAGTTCGAGACCAGACTGAGCAAGAGTGACACTCCGTCTCTGAAAAGTAGCTGGCATTGTGGCAGGCACCCGTAGTCCCAGCTACATGAGAGGCTGAGGCAAGAGAATCGCTTAAACCCAAGAGTTTGAGGTTGCTGTGAGCTGTGACACTACAGCACTCTACCAAGGGTGACAAAGTAAGACTCTGTCTAAAAAAAAAAAAATTAATATGTATTTAGATGATTTAAACCACACAGTTGGCAAACTTGATATAAACAGAGATACACAGAACACTGCAGAATACACATTCTTTTCAAATACCCACAGAACATTTACAAAAATTAAACTAGGGCGGCGCCTGTGGCTCAGCGGGCAGGGCGCCGGTCCCATATGCCGGAGGTGGCGGGTTCAAACCCAGCCCCGGCCAAATTAAAAAAAAAAAAAAAAAAAAATTAAACTAGTCCTGGGTCATAAAAAGAATGTCCAAATTTTCAAAGAATTTAAATAATACAGAGTATATTTTCTGATTCCAATGCAATCAGGCTAGATGGGCACAACAAAAGAAAAATCCCCATGTGTTTGGAAATTCAGAAATACAATTCAGAATAGTTTGAACTAAATGATTATAAACAAGACCACTTACCAAATATGCTCGGATATAGCTAAAGCATTACTTAGAAAGGTATGGCTTTGAATACTTAGAAATGAAAATCTGAAAATCATCAAGCTACATAAACATCTATTTTGAAAATTTTAAAAGATCAGTAAATTAGGCCCACATAAAAAAAAGAAAAAGGGTGTCGCCTGTGGCTCAGTGGGTAAGATCCTGGGCCCAGGGCGGCGCCTGTGGCTCAGTCGGTAAGGCTCCTGCCCCATATGCCGAGGGTGGCGGGTTCAAGCCCGGCCCCAGCTGAATTGCAATCAAAAAAAAAAAATAGCCGGGTGTTGTGGCGGGTGCCTGTAGTCCCAGCTGTTCGGGAGGCTGAGGCAAGAGAATCGCTTAAGCCGAGGAGTTGGAGGTTGCTGTGAGCTGTGTGATGCCACGGCACTCTACCGAGGGCTATTAAGTGGGACTCTGTCGCTACAAAAAAAAAAAAAAAAAGAAAAAAAAAAGATCCTGGGCCCATATACCCAGGGTGGTGGGTTCAAACCTGGCCCTGGCCAAACTGCAACAAAAAAATAGCCGGGCATTGTGGCGGTCACCTGTAGTTCCAGTTACTCAGGAGGCTGAGGCAAGAGAATCGCCTAAGCCCAGGATTTGGACGTTGCTATGAGCTATGTGACGCCACAGCACTGTACAGAGTGTGATAAAGTGAGACTGTACAAAAAGAAAAAAATAATAAAGAGCAGAATATCAAAGCCAAAGTAAAACCAAAGTTGTTTTATTTTTAAAAATTAATAAAATTGGGTGGCGCCTGTGGCTCAGTGGGTAGGGCACCATCCCCATATACCAAAAGTGGCGGGTTCGAACCTGGATCAGACCAACTATAACAACAAAAAAATAGCCGGGCGTTCTGGCGGGCGCCTGTAGTCCCAGCTACTCAGGAGGCTAAGGCAAGAGAATCGCCTAAGCCCAAGAGTTGGAGGTTGCTGTGAGTTGTGGCGTTACGGCACTCTACCGAGGGTGATAAAATGAGATTCTGTCTCTACCAAAAATTAAAATTAAAATTAATAAAATTAATGAACTCTTTAGAAAGTTAAAGACAAAATGAGAGTAAGGACAAATCACCAATGTCAGGAGCACTGGGGAGCATCACTTGGACCCCAAAGCCATTAAAGAAGTAATAAGAAAATAAATGAATAATCAGATGCCAATAAACTTAAAAATGTAGAGGAAATAAGTAAACTCTTACCTTATTCTTACTATTCAGAATAGAAAATTTCAAATCATTCTATTACTACCAAATAACTTGAATCTGAAAATAACCACCACCACCCCACCCGCAACACACACACAGTCCAGGCTCAAATGACTTCCCCTGTATATTCTACTACACCTTTAAGATGTGTAGAAAAATGATGTCAGCCAGGCATAGCAGTTCATGGTTCACACCTGTAGTCCCAGCACTTAGGGAGCCTGAGGCAGGAGGACTGCTTGAGCTCAGGAGTTCCAGACCAGCCTGAGCAAGGAAAAGATCCTTTCTCTACTAAAAATAGAAAAACTAGCCAGGTGTTGTGACAGGAGCCTGTAGTCCCATCTACTCAGGAAACTGAAGCAAAAGGATTGATCTCTTGAGGCCAAGAGTTTGAGGTTGCTGTGAGCTATGATGTCACTGCACTCTATTGGAGGTGACAGAGTGAGACACTGTCTCAAAAACAACAAGAAAAACACCATAACAGCCACCTTCCTCCCCCAACCCATACAGCATCATCCTCTGTTCAATATGAACTTATTATTATTTTTTTTTTTTTGTAGAGACAGAGTCTCACTTTACTGCCTTTGGTAGAGTGCCATGATGTCACAGGACTCACAGCAACCTCTAGCTCTTGGGCTTCCGCGATTCTCCTGCCTCAGCCTCCGGAGGAGCTGGGACTACAGACGCTGCCACAACGCCTGGCTATTTTTTGGTTGCAGTTCAGCCGGGGCTGGGTTTGAACCCACTACCCTCGGTATATGGGGCCGACGCCCTACTCACTGAGTCACAGGCGCCACCCAATATGAAATTATTTTTAATGCTCGTAAAATTTCATCTCATGAATATGTTTTTGTATTTCTGTGAGATGACTTCCTTGTCAATGTTTAACGATTGTTCCAGAGTTTTCAAAAATACAAACAAAAACTTCAGAGATAAAAGAGCACACAGTGTATTTCTAATCCTTCGTGGTTTACAAAAATTAATTTAGCCTTCCAAATCTTTCTTATTTTTATTTATTTATTCTTTTTTTTTTAGACAGAGTAACACTATGTCGCCCACAGTAGAGTGCTGTAGCGTCACAGCTCACAGCAAACTCCAACTCTTGGGCTCAAGCGATTCTCTTGCCTCAGGATCCCAAGTAGCTAGGACCATAGGTACCTGTCACAGCGCCCAGCTATTTTTTTGTTGCAGTTGTCATTGTTGCTTAACTGGCTAGGCCGGTTGGAACCCGCCAGCCTTGGAGCATGTGGCCTGCGGGAGCTGTAAGCACTGTGCTATGAGCGCTGAGCCTATTTATCCGTTGTTTTTTTTTTTTTTTTTGTTCGTTTGTTTTTGAGATAAAGTCTCACTCTGTTGCTGGGACTCAAGTGCAGTGGCGTCATGATTGCTCACTGAAACCTCAAACTTTTGCACTAAAATGATCCTTCTGCTTCAAGCTCTCGAGTAGCTGCGACTATGGTGCACGCCACTATGCCAGCTAACTTTTGTATTTTTTTTTTTTAGCAATGGGGTCTCGCTTTGTTGCCCAGGCTAGTCTTGAACTCCTGGTCTCAAGAAATACTCCCACCTTAGCCTCCCCAAGTTCTGAGAATACAGGTGTGAGCAATCGCGCCCCACTTCCCTGTCAATTATTATAATCCCTCCTTAGAAGCTCTTTAGCACGCAAAGCCACACAACAGACACTGGTTAGGGTTTTCGGCTCTGCCTGGACCATAAATCCGACCTTTCGCTGAGTCTGCCGGGACTGTTTTCGGAAGCTGGAAAGGGATGAACCCTTGGATCCCCCACTGCCAAGAGCCCGCGGTACCCGGGAGCCGAGAACCCATATCCCCCCTTCTGATGAAGGATTTTCCCGGGTGCAGGAAGTGGGTTCCAGCCTTGATCAGCGCCTCCAGATTCCAAGCCGCGAGCCCCAAATTCTGCGCTTCCAAGGCCAAATATCCCCGAAACATCTTCTGGGCCACGAAAGGCAACCCCCACCTTGATTTTTTCCCACGAAAAACTAGCGTTCCCGATTCCTAAGGGCGCAGCGTTTCGGAACCGAAACGCTGGCTCCCGGCAGCGTCCGCTCCAGTAGTGGTCCAGCTGAGACAGCCACTTATGTGGCGGAGGGGCTGAACTTAATTTAGACGCCAAATGCCTGCTCCCTCCGCATCCGGACACCTGCCCTCTCGGGAGAGGGCAGAAAGGTCCCGGGGCGCTGCGTGCTGGGCTGGCAAGTTTGTCTTCTCACTTTCCTCTGCTTGAGGGACACTCACCCGCTCGAAGTCATCCCGGATCCCGCTGCCCTTGGACCGCCGGACCTCTCCCAGCCGGCAGCCAAGTCGCCCGTTGCTCAGCCCTGGCACCCACCCGGTAGCAGGGCAGGTGGAGGAAGCCAGCAGAGCCTGGAGCGGTCCCCGCCCACGCCCCAGCACCCGCCACGCCCTAGATGTTTCTGTGCGCCTAGGCTAGGACATCTCTGTCGTGGTCGAGGAACCAGTAGACCCTGCAGCTCACAGACCCGCCGCTGTCCCACCCCCAGGAGAACTCCAGAAGGTGACAGTATTGACTATTGACCCTGCTGGTGGTACTCACTAGGTAAGTAGGGGCTTCCGCGCTAAATGCTTTACCTGCGTATGTCATTTATTCGTCACAACAGCCCTAAGAGGTGAATGCACTTATCAGCCCCACCTTTCAGACGAGGAAACTGAGGTGGGGGGTGGGTAACCAGCAAATTGGTGGAGGAACTAGGATTCAAACTGAGTCTGGGTGAGTCGCGAGTCGAGCATTTTATGTCTCTGGGACTCCGAGCTAAAAATAAAGACGCCTCCACTTGCCCCCAGGCCCGTGGGCTGCACCGCGTGTACAGGGGGAAGGGAGGTCTCTTTGAAGGGCATCGTATAGATTCCGAGTTTTACCCAAACCTCAGGATGGAAAGGGGCGGGCGAGGCTGGGCAGGGAACCTCGGGACCTGGGGTCTGTCCTGTCCCCCTCTCCCACCAGGAGCAAGCGGGTCCCCGGGCTTCCGGTCATCTTCCCCAGGCCACCGAACCAGGAATCAGTCCTCGCACTACACGGTTAACCCGCAGCGCACCTTGTGCGAGCACTTCTCTCCCAACACCGCTCGCCCCCAACACACACACCGTCTGATCTCTGTCTTGGATGGCTTTCTTCTCCTCGGCCGGTCATCGGGCTTCCCTGTTCACCTTGCCGAGAAACACAAGCTCGGCGCCACCGCTAGTTCCCTATTGCGGTGGCCCGACCTTTCCTTTCCTGCTAAGCTGAGTTCACGCCCCACCAACCAAACCGGCTGGCCAGGAGCTCATGCCCCGCCTCCATCCTCTTGCTTCACCCTGCTCTTCATCTGAACTATCCTGGGAAAAGATTCAGGGAGAGGAAAGCTGGAGTGTGGTTTGAATCCTTCTAACAGACGGGAGGCCAAGAAACTGCCTGTGTGTCTGGAGGAAAGAGTCTGGTGAATTTCAGATGAAATTAGTGTTTGCGTGGCCCTTTTCGAAAGCCAGGTGCGGCGCTCATCTCAATTGTGATTGTATGGTAATGACCTAGCCAACTAGAAAACACAAGCATTTTTTAAGTAGAAATAAGGATGGTGTGCCAAATGCGTATAGGATGAGCAATGTTTTTAAAGGTATACCATAGTTAATTATACCCTGTTGGTCTCCAGAGGATTTAAGATACATACAAGGTAGTGTAAATGAAAGGGAAAAATGGTAATCAATAAATTAACCAAATGAATGTGGAAAACGGGTAGAAAAAAATGCCAGCATGATCTACAACCTTGGTGCAGGTGAGTCCTAAATTCAGATCCAAGCTTCTCAACAGCCAGCAGGAAAGACAAGGGAGTCTCTCAGTGAGGGGATTCTGAAGTGGTGATTGCAGATAACTATTTTCTAGCTCTGGATGGAAAAAGGAATGCTATCCTCTCTTTTTTTTTTTTTTTTTTTTTGGCAGGGGCTGAGTTTGAACTCACCACCTCCAGTATATGGGACTGGCACCCCACTCCTTTGAGCCACAGGCGTCACCCTGATATCCTCTCTTTAACAAGACCAATCAGCAAATTTGTACTGACCATGTGCTGGTAGTAAAAGACATCTGTAAAATGACTTTACAAAGAGCTTTCACTTCCATTATCCTCTTTCATTCAGCTCTTGTAATAATCTGTCAGGTGCTTCACAGACATGAAAACCTCAGCCTGTGACAGATTTCCTGACTTGTTTGAGTTTTTGTGCCCAATAATGGGGCTAAGACTTTCACCCAGGAGTTCTGTCTCTAAAGCCAGTGCTGGCTGCTTTGAACACTATCTAAATAGGAAAGCTTCCTAATTAGGAAAGCTCTTCCTCCACCAGCTCTTCTTGTGACTTGGAAGCAGGGACAGGTTCAACCATAACTTCTGTCTCACAGCCTTGATCTGTGATTGTGGTTCCAAGGTGAATCCTCTTGCGTTGGTTCCTTCCGTGTCTCTTTCAGCTCTGGGGCTGACTAGCATGAAGCGGGAGTTAGTGAAGGGAGGATGGGTTTGCTCTTTTCAGCTGATCACAGGCTCTGTGCCAGTTGTCCACAGCAGAGCTGGCCATAGTCCCTTGGTGTCCAGATCCACAGCCAAGCAGTGTCTGCTGCTGCTCTGAGAACTGGAGAAGAAATGACCACTAGAGAACAGGGGAGCCCTGATAGCTGCCGGCCTGTGTGCATCACATTGCAGGCCCTATTTGGAATCAGCCCGAGGGTGGTCTCTCCCAATTGTGACCCCTTTCTTTCCTTTTTTTTTTTTTTTTTTTGCAGTTTTGGCCGGGGCTGGGTTTGAACCCACCACCTCTGGCATATGGGGCCGGCGCCCTACTCACTGAGCCACAGGCACCGCCCCACACCCAGCCAATTCTAATAAATTTTAATAATAAGTTTCAAGAGAAGCTTTGATTGGCTCAGCACCCATAGCACAGTGGTTACGGCACCAGCCACATACACCAAGGCTGGTGGGTTCGAACCTGGCCCAGGCCAGCTAAACAACGACAACTGCAACAAAAAATAGCCAGGTATTGGGAAAGTGCGCAATTGTCGCTTTTGTGATCTGAATAAGCTAATGATTCCAGTAACTCCTGGGAAATTGCTAATGATTCCATTAACTCCTGAGAATAAGTTAATGATTCCAATAACTCCTGGGAATTTGCTAATGAATCCATTAACTCCTGAGGAAAGAACTGTACAGGGTGTCCATAAAGTTCTTCTGTAATTTGAAATAGTTTGACTTTAATCATGGACCTGTGGCTTCACTAGAAGAGAAAGAAAATTGTGTTCTTTGGTTGATTGAACTAAAATCTGCCACTGCTGTCCAAAGAGATTGAGAACCCATTACAAGAAAGAAGCACCACACAGGAATTCCATATCAAAGTGGATGGAAAATTTTAAAGAAACAGGCTCTGTCAATGATAAGCCATGGTCTGGTAGGCCATGTGTTAGTGAAGGAACTGTAGCATCTGTAGAAGAAATCGTTCAGGCAAATCCAAGAAAGTCATTAAGACAGGTATCCCTAGAGCTGAGGCTTCCAAAGTCTGCTGTACAGAAGATTCTGCAGATAAGACTTCACATAAAAGCATACAAAATTCAAGTGCATCAAATGTTAGAAAGAGGATTATCATGCACAACTAACTTTCTGTCACCAATTCAATGAAAAACTTAGCAATGATGCATTTTTGAGTAATTTAATGTTCTCCAATGAAGCAACATTCTACATTAGTGGCAAAGTCAACAGACATAATTGTCATATTTGGGAACTGAGTCTGTTGAACATGAAAGAGATTCTCCTAAAGTTAATGTGTAGTGTGCTTTGGGCAAAAATCGAGTCATAGGGCCCTTCTTTTTTGAAGGGGGTGTTAATGGTGATAGCTATTTAGAAATGCTGCAAAATTATTTATTCCTCAGCTTAAAGAATTAGGACTGATAGAGAATATAGTGTTCCAACAAGAATATACTTCTTGTTGCATTGCTTTGCATGTTAGACCATTTCTACGTGAGAAATTCCCTAACAGATGGATTGGAAAGGGTGGACCATTTTCCTGGCCTCCACATTCACCAGATTTAACTCCTTTGGGTTTCTTTTTATGCGGACATGTGAAAGCTAATGTTTGTTCAACCAAACCTCGATCTTTAGAAGACTTGAAAAGTAGGATAACAGATGTGATTGCTATATTACTGAAAATCAGCTTGAAAATGTTTTCCAAGAACTACAGAATCCTATCACCCTTTGTATTGGTAATGCTGAAAATTAACAACAATAAATTTTTTTAGCCTTAAAAAAAAAATAGCCAGGTATTGTGGCAGGCGCCTGTAGTCCCAGCTACTTGGGAGGCTAAGGCAAGAGAATTGCTTAAACCCAAGAGTTGGAGGTTGCTGTGAACTGTGATGCCACAGCACTCTACTGAGGGCAACATAGTGAGACTCTGTCTCAAAAAAAAACAAAAAAGAAGAGTTGATTAATATTAAACTTCCTTAAACAATCATATGCATCAACCAATGTCAATTTGACAGAAAAAAGATATGGCACACTTAAAAGGGCTTACCTGCAGAGAATTTGAATAAGGGCTTATTTACAGAGATGTGAGTGGGGTTAAGGAAACCAACAAGGGATTGAGAAGCAACAACTATTTATGGTCCCAGTCTTCAACTAACACTGGGGAGATTCTTTCGGTCACTTCCATTAAAGTGGAATGAAACCCTTCACAACCAGGTGGCGCCTGTGGCTCAGTGAGTAGGGTGCCGGCCCCATATACCAAGGGTAGCTGGTTCAAACCCGGCCTCGGCCAAACTGCAACCAAAAAATAGCTGGGCGTTGTGGCGGGCGCCTGTAGTCCCAGCTGCTCGGGAGGCTGAAGCAAGAGAATCGCGTAAGCCCAAAAGCTGGAGGTTGCTGTGAGCTATGTGATGTCATGGCACTCTACCGAGGGCGGTAAAATGAGACTCTGTCTCTACAAAAAAAAAAAAAAAAAAACCCTTCACAACCTCGACCAAACATCAAGGCATATCCTTTGAGACCAAAGGTACTCGAGGAAATTAAACCCATAAAGAAGATTATATTAAGAAGAGATCGAAAGCCTAATGGTAAAGAATGAAGATTTGTACAGAACTTAAATGCTGTCAGTAACACTGTAATGCTGTGTTACCAGTCCACACACGTTGTTAACTAACATTCCTGAAAATAATGCCATTTTTAGGATAGTTACTTACCCTAAAAGTACCTTCTTTAGTATTCTCATGGATCCTAATAGCTGATATGGACTCCAGGCTCTGACCCAATTTGAGACCTATAAGTAAAGAAATGTCACACAGTGTGGAAGAATCGTCCCCAATTCTTCACTCTCCTGTGTTGCTTGACCGGAGATGCGAACGAACAGCAGCTTTGCCATGGGTGTAAACTCGTTCTTGTAATTATTAAGTTAAGAAACAGGCTACACAAAATGAGATGGCGTGTAGCAAAAATCTTTATTCTAGGTTTTGACTTTATACTTTTCTAGTCACATACACACTTAATTTATTATCTATTAGTTTCATCATTATCTTATTTTACTTATTTGAAATTAACTTGAAAGGAAATATTTTGTTATCATATCAATATAATCACCTTTGTAGTAAACCTCTTCTTCTAAACATTGACTAATTTCTGAGCAGGTATCTAAAGAAAGATCACAAAGAAGAAAGTAGCTACAGGGGAACAGAGTAAATAGAAGAATATCTTCAAGCATTCACTCAGTTTACTCAGTATGAAGTAATAACTGTGTCTTTCCTTCAGGGCAGAGTACCTATAGACCTCTGACAATATGTTGTTAACATATGTCGTCAACTCTGTGGCCCATATCTCTGAGGAAAGGCGGCATGCCCTTTGATCTCAGGCTTCATGGGGTGCACAGCTTTGGAGAATGGACTTGTGGAATGTTTAACTCCAGGAAGCCAACTCTGTGTGTGACCCAGGGGGGTCTAAGTCCCTTAAGCCTCAGGAAGAAAAGCAAGTCATTTTAAACTCATACTGAATTCACTTTGTGTGCTTGATATAGGATATGTTTATTTCAAAATATTATCCTACATTCTGCAGTGGAATTACATATCCACACCCTGACTCTAACCTCAACCACGTGTGGCTTGCTTTGGTCAATGAGATGTAAGCAAATGTGAAATGATCAGAGCCTTGAAATGTACTTACACAGTTTGACTCTCACATTTTTGGCATTACAGTGTTAATAATGTACTCCCGAAAGGATAATATTCTCCTTTTGTCTAAGCCCCTACTGGAGCTCAAGAATTGATACCCCGGAATATGGCTCCTTGACATGTGAACTAAAGAAGAATCCTCACCACCACCACCCCCCTGGCTCTCCCAAAGCCAGCATGAAAGTTATTCTCAGAAGTTCCTTTATCTGCCTAAAGTCTAGACCCACCAAAAAAACAAACAAAAAACAATTGTTTGTTCTTTTTTTCCCTCCCTGGAAGGCCAAGAATAGAAACGTACCTTAACAGATCCCTTCACAAGATGTCTCTCAGGCTCCTTCAAATTCCAAATGATGAGTTGGAATGACAAGTTAACCCCTGTCTTAATCGGTTTTCTTCTTTCTCCTCCCGTAACCTGTTTTGCCAGAATCCAAACCCCATTCTTTCTCTAACTTCAAGACAGTATACAAGCTGCCTGAACTGTGCATGGTGGTGGGTGCCTATAGTCCCAGCTGCTCGGGAGGCTAAGCCAGGAGGATCACTTGAGCCCAAGAGTTTGAGGTTGCTGTGAGCTCTGATGCCACAGCACTCTAGCCTGGGAGCAACAGAGTGAGACTCTGTCTAAAAAAACAAGATGATGAAAATTGCTAATAATGGGGAACAAAAGGAAAGATGATGAAAATTGCTAATAGTGGGGAACAAAAGGAAAGATGAAGAAAATTGCTAATAGTGGCATTTGATAAAACAACTCATGAAAAGGATGAGCTCATCAAAGAACTGGCCAGTTTGCAAACAGGTAAGAGGAAATATGGGCAGTGTAGATGTTCTAGGACTTTGAAATTAATTTTTTAAAATTTTTACTTATTTATTTTATTTTATCTTTCTTTTGCAGTTTTTGGCTGGGGCTGGGTTTGAACCCACCACCTCCAGCATATGGGGCCAACGCCCTACTCCTTTGAGCCACAGGAGCTGCCTTATGTATTTATTTATTTATTTATTTATTTATTTTGAGACAGATTATCACTATGTGTCACCCTCAGTAGAGTGCTGTGCTGTCATAGTTCACAGCAACCTCAAACTCTTGGCCTTAAGAGATTCTCTTGCCTCAGCCTCCCAAGTAGCTGGGACTACAGGCACCCTCCACAACTCCTGGCTGTTTTTTGGTTGCAGTTGTCATTGTTGATTAGCTGACCTGGGCCAGGTTTGAACCTGCCAGCCTGGGTATATGTGGCTGGCACCCTACCCGCTGAGCTACTGGGGCCACCCAGGGACTTTGAAGTTAAACTGTTTCCTACCATATGAAATAGTAGGCCATCAAAACACAGCCTCAGAAAAAAACAAGATGCTGCCATTGAGACATAGCCTGGGCCAGGCATAGTGGCTGACACCTATAATTCTAGCACTTTGAGAGGCCAAGACAGGAGGTTGCTTGAAGTCAGGAGTTCAAGACCAGCCGGAGCAAGAGTGAGACCCCCTTATCTGTGAAAAAAAAGAAAAGTTAGCCAGGAGTGGTGTCACATGCCTGTAGTTCCAGCTACTCAGAAGGCTGATAGGCTGGAGAATAGCCTGAGCTTATGAGTTTGAGGTTGCAGTGAGCTATGATGGTGCCACTCTACTCTACCCTGGATGACAGAGCAAGATTCTGTCTCAAAAAAAAAAAAAAGACACAACCTGTATTAGTTATCTTTTGTGCATAACAGACTACTCCAGGAGCGCCTATAGCTCAATAGTTAGGGCGCTGGCCACATGCTCTGGGGTTGGTGGGTTCGAACTCGGCCAGAACCTGCTAAACAGGAAAAAAAAACAAAAATAGCCAGGCATCGTGGCAGGCACCTGTAGTCCCAGCTACCAGGGAGGCTGAGGCAAGAGACTCGCTTGAGCCCAGGAGTTTGAGGTTGCTGTGAGCTATGATGCCACGTTATTCTACCAAGGGTGACAAAATGAGACTCTGTCTCAATTTAAAAATAAAATAGACTACTCCAAAACTTAGCAGCATAAAACAAGCATTTCCTTCCCATGATTCTGTAGGTTAACTGGCAATTCTTCTGGTCTGAACTGGCTTGGCTGGGGCTAAGGCTGGGTGATCTAAAAGTTTCATCCCTGTGTCTGATTGTTGGCAGACTGAGTGGTCTAAGGAAGCCCCAGCCAGACATGCTGACTCCCACTCCATCTGGTCTCCCATCTTCTTTTTTTTTTTTTTTGGTGAGACAGAGTCTCACTGTACCGCCCTCGGGTAGAGTGCCGTGGCGTCACACGGCTCACAGCAACCTCTAACTCTTGGGCTTACGCGATTCTCTTGCCTCAGCCTCCCGAGCAGCTGGGACTACAGGCGCCCGCCACAACGCCCGGCTATGGTCTCCCATCTTCTAACAGTCTTCTTCACAAATGACGCAGAGGTCCCTAATATCAGCATATCAGCAAGAGAGGGTAAACCTTTTTCGAGTCTCTGCTTTTGTCCCTTTGCTAAGTAGAGCAAGCTGCCTGGCTAAACCCAGATTAAAAGGCTGTGAAATAGAATCCACCTCTTATTGTGAGGATCAGCAGAAGCACAATGCCAAGGGGATGCACATACAGCAGCTGGAGGAATTTGTGGTCATTTCCGCAATTTGCCACAAAAGACAAAGACCAAATCAGGAGTGTGGCTATCACACCCTTTTTCAAGACTTCTGAAAGGATTGCGGTGGTGCCTATAGCTCCATTCAACCAGGCAAAAGGGTTCCTGGAGTGATTAACTGTGTGGTCCCACAGAAGCCTGATATGCCTATTATTTACTATCTGATACTCAGTCTAGAGGGAAAGACGTGAAAGAATTGCGGGCCCAGCTTTTGGCCCATGAAGTTGTCTGAAATCAAATACAGAGAAAATACTGGGTTTGGAGAGAGCTATTTTGGCAAAGTGCCCCCAACTTGGACTGAAAGAGACTGAAGATGTAAAATAACCTCTATGCCTCTCACTTCTACAGATCGAAGGGGGCAAAAAAAATCTGCTCAGCCAACACAGACGGCTTATTCTTCAGTGCCCTCTTCCAAAGTGACTGAGGAGGAGAATGAGAAAGGAAGGAGCTCCTGAATAGTGAGGTAGGCCTGATGGGAAAGGCTCAGGTGGTAAATATCCCACTGAGAACTTCATGTAGCTAAATGGAATGGGAATGTATTTTTTTGAGCTTGTGCTGTTTGTCTTCTTGGGAGATTTTAGCACAATGATTGCTCCCTCTGACTAGGAACTCATCCTTCTTTTGGCTTCCACCCCAGCACATCTTTCAGGTTTTCCTTCCTACATCCCTTCTGCAGCTGCCTTCTTCCTTACTGCCCCCTTTCTGCTTAAGCTCAAGGTGTTGCAGTGCCCCAGGTCATTCCTGAGACTCGTTTTTTTCAAGCCTTATAAAATGCCAAAGAAATTTTGTGCAGACCGAGGCATGAAACACCATCTCCCTGCCAATGACTATCAAATCTGTTTCTCTACCATTTCCCCAACCCCAACCCCAACTGTAATTCAGTTCTGACACTAACCACCTAGAGTTAGCACAGACAACGAAGGTTTAAGGGCACAGTCCCAAACAAGACGACTCTTACAGCTCAGCACCTGTAGCTCAGTGAGTAGGGCGCCAGCCACATATACCGAGACTGGCAGGTTCAAGCCGGCCCGGGCCACCTAAACAACAATGACAACTGCAACCAAAAAATAGCCAGGCGTTGTGGCGGGCACCTGTAGTCCCAGCTACTTGGGAGGCTGAGGCAAGAGAATCACTTAAGCCCAAGAGTTTGAGGTTGCTGTGAGCTGTGATGCCGCAGCACTCTACTGAGGGCAAAAAAATGAGACTGTGTCTCAAAAAAAAAAAAAGATGACCCTCGCTTCTGAGGCCCCATTCTGAAGTGACTAGGCCATCTAAACTTTTTTCCTTTTCAAAGTGATAATGACTTTATTATTATTATTATTATTTTTATGGGCGCCCACCACAACACCCAGCTATTTTTTGGTTGCAGTTGTCATTGTTGTTTGGCAGGCCCGGGCTGGTTTCAAACTCACCAGCTCCGGTGTATGTCACTGGCACCCCAGCCGCTGAGCTACAGGCGCTGAGCCCCGTCTGAACTTCTGACCAACTGGCTACAAGTTGGATACCCATGCCCCCTTGGTTTCCATAAATTTGCTGGGATGACGCGGAGAACTCAGAAAATTCTGTGCTTATGATTGAAGTTTTATTCTAATGGATACAAATCAGAAGAGACACATAGGGCAAGGTCTGAGAGGTTTTCTTTTTCTTTTCTTTTTTTTTTTTTTTCAGGGTAACAGATTTTACTTAGAAAGAACGAAGAGAAAGCTTAGAGCACTTCCAAAGTGAGTTGGAAGTGGGTCCCTCTCATGAAGGAGAAAAGGTGAGAGAGACCTGAGCGATTGTTAAATGCAGAACTTCTAGACATTCTCCCATGGAATCGGGACACCTTACCCTCTCAGCACATCAGTGTGTTCACCAACCAGGAAGCTCAGCAAGCTTTGAGTATGCAGAGGTTTTACTGGGGTTTTATTATATAGGCATGATCGATGGAATCATTAGTTATGTGATTGAACTTCATCTCCAGCCAGCCTCTCCTCCCTGAAGGCTGGACTGATATTACCTGACTGAAACTCTGACAGGCTTGGTCTTTCAGCCACTTCCATCCTGAGTCAGTTTTGCATCTTGAGACAGTTTCATTTGTCGCCCTGTTTATAAACTCAGTTTAGATCCCAGCTAGGCTCAGGGGCTCACACCTGCAATCCTAGTACTCTGGGAGGCCAAGACAGGTGGATTGCTTGAGCTCAGGAGTTCAAGGCAGCTTGAACAGGAGCAAGAACTTGTCTCTAAAACTACCTGGACATTGTGGCAGGCACCTGTAGTCCCAGCTACTAGGGAGGCTGAAGCAGGAGGATCGCTTGAACCTAGGAGTTTGAGGTTGCTTTGAGCTATAATGACACGGAACTCTACCAAGGGCCATGAAGTGAGACTGTGTTGCAAAAAAAAAAAAGAAAAAACAACTCCCAGGAGCTTATGAATAACAAAGACACTTCTATCACTTAGGAAATTCTGTGAATTTAGAGGTGACCTCCTAGGAACAAGGAAGAGGCCAGCTAAACTCTTTTATTTTATTTATCTATTTGTTTGTTTGTTTTTGAGATAGCGTCTCATACCCAAGCTGGGGGACAGTGGCATTATCATAGCTCGCTGCAACCTCAAACTCGTGGGCTTAAGCAATCCTCCTCCCTCAGCCTTCTAAGTAGCTGGAACTACAGGTGCCCTATAGTTACTTTTTAGTTTGTAGAGGCAGGGTCTTGCTCTCGGTCAGCAATCCACCCACCTTTGCCTCCCCAGAGTGCTAGGATTACAGACGTGAGCCACCACACCCAGCCAGAGACTTGACCTTTGGATGTAGCAATTTTGAGGCCATTGGTGACCTTGATAAAAAACAGCTCTAGTAGACTGCTCAGTGCAAAAGACTTATTGTAGGGTGGCGCCTGTGGCTCAGTGAGTAGGGCGCCGGCCCCATATACCAAGGTTGGTGGTTCAAACCCAGCCCCGGCCAAACTGCAACAAAAAAATAGCCGGGCGTTGTGGCGTGCGCCTGTAGTCCCAGCTGCTCGGGAGGCTGAGGCAAGAGAATCACGTAAGCCCAAGAGCTGGAGGTTGCTGTGAGCTGTGTGATGCCACAGCACTCTACCGAGGGCGATAATGTGAGACTCTGTCTCTACAAAAAAAAAAAAAAAAAATAGAAAAACTGGGGTGGCGCCTTTGGCTTAATGAATAGGGCGCTGGCCCCATATACCGAGGGTGGTGGGTTCAAACCTGGCCCTGGCCAAACTGCAACAAAATATAGCCAAGTGTCATGGTGGGCGCCTGTAGTCCCAGCTACTCAGGAGGATGGGGCAGGAGAATCACCTAAGCCCAAGAGCTGGAGGTTGCTGTGAGCTGTGACACCACAGCACTCTACTGAGGGTGACAAAGTGAGACAGAAAAAAAAATAACAAATAAATAAATAAACAGAAAAACTGGCTCAGCGCCAGTAGCTCAGCAGCTAGGGCACCAGCCACTACATCGGAGCTGGCCGGTTCAAATCCGGCCTGGGCCTGCCAAACAACAACGACAACTATAACCAAAAAATAGGTGGGCACCTGTAGTCCCAGCTACATGGGAGGCTGAGGCAAGAGAATCTCTTAAGCCCGAGTTTGAGGTTGCTGTGAGCTGTGACGCCATGGCACTCTACTGAAGGCAACATAATGAGAATCTGTCTCAATAAATAAATAATAATAATAGAAAAACTAGCTGAGCATGGTGGCAGGCACCTGTAGCCCCAGCTATATGGGAGGCTAAGGCAGGAGGATTGCTCAAGCCCAAGAGTTTGAGGTCGCCCTGAGCTATGATGCTATAGCACTCTACCCAGGGCAATAGAGTAAGATTCTATCTCAAAAAAACAGACTTATTGTAGTGTGTTTAACAAGAATTAGAGATAAGACTGCTCTTCTAAAGAGTTTTGCTAAAAAGCAGAAGAGAGAAATGGTGGGGTCAAGAGAATATTGTTCTCAACTCCTTTGATTGGTTCTCTACCCCATGTCCACTGGGATCTGTGAAAATGTAAAACTAGGCCATGACTGTAGCTCAGTGGTTATGGCACCGAGCACATAAACCTAGACTGGCGTGTCGAACCCAGCTCGGGCCAGCTAAACAACAATGACAACTGCAACCAAAAAATAGCCGGGCATTGTGGCAGGTGCCTATAGTCCTAGCTACTTGGGAGGCTGAGGCAAGAGAATCACTTAAGCCCAAGAGTTTGAGGTTGCTGTGAGCTGTGATGCCCCAGCACTCTACCGAGGGCTACATAATGAAATTCTGTCTCAAAAGAAAAGAAAAGAAAAGAAAATGTAAATCTAATCGTGTCAATTTCCTGCTTCCTATTGCCTTTAGGAAAGCAGTCTTCATATGGCCTTGCATGATTCATTTATTAATTCAGCAAATACTTGTTGAGCATCTATGTGCCCTGACAGGGGCTGATGATTGTCACACTCATATATCCAAGACAAGGCAAGGGCAAGGCCTGACTCATTAAACCAGTGAAGATACAGTGAGCCACTCTTGGGTTTAACAGTCTTTTAATGTCACAGAGAAAAGAAGAATAAGCCAGGCGCAGTGGCTCATGCCTGTAATCCCAGCACTTTGAAAGGCTGAGGCGAATTAACCACCTAAGCTCAAGAGTTTGAGATCAGCCTGAGCAAAAGTGAGACCCTGTCTCTAAAAATAGCCGGGTGTTGTGGCAGGCAGGATCACTTGAGCCCAACAGTCTAAGGTTTCTGTGAGCTATGATGCCACAGCACTCTACCAAGGGTGAGAAAGTGTACAATATAATAAATAATACCTGCTCAAACTGGATTCAACAGATACTGAAAGGGAAACTCAAGCTTAGGCTTAGTCAAGCAGAGGACTTAGAGGAGCTTGACTAAAGATCAAAGGAGACAGTCTGTCCTGGCTTTAACAGCATTCATCCCCTAAGACAAGGCTCTTCATTCTGCACAATGGACTCAGAATTGTGATGATGTCTGGAACTGTAGGACCAGGGGAACGTGCCACATTGAGCTTAGTGTAATCCACAGGGAGATGCCATGTCCCACTGGCTTTTCTTTCCTGGCCACACAGGGCTGACTATAAGGTTATATCATTTTTTTTCTTTTTTTTTTTTTTTTAAGACATAGGTAGAGTGCTGTGGCGTCATATCTCACAGCAACCTCAAACTCTTGGGCTCAAGCGATTCTCTTGCCTCAGCATCCGAAGTAGCTGGGAATACAGGCACCTGCCACAATGCCTAGCTATTTTTTTTTATTTTTTGCAGTTGCCATTGTTGTTCTAGCTGGCCCCGGGCAGGGTTCAAACCCACCAGCCTCAGTGTATGTGGCCAGCGCCCTGCCCACTGAGCTAAGGGCACCACCCAAGGTGATATCATTTCTTATTTTTTGTTATTTTTTTAATTTTTTTTTTTAATTTCAGCTTCCTTGTTCATTCTTCTTCATTTGAAGTACTCTTTTTTGTTGTTCATTTTCTTCTTCCTCTGGTGATGTTTTTTTTTGATGTTAGTAGAGACGGGGTCTTACTCTGGCTCACTGCTGTTCATACTGGTCTCGAACCCTCTGAGCTCAGGCCATCCACCCGCCTCGGCCTCCCACAGCGCTGGGACTACAGGCGTGAGCCACCACGCCCGGCCATTTTTTGTTATTTATTTATTTTTTAGTGATAGTCTCACTTTATCGCCCTCGGTAGAGTTCTGTGACGTCACAGCTCACAGCAACCTCCAACTCCTGGGCTTAGGGGATTCTCTTGCCTCAGCCTCCTGAGTAGCTGGGACTACAACACCCCTGCCTCCATTAACTGCTTGGTCAGTACGGTGACCTTCCCACTCCCCACCCGCTGACCCCTGCCCTCGGTTCCTTGTCGGTTCCCAGTAACAAGAAGAGGCTGGGAAGCCTGATGGGTTCCTGATTGGGTACTGGTCCCACTACAACTGTTCTAATTGTGGCATTACTCCATCAGGAACTTCCCTCACAGCAAAAGCCACATCAGGGACAATTACTTGAGTGTGCCTTGGCCTGAAGAACTCACTCCTAGAGTTGTGTCGGTCCACTGTTCAGTTTGAGAGTTGTTTCCAAATCCAGTTAATTTTCCAGCCACATCCAGGAGTGCTTCCTGGCAACACAGTAACTTGGACTTGTGTCCAAAAGGACTGAAAAGGTTCAGCATCCTCAGTTGCTGTCAAATCCAGACACACCTGGCCCAGCATGAGGACTCTGGTTCTTCTGAGGGACGAGAGGACCTTGGCTTCTGCCCGAGTCCCATTTGTTCTTGAGGGCAGTAATCTCTGGGTAGAGAGGTAACGTGAAGGCATTAGATCAACACAGTCCAAACAGCACAGACTCGGTGAGGGTGTCTAAGGGCCCTTTGGTCCTCCTTGTGTTCATCTGCAGTAAATGCCAAAGCTGGCGACAGGTATCTTCCCCTGCTACAGCCCAGAACTTTAAATTCTATGGCCTAATAGTGAGAATTTCCTTCAGGGGTAAATCATCAACCTCCTGTTTGGGGACTCCATGGTATAATTGCCAGGTCCACATTGTCCTGTGTTCTAGACCTTTAATTTCTTTGTTTCTTTCCCATTTACCCTGAATGGCATTTACCTTGGCCTATATCCAGACTTCTAGTCACAAAAATGTGTTGCCCAGTAAATTTTCTAAATTTAATTGTCCATGACAGAGCCATTTGAACAAACTGGTCGGTCTGATCCTCAGTAACTATCCATCACTAGACATTCCTGTTTTCCATTACAGATCCAGGCCAAGGTGACAAAGACCCTAAGAGTTGTAGGGTCTTTTGCTCATGGGTCCTTACCAGACAACAAAAACTCTGCTTCAATAAGCTGCTGTTTCACCATGGATATAAAGATCCACTGACTGCAGCAGCCCTGGGTGGTCTTCACGTATTCTTCCTCCATGTTCATGTCATCAAGGTGGACGTGGCCAGGCTGGCTTGGAGCATTGGATCAGTCATTAGTCAACCGATTTCCCTCCTTCTCAAATAGCACAACTAACCTGTAGTCCAGAAGCCAACCTCTCTGGTCTCACTGGGCTTTTGCCCAAACATCTCTCTAAAGTTCCTTCTTTCCCCTCACTCACTACAAGAGGAGACCACACTATACCTCTGCATAGCTGACTAGCCCTGCTGAGCAGGAGACATCTCATCTGGGGTCATAGCTAAGAGTTGGAGGGAAGCAGTTTTACTTTTCCAGTGGTATAAAAAGTGTGAACAAAAAACGCAGTTATTTTTGTGGTTCTTTTCTTTTCTTTCTTTCTTTTTTTTTTTTTTTTTGGAGACAGTCTCACTCTGTTGCCCAGGCTAGATTGCCATGTCTTTAACCTAGCTCACAGCAGCCTCAAACTCCTGGGAGGCCGAGATGGGTGGATTGCCCTGAGCTCACAGGTTTGAGACCAGCCTGAGCAAGAGCAAGACCCCGTCTTTAACAATAGCCAGGCATTGTGGTGGTCCCAGCTACTTGGGAGGCTGAGGCTAGAGAATCTCTTGAACACAAGAGTTGGAGGTTGCTGTGAGTTATGACGCCACAGCACTCTACCAAGGATGAAAAAGTGAAATTCTGGCCTTTCGGTCCTAGCGGCGGCAGTGCTGAGCCAGCGGTGCCCGCCCTCTGTCCTCCGCGCCCGCTCTCCGGTCGTTCGCCCGCGCCGCCACCATGACGGGACAGGCCATCTCCTTCGCCAAGGACTTCCTGGCCGGGGGCATCGCCTCTACCATCTCCAAGACGGCCGTGGCCCGGATCGAGCGGGTCAAGCTGCTGCTGCAGGTGCAGCACTCGAGCAAGCAGATTACGGCCGATAAGCAGTACAAGGACATCGTGGACTGCGTCGTGCGCATCCCCAGGGAGCAGGGCGTGCTGTCCTTCAGGAGGGGCAACCTGGCTAACGTCATCCGCTATTTCCCCCCCCAAGCCCTCAACTTTGCCTTCAAGGATAAGTACAAGCAGATCTTCCTGGGGGGTGTGGACAAACACACTCAGTTCTGGAGGTATTTCCCCAGCAACCTGGCCTCTGGAGGGGCCGCCGGGCCACCTCCCTCTGCTTCGTGTACCCGCTGGATTTCGCCAGAACCCGTTTGGCTGCCGACGTGGGGAAGTCGGGCGCAGAACGGGAGTTCAAGGGCCTGGGAGACTGTCTGGTGAAGATCACTAAGTCAGATGGGGTCCGCGGCCTGTACCAGGGCTTCAACGTCTCAGTGCAGAGAATCATCATCTACTGGGCGGGCTGCCTACTTCGGCGTGTAGGACACCGCCAAAGTCATGCTCCCCGACCCCAAGAACACCCACATTGTGGTCAGCTGGATGATAGCCCAGACTGTGACGGCCGTGGCTGGTATCGTGTCCTATCCCTTGGACACCGTGAGGCGAAGGATGATGATGCAGTTGGGGCGCAAAGGAGCTGACATCATGTACAAGGGCACTGTGGAGTGCTGGAGGAAGATCTTCAGAGATGAGGGGGGCACAGCCTTCTTCAAGGGCGCCTGGTCCAACGTCCTCAGGGGTATGGGGGGTGATTCGTGCTAGTCCTGTATGATGAGCTCAAGAAAGTCATCTAAGAACAGCTACACTCATGCGGTGTGGGGACCAGGAGAGCCACGTAGAATCCCTAACCGTCACGGACCATCAACCTTCGAGAAATTCCAGTTATCCTGGCCTGATCATGTAGAGGCTGGGGAGGCTCTAGAAAGGGGCTCCAGATCATGATGACCATTGATTACGGGGGGAGGGGGATCTTGACATGTGGGCCACTCAGACCTAGAGTCCAGACGCTTGTAGGACCCATGTCGTGTTTAAGTATTTACGTAAAAAGAATCACGTCTCCCATTTGTACTTAAGCACTAGCTCCTCTTTGCACAGTGAGCGCTCCAGATGCTGTCCTCTGCTGGGCATTCCTGCAGAACAATAAATGGGGCACACCCAGCACCTCCAGCGTGAGCAGAGCAGCCTGGGGGTGTCCAGAGAGCCTGTTGGGGAGGCAGGCAGGGTCTGTGACAGGTCTTGTGGTGCTTCCCACCCACCCTGGGGGTGGAGCAGGGAGGGTCGAGTGTCAGCAGCTTGGAAGAGGTAGGATGGAGACCTACGCGGGAGCAGGGCCCTCCAGGCTTCCGTTGAACTCCCTGCTCTGGAGAGTGGTCTTTGCGGGCACTACTTTACAGTTTCTTACTCAGTTCATACAGCTGTATCAGTGCTATGAACTGAGTGGTTATGACCAAGTCTGTTTCTCACAGTTCTGCAGGCTGCAAGTGGGATACCAGGGCCTGGCAGGATTGGTGACTGGGAAGGCCGTCTTCTCCCTGTGTTAGTCTGGGGGGGAACTTCTCAGAGGTCCCTTCTCTAAGGGTACTAACCCTGCTCACAAAGGCAGAGCCCTCACGCTTCCTAAGGCCCTACCTGATGGCATCGCCTTGAGGGTAAGGAGTTCTGCCACTGTGTGGTGGCTCCTTGGGCCGCCTTCTGCCTTCTGTTCCAGCAATGGCTGTAGTGGACATCCCAGAGGTGACAGACAGGGGGAGAAGCTTGTTTTGCAGGAGGAGAAGCTTGTTTTGAAATTTTCTCCACCAGACTGAGCATTCATGCTAATTGCTTATGAAAAGACATGTCTTCCTAAGAGCCTGCCTCCTGAGCTTTTGAAAAATACTGGCTCCAAGGCAGGATTTGTTTTTATCAGAAATCTCAAGGCATTGCCAGGTACAAGCCATTATTTCTGTCCTGATGAAACTAGATTAGGGCCAGGATATTCAAGTCATGTCTCAGCTGCAGTCACGTGGTTCATTCTGTGGGTGAGTGACCAAATAAGACTTTCCACCTATCACCCCCACGTGGGTCTTAACAGAGGAACTCTGGTTCCCTGGGCTCTGACCCATCAACTCCAGGGTTTCAATTTGGGTTCTCAGCTACCTGAAGCTGTGGGAAATGAAGGATTCAGCCTTGAGTTCAAAAAATAAAAAAAGAAAAAGTGAAACTCTGTGTTTAAAAAAAAAAAAGAAAAAACTGGGCTTGGGCTCAAGTGATTTTCCTGCCCCAGCCTCCCAAGTAACTGGGACTGGGACTATAGGTGCCCACCACAACACGTGGCTAGTTTTTCTAATTTTTGGTAGAGACGGGGTCACACTCTTGTTCAGGCTGGTCTCAAACTCCTAAATTCAAGCTATCCTCCCACCTCAACCTCCCAGAGTGCTGGGATTATAGGATTACAGGCCTGGGCCACTGCACCTGCACTGTATGCTTTTCTTAACTTGATGGGCTCTTTTCCCCTTTAATCACCAATCCAAACCATTGTGTGTCTCAGGGCAACAGGTTAAATCACTTGGACCTCTTGTCACCAAATGCATCAGCACTTAAAGTCACTACTACCCAAGCATTCGGATCCAATCTGGCTGGTTGGCCTACTGGTCTCACCGGTCTTTTCCAAAAAAGGGCAATGTGATCTTATCAACCTCTGGGAGGGAATTAAAAATCCAGTGTTGCTAACTAACCTGTCAGGAGCAGGTGAGCCAACATTCCTTGTAATATGCAGTCTATAGGAGGTTGAATGGTATCCCTCCCAAAAGGTATACCCTCTGGGACCTCAGAATGTGCCTTTATTTGGAATAGTGTTCTTGCAGATAATTAAGGTAAGGATTTTGGAATGAGATCATCATGAATTAGAAGGGCCTTAAATCTAACAATGAGTTATCTTTATAAGAGACAGAAAGATAAGGATTGCTGGCAACCAGCAGAAGCTAAGAGAGAGGCATGGGATGGATTATCCCTAAGGACCTCCAAAAGGAACCCACTCTGCTGACACCTTGATTTTGGACCTATGGCTTTCAGAACTGTTTTAAGCCACTAACTTTGTGGTACTTAAAGTCAGCACTTAAAGTCACCACTCATTACAACAGCCTTAGGAAACCAATACAGCCTCTTTTATAACAAGACAATCAGGCCTTCTTTAATCTTTGCTAGGAGTTAGTTTTGTATTAGTAACACAGAATTTCTTACTTTGTAAAAGAAGTTATTCCTTGAGTGCCAGAGACGTTTGGTGTTGTAAATCCACCTACATTGTTTCAAGACACTTCACTTGGCAAGCAGGCCCAGAATTTTGTTGGGTCTTATGGGTTATGGTGCCATCAACCACAGCCACCAAGAATGAGACCTTTAACTTGCCAATCAACAAGGCATCATGGTGGCGCCTGTGGCTCAAGGAGTAGGGCGCTGGTCCCATATGCCGGAGGTGGTGGGTTCAAACCCAGCCCCGGCCAAAAAAAAAAAACAAAAAAAAAAAAACAAGGCATCATTATGGAGTGAACATGTTGGACACCAGAGGAACTTTCCAGTACTTTATGCACTTTCACAATTCAAACATAACTCATCTTTACATTTATTCATACAATGAATGGGCTGAAGCCTCACTTTGTGATGTTAACTCTTTTTTTTACAGAAACACACCAAGTTTTAACACAGGTACCTCAGGGGTAGAGGGAGCGACATGCATGGTAAGCAGTTTTGCATTCATTTTTGGTTTTAAGTGGCCATTAACTCAGCCTCAAACTCACTTTTTTTTTTGGAAATACAGTCTCAATAGTGCCCTAGGTAGAGTGCTATGGCATGATAGCTCACAGCAACCTCAAACTCGAGCTGAAGCAATCCCGTTGCCTCAGTCTCCTTGAGTAGCTGTGACTATAGGAACCCACCATAATAAGTGGCTAGTTTTTCCTATTTTTAGTAGAGACTAGGTCTTGCTCTTTCTCAGGCTGGTCTTAAACTCCTGAGCTCAAGCAAGCCACCCACCTCGGCCTCCCAGAGTGCTGAGATTATAGGCAGGAGCCACCCCAGCTGGCCTTTTTCTTTTTCTTTTGGATTTTAAAATAAAAATTTTATTCTGATTCTAAATGAAAAGGATTGGAAATGAAAGTAACAAAAAAAGATTTCATCACTGGATATTGTGGTACATCTGTAGCAGTCTTGTATTTGAGGAATTAACTGCATTCCAAACAGCTAAAGATCCATGTCCAAACAGTGTAGGTATTTTTTAAACTGCTGCGTTCAATCTTAGGTCCATTCATGTCCTTCAGTGTCCCACAGATGAAGCACATGTGCTGCTTAGCTAGATAATAAAGTGGCACACACACTATACCACTGGATGTCATAAGACAGCCTATAAACTTGCACTTCTGATGCTAGGCTCCAGCTTCATTCTCACAGGTCATGGTCCTCCTCACTAGGAGAGCAGCTGTCTGAGCAAACTCTAAGTCATGTTCAAACTGTGCTGCCAAAGTTGAGTCCATAACCACTTCTGGGGGCAAGAGCAGGCATAGCAATAAACTCCAAGTTAGGGTCCAATAAATTCCAAGTTAGGGTCTGGCAAGCCAGAAGATGGAATTTTCAGTTGTTACTTTTGGCAGAAATGTCACAGTACTTAAGATTTTCTTCTTTTGGTAGAAGACAACAGATTTTGCCTTCACTTTCCTTTCCTCAATATCCAGTTTTAGCTGTTGGTGGTGGCTCATGCCTGTTATCCCAGCACTCTGGGAGACCAAGTCAGGATACCTTGAGCTCAGGAGTTGAGCCTGAGCAAAAATGAGACCCCGTCTCTACTAAAAATAGGAAAATTGGCAGCGCCTGTGGCTCAGTGGATAGGGCACCAGCCAAGGGTGGCGGGTTCAAACCCTGCCCTGGCCAAACTGCAACAAAAAAATAGCTGGGCGCCTATATAGTCCCAGCTACTCAGGAGGCTGAGGCAAGAGAATCGCCTAAGCCCAAGAGTTGGAAGTGCTGTGAGCTATGACACCATAGCACTCTACTGAGGGGGATAAAGTGAGACTCTGTCTCTACAAAAAGAATAAATAAATAAATAAATAATAAAAATAGGAAAATTAGGTGGGCATTGTGGCAGACAACTGTAGTCCAGCTACTCAGGAGGCTGAGGCAGGATGATCACTTGAACTCAGTAGTTTGAAATTGCTCTGAGCTAGGCTGGCTCAGACACCATGGTACTCTAGCCTGGGCAACAGAGCAAGACTATTAAAAAACAAAACAAACAAAATATATATATATATGTATTTCACTGATCTACATATCCAGAGCAGTCATAAAAACACAAATAGAGGTGCGGCGCCTGTGGCTCAGTGAGTAGGGCACCAGCCCCATATACCGAGGGTGGGGGGTTCCAACCCAGACCCGGCCAAACTGCAACAAAAAAATAGCCAGGCATTGTGGCGGGCATCTGTAGTCCCAGCTGCAAGAGAATCACTTAAGCCAGGAGTTAGAGATTGCTGAGATGCCAGAGCACTCTACCCAGGGCAACAGCTTGAGGCTCTAAAAAAATAAATAAAATAAAAGCCATGGCTCTGTCCTGTAAATGTAAGAAAAAAGCCTCCTGAACTTAGGTCCATGGGAACCTAAGCTCTCATGCTAAGACTGACCCCTGAACCCTGGGTCTCAACTCCCAGATCCAAAACCACTTAGGCACAGACACATTCAACTTTCAATATAAGTTTCCTTTTATTTTGAAATTGAAACAGCAAAATGAAGAGGTTTGTGGCTGAAATACCTTCACGGGAAAGAAAACTGGAGTGTTTGTTTATCCATCAAAAAAAAAAAAAACAAAAAACAAATAAACTCTGAAAGTCTGAGCCAGCTGTCCCACCTCCCCCAACAAAATAAAGAACAGTTAAAGGAGGGAGGAAGAGTACAATAAAAAAACAGGGTGGTGATGGCTGGCAGATATCCAGTAAGATACAATTTTCAAAGATGCTGCAATTACAGAAGGTAGCAGTTATTTTTTAAAAGTCACAAGCAGGAGCCCTCCAGCCCTTCCCGTTTTACATTCATAAAAATAAATGTTTCCCTCTCCTGAATAAATGATGTCTTAGAACTGCACACCAATCCACTTTGCCTCAGGGGAGGAGGCTCTTTTCACTTACTCTGGTTTCAGGGACCAGGACCAAGATTCTGGAGAAAGTAAAGAATCCAAATGGTGGTAGAGGATGTTTATTCATTATAACTCATCATCTGCTGAAATTAATTTTGAATGCGACTTTATATAGCAGTGGCTTACATAAAATTAGCACAGAAGTGTTAAAAGTGGTTCCCCAGGCCTCACAGGTGGAAATGGTGAGTCAAGACTTAAGCACCCTTAATACACACAGAGCCTTTCTTGGGAAGGGGTGGGGAGGGCAGTGACTAAAGTCACCAGGCCAGGAGGATGAACGGGAGAGAACTAACCTACTCACAGGTAGGACTCACTGGCAGGAGTGGGGTGGAGAGTAAGATGAGCCAGGGGCGGGCTGTGAAACCTGTACCTGTTAGAAGGGCTAGCAGGTTATCTTAAACAAATGAAAAAAATCACCAAAAAGTGTAACTTATTCATGGGGGAAAAAAAAAGAGAAGAGTTTGGAAAAGTATGGGAAATTAAAACAACCCAGTGGTCACTGAAAATGTCTCCCTCTTTAAAAAAAATTTTTTTTTGGTTTTTTGTTTTTTTTTTTAATTTTTTGGAAAGTATTTTTAAGGTAATATTTTTTTTTCCTTTGGAAAAAGAAATCTTTTTCCCCCCCTAACCTAAGCAAGTGGAGTTGCCACTACCTAATTTATCTCTATTGTTTTGCTAAGAGGTAGATAAAACAAAAGTGAAATGGGGCTTCTATGAGGAGGTCCATTAGAGGGTGGGGAGGGGCGGGGGTTGCCCAGTGGAACTCCCCTGACTACAAAGATGGCCTGAGTGAGTCCGAAGGACTGGGCCTCAGATTCTCTCAGGGCAAAGGATCCCACACCACCGCAAGTCCTTCTAGAGGCAACAGTCCCCCGCCTTGAAGACTGAGAAGGGATCCAGTGGAGGTGGAGGATCTCAAAGAAACCCTGTTGAAGAGGTCTCAAGTTTGGCTTCCCCAGGCTTCATGACTTTGGGGCTGACTGGTGGGTTCCAGGCTAAGCCCTGGGTCTAACCTCCAGCCAGGCCCCCTCTAGCAGAAGGGAAGAAGCAACTCCTTTCCTCACCACCTGGTCAGACAAAGCTATAGTAGTGAGAGAGGGGGCAAACTGGAGGCAAAGAGGGTGAAACCTGGGCAAAGGCGGCAGAAAGGGGGACCTAATGGCCAGCCCTCCCAACCGGGCCCATATGGGGGTGGGGATCCTGGCAGGCCTGCCTGTTCCCCAAGGACAAACCTTTTGTGGCACAAGCCTCTACTCACTCCTCCTGGCTGGGATTCACACCCTTATGCATGAGTCCCTGCCCTTGGTTCCAATCTTACTGTAAGGATTGAGGTAGTTAATCCATTTATACTCGTAGCATCCATCACTTGTGGTTACTCAAAACACATGCTCCCAAGGAGCTTCCTGCTATTTCCTTTAAGAAAAAAAAAAAAAAAATTCTTTTTTCTTTTGTCTTGTCAGTCCGGATTCAACCATACTAAGGCACCAGTACTGGCGCCATCAGACCAGACCGCGCCCCAAAGCAACGCACAGGCCCAAGGGTCAGGGTTGGGACTTTCACCCTCTACTTCCCCACTTCAGACATGAGGCCTCTTCCCTGTCCTGTACCCCATGGAGAAGCCACCTGTATCCAAAGGAAAGAAACTGAAGGTTTCAGCTGGTGTCACTCTAAGTAAGTTTGAATAGAAGAAAAATGTTCTGCATCTAAATCATCAGGTATTGTAAGGGAAATGGCTTTTATGTCCCCTGGCATCGATGAGGGTTTTTCTTGAATCTTCCAGCAATTGCTGTGTCAGGCTGTGCTGTTTTCCTTCTAATGGTGGCCTGTGGTATAAATGGCAAAGCCACTAGGATCTCCCCATAAACATTTGAGCGGGAGGAAGGAAGCCTCCCCCACTCGGCCCTGCCCGCCCCATGAGAGGGAGAGGAAGGGGTTGCCTGGAGGCACCAGCTTTTCTTGTGGATCAGGAAGGCTGGAGCAGCCCTCTGGGACTCTGTGAGGTAGTTATGCAGCACTGCTCATTCCCAGTTTGGCAGAGGGTACATGGGGGGGTGGGAGGAGGGGAAGGCACCCTTGAGAGCTAACTGAGGCCCCTCCTCACTGCCCATCTGCCAGGCCTGAAGGGAACACGCGGCGCCATCTCTGCAGTAGGGGCACGGGACCGAGCAGTCCCACAAGGGGGAGTTATTTGGAGCCCCAAACTTTCCCTCCTTCCCCAAAGTGCAACCAGGAGCCGTCAGACCCTTTTCTCAGCTCCCTATCCCTTGGCAAAACCACCGCCAAGTCCCCCAGGGGTCGCGGAAGGGGAGGGGCCTGCCCTTAACTCACCAGGCTTCCAGGAACCCTTCCCCGGAGACAGCCCAGGTGGGTCAGAAGCCGCCTCTCAGCCTCTGTCTGTCTTTGGCACAGAGGAAAATGGACACGTAGAACCAATTGGAGCGCCCCCTCCAGTGTCCTCTGGGTTTTACACAGGGTCTTTTCTGCCAATAGCGAGGCATAAATAAGAGAATAGCTCCCCAAGTGCCCTCAGAAACGGAGAGCTCAGGGAAAAGGGGGAAAAGATTGGTACAGGCTGGGAGGAGGGGAGGAAAGAGTGGAAAGATGATAAAACTCCCTGTCCTTAAAAAATGGCTCTCTCCTGCCCAGACCCCTCACAGGAGCTGCGTGTCCACAACACAAAACTGCAAAAGGCAACCAGACCCAAGAGGGGATTAAAGCCATCGGGTGTAACTGGCGGATGCAGCTTCAAAGTAAGTCAGTGAATCAAACCATTTGGTTTTCTCTGTATTTCAAACAATTTAAAAATATATCTTAAAGAGATGGTCCTTTCTTAAAAATATATATGTAGCACACACACACACATATATATCTTAGAGCATGGAAGCATTCTTTTTAAGTCGCTTTTCTCAAATCATCCAAATCTCCCAAGTGCTTTTCACCATAGCTTGTTATTTCACCAAGGATGGGAAAATGGAGGTGCTGAGCAGGAGGGTAAGGTGTTGCTCTAAAACCCTATGAGGCAAAGGAAGACCCCAAGAAGGCAGGCCCTTCCTCCTGCTGAACCTTAATCACCAAACTCCTTTTTGCTTTCTGGTAGTAGAACTTCCACGATTTTCCTGCTGGGCAAAAAAATCAGCGATGGGTGGAGCCTTGCCTAATCAAGCAAGTGAAGTTTTCTAGCTCCTTGCCCTACACTTTCTGGTCTCTTCTGCTTGCTGAATCAGCCAAAGGAAAAGGACTGGGGCTTTAGGTGTGAAGGAAGCAGGTCCCCAAGGAAACTGAACACTACAACAATCACATTTCAGGTACTGTGGGATTTTTTTTCTTTCTGATGATACTTTGAACCAGATATCAAAGCTTGCTTGCTGAAAAATTCGCTTTTAATCACTAAATGGCCGATGTCTGAATGTTATCTGCTTCATCTTAGGATAAAGCACATAGAGCCAGAGATGGAATGTTGGGAGACCCTTTCTGTGGTTGTGACAGGTTGGGGAGGCTTATTTCTACTGGCCTGATAGGATCCCTAAATGCTTTCCTGCTTCTCCTCTTTTTGGGCCAGTTAGTTCTGGGGGCTGCAAAGAAACGTTGTAGGGAGAAAGTGGTAAGAACATAACAAGGCAGGAACCTGTCCCAGTCATGTCCCCATATCCCCTGCCCCTCCTTGCCACCCACCACCACCCTAAATCAAGAATTCCCTAAGTTTGGGTCCACTTTTAAAAAAATCAATCAATCTAAAGAAGACAGGGAGACAGGGCAGTTATTTGAGTGTCTGTTTGCCCCTTGGCCTATGGATATAGACTAAGAAGAATAGCAAGATGGGATGGAAGTGAAACATGATATTAAAAAACGAAAAGCATTGCAATGACAAACCAGGTGGACCTCTCTGAGGGTGAGAGGGTGGCCTTGTCTTTCTTCCATGAACAGAATCTTGGCTCCCATATTTTTAGATGGAGAAATACAGCTTTTTTTTAAAAAGGGTATATTTCCTAGTTATTTCTCTCCTCGATAAAACGGAGGCAATATTTTAAAATATCTCAACAGCACCACTGGTGGGAAAAAACCAGCAGGGATACTGTTTAACTAAAGGAGGAAAGAGGGGAGGTCCAAGGGCCAGCTGGTTGTTGAGCATTGTTATTCTGCCACTGAGGGCCCACAGCTCTGCTAGGCCTTTTAATCATATCGCATAGGATACTCCAGTAGGGGCCAGCAGCTTAGGGCTCTAGAAGCCAGAGATCAGAGCCAGGTGAGTTCTGGGCTCTACCCCTGTGGGGTCTCTGAGACCTAGGCCTTCCCTCTCAGCTCCAGCCTCCTCCCAAGGGGCCAGTTCCCACTGCCTTTCCCACCAGGGCTGTTCTCCAGAGAGATTTACTGGCTCATGTTGTAAGAAATTATGAAACATAACTTTCTCATTTTTTCTTTTCATTAAAAAAATAAAATATTCAAGACTATCAGCTTCTCTTTTACTTTGCTTTTCTTTTTTATATAAAATATCAGCAAGCCGCAAAAAGAAAAAAAAAAAAATCAAAAAGAAAAAAATTTTTTTTCCAAAAATGGGGTTGGGGGAACAAAAAGGAAAATAATTGCTGAGGTAACTTCATACCTTGAGGTAGTTTACTTCGCACACAGCATTGCCTGACTCCGCCCACATGTCCTGGTTGTCTTGTTGGTGTTGTTGCAATGTTGGAAGGAGGAGAACTCCACACATGGGCTTTTCCATGTATAGAGAGAGGCCTTCCTTCCCAGCACACTTGCTAGTATTGTCCAGGGAAGCTAAAGTGCATTACCTGGCTAATATGCATTGTCAGTCAGTATATCAGGAGGGGAGGCCTTACTTCATTTAACTGATGGCTGCTGTCCTCCACAAGGGCTGAACTTCCACCGGATCTTATTGAGCCTGGTTAATTAACAACTTAAGCTTATTTACCCCTTTGTAGATAATGCTGGTGTTCTAAATTTTGTTTTTAGACATATTTTTTATCATGCCAATAAATGAATCATGGAGGCAGAAGCCATCAGTAAAATATTTCTCTAAAATATAAAAACAGAAGCAAGTACTCTCCAATTTACTGAATTTGCCAGATGATGGACTTTAGCTTTAAGGGGAGCTCAGGGTTGGGTTCTAAGTCCCACCACCACCAAGGAAACAGTGCCACAGCTGAGTGCCCAATAAGCCCTGACTCTGGGAACCAGCCCTTTTGGGAGCAAATGGGCTGGGGTGAGGGCACCATGGCAGCCATTGAGGCCACTCAAGTCCTCCATGGAACTGAGACTTTATCAAGGGGAGTCGGCATCCCCTTCCCAGTGCTCATATCCAATCATTAAAATAGACTTTTAAAAAATATAAAATTCGCCTGAGAATGATGGGAATCAGGGACAGTGGTCAGCCCCTACCCTGTGAGCAATCAACACCACCTACATGCACCTGGACATGGCATGGCCCCTGCATGGGCAGAGACGTGAATGTGGTGGGGAAGCCCCAGCAGAGTGGGGGAATTTCACTTGTGCCAATTTTTCAAGCCAGTGATCTGAACTAATCAGCCACCAGGGCACTCCTTTTAAACGTGGATTATAATATATTTTAAATATCATCTCCTCCCCTTCTTTATTCTTTACTGTACCTTTGATTAGTTAGAGAAGGGTTGGAATTAAACAACAGATACAGATGGGTCTTCTCCCTTGAGTCAATATTTTAAGTAAAGCAAAGCATTAGTTCCCATTTTTTTCTGGTAGCAGTAAAAATAAAAGAATGTAGGAAGAGGTGGTGTCAGCGCATGAGAATGGAGGTATTTTAGTTAATTAATCAAATAGAGGAAAAAAGACTGGAAAGATTTTAGGGTCGAAAAAGAAACCATCCTTTGAGGCTGATAAAAACATTCTTCTGTATGTGTTAAAAACCTGAAGGAATGGGCGGCGCCTGTGGAGCAAAGGAGTAGGGCACCAGCCCCATATACCAGAGGTGGTAGGTTCAAACCTGACCCCAGCCAAAACTGCAAAAAAAAAAAAAAAAACCTGAAGAAAATCTTATTTCTCTTCCCACTAGAGCCTCACCCTATTGATGGGGCTGGGGGACTTCCTTAAACAATCCACGTTTAAAAAGCACCCTGAGCTAGAATTTCAGTGGTGACATCCTGGAGGGGTGGGCAGTGTTGGGCCAATTGGTTGGGTGTTTGGGATGCAGAGATCAGGGTTCCTCACTGGAACATCTTTCTCAAACAAGTGGGCAAACCTGATCTACAGCCCAGCCCAGGTGTCCTAGATTCCCACTCATTCTCAGGCCTGCTGAAGAGAGCGCACTCTCCGTTTCTGCCCGTTGTCCTGGACATGATGGGATGGGGCAGGTCACTTCCTCCGTGCCTGGGCCTGGTTACTCTGTCCCTTCTGGTGCTGCTGCTTCACCTGGGCCAGGATGTCTCGGATCTTTCGCTGAGCCATCTGCAACAACAGGTAAGAGGGAGAATGTGAGGACTGCTAAGGAGACAGCCTTCCGCAGGGAGAAGCCATGGGGATCCAGGCACTGGGAACAACAGACCAGGTCACATGGGACTCAGAAGAAAGAGGAAAAGTGAGGGTAAGAACGACCTTAAGTTTCTTTGCCTCCAGCAGAGCTGGCGTATTCACTGGATAATAAGGCTGAGGATTAGGAGTCAGGGTGGCAGAGGTTAGAGGGACAGTTGCATAAAATGTGACCAAGTTGACACATGTTACTAAACACAAACACAGAACACCTAGAGTTTTTATACTGTAGAATATTACACCTTGTACATGGTCATAAATGAGGAGAGGTCATTGCATATCCACTACAGGCAGTCCTCAAGTTACAAACATCAGACTTGGCTGAAAATGATGGCTCACATCTGTAATCCAGACACTCTGGTAGGCCGAGGTAGGTGGATTGCTTGAGCTCAAGGAATCTGAGATCAGCCTGACCAAGAGCAAGACGCCATCTCTACTAAAAGAAAAACAAGCCAGGCATTATGATGGGCACCTGTAGTCCCAGCTACTCGGGAGACTGAGGCAGGAGGATCACTTGAACCCAAGAGTTTGAGGTTGCTCTGAGCTATGACACCACTGCACTCTACCCCTGTCTCAAAAAACAAAACAAAACCATCAGATTTATATACAACTCCCACTTATGAACAAAGACTCTGATAGTAAGTCCCCAAGTTGCAAACATCTGACTAACATATGACTCAAATTTGCAAGTGGAGACTATTACAGATAATAGGTAAGTGTACTTGTTCCAACTTACATGCGAATTCAATTTAATAGACCTACAGAACCTATGTTGTTCGTAATCTGGGGACTGCCTGTATTTATGTAAAAATGTCCCAGGAAAGGGAATGGATACAAGGCCCAGATATGACGTATGCACCACTGACAAAGGGGATGAAATACTAAGGGATCAGGATCTTATTCTTTCTTGAATGTCTTTGCCCTAAACATTTATAAGAGAAATCAACTGCAAAATGAGATTCATTTCATGGAAATTTACCACAGTGTCTTTCCTTTATAAATTGTATCCTTGGTTTTCTTCGGCTAAAGAGAAAAGTGATCTAGGTTGGGGTAAAGAATGTGGAAATCAATTATTATATGAGTTCTTTGAACTCTGGCTTGATGTTTTAGTTTTTCATCTAATCCTCATTCTGATCAACTGAAGCTGCTTCAGTCTATAATACTTCCAGGCTCTGTGTACCGCCGTGGATACATCATTTACTCTTGGTCTCATTTTCCTCATTTGTAAAATGACGTTGTTGTGAGGATTAAATGACTTAATATGTATAAACCATGTACAACACAGGTGAGTGTATCAAAGAACCCATAAATGTTAGGAATTTTTTTTTTTGTAGAGACAGAGTCTCACTTTATGGTCCTTGGTAGAGTGCCGTGGCCTCACACAGCTCACAGCAACCTCCAACTCCTGGGCTTAGGTGATTCTCTTGCCTCAGCCTCCCGAGTAGCTGGGACTACAGGCGCCTGCCACAACGCCCGGCTATTTTTTTTTTTGGTTGCAGTTTGGCCGGGGCCGGGTTTGAACCCGCCACCCTCGGTATATGGGGCCGGCGCCTTACTGACTGAGCCACAGGTGCTGCCCAAATGTTAGTAATTATTATTGTGGCTTCAATACTTCTCAAAGGGTTATCTGAGAAAGTTACTTAGCCAGGGACACACAGAAGAAAATCTATGTGGGGTCTGAGCTCAAAGCCCCCAGGCTCTAGCACCCACGTTCTGATGCTGCACCATATGGCATGACAGCCACGTTTGCTCTGGATTGCTTGAGCAGCTTTAAGTGGCCCCATGCCTATGGAGACTTGGTTATCCCCTATGGCAGATGTCGTCAAACTTTTTAAACAGGGTGCCAGTTCACTGTCCTTCAGACCATTGGAGGGCCGGGCTATAGTTTACAAATTCCTGTACACACTGCACATACCTTATCTTGAAGTAAAAAAACAAAACGGGAACAAATACAATCACTGCCTCATGTGGAGTTTGAGGACCCCTGCCCCATGGGGATATTTATTTAATAGTGTATTTAATAGTCTCTGAAGTCCCCTTCCAGTTTTAATACGGGGTGGGAGGGAGGGGGTTAGATTTTAGAAAAACCCCATTAGCTCTCAATCACCCTTTCCCTGCCCTATTTAGGTTCAGCAAAATTTGAACCTGATACTGGCCTTCTACTCCAAGCTCTAGAAGAGTGATTCTTTTTTTTGAGACAGAGTCTCACTCTGTCACCCCCACAGTGCTGTGTTGTCATAACTCATAGCAGCCTCAAACTCCTGGGCACAAGCAATCCTTCCCAACACCCAGCTTGTTTTAGAGACAGGGTCTTGCTCTTGCTCAGGCTGGTCTCGAACTCCTGAGCTCAAGCAATCCACCTGCCTCAGCCTCCCAGAGTGCTAGGATTAAAGGCGTGAGCCATGGCACCCAGGGATTTTCAACTGGTGTGCCACGAGAGGATCTTAAGTGTGCCAGTAATTTTTTTTTTTTTTTTTTATAGAGACAGAGTCTCACTTTATGGCCCTTGGTAGAGTGCCATGGCATCACACAGCTCACAGCAACCTCCAGCTCCTGGACTTAGGCGATTCTCTTGCCTCAGCCTCCTGAGTAGCTGGGACTACACGTGCCCGCCACAACGCCCAGCTATTTTTTTGTTGCAGTTTGGCCAGGGCCAGGTTTGAACCTGTCACTCTCGGTATATGGGGCTGGCGCCCTACCCACTGAGCCACAGGCGCTGCCCTGTGCCAGTAAATTTTGAAAATCATTAATTAAATTCTTTTTGATAGCCGGGCGTTGTGGCGGGCGCCTGTAGTCCCAGCTACTCGGGAGGCTGAGGCAAGAGAATCGCTTAAGCCCAGGAGTTGGAGGTTGCTGTGAGCTGTGTGAGGCCACGGCACTCTACTGAGGGCCGTAAAGTGAGACTCTGTCTCTACAAAAAAAAAAAAAAAATCTTTTTGAAAGAAGTTTCAAAGAAAAGTATATTCTTTTTTTTTACTTTTTTTTCTTTTTGATCATCATAATTGAGTGTACTGCGTAAGTTTATCTATAGGTTCGAGTGTGTTGTGAGATAAAAAAGGTTGAAAAATACTCTTCTAGATCCAGTCCCAATTGCTAGGCAATGATAATATAAACTATGGGAAGAGGAAAGGAGGAAGGCCAGAAACAGGGTGCTTAATGGTCATTCTGGGAACAGCAAAGGGACTACATTTGAAAAATGCAGGCCAGGCGTGGTGGCTCACACCTGTAGTCCCAGCGCTGTGGGAGGGTGGATTGCCTGAGCTCAGAGGTTCGAGACCAGTATATGAACAGCAGTGAGCCAGAGTAAGACCCCGTCTCTACTAACATCAAGAACATTGCCAGAGGAAGAAGAAAATGAACAACAAAAAAGAGTACTTCAAACAAAGAAGAATGAACAAGGAAGTTGAAATTAATAATATAAAATAAATAAAAAAAGAAAAATGCAACCCGCAGTGTTGTTGCAACCCCATTAGTGGTGATGTTATCATTCCATGAACAAGACTGGACAATGGACAATGGATAATACCAATTTCCTTTCATATCCAATGCAAAAAGGGGTTAGGGAGGAATTAAGGTTAGACGACAGGAAAGACTGTTAATAAATAATGTATAACATCTAATACATGAGAGCTATATATATAATGTATGTTGTATATGAAAATTGTCAAAGCACATTCCCTATAGAGTCTTAAGAGGCTACGAATCATCTATATATACTACTTCTGTACCTGCAAGAAGGGAGCCCAGAGGCAGGCTGATATGGTTGAAGACGGAACTTGTCATGGTCCTACAGATCAACCACTGGAGTCTCTGCTTCTCTGCTCCCTGCGCTCCTGCAGCCCTCCCACATTGGAGGAACACCTTATTTATGTACCTGGCTGGCATAGAAATGTCCGATGATTTTCACGATGACCTGATCGTTTTCATCGGGGGTCTGGTCTCTTGGCACTACCACCTCAGCAGCTGTTAAATTCTGCAACTCATTCACCTGTGGGTGGCCAGAGAGAGGCTCAGATGCCATCAAGAAAGCACAGTGTGGATGGGGGAAGAGTAAGGGGCAGGTGACTAGTGGGCAGAAACTCAAGTCAGGAGCTGAGTTAGAGAGAATTGAGTAAATGGACAAATCAGGAGTCCTAAGGTTGAACAGGGCAGGGCATCAGCAGGCCCCAGAGCAGAGCTATTGGGTTTGGAGACCAGGGCCCAGGGCTTTCAACACAGTCCTCAGGGCTCACCGTTTTGCCACCTTTGCCAATCACCCGGCCAGCTGCTGACGCTGGCACCCGTATGTGAGTCTCCAGCTTTACTTCTTCCTTGGGACCAAAGAAGTTCTCCTCCTTGAGTTTGCCATAGATTCTTCCCTGAGCCTAGGAAGAGGAAGTAATTGTTAACAGTCTCCAAGATCCAGCTCACCCACTTCGGGTTCACAGGACCACCTTATCCTAGGTGGGCCGACCATCTAAGGCAGTTGATAGGGAAGGCCCAGCTGAGGAGCTTGTCAGTGTTCCTTCTGCTTATCTGTAATACTAGAATTATGAGTAACCAAATACATACGTCCCAGAGGGAAAAAAAATTGTTTCCCAGAGGAATATAATTCACAAGCTACAAACGAGACCTACGGGGTCTGGAATGACTGCACTTATCTGGATGTGGCATTGACTAGCATTTCAAGGCCCTGGAAGGCAATTCACTGAGGCACGCAGAAGGCATGCCCGCCTGACCTGACACAGTGGCGCTGTCCCAGTCCTCCATCCTCACAAAGCGTAAGTGTTAGCTCTTTAGCTATCTGACCAGAAGTTCAAGAAGCTAAGGACACAGTAGGGACATAAAGGAGAGAAAGGAATTTGTCATCAAATGCCTTCCATAGTAACTAAGGCAGAGTGCAAAGCTGCCCTCCGAGTTCTTTCTGTCCAAAATTCATGTTGACCTCCAAGAAGTGGTAAGGAAAGCAAAAGTTGAAAGAAGCTGAGTTCGATGCCAATTTCCAAGTATCTTTGCAGCCCTTATCCTGCAGGGAGGGCTTAAAGATGTGCCGAGGATTTGACAGTTGATGGGAAATCACCCAAGCCCTTTTTCTGCACTCAGGGAAAGTATCCAACCTCAATCCCCCTGTATGCAGCTTGAAAAAACAATAAAGATCAAAACCTTGAATTGGGCTTCTGGCGGTCCAGTGATGATAACCATACGAACTTTGGAGTCAGGAGTTTCAGGTGGTGCAATCTATAAAAGAAACAGGTGGTCAAAGAGGGACTCTCTTTGGGAAGAGACACCCAGCACCCCCATCTTCTCCAATTCCCTACTACCACCCTTATTCCCACCACCCACTCTGAAGCCTGGGAGAAGAACCAAGATTCTGAAGAGCCCAAGTCATCACCCCTGCACACCAACCATTAGGAGGGTAGAGGGCAGTTAGAAGGACTTGCTTCAGAGATAGGTGTCTGTAAGTAAGGCCCTGCGTCGTCCCCCCTTGAGAGTTAGAGACACGGATACAATGGGGAGGGAGGGCAGTGACCACACCTCCACCGGAAAACAAGTGCAGCTTTTACCCAAAGCTTTTAATACCACTAAAACAATTGGATTTAGGTTTGTGAAATTTAACATCAGAAATTTGTTTCACCATAACAAAATCTCCCTTCTCTCTCCCCTGACTCTGGCCGGGGAAACTCAAAGACAACTAACACTTACTTAGTGATAAACTGTGTGAGGCAGGGGATTTGGCTGTGAGGTCTCATAGGATTGTACTGATGAAGACAGTGAGGCTCAGATCATACAGCTTACTTGAGGGGTGACAGAGTGGGGCTAGGATTTGATCTGAAGCTCTCCTGTGCTATCAGCCTGCCTCCTGCCTCACCTCAAAACCCAAAAGCACCAGAGGTATCCTACGTAGGCCCAAGCAAGGTCAAAAGCAAAGAGGACCACAATTCCACAGGGAAAGTCCTTAACACGAGGTGCCAATTCTAAGAGTATGGGAATCTGGGAGATGTACAAGGTGGCAGAAGACAACCCTCCTCCCATCCCAAACCCACAGAAGAGGTCACCTTGATGGAGGCGCTGGCGAACCGGGACAGTTGTTTGATGTGCTGTCCCTTCTTGCCGATGATGGCACCCACCGCCTGGGCAGGAATGAACACCTGCACCATCTCCTGTTCGGGCGCCTGCTGCCAGGACAGGGTATGTTATTACCAAGGGGCCTGAGGGGGCAGGGCTCAGGAGCCTCTCCTTTCCCCCAGCTTGCAACCTCTTGGAGGAAGGGTACAGGCACCCAACTGCCACCTGGCTGTGAAGGGATGCTATGAGGCTCTTTGCTTCTTCCTATGCCCAACAGAGAGGAATAGAAGAACAGAGCTGCAGGCACCTCGCAGTATCTTAGGTCATGCTCTGTACAAGTGACACTTGAGAGAGTAGCTGGGAGAAATACAGAGGAAGGACCTTCCCTGAGAACTTCCCTCCCTTTCCCTGCAAACTTCCCAAGCATCAGAAACCCATGGGCAGTTGGACACCTCAAGGGAGGCCACCGCAGGCCCAGGGGCCCCCTGGAATAAGACCTTCCACCTACCATAAAGGAACTATAGGGAGCCGCTCCGGTGACACTGCTGGGGGGCGGTGGGACTGCACTGGATGAGGCTGGGAAAAGCCCCACAGCAGCCAGGTTCAGGCCAGGGATCAGGTGAGACTGCAGCTGGGGAAGAAAGGTGAGGAGAAGGGGATCAGCTCATCCTGACAGGCCCTGGAGGTCCCTTAGGGGTGGTCCTGGCTGAACCAGAAAGGGGAGTGGCTCCAGGAGGAGTGGGCCAAAAACATGAAAATTACATGCTTTTGCACAAAAACCTGCCTGGCCTTAGGCTCCTCATACACTCAAACATGCACACAGGTGTGGAATGGTGAGCAAGGGGATGTTCTTACTAAACCAGCATCTGCAACCAGAGAAGCCAACCCGCTGTACACCCTCAGAAATCCTTCCTCTTTGGCTGCTCAGTCTACTCTGATGGAGACAAACTGTAGACAGAGCCTGTGGTGTAACTGATGCCCTGTGTGAGAAGAAGGGCTGGAGACAGAGCTGCATTTGACTTCCAGGACTCGGTGGTTCTAAACAATTTTGGTGATAGACTCTTTTTAATAAATCAGATGAGGGTCCTCTTTTTAATAAATCAGATGAGGGTGCAGTGGCCCATGCCTGTAATCCTAGCACTCTAGGAGGCTGACTTGAGCTCATGAGTTTGAGACCAGCCTGAGCAAAAGCAAGACCTGATCTCTACTAAAAATAGAAAAACTGAAGCAAGAGGATCACTGGAGCCCAAGAGTTGGAAGTTGCTGTGAGCTATGATGCCATAGCACTCTACCCAGGGCAACAGCTTGAGCCTCTATGTCAAATAAATAAACGAATAAATCAGATGAGCCAGGTGCAATGGCTCATGCCTATAATCTCAGCACTTTGGGAAGTTGAGGTGGAAGGATCCCTTAAGACCAGGAGTTCATACTTAGCCTGGGCAACACAGCAAAACCCCATCTCTAAAAAAAATAGAAAAAATTAGCTGGGTGTGGTGGTCCTCCCTTGTGGGTCCTAGCTACTTGGGAGGTTGAGGCAGGAGGATCACTTAAGCCCAGGAGGCTGCAGTGAGCTATGATGATGCCACTGCACTCCAGCCTGGGCAACAAATTAAGACCCTGTCTGTAAAAAAAATTAAAAAATAAAAATAAGGCCAGGCATGGTGGCTCACACCTATAATCCTAGTACTTTGGGAGGCTGAGGTGAGTAAATTGCTTGAGCTTAGGAGTTAGAGACCAGCCTGAGCAAGAGTGAAACTCCATGGAAAAACTAGTGGGGCATGGTGGCAGGGATCTGTAGCCCCTGCTACCTGAGAGGCTGAGGCAAGAGGATAACTTGAACCCAGGAATTTGAGGTTGCCATGAGCTATGACGCCACAGCACTCTAGCCTGGGTGACAGAGGGAGACTCTGTCTCAAAAAAAAAAAAAAAAAATATATATATATATAAATATTTGTGCTTCTATGTACTTTAGAAGCACAAACCTCAAAGACAAAGATCAGACCCCCACCCCAGGAACAAGATTTAGTATTTCTAATAAGTTGAGGTCCACAAGCACCAAGTAAAGCTCCCAGGCCACACAGCACACGGCAGGAATTTCTGCCTTCTGTGCCCAAGCTCCTATTGCTCAGCAAGTCATCCAGCACTCACGCTCATGGCAGCCACGTCATTCTCATAGGCCTCCCGGACTTTCTTCATGATTTCTTGCTCAGCCCTACAGCAGTTCTCGATGGCCCCCTTCACAGTGATGGTCCTCTCAGGGTTGTAGAGGGTGAGGTCCTGCAACCTGGCACAAATGCAGAGCCACGTCAGCCTCTCACTGGCAAGCCCAGCTGAGTCACAGGCCCCCCATTTTTATATCACTATCTGTCCCACCCTTCCATGCCCCAGTTTGTAAGCAGGGCAGGGAGTGAGGTGCAGAGGGTTGAGAATACCCAACTGAGACCCCTCCTGTAGCAACAAATTCAATCACAGGATATGCTGCTGGTCACAAAGGAAGGAGGACTATGCCACCAAGTTTCCCCATGGGCCCTATGCAATCCATGTCCTGCCCCTTTCTGGAAGAGAGGTATTACTTTTCCCCCAGGCTTGAAGCACAGTGCGTGCAGAGGCAGCCCATGACATAGACAGATAAGGGACTGAGGTTGGGCCACTTCTGTGGTGGCAGACAGGCCTGAAACCCTAAGATGCAGAGTAGGAGGGCTGTGATATGAAGGAGAAGAGCCCAGAAAGGCAGGCCCCTGGCGGGCGCCTGTAGTCCCAGCTGCTCGGGAGGCTGAGGCAAGAGAATCGCTTAAGCCCAGGAGTTGGAGGTTGCTGTGAGCTGTGTGAGGCCACGGCACTCTACCGAGGGCCATAAAGTGAGACTCTGTCTCTACAAAAAAAAAAAAAAAAAAAAAGAAAGGCAGGCCCCTTCCATCCCCCTAGCCCATACGGAAGTAGGGCTGGGCAAGCTCCAGCCCTTGGAGGGATAACAAAACTGCTCTTTACCACTTCTTTAACTATTTTTCTTCACCAGGCAGGAATAGCACCCAGCTGAAGGCAGCATGATGAAATACTGACCCCAAGCCACCATGTATCCCCCACTCACATAGAGGGACACGGGAGAGGGCCTTACGAGGAGATGGTGATTTTCGTCTCTGTGTCCTGCTCCACCTTCTTCAGGTTGCGTCCTTCCTTGCCGATGAGACGCCCCACAAAGTTATTGTGGGCGAGGATCTTCAAAGGGACCTCATCAGCCCTAGGGAAAGTGGAGAAGACAAGAGCTTCTTCAGCAGCTGGAGACATGCAGGCACAGCCATAGTGCTGCCCAGATTGTTTCCAGGTAAAAGATTACAAACATCAGCACATGGTGGCTGCTTACTGAAAAGGGAAAGGGGGACAGAGGGAGATGGTCAAGGGACAAGGGTGTGTTCTTCATCTGAATTGTGAGGGTGGTTTTATAGATAGATACATCTCAAAACTCATCATATGATATACTTTTAAAATGTGTAATTTATTATACATCAATAAAATACCAATAGCTTTTTTCTTAAAGGACTAATAAGCAGATTCCTTACATCACTGTTTTTGCTCCCCTCTCTCCCCCACCCCTCCAGCTTATATAAGTAAGCCTTAGGATCACTGTTTTCTAATAAGGAGAAAAAAATTGGGGGGCGACACCTGTGGCTCAGTGGGTAGGGCACCAGTCCCATATACCAAGGGTGGCAGGTTCGAACCCAGCCCCAGCCAAACTGCAACAACAACAAAAATAGCTGGGTGTTGTGGCGGGTGCCTGTAGTCCTAGCTACTCAGGAGGCTGAGGCCAGAGAATCGCCTAAGCCCAGGAGGTTTTTTTTTTTTTTTTTTTTTTGGAGATAGTCTCCCTTGTCACCCTTGGTAGAGTGCTATGCATCACAGCTCACTGCAACCTCAAATTCTTGGGCTCAAGTTATCCTTTTGCCTCAGCCTCCCAAGTAGCTGGGAATACAGGCACACGCCATGATGCCCAGCTACTTTTAGAGACAGGGATCTCGCTCTTGCTCATGCTGATCTCCAACTCCTAGCCTCTGCAATCCACTCGCCTCTACCTCCCAGAGTGCTGGAATTACAGGCATGAGCCTCCATGCCTAGCCCTAATAAGGAAAATTTTAAAGCACTCCAAACACCTATCAACAAATCCGGGGATTGGTTAAATGAACTATGGATATGGCTCGGCGCCTGTAGCGGCTAGGGTGCCAGCCACATACACCAAAGCTGATGGGTTCAAACCAGCCCAGGCCTGCCAAACAACAATGACAACTACAACCAAAAAATAGCCAGCTGTTTTGATGGGCGCCTGTAGTCCCAGCTACTTGGGAGGCTGAGGCAAGAGAATCGCTTAAGCCCAAGAGCTGGAGGTTGCTGTGAGCTGTGATGCCAATGCACTCACCCAGGGCGACAGCTTGAGGTTCTGTCTCAAAAAAAAAAAAAAAGTGAACTATGGATAGCCTTAAGTGTGGAATTCTAGGCAGCTGCAAGAACATGTTGATGTGTACTGAGATAGATACTGATACACAGAATGGAAGAAGTACAGAACAGCAGGTGCAGTATGATCCCCTTGGAGGTAAGACATGCACACGCACGTGAACATATATCCTGTGAGTGCACGGAACTTCTACAACTTGTAGGAATGGGCAGTGCCTGTGGCTCAGTGAATAGGGTGCTGGCCCCATATACCCAGGGTGGTGGGTTCCAATCCAGCCCTACCCAAACTGCAAGAACAAAAAAAAAATAGCCAGGCATTGTGGCCGGCGCCTGTAGTCTCAGCTACTTGGGAGGCTGAGACAAGAGAATCGCCCAAGCCCAAGAGCTGGAGGTTGCTATGAGCTATGACGCAACAGCACTCTACTGAGGGCGACAAAGTGAGACTCTCTTTAAAAAAAAAAAAAAATAGGGGGTGGCGCCTGTGGCTCAGTGAGCAGGGCGCCGGCCCCATATTCCGAGGGTGGCGGGTTCAAACCCGGCCCGGGCCAAACTGCAACAAAAAAATAGCCGGGCGTTGTGGCGGGCGCCTGTGCCTGTAGTCCCAGCTACTCGGGAGGCTGAGGCAGGAGAATCGCCTAAGCTCAGGAGTTGGAGGTTGTTGTGAGCTGTGTGAGGCCACAGCACTCGGCACTCTACCGAGGGCGATAAAATGAAACTCTGTCTCTACAAAAAAAAAAAAAAAAAAGAGGGGGGGTGTAGGAATGAGTTTATATCCTTTCGTACAATTTCTGACTATGTGTCCTTTATCTCTGCATCACTGCTGTAACAAGTTTGGGGCAGGGCGGGGCGGATACTGGCAGCCCCTGAAGATGTAAGAAAAGTTGAAGCCTTACGTTTTGGTGTCCTTTGCTTCTTTATGCATTATTTCCAAGATCATCTTACAGGCAGAGGAGCAGCCCTCAGGGGTTGAATGGACGCTGATGGCTTTTTCAGCTGCTCCTGCATTCTCCTTCCTATGTACGTCTATCCTGGGACCACAAGAACAACGCTAGTTAATTGTTCCCAGCTGGACTGGTTTTTCAAGCTCTCACCTCTTCTCTATCAAAGATGTAAAACTCACTCTTAGAGTAAAGCTGATCAAGTGCAGATTTGGGAAGGACAATGAAAGCCCCAGGGAAATAGGACCTGTCTACTACTCTGGATTCTGTTGCAGACCAGTACTGTCTCAACCAGGAGTTAATTGGTGACAACAAGGCAATCTATCACATAGATGCAGGGCTGGATTACCAGGCCTCGGCTCTAAAGCTACATGTCCCCTTAAATTCTATGTGTTCCCCTTGAAACAAATATAAAGGGAAGACACGCTATCCCAAACTAAAAGTAAATAGCAATGGGACTTCGAATAAGGACATAATATCTGTACTTTGCTACTGAGTACATCAATCAGCTCTAAGGATAGGGGGAAAGGGATGGCTGTGGCAGAATGGGGAAACAACACTGAGGGCCCCAACTTTGGGCAGGTTGATCAGAACACTGAGGAATGGATATCTCACCAAGTTTGGATTCGCTTGAGGAGTTTTTTTAATTTTTAGAACCTTTCTTGCTAACTAGAGTGGGTGGCCCAGCCATTGTCACCAATGACATGGCCCAGACCCATGCTCTCCCTCCCCATCTGCCTGCCCCTACCCAGGAACTCAGATTGCAAGCAGTGACCCTGAATGTTCTGAGCAACATATCCTAGGAGGTAAATATCAATGCCCCCAGCATGCTTCCCAGAGGCCTCCCCAGGAACCAGCCATTGTCCCTAGCACCCAGCCTCCACTCCCCAAGTAGCCAAGACTCACTTGGATTGGGTTTGTTTTGTGATGTTGCGGATGGTGGCCCCCTCCTTGCCAATGATGGCGCCCACATACTGGGTGGGCACCAGGAGCCGAAGAGGGATATCCACCTGCTGTTGTTTGGCTTGAGCCCCTGCTGCCACAGGTGAGCCCTGACGAGGCTGGCCCCGGGAGCCAAAGCCTCCTCGGCGCCCATTCTCAGGACCCTGTGCTATCTGCTCATCAGGAATATAGGAGACCTTCAGGGCATGGTTCTCCAACTGGTGGCCATTCAGCTTCATAATGGCTCTGCAGATAGAATGAGAGTCAATTATCGATCACGCCTATCCAAGCCAATCACATCAGATGCTCTTTAGGCAATAGAGTTACAACTTGGGACAGTTGAAAGGGAGAGAACTGTCTGTCCTCCACCTTCAAGGACTTTCCAATCTCAATGGCATCAAAAACATCAAAGGAAAAGCAAATAAATAGATTTCTGACATTTGCTTGGGATTTACTGTTCACAAGGCCTTCTATTTAGATCATCAGAGAAATGGGCATCCGGTCCCATAGGGAGTACAGGGTGCTCCAGTCTAAAAGGAAGACCAAACCATACATCTCGAAGAACTCCCCTGTCAGTTAGAGACGGGACCTGGCAAAGCTGACACATACACTTGCTAGATTGCGGAGTCCTACCAACTACTATAAAAATCTTTTTTTTTTTTTTTTTTTGTAGAGACAGAGTCTCACTGTACCGCCCTCGGGTAGAGTGCCGTGGCGTCACACGGCTCACAGCAACCTCCAACTCTTGGGCTTACGCTATTCTCTTGCCTCAGCCTCCTGAGTAGCTGGGACTACAGGCGCCCACCACAACGCCCAGCTATTTTTTGGTCACAGTTTGGCCGGGGCTGGGTTTGAAACAGCCACCCTCGGCATATGGGGCTGGCGCCCTACTCACTGAGCCACAGGCGCCGCCCTACTATAAAAATCTTAACCTGGGGCGGCGCCTGTGGCTTAGTCGGTAAGGCACGGGCCCCATATACAGAGGGTGGCGGGTTCAAACCCAGTCCCGGCTGAACTGCAACCAAAAAATACATAGGCTTTGTGGCGGGCGCCTATAGTCCCAGCTACTCGGGAGGCTGAGGCAGGAGAATCGCTTAAGCCCAGGAGTTGGAGGTTGCTGTGAGCTGTGTGACGACACGGCACTCTACCAAGGGCCATAAAGTGAGACTCTGTCTCTACAAAAAAAAAAAAAAAATCTTAACCTGATAGATAATGAAAACATAGGCAGAGGAGACTGAAATACATGTACACAGAATCCAAATACTAAACCTGTCTTGGCAGCGGAAAGATAATTAAATTAGGGCACCACTATTCCAACCTTAATTCCACTGCTCAACAGTTACATTAGCTAGGCAACTCACAACTTAGTCTAGACCTGAGTTTCATCAACAATTTCCCTACTGTATGAGATAGGGAAATTGTCTTGTACAAGTGGGAAACTGATACCCATGCTCTACCTATCATACAACTGTTACATGTAGGTCTGTAATCCATGTTGAGTTAATTTATGTGTATGATATTAAGGTAGGGGATTCAATTCATCTTTTTACCTGTGGATATCATCAAATTGCCCCAAAAAGACTATTTCTTTAACACCGAACTTTCTTAGCACATTTGTTTAAAAGAAAAAGAAAAAGCAACAATTGATTATAAATGTAGAGTCTTATTTCTAGGCTCTCAACTCCATGTCATTGCTCTGTATGTCTATCCTGACGCCATAACCACACTGATTTGATCTCCATAGCTTTGAAATAAGTTTTCAAATCTGGAAGTAAATGTCTTCTAATTTGGTTCTTCTTATTCAAGAGCGTTATGGTGGGCGGCGCCTGTGGCTCAAGGAGTAGGGCGCCGGTCCCATATGCCGGAGGTGGTGGGTTCAAACCCAGCCCCGGCCAAAAAAAAAAAAAATAAAGAGCATTACGGTTATTCTGGGTCCCTTGCATTATGTCACACCGAGTCAGCTTGTCAATTTCAGCCAAACATCATTCTTATAGAATTCATGTGAGAATCACATGTGAACACATGAGATAAATTATTAAGGGCTTTGTTGTTTTTAAACTGCTTGGTTAATGAAAAGTAAGTAGGAACTGGAGACAGAATGGTTTGCTTACCCCTTGAAAACTAGTCTCCGCCTTTCAAAGGTCCGCAAAACGGGGCTAAAATTGAAGTGAGGAACAAACAGCAACCATTCCCAGGACAGGCTGTAGTCAGAAATGTTAGGAAGGCAACAATAGGCAGTGGGGGATGGACTAGTGTTCAGATGATCTTTAAAGCTGGGCAAAGGATTTTAGATGGCCACAAGGGCAGTAGGAATATCTAGAAAATTCTGAGCCCAGGAGACGTCAAAAAGAAAATGCTATGCATTTGAGAAAGTGGTCAGATTTTACCAAGTATCATTAGGTTTGAGGAGGCAGCACAGGAAGAAGCAAGAAAACGAACCAAAAGCAGAAATGTGGCAAAGGCCCATAACCAGGTCAGATGTGATTTTAAGTGAGTAATGTACAAAATTTGTAGTCTGTCTATACCAGTGGGTTGGAAGCCTAGTTAACTGTTCGACCAAAGAGCTAAAGAGCTAGAAATTGTGGGCGTGATGGGACTGATAGGACTCTACCAAAGTATCAACTAGACTGACAATCAGCGTTGCAATAAAATGTCTGCTCCACACGGCAACTTTAACATATCCTTTTTTGCACCCCGCAGTTCTACCTCACCAACACTAGATGGCGCCACCAAGACAGTAAAGGACACCGAGGTGCGGGGCAACCAGACAGACTATCAGAAGCCGACCTTTTCTCCCGGAGAGGACTTCCCACCTCCCCTGGGAGGGTTTTAGATCCCTCCCCCTTCAGTGTATTTTGCTATCAATCCCGAAATTTCTGAACCTTTGAGATCCCTGAAACAAAGATCGCAAAGATCGTAAAGAAGACATGAAAAAAACCCTTTATAACTAGCCTGGGTTTGGCTGGTCTAGCCTGCCTGGACCCCTTCTCCCAACACCCCACACAGAGGATTCCCCCCCAGCCCCACTCCAGCCGCGCTCTCCCCGCCCACTCACTGCCTGGTCTGCTCCCGGTTGGAATAGGTGACATTCACCACTGCTGTCTCACTCTCGGTGTTCACTGCAGAGAAAAACAGAGACCAGCGTCAGAACAGGGAAATCTGGAAGCCCTACTAACAAATAGAATCCTACCTCTCCATGTTTTAAGGCCAAGAAGGCATTAATAGCTTACAAAATACTTAAGAGTGAAGAGGCAAAAAAAAAAAAAAATTATTTCCCCCTTGAGACCTCTTTCACCTGAGCTACTGGAAAATTCAAATTAATCTTCTGGAGGCCAGCGACGGTGGCTCACGCCTGTAAACCTAACACTGGGAGGCAGAGGCAGGTGTATTGCCTGAGCTCAGGAGTTGGGAGACCAGCCTGAGCAAGAGGGAGACCTCATCTCTAAAAACAGCCAGGCGCTGTGGCAGGCCCCTGTAGTCCCAGCTACTCTGGAGTTATGGCAAGGGAATTGCTTGAACCCCAAAATTTGAGGTTGCTGCGAGCTATGATGCCACAGCACTTTACCAAGGGCGACATGTAGACTCTGTCTCAAAAAAAAAAAAAGAAAAAACCCTCAAGAAACAAATTAATCTTCTGGAATTTTCCTTTGGTTTCCTCACTCTGCTCCCAAGGGAGTGGGCATGTAAAAGCGTGTAGCTGCCCTATCAGCAATTGTGCAGCAGGGCAAACACTACCACCCACTAGGGGTAACACACACCACCTCCTATGCAGGGAGTAAATATCCCTGTAGCAAATTAAACTAAGCTAGGTGTCAGTAGCACAGTCGTTATGGCGCAGCCACATACATGGGGGCTGGAGGATTTGAACCCAGCCTGGGCCTGCTAAACAACAATGACAACTGCAACAAAAAAATAGCTGGGCGCTATAGCCGGTGCCTGTAAGTCCCAGCTACTTGGGACTCTGAGGCAAGAGAATCACTTAAGCCCAAGAATTGAGGTTGCTGTGAGCTGAGGTCACAGCACTCTACCGAGGGCAACATTGACTCTATCTCAAAAAAAGGAAAGAAAGAAAGAAAAAGAAAGTTAAAACTATTGAAAAATCAACCCACATTGGGTGAGATTAGCAATTTATAAAAGTAACATCCCAGGAAATGGTTTGCAAAGATACATGGTTTCTAAAAAAACCTGGGAACACCCAAATCCACTCTAGAGGCTTCTGTATCCTCAAAGGGACACAGTGTATTAATCCAGCCAAATGGGTTGACAGGAATGGCTACTGTGGAGTCTAGAAAGAAAAATAAGAGGCCAAGTTTGGTGGTTCATGCCTGTAATCCTAGCACTCTGGGAGGCCAAAGGCAGGTGGATTGCTTGAGCTCAGGAGTTCAAGACCAGCCTGAGCCAAAGCGAGATCCCATCTCTACTAAAAACAGAAGGGCCATTGTCACTGGCATGCCTGTAGTCCTAGCTACTCAGGAGGCTGAGGCAAGAGGGTCTCTTGAGCCCAAGACTTTGAGGTTCCTGTGAGCTATAATGGCATGGCACTCTACCCAGAACGACAAAGACTCTGTCTCAAAAGAAAAAAAAAGAAAGAGAGAGGGTGGCGCCTGTGGCTCAGTGGGTAGGGCACCGGCCCCATATACTGAGGGTGGTGGGTTCAAACCCAGCCCCAGCCAAACTGCAACAACAAAAAAATATAGCCAGGCGTTGTGGCAGGCGTCTGTAGTCCCAGCTACTTGGGAGGTTGAGGTGAGAGAATCGCCTAAACCCAGGAGTTGGAGGTTGCTGTGAGCTGTGATGGCATAGCACTCTACTGAGGGTGATAAAGTGAGACTCTGTCTCTAAAAAAAAGAAAGAAAGAAGAGAGAAGGGGGGGGAAAGAATCTGCATCTTTTCCAGGAAAAAGGGCTTCCTGCCTTTAATATTCTAAATACTCTCATCTTGACAGTGAACATGAACACAGTGGGCTATCATAGCTTCGGGATATTAGCCATATCTTCAAACTCCTCAGCTCTAACTATCAGCATCTTTAGGTTTCATGATTCCTCATCTACTCTTTCCTACAGAGAATGGGCTCTCAACACTGATATTAGCATGCCAAGCAATCTGGGCACATATTTCCCACTTCAATTAAAAATTAACCTCTCGGGTGGCACCCGTGGCTCAGTGAGTAGGACACCGGCCCCACATACGGAGGGTGGTGGGTTCAAACCCGGTCCCAGCCAAACTGCAACAAAAAAAAGCCAGGCTTGGCTCGGTGGCACCAGTGGCTCAAGCGGCTAAGGTGCCAGCCACATACACCTGAGCTGGCGGGTTTGAATCCAGCCCGGGCCCGCCAAACAACAATGATAGCTACAACCAAAAAATAGGCAGGAGTCGTGGCGGCCGCCTGTGGTCCCAGCTACTTGGGAGGAGGAGACAGGAGACTCGCTTGAGCCCAGGAGTTGGAGGTTGCTGTGAGCTATGATGCTATGGCACTCTACCCAGGGTGACAGCTTGAGGCTCTGTTTCAAAAAAAAAAAAAAGCCAGGCATTGTGGCCAGTGCCTGTAGTCCCAGCTACTCGGAATGCTGAGGCAAGAGAATCACTTGAGCCCAAGAGCTTGTGGTTGCTGTGAGCTGTGATGCTACGGTACTCTACCGAGGGTGATGAAGTGAGACTCTGTCTCTTAAAAAAAAAAAAAAATTAACCTCTCTTATGCATCTATGTCTTGTGAACATGGTTGGGTCCCCTGGGCTTCCTCAACCTTGGGGCACAAGCCTCTGCCTCCACAACACTGAGGAAAGATAAGACTCTGGTCACAAAACTTCAGTACAGACCTACTCTTTACCCCTTGGTTCTGCATCAGTAGGGCTGCCAAACCTCAATGAAAAGGCAAGACAATCACCCAGTGACTGGAGATACAGCAAAACCAACAAAAATCTGCCTTCTGGAGCATGTGTTCCAAAAGAGGGAGACAACAATAAGTATAATAAGCAAATCCTATAGAATATTCAAGTGATTGAGTGGCTTGGAGAAATATACATCAAACTAAAGAGGATGGAGTGGGGACAATTTTAAATACAGTAGATCTCACTTAGACAGTGACATGTGAACAGACTCAAGGACTTTCTCTATTGTCCAACAAAGTCAAACATTTCCCATACCGTTGTCTCCTGGTAGCAGATAACCTTCCAGATACAGCTCCCCACTTCCCTAGTGAGCCTTGGATAAATTTAAACTAGTGTTGACTCCTGCTGCAGTTCTCAGTGAAGCTCAGCATGCACTTACTCCCAAGCCACTGCTCAATCTTACTCTCTATTTGTCCAGGAGTAACTTATTCATTAGTCTAAGCTGTGAACAGTACTGGGCAATGGTTATCTGTATGACCATTTATGTCCTGGTACATATGATAACAGCCAAGCAACAGGATTAGAACAGGTTAGAACCTGTTTGATAGATTCAACACTTTACCCTCAGGTAGGCAAAGATTCTCATCATTTATAATTACTTATAGCTTGCCCCTTTCCACAAAGAATTTGGAGATGAATATTTAAATCTCAAGCAAAGTGAGATTTCTTGAGATCTCCAAACCTCAACCCAGTATCATGTCTACCTAAATCTACCTTATATCCAGCCAAAACCACTCCATATTTTATTTAGGTTCATTTCCTTGGAAAAGAATTTGTAATCTTCATAATGGAGAAATCTCTCCCCCAAAGCAAACTTTTTATGACCTAGAATTCTTCCTTTTGCAGGCCCACTCTTCATTGATTTTGCCTACCCATCAAACTGTATTAACTAAGTAATAAATCCTCTGCTTTTCATTTTAATTGACCAAAGATAGATATAGCTGCCAATCAGAGCTTCTAATAAAAAAGAAATGACCTGTTCATTATACAATCCCAAAACAAGAAATATGAAGCTTTTAAAGTAAAAGGACTACAGAATTACTAAGGTTGAACACAAAATTCTTAAACTATTTCTAACATCTTGGGGCATCCATTTCCATCTTGACTGATCCCTAAGAGCCTGGAGAATCCATACGGTGAAGGAGAGACTTTCTTCAAGCCTCAGGCTATACAGAAGAGAAACTTGGTTCCAGTGCCAAGCAAAAGAGCCAAAGCCAGACAGGTGTCCAGGCCCCGAGGCCAGTGTATCTCCTCTGGAACACACTGTCCTTCTTTAGGTTTCTAGGTAGATGCAATCAGGGAAAGTGAAATAGAACAAGTCCCCCAAACTCTCCCCTCACCCAGCTCATGCCCACTCTTACCTTGCTCACAGCTCTCTACTGTACCGTACTGAGCCAGGAGGCTGTCCAGTACCTGTGAGTGTGGAAAAGAGAGGAAAGAAACTGAGCATTCAAGAAATGTCGGCAAGTAGCCCCTGGACACCCTGCACTCCAAAGCAGTGGGCAAGGCAGAACCGTAGGTGAGGATAGAACATTATTACTTGTTCAGTTTCCCCTTTCTGAGGTACTAACACTGAGCCAGGAGGCTGTCCAGTACCTGTGAGTTGGAAGAGAGAGGAAAGAAACTCTGAGCATTCAAGAAATGTCAGAAAGTAGCCCCTGAACACCCTGCACTCCAAAACAGTGGGCAAGGCAGAACCGTAGGTGAGGATGGAACATTATTACTTGTTCAGTTTCCCTTTTCTGAGGTACTAACACTGAGGAGTATCTGGAATGTACTGGAGCTGTGTGCATCAAGAGCTTTTGGGAAAGCAGAACTGGGCCACTTGGCCGTCAACTTCTGTCACCACATTTAGCGCTCAAGGAGCACCCTTCCCACCTCCCTAATGCCTCTCACCACTAGGACAGTCCAAAGGTAGACTTCTAGGTTAAGGGTTAGACCCAGTGGGGACATTCTGGCCCCAGACTAGAACTTTCCCCAGTCATTTCTGCCAAGTTGGGCTGATCAAGACTTCCTTTTCCGGCTGCACTACCCCATCCCATTGAGAGTTACCCTCAAACACTTACTTCCCATCGGAGTTGAGGTGGAATATTTCGGATCTGAATTTTCCGGCTCCTGAAATAAAAGAGGGAACAGGGTTAAAGAAAGCTCTGGATGCTTGAGCATCCTGTGACCTTACTGTTTCTAATTCTTGTTCCAGTTTCTTTCTATCTAACTTTTGCTCACCAATTCCATACTCTTAGACTCTAAGAATGATAACCTCTCAGGAACGGAGTAAGGATGCCTCATTTTAGAAACCAAAATCATTATAAGAGCTACCAAAGACAAGTGGTAACATTCAGGTAATGTGAATCCCTAGAACAGGGGTCCTCAAACTATGGCCCGCGGGCCACATGCAGCCCACCGAGGACACAGATCTGGCCCTCCGGGTTTTTTGCCACCACTGCCTGTCCTGCTACAGCGGGCATGTGTGGAATGTGTGCGGCACTCCCCAACTGCCCTCCTCTCTGTCTCCTGACGACTCCTCTCAGTCTCGGGACTAACTGATGCGCACTTGCATCACTTGTTACGACTAGCAGTGACAAATATGGAACCAGACATTGACCATTTTATTAGCCAAAAGCAGGCCTATAGTTCCCATTGAAATACTGGTAAGTTTGTTGATTTAATTTTAGTTGTTCTTCATTTTAAATATTGTATTTGTTCCCTTTTTTTGTTTTTTTAATTCAAAATAAGATATGTGCAGTGTGCACAGGAATTTGTTCATAGTTGTTTTTTTTTTTAACTATAGTCTGGCCCTCCAGCGGTCTGAGGGACAGTGAACTGGCCCCCTGTTTAAAAAGTTTGAGGACCCCTGCCCTAGAAGGTCACAACTGTTGTCTCCCTATTTTTTCACTCATTCCTTTATTCAGCAAGCATGTTACCACCATTCTGTTCCAGGGACTAGAAATACAAACTAAATAAGACATCAGTAGTTATTAACTAATCTAACAACATTTAGTTCATACCTACCTCATGCAGTACTTTGTTTCAGATGCTGGAGACACCGCAATCAACAAAACAGACAAAAATGTGTGGCCTATAAGTGCTCATTATTAGGGGAGATGTTATATGCAAACAAATTATGGCAGTGGTTAAGCCCTTGGCACAAATATGGATTTCAACCTATGTTCCACTTATTAGCGCTGATCTCAAAAGATAATTTAACTTCCTTGAGGCCCCGTTTCCTCCTTTATAAAACAGGGATATTACCTTTTCACAGAGTAGTAGGTGACATTAGGAAATATTTATAAAGCATTTAGCAAAGGGATTAGACTCAGTACTTCAAGTATAGCAACAGATGTATGTGTGATACTAAGGTGGGAGTGATTTTTTTTTTTTTTTTTGTAGAGACAGAGTCTCACTTCATGGCCCTTGGTAGAGTGCCGTGGCATCACACAGCTCACAGCAACCTCCAGCTCCTGGGCTTAAGCGATTCTCTTGCCTCAGCCTCCCGAGTAGCTGGGACTACAGGTGCCCGCCACAGCACCCGGCTATTTTTTTTTTGTTGCAGTTTGGCAGGGGCTGGGTTTGAACCCGCCACCCTCGGCATATGGGGCCGGCGCCCTACTCACTGAGCCACAGGCGCCGCCCTAAGGTGGGAGTGATTAACAGGCACGCACCTCAACATAATGACCACCACTTACTCTCCTCCACAATTAACTACGTGGTACTGTCTTCTTCCCTTTTCTCCATCTTTAAAATTCCTCTTAAAAATATAATTTTCCAGCTCAGCACCCATAGCACAGTGGTTACAGTGCCAGCCACATACACCGGGGCTGGTGGGTTCAAACCAAGCCCAGGCCAGCTAAACAATGACAACTGCAACAACAACAAACAATAGCCAGGAGTTGTGGCAGATCCTTGTAGTACCAGCTACTCGGGAGGCTGAGGCAAAAGAATCATTTAAGCCCAAAAGTATGAGGTTGCTGTGAGCTGTGACATCACAGAACTCTACTGGGGGCGACATAATGAGACTCTCTCTCCCCCCCCAAAAAAAAAAAAAAAGGTAATTTTCCCTGAGGAAAGCTGTCAGGTTCAGGGTTGACTCCCAAGACAATTGTTCAACTCCCAAATCAATGCCTTAATCCCTGGATTTAAGACTTTTATATTGATTTGATGTGTTAGTCAATTGTCATTGATGTTTTTGTATATCCTTGATCACAAACCCTTTCTTTGTTCAAGAAGGTCTGAGAAATTCTATGGCTTGGAGGAAAAGCTAAACCAGAAAGCAAGTAAAGTCCAGTTCTAGCTGTTAACCTGCCCCTGATTAAAGCACATAACATTCAGGCCTCCGTATTCCTACCTGAAAAGCAGTGGGACTTGCGCCAGCTCTGGTCAAGCTGGGGAGAGAGGGCATCAAATCACAAGGGACAAGGGAAAAGGGATGCTAACTCTCTAGCTGTGAACATGTCACCCTCAGCTGTCCCATCTCACTTCATCCCTCAAATGTCTCCAGCTAGCAAGTGGAATCAGCAGGGTCTCTAAGATCCATTCTAGTTTGGTGATGCTGAGTGTGGAGAGTCTTTATCCGCAAAATATGTTAACGAAATCTCTTCCTGGGATGAAATAAGTTGGCAAAATGAGGGTAACTGTTTAAAAGTATTTTTGTGTCTCTCTTCTTTGGTCTGTCCAGGAACTTGACCTAAGGAGGTCAGATTATAGCTGGATGAAATAGGAAAGATCAGAAACAAATCCAGTTCCAGGCCCTCACATTCCCCCAGGCTGCTTTCTTGTGATTCCACTCACTGGCCAAAGAGGGAGCCCCACATCTGCCCTTGTCAGTGCCTTCTCACACAACTCATTTGGTGACCAAATGGACAAAATGAATATGCAAAAAATTCTCACAATGAAAGCTAAAATGCTGGAGAACTGGGGGAATGAAATGATCACACCCACGTTTAACATCCATAACAGGTATCGCCCAGGCCCAGTGGCCCAGAGCGTGGGCGAGGGGGAGGGGAGTGGGGGCTGCCTGCCTGGGAGCTCAAACCAATAAGGACCTACATCAACCCAGTAGCTTAGGAGCCCAGTTTTGAAGAGGGAGCTTTCAAAATGGTCCTTTAGTATAATATGTATAGTATAAGGTCAAAGGTCAATATTGTCCCTCTTACTTCGAACTCCCAGTTTTAGGGCTTTCTTTTCATGGACAGTGTGGAAGGGAGGGAGAAAGGAGTGGCAATGGTGAAATCAAATCTCTGCTGGGATGTTAATCCATATCCTGAAAGCAATGGCAGGCAGATCGTCTGGAATGTCTGGAATGTTCCAGGAGAGGGAGGGGGTTGGAGGGCAGGGCCACCCAACCAATGAAAGAAAAGACATCCTGGCAGCACTCCCCCACCCCCAACCAACAGACTCACCCAGCCCTCCAGGGCACACACCCCACCCTGGGAACTCACTCCTGGCCCCTCCAGGCCTCCTTCTTACAGAGCCCCCAGCCCTGATTAAAATACAACAGGCGGCAGGGAGGCTCAGAGGCCGAAGCTTTGTCTTTTAAGCCCTTGGCCTGGTTTCTATTAAGTATGGTGCTACCTAATTTTTTTCAGGCTCAAAGCACATGGAGCATTGCTGAGAACTGTAACCCGTATTCTAGGTCTTGGTCTCATTCATTCCACTTCTAAGAGTAGCCTCGGTTTGGACTGGGCCTGATTGTCCTGAGGACTTGGAAGAATTGCTAAGAGCACCCTCACTGGTTACTCCTTCACTCTGTGCCTTATTTACCTCCCAAGGAGCTTAAATATGGCTTTTGTTGAGGTCTTAAAAGATAGGATGCCTGCCATGTAGTGACCACTCAATCCATAAACCCCGTCCCTGGCGGCTGCAGGTGTTAAGACCATCATGCAAAGAGTCAGGAAGGGGCTTGATGTAGCACAATGGTTACAGCACCAGCCACATACACCGAGGGTGCTGGGTTCAAACTCGGCCCAGGCCAGCTAAACAACAATGACAACTGCAACAAAATAGTCAGGCATTCTGGCAGGCGCCTGTAGTCCCAGCTACTTGATTGTTTTTTATTTTGCAGTTTTTGGCAGGGGCCAAGTTTGAACCCACCACCTCTGGTATACGGAGCTGGCGCCCACTCACTGAGCCACAGGCACCGCTCAGTCCCAGCTACTTGAGAGGCTGAGGCAAGAGAATCACTTAAACCCAAGAGTTTGAGGTGGCTGTGAGCTTTAACACTACAGCACTCTACAGAGGGCGACATAGTGAGACTGTCTCAATTAAAAAAAAAAAAGTCAGGAAGGGAGGCTGACCATGAGCCACTTAGCAGGATGGTTAAGAGTTGTTAAAATATTTAAAGACTTCTGCACTGGTGGAAAAGCAGTAGAAAGTATCACTGTTGAGAGTCCCCTGACCTCCCCAATTAAAGGGTTATGGTCTGGCCCAACAACTCACTCCAGCCTAGTAAACCAGGGTTAAGCAGTGTCTCTGCACTACAGCACTACAGGTAATGGGGCAATATCCCCTGAGCACTTTCTATATACCTTCAATGCCTAAACCAACACTCATTGTTCAGAAAAGGGAAGAGAACTCCCAGAGTTTATTAACTTCCCTCACCTTCCCCTAGCTGATAAACCTGTTTAATGAAAGAATGAAGCTGCCAGCCCCTGGCAATAATGGCAGTGGGTGCACCAGCCTAATTATGTCCCTAGGGGCCAACATTCTGTGGTTTCAGGTGGCTTCTGCCTGCCCTAATCCTTACAGTAGTTATCAGGCCCCAGGGGGCAGCTCACCAGATACATAACAACTACAGAGAGTATATGTACTCTCTAAAGCTGCCAGGCTAAGCAGAGGGCATGAGGGCCACGGAGACTGAGTGATACCCAGGGGAGCCTGCCATGGTGGCTCAGGCCTGTAATCCTAGCACTTTGGGAGGCCAAGATGGGCAGATTGCTTGAGATCAAGAGTTCGAGACCAGACTGAGCAAGAGCGAGACCTCATCTCTAAAAATAGCCGGGCGTATTGTGGCGGGCGCCTATAGTACCAGCTACTTGGGAGGCTGAGACCAGGGAATCACTTGAGCCCAGGAGTTTGAGGTTGCTGTGAGCTATGATGCCACAGGACTCTACCCAGGGCAACAGAGTGAGACTCTTGTCTCAAAAAAGAAAGAAAGAAAACCCAAGGGAGATTCAGGAGAGAGCAGTGGGAGAAAGCATCCTTGCAACAGCCTAAGGGGTTTAGTAGGACGTAAGAAGGAAGCACAGACAAAGCACTAGGCCTGGGACAAGACTGGGGACTGTCACTGGGCTGGAAGTTCTGTCATCCTTTTATACTCAAGAGTTCAGAGAAGTGTCACTGACCAGGACGGCAGGGGAAGGAAACAGGTCACAATAGGGAGGAGTCTAACTTACACTTTAAAGGAAGGCACTCAGGGAACTTGCAAGGAGTGCTTACCAGAAGCCAGGCTCTGAAATTTATCATCTCATATAATCCCCCCATACCATACACATGAAGGTGGCATCAAGGCTGTTTTAAACACCAGAGCCCTAAGATGGGGAGGTTGCACCACTAACTACTAATAGTAGGAGCCAGTATTTGAACCCAAAGCCTGTCTGATCTTGGACTCGTTGCAGTACACTGACCCTGCACTGCTTGAAGGTATCCTTTGATGGCATGAAGGAACAAAAAGCCCGAGCCAAAATACATCTGTGTTAGGCTGGAGGACCAAACAAAAATGATAAAGAGTTCACAGAACATGGTACGCAATGGGCCTGCCACATGGATGTTGGTGTCAAATAAGTCAAAACATCTCACCCGGGGCAGCGCCTGTGGCTCAAGGAGTAGGGCGCTGGTCCCATATGCCGGAGGTGGCGGGTTCAAACCCAGCCCCGGGCAAAAACCACAAAAGAAAAAAAAAAAATTAAAACATCTCACCTATAATTCTCTAAGCTATTTTTCTTTTTTTTTTTTTGAGACAAAGTCTCGCTTTGTTGCCCCTGGTAGAGTGTCATGGCATCACAGCTCACAGCAACCTCAAATTCCTGGGCTTAAGCAATTCTCTTGCCTCAGCCTCCCAAGTAGCTGAGACTACAGGCGCCTGCCACAACACCTGGCTTTTTTTTTTTTAAGAGATGAGGTCTTGCTCTGGCTCAGGCTGATCTTGAACTCTTGAGCTCAGGCAGTCCACCCACCTTGACCTCCAGAGTGCTAGGATTACAGGCGTGAGCCACCACACCCGGCCAATTTTCTAAACTATTAACTTGGTCTTCCAGCTGCATATTTCTATAGTTAGTTGAAAAGTAACCCTATGCCCTACTGAACACTAACTAGATATTTAATGACAAAGACATCATTATTGCTCATCTTTTAAAATCATATCATGTGGCGTGGATGCGGAGAGAGGGAACACATCTACACTGCTGGTGGGAATGCAAACTATTACGACCTTTTTGGAAAGAAGTTTGGAAAACACTCAAGGAGCTAAAAGTAGACCTATCATTTGATCCTGCAATTCCTCTACTAGGTATAAACCCAGATGATCAAAAATCATTTTACGACAAAGACATTTGCACCAGCATGTTTTATTGCAGCCCAATTCCTAATTTGGAAGACTTGGAGACAGCCCAGGTGCCCACGGATCCATGAATGGATTAACAAATGGTGGTATATGGGGCGGCGCCTGTGGCTCAGTTGGTAAGGCACCGGCCCCATATAACAAGGGTGGCGGGTTCAAACCCAGCCCCGGCCAAACTGCAACCAAAAAATAGCCAGGCGTTGTGGCGGGCGCCTGTAGTCCCAGCTACTCGGGAGGCTGAGGCAAGAGAATCGCTTAAGCCCAGGAGTTGGAGGTTGCTGTGAGCTGTGTGAGGCCACGGCATTCTACCGGGGGCCATAAAGTGGAAAAAAAAAAAAAATGGTGGTATATGTACACCATGGAATACTATGCAGCCATTAAAAAAGATGGAGACGTGGCATCTTTTTTTTTTTTTTTTAAGAGACAGAGTCTCAACTTTGTTGCCTTCAGTAGAGTGCTGTGGCGTCACAGCTCACAGCAACCTCTAGCTCTTGGGCTTAGTCGATTCTCTTGCCCCAGCCTCCTGAGTAGCTGAGACTACAGGCACCTGCCACAACACCCGGCTAACTTTACATCTTTTATGTTTACCTGGATGGAGGTGAACATACTCTTATTGGTAAACTGTCTAAAGAATGGGAAAAAAGTATACAATGTTCTCAACACTACTATGAAGTCAATATATAATCGCCTACACATTCTTACTAATGGTAAAACATAACTATAGTCCAGAAAGTAGACGGGAAGAGAGAGGGAAGGGGGAGGCGTGAGGAGGGAGGGTATTTGGGGGGACCTCACTTAACGTGCATGATGCAATGGTACATTTCAAAACTATTAAGAGTATAATTGTGATGGATGTGCTAAGTCAGTTCAACACAAGCATTTCACATTGTATATCAAAAATCAATACACTGAACCACATAAATGCATCATTGTACACAGTTATGATTCAACAAAAACAAAAATAAATAATATCATGATTTATAAAGGTCTTATTATTTAGAAATATATACTGAAATAGTTAAAAAAAATAAAATAAAATAAAATAACATGTCTAGGATTTGCTTCAAAATAACCGGGGGTGGGGAAAAATGAAAACATATTTGATGAGCTGGTAACTGTTAAAGCTAAGTGATAGGGGGTACACAGTTGGGTTTCTTACATTGTCCTCTCTATTTCTATGTTTATATTTCTTTTCATAATAAAAAGGTAAAAATAAAGTCTATGTTTGGTGGCTCATGCCTATAATCCTAGCACTTTGGAAGGTTCGAGGCACGTGGATCACCTGAGCTTAGGAGTTCAAGACCAGCCTAAGCAAGATCAAGGTCCCATCTCTAAAACCTAGCTAGACATTGTGGCGGGGGCCTGTAGTCCCAGCTACTTGGGAGGCTGAGACAAGAGGATTGCTTGAGCCCAAGAATTTGAGATTGCTGGGAGCTATAAGGCCACAGCACTCTACCAAGACTCTGTCTCAAAAAAAAAAAAAAGGTAAAAACAAAACACAGATACACATAATTCTAGCTTATCTAGCTCTGAAGTAAAAAGACAAGTTTATTTCTGTTTTTAATTAACAGAAATAAACGGAGACAAATCTAAACTAACATTTTGCCACTAGTATCTTATTAGCAAGAATCTGTAACCTGGCAAGGTACTAACTAGGGGCTAAGAGATGTGAGCCTGGGGTCCAGAGGAGGAACAGAGACACTGACTAGGACCCTGTCAGAATGAGGCCTCCCGGGAAGGCAAAGTGCATACAAGAAACCGCCCCCGGGGGCGGCGCCTGTGGCTCAGTCGGTAAGGCGCTGGCCCCATATACCGAGGGTGGTGGGTTCAAACCCGGCCCGGCTGAACTGCAACCAAAAAATAGCTGGGTGTTGTGGCGGGCGCCTGTAGTCCCAGCTACTCGGGAGGCTGAGGCAAGAGAATCACTTAAGCCCAGGAGTTGGAGGTTGCTGTGAGCCGTGTGACGCCGCGGCACTCTACCGAGGGCCATAAAGTGAGACTCTGTCTCTACAAAAAGAAAAAGAAACAGCCCCCGGGAATGGGACCTTTCTAATCCTCTGCAAAACTGCTCCTTCTTTCCACTTCAATCTCGTTGATGGCCTCACCCCTCCGGAGTGAGGAGTTCCTTTAAACCAGTGTGGGACAAGCCAGTTGAAGGCAGGAAGGAGGGTGAGAAAGACAGCAGCAGGTTTCGGAATCTTGTTAAGCTTGAGGCCCCAACTGCCCCCACCCTTGGGGCCCCTGGCATGAGTCAAGCTTTCATCTCTGGCAGAGAAGTAGGATTAAACTGGGATCTTCCGATTAGATCCTTCACCTCCACCCCTCCCCCACACCAAGCTTCTGGCTCCCTGTGTGGTCCTGGGCAAGTCACAGCCCTCAACTTCCTGAGCCTCAGTTTCTCACATCTGGGAAACAAGGAGTAGGATTAGTCATCTTACAGGGTCTTGTGTCCTCAGACAGGGATCAACCCTTTCTACCCATACGGAAACACTTTCTTAGAGTGACTTCTCCGCACCTTGAAGTCTAAATAATTGGTCTTTAGTCTTTTTTTTTTTTTTAGAAGGTTCCCATTGGAATTGTGATGAAAAGCAAGAAAACACCACCAGAAAAAGGCAAACAATTTGCACACAATTTTAAGGTTTCAGAGGTTAATAATCAAGACTTTGGAATCCATCCATAGCTCCATACTCCCTACCCCTGAGCCTCCAACTACCCTTTTAACTTCATCCCAACGATGGCCACCTCGTAAGTCAAGCTTGAAGGCACCTCAAAATGTGGGGAAGAAACTAGCTCAAGTCCATTAGACAACAAAGCCCGACTGGGGACAACTTGGATGCTGGAAAAGTGAGCATCAAAGATGTTTAAGCACACAGAAAAGGAACATACTAACTTCCCGTGTAACAGGTATTAACTTCTAGTCAGTGGGCAAAAACCTGGCTCCTCTGACTTTCCTCCCAGTTTCTGGAGAGAATCCAACTGCTTGGCCATTTATTCCACAAATGTTATCTTGGCAGCTACTATGTGCTGGGCCTGCAACATCCACATAGGAGCCACTAACCACATGTGGCTGGCTCAGCACTGGCAATGTGGCTAGGAAAACTGAGGGATCCGAATTTTCAATTTTATTTAATTCTAAGTGTTTATAGAATTTAACATTTTTCCAGCTGTAAACTTTATGAAGTTTAAATACTGTTATTTAATGAAGTATTTCTTATTGAAACTTAGCATCTGAATGAATTTTGGAATGGATTCAGTGTAAAATACAACACAACCTGGGTTCCTAAGACTTTAAGACCCCAAAAGACAAAATGTCTCATTAATAATTATTTAGATTGATTGAATGTCCAAATGAGCATTTTTAATATATTAAGTTAAACATATCCTTTAAACTAACTTCACCTATTTCTTTTTTAATGTGACTATTAAAAAATTAAAACTAGGGCCAGGCAAGGTGGCTTACACTTGGAATCCTAGCCTCTGGGAGGCCGAGGTGGGCAGATTGTTTGAACTCAGCAAGTTTGAGACCAGCCTGAACAAAAGCAAGACCCAGTCTCTACTAGAAATAGAAAAACTAAAGCAGAAAATCACTTGAGGCTCAGTGCCTTTGGCTCAAGTGGCTAAGGCGCCAGCCAAATAACCTGACCTGGCAGGTTCAAATCCAGCCCGGGCCCACCAAACAACAATGACAGCTGCAACCAAAAAAAAAAATAGCTGGGAATTGTGGCGGGCGCCTGTAGTCCCAGCTACTTGGGAGGTGAAGGCAGGAGACTCGCTTAAGCCCAGGAGTTTGAAGTTGCTGTTAGCTGTGATGCCATAGCACTCTACCCAGGGTGACCAACTTGAGGCTCTGTCTCAAAAAAGAAGATCACTTGAGCCAGAGATTTTGAGGTTGTTGTGAGCTATGATGACACCATGGCACTCTATCCAGGGTGACAGAGTGAGAATGTCTCAAAAAAAAAAGAAAGAGAGAGAGAGAAAAGAAGAAAGAAAGAAAACTAAAACTAATGGGTAGATTTCTATCAGAGTTGAGCGTTGAGTGACTTCATGTGACAGACAGCACAACTCTTCCCCTCCCACAATCTACAGTCCAGAGGGGACCCGGTTTGGTTTCCTTTAAGGCAAAAGAAGAAAATGAAGAAGGGTAACTGGAGAGGAGAGGAATGTCCACTGGACCCCTTCAAAATTGGGTGATTCTGTGATTCTCCGGCAAGAGGGTCAGTCCCATGTGGCTGACACTGGAGCAGAAGCTCCCTCCCAAAACTGGCCTCCTTCCCAGCTGTTCCTCTCAGCCAGAAGTTGCCCTAGAGTGCCACTTCTGCCTTTTCTCTTCACCCCACCTCCTCATCCCTACAGGGTGGAGAGATGGTAAAAAAAAAAAAAATTGTCTAGGAAAACTTCTGAAGGGGGCGGACCTGGCACGCTTCAGGCATGGCAGTAGCTGAGAAAGGGGGCGGGGCCGGGGAGGGGAGGAGAAGCTGGCCCCATGCCCAGGGCTCTGTGCCAGGCTGATCCAGAGGCAGGGCAGCCAGACAGGCAGGCAGGCAGGCAGGAGGACGGGCAGACCATCAGGTGGCAGGCAGGCAGGGGTAGGGGCCAGAAAACATTGACCTACTGGGAAGTGTGGGACCAGGCAGAGCAGGTGCCCCTACTAAGAAGAGAGTCAGTGGGAGAAAAGGGGTTGAGGAGGGTCTGGAAGGCCAAGACACCACTGGAATGTATCTATGACCCCATGCACAAGGTCTTTTAAATTTATATGGCACAAAAGCACATGTACACACACACACCCTAAACCCATCACCAAGAAGCTCTCGTTGAAGAAAATCAGATTCACATTGAGGCAGAAAGGAGGGGGGTAAGCCCCTCAAGCCTGAGAGTATCATCCTTAATAGTCACTCTCGGGCGGCGCCTGTGGCTCAGTGAGTAGGGCGCCGGTCCCATATGCCGGAGGTGGCGGGTTCAAACCCAGCCCCGGCCAAAAAAAAAAAAAAAATAGTCACTCTCACTTCATAGATGGAGAAACTGAGGCTCAGGGAAGGGAAAAGACTTGGCAACTTGGAGGTAGGACCAGAACTCAAGCTCTCCTCCTAGTCCAGTTTGTGCTCATTTTACCAAATTATGCTGCTTTCACTCTGAAGAGAAGTGTGAATACAACAGAAGCTTGTATGGCCCCAATATAAGTAGCAGGAAAAGTGCCCATATTCTGTATGGCTAAGTGCGTGCCAAATGGCTTTCACTGCATGCGGCTCTAATTTGGGCACAGGATTGAACTTGTAGAAAAGCTAACTACCCTATAACACGGCTGGATGGCTGTCAGAGATTGTTAGCAGGGTAAAAGGGGAGTCACAAAAAATTCTCATCTTGCAAAATGTTATCTAGGTCTAGAAGTAGGCAAAGAACCAAAGGTGTGGAAGGTGCGATCTGGTGGTACAAGACAAAACTTTGCTCAATTCACATGTTTGGGAAATAAATGTTTTAAGTAGCAAACCCACAGGTTTCTTCTTGTCCATCTGGCCAGCACCAGGAGGCCAAAAAAGAAGCACTGGGACAACCTAGATCTTCCCAGACAAATTCCAAGTCTGCCAAATTCCAACTGCTACCCTCTCCTTGCACCTAGATCTCTGCCTAGAGTAGGGGGAGAGACAGAGAAACTAGCAAGAACTAGCAGAATAAACCTAAAGTGTGGGGACAAACGGGAACCAGGTGACCCAATGTGAGCAATGCAGCTGAGCTCACATCTCTGGCTGGAGGCAGAGATGGGGGTGGGGGGTGTGGCCTAGAGAAATAACCCTCAGGGACATTGCTCACCAACCCTCTTGGGCTGGTAGTGGGAGAGTTTCTGGGATCTTCTCGGGGTAGGGAAGGTTAATAAGCTCTGACAGAGGAAAAGGTGAAGGGAGGGTGGAAAGAACATCTCAGGCCCAGCCTGGCCTCACGGAAGATGCTGGTTTAGCTCCGCCCCCTCCCCCATATGTGAGCATACCTCCTGCATTCTGGGCCAGAGACCTGGCTGAGGATGGAACACCCCATCCTCAGGGATGCCTGGGAAACAGAGAGACGGGGCTATCCTCAGAGGAAGACAGCTCCTCAAAACAAGGATTTTGCGGTGGAAATTTCAGAAGTAAGGAAAGGAAATTGGAATAGCTTCAAAAGAAATCATTCTTCTGCAACTTGCAACACTGCGCTGAGAAAAAGACCCTATGAGAAACATAGCAGGGCCAGGCACGGTGGCTCACGCCTGTAATCCTAGCACTCTGGGAAGCCAAGGCGGGTGGACTGAGCTCACAGGTTTGAGACTAGCCTGAGCTAGAGCAACCTCATCTCTAAAAATAACCGGCTTTGTAGAGGGTGTCTGTAGTCCCAGTTATTCAGAAGGCAAAGGCAAGAGAATTGCTTGAGCCCAGGAGTTTGAGGTTGCTGTGAGCTATGATGCCACGCACTCTACCAAGGGTGACAAAGCGAGACTCTGTCTCAAAAAAAAAATAAATAAATAAAGGAAACATAGCGGTTCTTGGAATCCTTAGTGATCCCTGTGTAAGGATGAAAATATATCTGGATATATGTACTTTTTTAAAACTTAAATCTCTCTTATTAGTCTAGACACAACCTCTGGTTGTGTCCCTGGAGGGATCCAACAAAGACCTGTTGGCGGTCAGAAACGTGAGGAAGCTGGGTGTTTGTTCTTCCTAGTGGGGTAGTTCATCATCTGAACAGCTCTCCGCCGACAGGGATGCTCTTCCTGAAATCCGTCTGGCTTGGGGTAGGGGCAAAACCCCCTCTTTGTAGAGAGGCCTTTCTCCCCAGCCCAGGGATTGCGACCAGGATTGACAGCGCCCTACAAGATGGTTCCACCCATCCATGGGCAGGAAGGTGGAGGTCTCGGGCCTAGTGCACTGGGCCTTGCCCGAGGGGGAGCGGCGGGCGGGGCAGTGTGGCAACTGAGGAGGAGGAGGAGAGGTGCCTGGAAGGGCGGCGGCAGCTGGGGCTGGGGGAGGGGAGAGGCAGCTGAGGCCGAGGCGGCGTCGCCTGCGCCCCACCCGGCGGCCCCTTCCCCAGCCCATCTCACTTCACCCGGGGCCCAGCGCAAAGTCGGGGACAGAAGATGCCCCCCACTCGCCTTGCTGCAGGGCTCGGTACAGCCTAGAATGTTCTGCCTCTTAGTACCCCGACTCGCTCCAAACCTGTCCAGCGGGACCCAAGGGGCCCTTGGCTACCCGCGCTGGGCCCCGAGGGGGAGGGGACCCGCGCCGGGGGCTGCTGGATGGGGGTGGGGACAAGGACTTTGCCCTTTGTCTCTCACCAGAGCCACCGGCCGGCCGAAACCCGACCCCACGGCGAAGCCAGGCAGCCAGAGAGGGGCAAGCTCCCCCTCCGGGGTCCTTTAGTAAATCCAGACCCGACCTCCCTGTGGTCAGGGCCGTGACTGAGGTGGTCCTGTGGGGGAGGGGGCTTCCCGCCAGCACACAGGCCTGCAAGCATTTAAGTGGGAACCGGTTGGGGGTAGGGAGCCAGGGAACCGGCAAAGAGGCTGGAAGTGGGGCCGCAGAAGCTGGAGGGGAGAAAATGGCCCGGGAGGCGGCATTCCTTAGAGACCTCGGCTGGGCTGCATGGGAGGAGGCCAGCAGGGCCGGGGAGGCCTCCCACCAAGAGGGCAGGAACTGAGAGGCCTGGGAGGCACGGAACTCAGGAGCCTTCGGGGGGCCTGAAGATAAAAGAACCCTCTCCTCTCCTCTCCTTCCCTCTCGGGGCAGGTCCCCAACACCTCTGTGAGACTCTACAGCAGAGTTACCATACAAGATCCATACTCGCCCCCATACAGAGCAGGGCATTTGTTTGGGAGGGGAATGACCTGTCAGCCCTTTGGGGGTGTCATCACTTAATGATCTTATTTTTTTTTTTTAATTAAGTTTCTTTATTTTTGTATTTTTGTTGTTGTTGTTGCAGTTTGGCCAGGGCTGGGCTTGAATTCACCACCTTCGGGTATATGGGGCTGGCACCCCACTCTCTGAGCCACAGGCACCACCCACTTAATGATCTTATTAATAACACCTTTCCATAGCACTTTAGAGTTTACAAAGTACTTCTTTATACCCACACTCTTCTATGAACACAAGAGACTTAACTGAGCCTCTCAACAACCAAGAGAGGCTGGGAATATTATTATTTCCATTCTGCTATCAAAAAACAGACTCAGAGAGATCAAGTGACTACCCTAAGGTGACATTAGCCAGCAAATTGTGACTACATCGTGCATGTGTTTGCTATGAAAAAAAGGTAAATGGGTTCTTCTTGGTCCTTAGAAACTAACATGTATAAACCATGAATTATGATTCTGTAGGCATGTAACAAAGGTCAACTCTTTGTCCCTTCCTGCAGGGAGGAGGAAGAAGGGAGGGAAGGGAAAGCATCTCAATCTCAGCCCTTCCCCCAAGCTCCCATTTTCCTCTGGGTTGAACCCAAACAAAAGGGGGTAGGGGGAACCAGCCAAAAGCTCCATCAAGCCCTGGTGCCTTCCAGAAGTGTCAAAGGATGGAGGCTCTTAGAATTCAAAATACTTATCCAGCTATGTCATGAGGTTTAGGGAGATGGAGTTTCAGGTGAGGAAACAGATGCCTAGAAAAGTGATCTCAGATCCCACAGCTTACACATCTGGGAAAGGCTGAGGCAGACACCTAAATTCAAACCCCAGCTCAGGGGCTCGGTGTGGGGGCTCACGCCTGTAATCCCAGCACTTCAGAGGCCAAGGCGGGTGGATTCCCTGAGCTCATGGGTTAGAGACCAGACTGAGCCAAAGCAAAACCTCATCTCTAAAAACAGTTGGGCGTTGTGGTGGGCCCCTGTAGTCCCAGCTACTTGGAGGCTGAGTCAAGAGAATCGCTTGAGCGGAAGAGTTTGAGGTTGCTGAGAGCTAAGACGCAACAGCACTCTACCAAAGGTGACCAAGTGAGACTCTGTCTCCCCCCAAAAAATTAAAAGGGCCGTGCCTGTGGCTCAGTGAGTGGAGCGCCGGCCCCATATACGGAGGGTGATGGCCAGCTAAAACAGCAGTGGCAACTGCAACAAAATAGCCGGGCATTGTGGCAGGCGCCTGTAGTCCCAAGTACTTGGGCAAGAGAATAGTTTGAGCCCAAGAGTTTGAGGTTGCTGTGAGCTAAGACGCCACAGCACTCTACCAAGGGTGACCAAGTGAGACTCTGTCTCCAAAAAAATAAGATAAAAAGGGGGGTCCCCATGGCTCAGGGAGTACGCCGCCGGTCCTATATACTGAGGGTGGTGGGTTCGGTCCCAGCCAAACTGCAACAACAAATAAAAAATAGGCAGCGCCTATGGCTCAGTGGGTAGGGTGCTGGCCCCATATACCGAGGGTGACGGGTTAGAACATGGCCCCGGCCAGCTAAACCAACAGTGGCAACTGCAACAAAAATAACCCGGCGTTGTGGCAGGCGCCTGTAGTCCCAGGTACTTGGGAGGCTGAGGCAAGAGAACCGCCCTCGCCCAAGAGCTGGAGGTTGCTGTGAGCTGTGATGTCACAACACTCTACCAAGGGCAATAAAGTGAGATCTGTCTCTAATTTAAAAACAAAAAACAAAAAAACCCACCCAGGCTTTTCCTCCTGTTCCCTCAGCTCCCTCACTGTGGGTTCTTTTATTCTGACAAAAAACACTCATTTCCCATCTTAGCTTACCAGACAAAAGCACTGATCTCAATTTTCTTCAACCACTCAAGATGGTCTGCAAATGGCAGAGGAAAATACAATGCAAAGCAGGTATGAAAGGCCTGGGGAAGAAGGAGGCTCGGTGCGGGGAGAAATTTGTGTCAGGCATGTTTTTACTAGCTAAGCTTTTCTACCCCCTAAAAAAGCTCAAGAAAAATTCAACTTCTCTGAGTGCTACAGGATCACCTGTTCCCATGTTCTAAGAGTTTAAGTAAGACCTTGGCTGAATTCTTTTAATCACTCAGAGCCTCAGTTTCTTCTGTAGAATGAAAAGTAATAATATCTTTGGGGTTCTTACTAGGATTCAGTGAAGTAACAGTAGATACTTAATATAATACTGAGAAGATACTTAAAAAATGCTCCTATATAGCCGGGCGTTGTGGCGGGTGCCTGTAGTCCCAGCTACTCGGGAGGCTGAGGCAAGAGAATCGCCTAAGCCCAGGAGTTGGAGGTTGCTGTGAGCTGTGTGAGGCCACGGCACTCTACCGAGGGCCATAGGATGAGACTCTACAAAAAAAAAAACAAAAAAAAAACGCTCCTATAATTATAGAAGGAGCTTGTCTTTTGACCCTTATCACCTTGCACAGTGCTCAGGAACAAAGAAGGGAAATAAACAGGGACAACCACCAGGCCTACCTTAGACCCTCCTTTCTATGCTTCTGGGTGGATGCTGCCTTCCCTCTTCTAAATGAACTGTCTGCCCCAAAACAGCTCCCTGTCTACAAGGCTTTTAGCACCAAGCTCTTCCTAAGTTGCTGAGGTTGTGGGCCTCCCATTTTTGTGCATGAACTCCTGGCCTAAGTTGTCTTTTGGCTTTTCCTAGAACTAAAGTGAAAGATTTAATTAGCAGGGCATGATGGCCTATGCTTATAGTCCCAGCTACTTGGGAGACTGAGGCAGGAGGATAACTTGAGGGTAGGAGTTAGAAGATGCAGTGACCTGGGCTGACACCACTGCACACTAGCCCTGGGCAAGAGAGCATGAGCACAAATAAATAGAAGCTTCTCCTGGACCTAAAATCCCTGCTACAGAGCAGTCATGTTGTACCTCCCCTCTTTTAGGAGACTCCTTCTCAACCCCTATGTTTCCTTTTCCCATCCTGAAAAGAAGACCCAATAATACCAGGGCAGTGCCTATGGCTCAGTGAGTAGGGCATCGGCCCCATATACCAAGGGTGACAGGTTCGAACCCGGCTCCGGCCAAACTGCAACAGAAAAATAGCCGGGCGTTGTGGCAGGCGCCCGTAGTCCCAGCTACTCGGGAGACTGAGGCAGGAGAATCGCCTAAGCCCAGGCGCTGGAGGTTGCTGTATACTGTGACACCACAGCACTCTACCGAGGGTGGCAAAGTGAGACTGTCTCTAACAAAAAAAAATACTAAATAAACCACCCCCCCGGACAAATAATCAATATTTTATTCAGGAGAAGGATCAGGCAAAGGCTCCCATTTTCTTTAGGATGAAGAGGTAACCACCATGTATGAAAAAACAAAACTGGCAATCATTTTTAATGGCCCTATTTTTGAATCCTAGCACTACTGGTCATTGAAAATGGCCATGGAGGGCGGCGTCTGTGGCTCAGTGAGTAGGGTGGCGGGTTCAAACCCGGCCCCGGCCAAACTGCAACAAAAAAATAGCTAGGCGTTGTGGCGGGCGCCTGTAGTCCCAGCTGCTCAGGAGGCTGAAGCAAGAGAATCGTGTAAGCCCAAGAGTTAGAGGTTGCTGTGAGCCGTGTGACGCCACGGCACTCTACCTCAGGGCAGTACAGTGAGACTCTCTCTCAATAAAAAAAAAAAAAGAAAATGGCCATGGAAAGGGAAAATTGGGAATTATTACTAAGTGGGTACATAGTTTGAGTTTTGCAAGATGAAGTCTAAAGATAGATGGAGGTGATGGTTGCATAACAGTGTTGAATGTAGTTACTATCATTTAACAGTATACTTAAAAATGGTTAAAGATGGCTCAGCACCAGTAGCACAGTGATTACAGTACCAGCACATACACCAGAAGCTGGCAGGTTTGAATCCAGCCCAGCTAGCTAAAACAACGACACCTGCAACACAAAATAGCCAGGCGTTGTGGCAGGCGCCTCCCAGCTATGGGAGGCTGAGGCAAGAGAATCGCTTAAGCCCAAGACTTGGAGGTTGCTATGAGCTGTAATGCCACAGCACTCGATCAAGGGCTACATAGTGAAACTCTGTCTCAAAAAAAAAAAAAGTGGTTAAGATGCTGAATTTTACCTTTTGTGAATTTTTTTTTTTTTTTTTTGTAGTGACAGAGTCTCACTTTATGGCCCTCTGTAGAGTGCTATGGCCTCACACAGCTCACAGCAACCTCCAACCTGGGCTTAAGCGATTCTCTTGCCTCAGCCTCCCAAGTAGCTGGGACTACAGGCGCCCGCCACAACGCCCGGCTATTTTTTGGTTGCAATTTGGCAGGGGCCGGGTTTGAACCCGCCACCCTTGGTATATGGGGCCGGCACCTTACCGACTGAGCCACAGGCGCTGCCCCTACCTTTTGTGAATTTTATAATTAAATACTTTAAAAAAAAAAAACCCTCCTGCTTTGGATTGAGCAAATAAAAACTTTTAAAAGGGGACGGTGCCTGTGGCTCAAAGGAGTAGGGCGTGGCTGGGGGTGGCAGGTTCAAGCCCAACCCCGGCCAAAAAAAAACTTTTAAAGGGGGGAAAAATAACAAAGACAAAGGGGAAAAAATCTAAATGCTTCCAGAGAAAAATCATCTGATAATTATATTTCCTTCTACCTCCACTGTCAGACAAAGTTCTTCCCCCCGCCACCCCACCCCCCGCAGACAGAGTCTCACTGTACCGCCCTCGGGTAGAGTGCCATGACGTCACACGCCTCACAGTAACCTCCAACTCTTGGGCCCACGCGATTCTCTTGCCTCAGCCTCCCAAGCAGCTGGGACCACAGGTGCCCGCCACAACGCCCGGCTATTTTTTTTTTTTCTGCAGTTTGGCTGGGGCTGGGTTTGAACTCGCCACCCTCGGCACATGGGGCCAGTGCCCTGCTCACTGAGCCACAGGCGCCAGACCAAGTTCTTTCACTTGTTCCCCATTGTATTTCCAGTACCTAGCTAAGGAGATATCTGTCATCCAATAGTAGGCTCTTAATAGATAAAAGTAAATGGATGAATGCATGCATGCATGAATTAATGCATGATCACAAGTACCAATCTTTGCAGCAACATGCAAGCTATCAAAGGAGTCAGCACCATCTTGTTAAATATTTTCTCCTATGCATTTTGGTTGTAAATATATATTTGTTTGTTTTTTATTTTTTTTCAAACGCCCAGAAGCTAAGCAAATTTTTTTTTTGAGACAGTCTCACTATGTCACCCTTGGTAGGGTGCCGTGGCATTAGAGTTCACAGCAACCTCAAACTCTTGGGCTTAAGTGATTCTCTTGCCTCAGCCTCCCAAGTAGCTAGGACAAGCACCTGCCACAACGCCTGGCTATTTTTTGTTGCAGTTATCACTGTTTAGCTGGCCCAGGCTGGGGTCAAACCTGCCAGTCTTGGTGTATGTGGCTGGCTCCGTAACCACTGTGCTACTGTTGCTAAGCCAGAAATATTTATTTTTGAATTTTATTTTATTTTATTTTTTGGAGACAGACTCTCACCTTGTCGCCCTTGGTAGAATGCCATAGTGTCATAGCTCACGACAACCTCAAACTCTCGGGCTCAAGCAATTCTCTTGCCTGAGCCTCCCAAGTAGCTCGGACTACAGGCAACTGCCACAACACTTAGCTATTTTTAGAGACGAAGTCTTGTTCTGGCTCAGGCTGATTTCAAACCTGTGAGCTCAGGCAATCCACCCGCCTCTGCCTCCCAGAGTGCTAGAATTACAAGCATGAGCCACTGCACCCGGTCTATTTTTGAATTATTTTATTTATTTACTTATTTTGAGACAGTCTCACTGTGTCGCCTTGGGTTGAGTGCTGTCACATCACAGCTCACAGCAACCTCAAACTCTTGAGCTTAAGCAATTGTCTTGCCTCAGGCCCCGGGCCGGGTTCAAACCCCGCCAGCCCTGGTGCATGTGGCTGGCACCCTAGCCTCTGAGCTACAGGTGCCAAGGCGAATTAATTTTTTTAAATGGTAGTGACTAGACAGTGACAAGGATCTCTCACACACTCCCAGGCTAAAGTTGCTGACCATGGGATTTTGAAGAGGAGAGCAAGGGAGCTTGGGCTTAGGCAGCATTCTTCTTTTAGTCAGAAGTTAAAAGGAAACTACACATTCAAGATGGCCAGCAAGAAAGGCAAGAGAAGGAGAGTGAAAGAAAGATTATTTCAGAGATATGAGGAGTTTGTGAAGATCATTCTTTTCCATCCCCTCCAACCCCAGAGCTCATTCTGAACATAAATCATTCTACCTTATTCTATAAACCCAACAGAAGCAGCACCTGTGGGTCAAATGGTAATAATCATAGGGAGGAAAGTACGATGGATAAATTCAATCAGCTAGATTTTCCTCTTCTTTTACATTAAGTAAAAAGTTGCTGGAATGGACACTTAACAATTGTACATTCTTCTGAACCCAGCTGCTTCCCCAGCCAACATCCTAGTTCTCCTAGTCCTGGCTTGGAATACACTGGCTGCAGCCACCGACGGCCACGTCTCTTTGTGAAGAATCATCTTTGCCCTTTAATTTAAGGCTCCATCTCCAAATCCTGCCAAAGCAACTGGTCTCTATTACAGTTTAACTTCTCTGGGGCAACTTAGAGACCTTGAAGAGGAAGTAGAATAAATACCTCGAACTCTGAATAGACATCCTCAACAAGCTTACTCCACCCACTGGCCCCCATTTCAGTTCCTGTCTCCTCTCATTTTCTCCTTCTCAGAGTCCCTAATGGAAAGTTGACGAGCCCCAAGCAATCCCAAATGCCACTCCAGAAAGAGGCAACACACATCATTCCACATAAACTAATTGTAAAACCCTTTATAGTACCTGATTAAAGTCACAAGCCTGTTAAAGGGCAAAAAACCACATCCAGATTGGAAGCCCTTCCCTTACCCACCCCAGTAAGAAAAGGTTTAAGCCTCATTTCTTGGGCTGGGGCTATGGGCATGTGTGCACATATGTGCATGCACCCGCCCGTGCGTTCAGTGTGCTGTGCACCGCTCGAGCTGGGAGGACTGAAAAGAGAAAGGGGGGGCAATAAGGCGGGTTCTCAGCTTGTCTTTAGGAGCTATTTCCAGACCAGGGGACCAAGAAGAGAATATGAGACCACTACAAGGGCAAAAGAAGGAGGAAACAATGTATACAGTCATTTCCCAGACATCCAGGATCCCCGATGCTACTTTGTTCGCTTATCAAAAGCAGAATATTAAGACAAATGTACCCATCTCTCACCAGATGGGGCCTGCTGCTCTCATTCCTTCCTACCTCAGACAGATCCCCAAGAGGATTCACACAGTCTACTACATCCTAAATTCTTACACCTACCTTATCTGCAGTTAGTGTCCCCACCCTAGATGCACCGTATGACGGTGGCCCTTTAGTGTGAAATTCATTGAGAAATCTGGCCTAGGTTCAGAGCATCAGTGACAATAGAATAAATGGCACTTTTCCTCTAATGACCAATTTGTCACATACTCCACCATGTTTGCCTCATCTCCCCAAACCGTTTTCTCTGGGAGGATGGGCAAGAGATGTACGGGGGAGAGGGGCATAATCTAGGAAGGGCTCCACGGGGTGGCCCTGGTGAATCTCACCGCTCTCCCCAAAAGGTAACTTTCCCATTTTACACACAGGTAGAAATATCAAAGCACCCTGCACAAAAATCCCCTTCAACATGCCTATCCATCACCTTAAGTATGTTTAAACACCTCAACCCAGTGCCTTAGGTATACATACAGCCCAAAGACAGAATGGCTCATGGGTGCACTGTCAAGCATCTATGCACTTAATCATTTCTGATTCCCATGGAGCTAACCACAGCTGTTTATTTATTTTAGCTGCTGCTTCTAAACACTTGAATTCTCCTGAGAGAAAGACCCTTCTTCCAGACTCCTGTGGAAGACTGAATAAGGAACCTAAGGTAGGTCCTAAGATCGAATGACCTTGCAGAGCCTCCTCCTTCCTCAAGCCTTAAGCATCTTAAATGATTCCTCTTCTCCTCACTCCTCTTGCCAAAGAACTCAGACCACATAAACAACTCTTAAGCATAAATTTCTGAATTCTCTGATTTCTCTGCTGAGTCTAACTGCATCCAATCAACTAAACTAAACTATCCAATCAAATTTCACTCAGACTTGACATTTGCCATTTCAAGTGGCCAAAACATCTGGATGAATGATTAATTTAACTGAAATTAATTCAAAATGGAAAATAAAAATTTGAAGTCCTCTTTTCCTAAGCAAATGGGGAAAGAATTGACTAGAATTCACTGAACAGACATGACAGAAAGAGAAAGAGAGAAAATGGGAGAGATCTCCACTTCTCCTACCTTTTATTAATTGACTTTTCTCCATGACCCTCCTCCTCTAAGCTCTGAGCAAAATTCCCAGCCATCCCATATCAGACATATTCCTTATATGCCTTTCCAGCCATCAAAATGCCACTTGTCTTATAACTAAACTTGTCCTAAGAGGTCTTGAAAATATCTGCACAATTCAACCCATTCTTTTAATCATCCAGCTGTTTGCTCTGTATTTCATTCAAAAGCAGTTTACTTATAGCCAACCATGCTCCCGAGAGCCTGGATTTCTACAACAGGACCGCATTTCTGATAGTGTTTGTTCTAGTACAGTTACATTTCAGTGTGTTGCAATCAGATTTTCTCTAATTATATTAAAATTATGAGGTCCAGACCTACTTTTCCCTATGATTTACTTGTAATAAACACACATTTTCTGTACTATTTTCCTTTCTTTTTTCTTTTCTTTTTTTTTTTTTTTTTTTGAGACAGTCTCATTCTGTCACCGTGGGTAGAGTGCCATGTCATCATAGCTCACAGCAACCCCAAACTCTTGGGCTCAAGTGAGTCTCTTCCCTCAGCTTCCCTGGGACAACAGGTACCCACAACATCCAGCTAATTTTTTCTATTTTTTAGTAAGCCTAGGGTCTTGCTCTTGCTTGGGCTGGTCTCAAACTCCCAAGCTCAAGCAATCCACCCACCTCAGCCTCCCAGAAAGCTAGGATTACAGGTGTGAGCAATCACAGCCTCTCAACACACATCTTCTATCAGTGTTTTGTGCTTAGGGTGGTAGCTTGTTCCATCCTATTGTATTTATTGCAAACCTATTGTGCTGCAAAGGTAGGAAGCAGGTCTTACAAAGCTGGCTCTGCCAATAGCTGTCAATGCTAGAATGACCCCGTTCCATCCACAGTCCTCTTTGATCAAAATCTGAAGGACAACCCAAGTTCTTGTACTAGGGTGGAGTCACCAGCTGGGGACTAACATAGCTTCCTGCTGACAGTGCCACCTTGCAATGGTTGTTATCAGAGGAGCTATTCACAAGATCAATTTTAGCCAAATCTAATTTTATCAATAACCAAATAATCACACGCTTTGAGCCCATGTTTGAGAGACTTTTCTGGTTTTGACAAGCATTTAAAAAGGTGTAGCCGGTGAGAGGAAAGGTGGCAATGGGTGAGATGCAAAAGTTTATGCTAACATGGATTCAAACACTGGCTGAGATCCTGGGAAAGATCCACAAAGCCTCTCCAGTGGCCAACTGGAGGACCTGTTGCCTATCTTTTCAAGATAAATAAAATCCATCTATGGAACATCTTGTTATTGTTTCAGTCAGCCTTCAGACATGCAGACAGACACAGCCCATTCTGTAAAGATTACAGGTTATTTAAATTGACACTTCCCTCTCCAAGGTTCTGTTCCCCAGGCCAAGGGCCCCTTGGCTGCTGGAAGGGACCAACAGCTACTTGCACCTCCATTTTCTCTCCAGCTACTCCCTCATCCTATCTTCCTTTTTACACTCTTTCTTTCTCTCTCTACCTTTTTTCATTTCACATTTACTCACTTGCCTTTTGCCTTAAAATGGAAAGGTCTTGAGATAGCCCAGCTGCTGGAAAGGGTCTGCGTGCCACAGCAGCCAGGAGAAACCCTCCACGTGGGGAAGCCACTGAGGGATTTGGGGTTGGGGTGTCCCCAGAGCTGAGGCGCGCCAGAGCCCGGGGTCTTAGGGCCCTGGGAGGGGAAGTTTTTCCGGGTGGGGGGCCCAGCCTGTGGATACCCTGGGCCAGGGGCTCGTTAAGAAGAGGAAGGCGGTAGCCCCACGGCAGCGTAGGCGGAGGCAGGGTCTGGGGCGGGGGCAGGGAAGGGTTTGGGCAGCAGGGCTGGCGCGAGTTCTCCAGGAAGAGCCTCCAGCACGGACGCGACTTTCTCTCTCTTTTTTTTTTTTATTGACAAGAGGAAGGGAAGCCAGGCAACCCCGAAAGCAAAAATAGCCTTGCCCTGGCCGACTCCACCACAGTCTAAACACTTGTCTCCGACCCGCTCTCAGGGTGGCTAACAGTGAGCGTCCAGCAGCTCCCCTTTAAAAGAGAAGCGGGAAATCCACCCACCCCATTATCTCCCTCTCTCTCTCCCCCTCCTCCTCTCCGTCTGGAATTTTCAACTCAGGACTAACTCGTCTGATTTCTTCAGCCTCCCCTGCTGCTTTTTTCCTCTCCTTTTCTCAACTCTCCCATCCCAAAATCTAAGCTGCACTTTCTGGAAGACATCAGCCACATTTTAAGAATCTTTTTAAGAGGATGGGGAGCAAACAAGACTGAATTTAAATTCTAACAGCTGGAAAAATGTCTGTTCTTCAAATGCCTTTGGTTCAGACATTCATTCTAAGGACACCATCACCACCACCACCACTCCACAGAGAGAAATCCACAAATCTAACCAGTAAGTAACTCTTCAACACAAAATCTTTAAACAAATAGTACTCGGGGTTCTCCCTCTTTCCACTCAACTAAACCAGATCTGAATTTTAAAATATTCTCAAATTGTATAGTTACTAGCCTGTCTCAATAGTATCTTTGTCAACAGGCTGTTACCCATTAAAGTACAGAATAAATAAACTCTTAAAAAATAAGCCTTAAAAGTACCCACACACATAGAGTCAAATGATATATATTAAGGTAATTTTAAAAGATTAGAAGCTCAGGACCTTCGAATCAAGATTCTTCCAACTGCTAATGTCATGTATTTCATCTCTGAAACATAATTATAAGAAAGAATGTTTTGTTTTTTTCCACCAAAAGCTGTGCCATTAAAACTGTACATTTGGAACAGTTAACTATACTTTAAATAAATTAGTGATGGGAATTGCAGTTCTTTTCCCTTCTTTACGAAAAAGTTCTCCATCTCAGAAACTATTAGGGTAAAACTTCATTTCTCTTAATTTGTGGCAAAAAATAAGGGGTTCTGAAAACCTACAACTCTTCCAAGGGACAGCCAAATATTACTATTCTTAGTTATGTCTCATCTTGATATAACGATCACCCAAATTTTAATAGTTAAGGATTCTCTAGCAGAGAAGAAAACTTGATTTATAAATTTGTGAAGTTTTAATTTCTAGATGGAAATTAAAATGAAGAGAATATGCCCCAGTTTCTACCTTTTCTCTGAACAGTTCAGAAAAACTAAGATTCAACCATTTTTCACTTAATGTAAAGAAAAAAATCTTTTTAACCCAATGCTAAAATATTAATAAAACATTTTTCCTAAAAGGGTCATAAATTGTTTCTACTTTAAGCTTACTTGTTGAAGACTGGTCACATGTATCTTTCACCTCAGATGAGTTATAAACTTTCTTTTTGATTTGGATACTAATCCATAATTATAAGCCCTTAAAGTAATAATGCCTGAAAAATCCTCCTACTCCAGTTTTTCATTCCCTTGTTTTTTTATTTTTAACTCCCCTTCATTTTCAGCCCAAAAATATAAGGTTTTCTCCCCTCATTAAATGCAAACCCATTTCTGAAAGCAAATTTTTTAGCTCGTTTTAAAAACATTTAGTGAACCAATTATTTCTTCAGAAGCTCCACAAACGATTTCTTCAAATAAAATTTAAAATATTTGTGGCCATTTACAAGACATCCCCTTCACCAAGCTTCTACGTTCAGAAATTTAAATGAATTGAAATCAAGTTTGAACACTTTTGAGAGTTCTCACGCCTGTATAAATGGTTATAAGACCAATTTTTGTTTAATAGCTAGAAAGTTAAGGGACAGTGTTAGCCCACATCGTTTTAAGTCAACTTACAAGGAAAAAAATCACCATTAACCTGCCTAAAGAAATCACCAAACTTAAATACATTTTGCCTAGAGAAGTTAATGCAGTGCATCCCTTCATTTTTTAATTTAACAGCAACATTTTATTTTTGATGACAATTGACAAATATGGTATCTTTAGGCTACATTCCTCTAGAAAAAGACACACCACAGTGGCAAGTGTAACAAAAATTTAATTCCCTTAAAAAGCAAACATTTACCTGAGTAAACAACTCACACCTTCACCTCAACTACTGTTAAGTCTCTCAGAATAAAAACATATATAAACTCTTTCCACAACTGTTTTAAAAAATTCTTTTGGTTGTTCTCCTTTGTTCCAATATTTGACAGTGAATACATACAAATTCTCAACAAAAAGCCAAAGTGTTAAATCAAAATCCAATACTGACTTGGAGTCTGGAAGTTGACCTCAGAGAAATTTTATGTTGTGCATTTTAAAAATTCAAACCAATTGCTGTTTTCAGTTTGAATGTATAGTTTCCAGTCTCTTGAGTTCTTAAAAAGGTACAAATCATATTTATCAAATAGATTATTCAAAATGAGAACAAAATATATTAACACTTCAAAATCAGAGTTGCTCAGAGGTGACTATTGAAACATATCTTTTGTTTGATTTCCCCTTTAAAAAAAAAAAAGTGAAGTTGTTAGGTTTTCATGAATCACAATTCATCTGGAGGTGAGTGCATCCAGAATTCTCTTCTATGTTCATCGGTGAAAATATTATCTATGGAGTATATGCATAGTCACAATATATACAGTTTTCATTTCACTTAGAAGGTTGGTCATAACCAACTAGTTCCTGTTCTGTACATCCATGAGATTGAAAGAGCCATTAACAAATCTAACTGAAGAAAAAAAAAAAAACTTTTCAGACACAAGCTAAGGACACATACCACAACATGCTTCCTCAAAGAACACAAAATGACAGAGCAAACTGACTTAATGCAAATAAACTTTTTTAAATCCTGAGACTTCAAAAACTGATTCATTCTAGAAAAATGAAGTGCCTTCTCATCATCACCCAAAATAAAAAGAAAAGAAAACAAAATTGAATGAATGTTTAGACCAAAACATTACTTCAGGAAGGGGTAGAAAACACAAAAGATCTAATTTAATATGGGTGTGGACAGGGAGATTTTTTTTAAACCAGTCATCTCACAAAACCCCCTCCCCATTCCAACTCCAAAAAGAGCCCTCAGTAGTGCATTTTGGAGGGAACAAGAATGAGCCTAGAAAAGGCTTAAAAGCAAGCAGATGGCTTGGGAGAAAAAGATCCACAAATACCGGGGACCATGAAAATTAAAATATAAATGTTTTGAGTTCCATTTCATCACATTTTGCTGTTTCTCTTACATTTCACTTCATTCCCTTTAAAATTTAAACCATCCTCAAGAGCACAAGAAAAAAAATGTCCACATATTTCAGAATGCCAGTTATTCTGGATACTTTTCATCAATTCAAATATCATCTACTCAATGCTGGTGTCAGTGTCATTTTGTTTCTCTTATTCTCATCTCCAGGAAATGTTTCAAAATAATAAGACTTCTTCCTTTGGATTTTATTGCTTCTTTATTCCTAACTCAAATTGCCTTTCCAATAACAGTATTTCAAGCATTTAAGGTTAAATCACAAGCTCTATAACTGTAGTAACAAGCCATATTGATCATCTATCGATACAATGGTCTCAAGTTACTTAAATATCTCAAACTGAAGGACTGAACAGATTTCATCTCCCATTCAACTTCCTAGATCCTTTTAAGTGCCCCCCCAAAGTCACCCCACCCTCCACCTTCCCACCCAAAAAAGGCCATGGACTATTCTGAAAGTCAGCATGTTTCCAGCTGAAATGGGGGGGTGGGCAACTAGCACCATGAGTGCAAACTCTGCACTGTCAACATGTTTAAAGTCTATTTGAGAAGGTAGAAAGACTGCCCTTAAACTTCCCAGCCAGAGTGCTAGGAAAGATTTCAGAATTCAATGAATGATTTGAAATCCACTGTGAATTTTCAGGAAGCATGATGAAGGTACCCCATTTTGCTGAAAGAGCATAGAGGGTATTGGAATGAACACACACACACACACACACACACACACACACACACAACCATTCATCCACGGAGTTCTAGACCCTCCAAAGAGCCCCAGCTCACAGCCTGAACACAAAGATCTCACCCCAGATGGTCCCCTGGTAACAATGGCCTGAAGGAGTGGGGGTAGGGGGCTCAAAAAGGATAGTACAGCTAAGACATATTCTTTGGAAAATCCAGTTGGGGCGGGGTTGAAGGGAGGGTGGTGATGTGAGATATGAGGGACTGTGGGTCTGTGGAGAAAAGTCTTTGCCTGTTGCAAAAATTTAAGTAAAGCACAAACAGGGTATTGGGGGGGGGTGGGCAGGAAACTCCACTTCCTCCAAGGAGTAGGAGGATTCCCCCCAATCCATTTAAGAATTATGGTGTAAAAAGGGTGGGATAAACAGAGAAATTGAGGCCTGCTGGAAAGTTGCAGAAATCGCCATGAGTCTGAACTCTTCTTAAGATTTTAAGCTTCCCCACAAAAAACGGCCCCACACCTTGTACAAAATCAACAAGATTTCTCCCCTATTGGTCCCCTCTCCCGGTTAATTCTACAAGTAACATCTTTTAGCCCACCCTGGCCCCAACTTTTTTTTTTTTAACAAGCTGTAAACCACCCATTACAAGATCTTGGCCAATCTTCCCTCCCTGCCCCCAACATCCGGAGTTGGGGGTGGGAAGGCCAGTAATGGGTTTCTTCCACTGGAGACGCTATGGACCCCTGAACACAGCCTCTCCACCCCCCCACCCCCCCCCAGAGAAGAGCTCTTTCCTACCTTTGTTTTTTGGGGACCGAATGTTCAATCTCTAGGCGTTTCCCTTGTAATTCTACTTTTCCTAAAGATGAAAAAGAAAAACATTAATATGAGAGCGTGAAAAGGGGCCGAATGAGAAGGGTCTGGGGACACTAGGGTAATTCAAGAGTTACAGAGATTCGTGATCTTCCTGAGAATCCAGGCAGTGGCTTCCGCCCCTGGACGGGAAAAGGTTGCTCTAGGAATAGTGGAATCTATAACTTCGTTGTTTTCTTAATTTTTGTTTTGTTTTATCACTGAGCCTTGTTTAGAGAATGATCCTGGAAGCCCAATTTGAGAAAGGCGCGAGATCATTTGTGTGAGCGCTGCCTGTCCGGCTCCCAGATGTGTGCAGAAGGAGCCAGGAGGAACGGCTCCCCATTTCTCAGAAAGTGGGGGGTGGGGCCGGTGTGCAGAATGAAACTTTATTTTTCTGTTGGGCCAAGAAGAAGGGCTTCAGGTCGTGGGGCGGTCACCTGTCGGGGCTGGCTGTGAAGGAGAGGACCTGGGAGAGCCGAGCGGGGCCTGGCGGGGAGAGTCCCTCGCGGCCGCCGCGCGCGCCTCTCGGCCCAGCCTGGGCGTCTCGGGAAGCAGCATGGCGACCCGGCGCCGCCGCCGCCGCGCCACCCCGCTCACGCCCCACTTTCAAATCAAAATGGCTCAAGCCCCAGGCCCTGGGCGGAAGGCGGGACCCCCTTCCTCCCCAGTCCTGCGGAGTGCTGCAGTCCCAATAGAAACCCAGGAGATCCGACGCGGTGCGGGGACTCCCTTCAACGTTTGGAAAGGCCTAAAACTGAGAAGGGGATCTGGGGGCGTACAAGCTGGGGGGCCGTCCAGCAGCGGATAAGGAGGGGCTGGATGTGGGATTAACGTCCAGCCTGGGGTCGTCTCTGCCACCCCCCCCCACTACAGCCAAAGGGGGCTCCCGCGCTGTCGGTGGGAAGGGGGGGTGAAAGGAACCCGGAGCTGCTCTCGCTCTGGGAGGCGGCGGTGAGGAAATCCCGGGTATTTCTGCGCGCAAGGGTGGGGGTGTGCTGTGCTAGGGTTGGGGGCGTCGAAGGTAGGTCGAGGGTCGGCACCAAAGCCAAGGAAGAGGGACAGAGGAGTTGGCGGGCCAGAAAACAGGAGGTGCAGGTCTCCGTTGTTCAGGGATTTCGTTGTGTTTTTTTCGGGGAGATGGCTGTGCTCTTACCGGAGAAAGTTTCGATGGCCTTCATCGCCCAGTGCTCGTCGGGGCAGTCCACGAAGGCGTAACCGGATTTGACCAAGAACTGACCGCTGTAGGATATCTTGTGCTCCGCAAATACTTTCTCCAAGTCCGCGGGGGTCACGCTCTCGTTTAGGTTGCCGATATAAAGCTTGTTCATGGTGGCGGTCTCAGGGCAGGACGCGGTCCCGGACAAGGCCAAACGAGCGTGCGCAGGCGGTGAGCCTCCTAGGCCTAGAGGCGGGGAGGCCGGCGGCAGGAGCCGCAAACTTTCTTTGCACCCCACCCCTTAAGTTGTCCGGAGCCCTGGGTTGGGAAGGCGGCCTGAGGGCGCGCAGAGGTAGCGGGAGAGTTGGAGGAGAAGTGCCCGCGGCACGCAGGGAGGCGGACTACGCGACGCTGCTCCTGCCCTTCTGTCCGAAACCCCTCGGAGCAGGCTAGTGTGTCACGTTTCTCCGCGGCCGCCCCGGAGCCGCCTCTAAATAAAATCGACTTGAAAAAAAATGGAGCGGAAAAAAAAAAAAAGGCAAAGCCACGTGGTGACAGCCCCCACCCACCCTGCAGGGGAAGACCCCCGACGCCAAAGGGCCCCTCGGCCCTCAGGCCAAATCCAACAATCTCCCGCCTGGGGGTGGGGGACTCACCTCACCCCTGGGGTAAACTGGGCCAGTGGGGGCAGCGTCTCCGAAGCTCTACTCACCCCCTCCCCTTTGCGAGAACCTGGCCCCTAGGGAAGCGCCCAGCCCCCACCCATCCTCCTACCCGGGCCAGAACTGGGGGAGGGTGGTGGAGCCCAGAATCTCTGTCTTTAAGAGTAAAATGTACGGTTATTTTTTAATTCGGGGGGGGCGGGGTTACCCACCCCACCTCGGTTAACTGCTAGCGACTGACAGGCGGGGGACGGCCAAGACAGACAAAGAGAAGCCGAGGACTCTGGGGTCTTCAGGAGGGGGTCGCAGGAGCTGATGATTTAAAAAGAAAGGCGCCTTTCCCCGAGATTTTTTAATGAGGGGGTCTCTGCCTTCCCACCGCAACTCCACAAGACTCCTCTGCCTCAGGGGGTCCAGGACCCGATCACACTACGAGTGCGGGACCGGGAAGCTGGACACCGGGGTATTGCGGTTAGGAACGAGGGAGCCGCAGGAAATCGTGTTTCAGGATCCCCATCGGAGACAGGGTGGCTCTCCCGGAGTCCGGCTATTAAATGATAACCTTTCGGGGTCCTGGGGGAACGCGCGGTTCTGGCCCGAGATGACCCCGAGAGAAGGAAGAAGGGTGGTAGCTGGGACTAAAGCGAGTGGACCAAAGGGGGAGGTCTCAGGGAGGGAGTGACCGGGTGGAGATCCCAATGCTCCCCTTTTCCCTTCCTGACTAGGAGGCGGACAGGTGGAGGCCAATGCGCCTGCTCCATTCGGGACTCCGACTGCGGCTCTCCTAGAGCTGGGTTCGGATCTCCGAACTTTGTTTAGGGTGCGGGATTCGGATCTAGGAAGGCGGGAGAGGGGCGGAGGGCTGGGGCCGGAGCACGAAGCCCCGCCCACGTCCCCAGGTCAGACCTGCGGGGGGAGGGGGTAATTTCCGCTCCAGGAACTGGGAAACTAGGGGCTGGAGCTTAGAGGAGGGGGCGACGGCCCCTCCCCCGTCCGTTCCTGGGGAGGGGGAAGTGGATCCGCCCTGGTCCCTTCCCTCGGCTTTGACCAACTCGTTCCGGATCCTCCAGCTCCTGGAGCCGGAGGGAAGGACCCGACTGGGCAAGGGGCGACACGTGGGCTGTCGCACCCCCTTTGGGCGGTGGGGGAGGGGGCGGCGGCTCGCCGCGCGTTTAGGAGTCCCGGATACGCGGCGGAGAGCGGGACGCGCGCTCCACGCGCAAGCCCTGGATCGCGGCAGCACGGCGAGCAAGGCCAACGAGTTTCTAGCGGCTGGGGCTGGGATGGCGCCAGGGAGGAGCGGAGAGCGCGGCCGGGGGACCCCAGAACCCCTCTTGCCCAGGGAACGGGATAAAAGTGGGGGTCGACCCCCAGAAATTCCGGAGTCTCCCTTAACTAGGTGGAAATTGGGGTCTTACTCGGGGTTCGGAGGGAGGGAGAAAAATTCTGTCCGGGCACCAGTGCTGCGAGGGTAGGTGAGGAAGGGGGTCACTCTCCCCTTCCCCAGTCCCCGACCCCATTGTCTCAGTCGCCGGCTGCCCGGGCCGACTCCGCAACACGTGTTGGCTACATCAGTATGAATGCTTTGAATTTTTTTATTGTTATTATTTTTCATTTGCTGAGCAGTGAGCTGACTCCGACTTCAGCTCACCGCTTTTCTGCCGAATGATTTTACACCCTTCAAAAGTCGGGAGTTAAAAGACGACATGCAGCACCTTTGTCCCCTCCCCATTTTCCCGGCGCGCTGAAAAGAAATGGGGCTGGGACGTGGGGGCGGGGAGGACTTCCAAATCGGTTTCTCTGTCTCCTCCACCACCTTAGAGCCCACCCTCCCAAATCAGCATTCTGTTCTAGCCAGCCACGTGTTTGTCGGGTTTTTATTTTTGTGGTATTTTTCTTCCTGTGGAACAACAGGAATTAAAATACTATAAGCTACCGGTTGTGGATTAGAAAAAGAATGTTTTCTGTCCAAGGTGGGAGACGTCTGTGTCTCACCCCACATCTCCGACCCTCCCCCCATCTGACCCTTAAAATTTAGTCAGCTCTTGATCACAAACATACTTTTAAAACAAACCAATCCAATGAGCTATAAACGGTGCTTGCCACATAGTAGGCTCTCAGTAGACATTTTTTAAAATGAACAGCAAGCTTAACACAATCTGCAGAGAAAAGAGAATTCAGGAAAATTAGAGTCCAGAAAAAAAAACAAATTATCTGGCCAGAATGTGTGGGTCTGTTGCCCGGGAACTTTTCTTGGTGATGTGTGTGGACTTTTGAAAGGACCAAAAGATGGTCTCAAAAAGCCTGTTGTATTTCTTGGCCTTTTCCTAAATAGGAGTCCCAAACTCCTTAAATCTGTTCTGTTATATTGGGGAACAAGGATGAGGGCAAGTAGGCAGAGCATCCCAGTTCCCAGAAACTTTTAAGTATTGTTTCCTTCACTTAATTTGAATCTTTAGGTACTAATAAAAAGCACTTCTCAGATTTTCTCCTTTTCCCTGGGGGGCATATCCACTACTCCATCTCTTCACTCCCAAAACAAGTTAACCCCCACAAAAGTCTCAATCCAGACTTCTAAATTCCTGTCAAATGAAGCCCACCTTTTCCTCTCTTAGATTCTAAGGGGAAATTTTTTTTTAATTAATTGAATTCAGTTCACCTTTAGGCTGATTTTTTTTTCCATGTAAAAATATAATAGAAGCCTAAATGTTAGCTGAAATTAGTTTTTAACATGACAAGAAGAGAAAACATAAATTTACTAGAACAGTCTACTATTTAAAAATTCTTGCAAGTTATTTAACTAAAAATGTATCAATTATTGCTAAATTGAAACTGGCTAATTCTTTTTTTTAGTAGTTCTTTTTTTAATCAGCTGTTTCACTGAATTCTAATCCTCTCCACACCCCCTCCCCCCCCAAAAAAGGGCTTATGTGTGTATAATCAGAAGCTGCAAAGGCTGCAAGAATACAAGAGAGAGAGGAGGCAACTGGGGTGAGATACAGATCTTTTTAGCCCCCAAATCAGTTTTGCCTCAATGACCTGGCTATTTTAGGCTGAGGTTTGGGGGACTAAATGATGTTGATTGATGCTTTAACTCTCCCCTCTGAGAGAGCTCAGCACTCAGTTTAACCTGAAAGAAGAGTTATTTCTTGTCAAGACTCACATTCCTAGGTTAAAGACACAAATGGGCAGACCTGGAGTACCATAACTTTTCATTTTCCTTTCCTTCTTTTAATATTAAGGGAAACTAATAAACATTGTATTTACAATTTTTTCTACACTGCTTCTTTGGGAAAGATGAATCTTCAATGCAGAGTTACATTTGTGTAAGAGTTAAACATACAGCTGCAGGATAAATTGTTCTTTTTCTGAAAAATAACAATAATTACGTTATATGACGTATGTATACTGTGTAGCCTATGTAATATAATAATAATTATTATTGTACTTCTCTCTCTCCTGATTCTTTTCCTCCTCTTTCATTTTTCCTGGAGAGCTGTTACAGAATCACTTCCCCTCTGAATTCAGAAACACTGAAACTTGACTCTATTTTAAAGATAGGATTCTGATCCATTTTCCTTTAGTGTGAACACAAATATATGCAGAGAAAAACAATTTAAGAGGATAAAAAAATTTTTTCAAACATGGGAAGTAGAAGATTAAAAAATTCCACCAGTGGCATACAAAATTAATTTTACACACAGCTATGATTTAATAAAAAAAAAAAAGAAAAAAAATACAGTTTTCCATCTCAAAAAAAAATTAATTTTACTTAAAATGTTTCTTTCCAGCATTTGTCCATTTAAAAGAGTTTTAAACTTTCTCATTTTTGTATCTTAATTTTTTACTTACTTTTGTACCATAATCATATTCCCATGCTGCCTCAATTGTTTTCATAAATATCATTTTAATTCAGCCCAATTAATGTATATAAATAGTAAATCCTTATTTTTAGATATATTACATCAAATGTTTTATTTTATTTGGATTAACTCCTTTGGATAAATCCCCAAAATGTATATTGCATTTTAAATCTCACATTTATCAGTGACTTTTCTGTTTTAAAAGTTCAGCATGTTTTACAAAAGAAAGGACAAAAAAATAAATGGAAAGCAGTTAGGAGAGAAATACACTAAAATAGAATGTATTGTGTTTTATTTTCTAATGAAACAATCAATTTAGGAATAAAATTATGGTTGCTACAAAATATAGAAAAAGAAATTTTCACATTTCTTAATATATGGCTACTTTGACTTCAGGGTTCTAAAGCTTTTGGAGAAGTGTGTTTGGTTTTTATATAATTTATTTTGTTGTTGTTTTTGTTGCTTGCTTGTTTTTTTATTGTTACTGCCTTGGAATGTTTTGTTTCTTCCTGCAACTTGAAGTCTTAGTGTTCTTTTAAATGCCTATAAACTTTGAGAATGTGTAAATTAGTTCTAGTTTAAAAGGACATGCAGCTTTTTCTCCTGTCAAATAAATAAGGATAATTATGTGTTTAGGATATCTCACAAAATGTAAGAAAAATGTAAGCAGGAATGAAAATTTTCCTCCTTCAAATTTCATTCATTTAAAAGAGTTCAGTGTTTAAAACCTCAAAAAGAAATGTATTTATTCCAGAGACAGAAGGGACTGAAGAGGGAAAAAAAGAACAATTATTTGTTTTTCTGTGAGTCTCACAGTGTTTGACAAAACCTCTCAATTTTTTGTTGATTTTCTGTTTTGGCTCAGATTTGCAATGTAGAAAGTCTTAGATGAGAAAGAATCATTTATTTTATTAACTTTAAAAGTGGATGTTTCCAAATTAATTTTGCTAGTAAATTAAACTACTGCACTCAGCCCCTATTGACTGGCATATATAGAAGAAATGGTCATTAACATTCTTCACACTACACTCTTACTGCCTTTTACAATTTTTTTACTCCAAAATCATGTAGTTAAAGGATAATGAACAATTTTGTTTAGTCCCTACAGCACAAAATGCAAACTAGATCAGTGATTCTTTTGGTGGAAAATTGTATAATTCAAGAAAAGACAAAGAAATAAATGTTATTTTTCAAAATAAAGCAAATAATAAAAAGCAACAAAAGAGAAGGAATTCATATCTAAATATCATTGAAGGCAGAAATCTTCAGTGAGATAATTTTGTTTTTAAAAACTACATACCTTCTAAGTATTTAAATTATTTTAATTCAAAATGAATCCATAACAATGTCAAACTCCATGAGGTTAATTTGATTTTAACCACACAACATGTATGCATTTAAAGACTAAAAGAATTTTTCTAGCTGAAAAGTAAATTATTTTTGTTTGCCTTTAAAAATTTTTACTCCTGATGATAAAATTAATTGATTTTACTCCATTTCAAAGTTAAGAGTTTTTTTTTCCTCAGGAGCTGCTGCAAATAGTTCAGAGTACCTCAGGAATATTGCTGCAATAGTTTTTTATTTTTCTAAGTTTAAAAGACTAAGACATGTATTATTTACTAGTATTTCATTGCCAAAATATTCACTGAACACACTTAAATCTGTCTTCATATACAAAGCAGGTTTACAAAGAAAAGGCATTCAGCCTAATAATTTTTTTTTTTAAGAAAAACTGGTTGTTTAACTAAACAGATATAATTCTAAAAGTGATTTCTGATGTTCATGAGTTAACAATCTAGAAAGAATTTGAGCTCACCCACCTCTCCTATAAACTTTCAAAACATATATATTATTAGGACAACTGAATTTCCACTCTTAAACATAACCTAAAAATACTGGGTGAGCATTTATATGATAAAATTATGGAGTACATTTTTAAGATTTTCTTTTCATTCCTAAAATGTGTTTATAAAGTGTGTAGAAGCAAATATCAGGATTATTTCTAAATTTTGAAAAGAGGTTTCTGATCCCTCCTTTTTCCTACCTTCTTCATCCTCCTGCCCCTCCCCCTACCACTCCCCTCTCTCTTCCTCCCCCTCCCCTTTTGTTCCTCCATTTTTCTTCCTGCTCCCGACACTGTCAATTCCTTTCCTCCTCCCCCTTTACCTTTACCCTCTTTTCAATTTTTCTTTTTCCTTTGTTGCATCTCTGCCCCTTTTATCTCTTCTCCTTTGCCTATGACCCTCAACTTATTTCTTCCCTCTTTTTAATTGATAAACCTATCCAAACTTTCTGTCCTTTTTCCTCTGTTTCTCCCACTATCAGTAACTTATTCCCATTCAAACTGTTATTTCTAGTGCAGGGGAAGGGTTCAGAGATGCCTTCGTTGTTTTATACACCAAACGGGGAAATTTGGTATGTTTTTGAGGAGAATCCCAGGGTGATTCAGACCCTAGAGCTCCCCGACCCCAGGACTCCCTGTTTTTATGTGCTGAACATTCACTAGGCACTTCTTTGTATTACTTTTCTGTGTTTTGTGTTGCTTGTAAGTAATTTTGTTATTAGCATTTTATGTATCAAATCCTTGAGGGCAAAGACTAGATATTGCCCAGAGATTCTAACACAAGGCTGAAAGATGTCCAGTAAAAATACATTGACTAAGACATGATCAGCGTGATCAGATAAGATGCTGCATTTAAGTCTGAACGTGTCTTTTTTTTTTTTTTTAAATAAATACAACACATTCATCAGATGAAATATATGTAAATTTAGCCCAGCCCAGCGGCATGTGTTTGTAGTCCCTGCTACTGGGAAAGCTGAAGAGGATCTCTTGCAGCCAGGAGTTTGAGGCTGCAGTGTACCGTGTGAGTAGTCATCACACTCCAGCCTGGGCAGCATAGCGAGACCCCCTCTCTTTGATAAAACAAGAAAAAGATAAGGAAATAAATACAGGTAAGTGTAATAATTTAAAAGGCTAATTAGCATACATCAAGAAGTGCAACCAAGGGGCATCTCTGAGATTATTACTCCTAAATTCTATGCCCGTAACAGTCCTATGCCTAATGTCAGTTAATCAGCACACTTTCCCCCTGTTTTTGGTCATGATAACTCAGAATTCTCCTCAACTCAGGGCTTCAGGCAGTATGGCAACCATCAGTGTCCCACATCGCTTTGCCATTCTGATTTGCCCTTATGCCCCACAGCCAGGATGACAGTCTCCAGGTGGGAAACTACATACACCTGCCAAGAGTCTCTTAGAGTTTCCTTCTTAGAATGCAGCTAGCACCCCATTAACTAGGTAAAGATTTGCCATTCTGTATGTCATCCAAAGCAAAAACATCATTCCAAAACAAGCTTCTCTTGGGAGGCTGAGGCAAGAGAATCGCGTAAGCCCAAGAGTTAGAGGTTACTGTGAGCCATGTGACGCCACGGCACTCTACCCGAGGGTGGTACAGTGAGACTCTGTCTCTACAAAAAAAAAAAAAAAAACAAGCTTCTTCTCAGTAACCCCTAGGCTGTCTAGCCCTTGCCCATAGCAGATGTTTACTACATGTCCTAGCTATCAATACTGCTATGAACAGTCAAAAAGAAGGCAAACCAATTTTACAGCAGGCTAAATTAAAACTGAAATTAAGCAGGACATGAAAATAGTAAGGTTGGGGTTTTTTTATTTATAATACACATTACTAGGAAGAATATAGTGAAATCAAAACATTCTATATTTCTGTGTGGGAGAACAATTTTAAACATCAGAAACTTTTAAAAATTCATACTGTCTTACTTAAAAATTAACTTTTCTATCCAAAATCCAATATGTAAAAAAAAAAAATTGCTGTGAGCTGTGACGCCACAGCACTCTACCCAGGGCAACACCTTGAGACTCTCTCAAACAAACAAACATCATATCTTAAAAAGAAATGAAATTCTGGGTGGTGCCTATGGCTCAGTGAGCAGGGTACTGGCCCCATATACCGAGGGTGGTGGGTTCAAACCCAGCCCCAGCCAAACTGCAACAAAAAAATAGCTGGGCGTTGTGGCGGGCGCCTGTAGTCCCAACTACTTGGGAGGCTGAGGCAGGACAATCGCGTAAGCCCAGGAGTTGGAGGTTGCTGTGAGCTGTGTGATGCCGTGGCACTCTGCTGAGGGCAATAAAGTGAAACTCTGTCTCTACAAAAAAAAAAAGAAAGAAAGAAATGAAATTCTGATCCCTGCTTAGTCATGGGCAAAACCTAAAAGCATTATGCTAAGTAAAATAAGCCAGACACAAAAGAACAAATATCCTATGGTTCTTAATTAGTGCAAAGTTTCAATTGAGAATAATGAAATTCATGAGATGGAGAGTGAGGTGGTTGCATGATAGTGTGAATGTACTTAATACTACTGAATTTTAGGCTTGAAATAGTTAAAATTGTAAATTTGTTGGGTCTACTTTATCATAATTTTTACAAAGCAAAAGAAGTGGAATTGGCTTCTTCAAAATCTAAAAAGAAAAAAGCTAACAAACATGTATTATTTATAACTATTAAGACGAAAATCTATTCACCTTGTTCAAAAATAGAGGAATATTCAAGTAACTCACTTGATGGAATAACTATTATGTTCAAAAAGGGTTTAGAAAATTTTGAGGAAAATGTTACCAAATAAAGCACAACACAAAATTGAATATTTGTATTCATATAGTTCATATGATTGGAACCTTTTTTTTAAAGCTAAATGTGCACACAAGATTAGAAATTACCCTACAGAAACTCTTGCACATTGGTATCCAGAAACACGTACAAGAATATTCCCAGCAGCATTGTTTATAATAATGAAACTAGAAACTGTACAAATGTTCATCACCAGGAGAACAGATGAGCAAAGCCTGGTATAGTCATGCTACGAAGCACTACCGAGCAAAGCCAATGAATGAACTTCACCAACAGGTTCCAACTGGAACGAATCTCATAATGTTGATCAACAAAAACCTAGGAAGCTGGGCGTGTCAGTGGGTATCTGTGTCAGTGAGTACCTGGGGAGGCTGAGGCAGGAGGACTGCCTGAGCCTAAGAGTTCAAGTGTAACCTGAACAATGTAGTGAGACCCTCAGCTCCAAAAATAATTAATTATTTTAAAGACTTAGGACTGGGCGGTGCCTGTGGCTCAGTGAGTAGGGCGCCGGCCCCATATGCCGAGGGTGGCGGGTTCAAACCCAGCCCCGGCCAAACTGCAACAAAAAAATAGCCGGGCGTTGTGGCGGGCGCCTGTAGTCCCAGCTGCTCAGGAGGCTGAGGCAGGAGAATCGCGTAAGCCCAAGAGTTAGAGGTTGCTGTGAGCCGTGTGACGCCACGGCACTCTACCGGAGGGCGGTACAGTGAGACTCTGTCTCTACAAAAAAAAAAAAAAAAAAAGACTTAGGACTGAAAAAATATACTTATTATGGTTCTATTTAGATAAGTTCAAAATTGTGCAAAACTAAACAATATGCTGTTTAGGAATACATTGAGAAGAGATAAAATTTTAAGGAAAATAATGATAGGCTCGGCACCTATAGCATAGTAGTTATGATACTGGCCACATGCACCAAGGCTGGCAGGTTCAAACCCAGCCCAGGCCAGCTAAATAACAATGACAACTGCAACGACAACAAAAAATAGCTGGGTGTTGTGGCAGGTGCCTGTAGTCCCAGCTACTTGGGAGGCTGAGGCAAGAGAATCACGTAAGCCAAAGAATTGGAGGTTGCTGTGAACTGTGATGCCAAGGCACTCTACCAAGGGCAACATAATGAGACTCTGTCAAAAAAAAGACAATAAGAAAATAATGATAATCCAAAATTCCAGAGTGTGGTTAATTCTGGGGAAGTAGTACAGGGCTGATTGCAGAGGGACACAGAGGGCACTTCAAAGACATTGAGAATGTTCTAGTTCTCAATCTGATTGGTAGCTATGCAGTGTTTATTTTATTCTTTTTTTTTTTTTTTTTTTTTTGTAGAGACAGAGTCTCACTGTACCGCCCTCAGGTAGAGTGCTGTGGCGTCACACGGCTCACAGCAACCTCTAACTCTTGGGCTTACATGATTCTCTTGCCTCAGCCTCCCGAGCAGCTGGGACTACAGGCACCCGCCACAACGCCCGGCTATTTTTTTGTTGCAGTTTGGCCGCCACCCTCGGCATATGGGGCCGGCGCCCTGCTCACTGAGCCACAGGCGCTGCCCCTATTTTATTCTTAAAACTGTACTTGTAAATTTGATATTATCTTTGTTTTCTTTTTTTTTTTTTTTGTAGAGACAGAGTCTCACTTTATGGCCCTCAGTAGAGTGCCGTGGCCTCACACAGCTCACAGCAACCTCCAACTCCTGGGCTTAAGCGATTCTCTTGCCTCATGATATTATCTTTGTTAAATATAAATATTTCATAATGAAAACTAATTGGAATAACAAAAAGTCTAGAAAGAAATTGGTTTTTTTTTTGTAGAGACAGATTCTCACTTTATGGCCCTCGGTAGAGTGCCATGGCCTCACAGCTCACAGCAACCTCCAACTCCTGGGCATAAGCGATTCTCTTGCCTCAGCCTCCTAAATAGCTGGGACTACAGGCACCTGCCACAACGCCCAGCTATTTTTTTGGTTGCAGTTCAGCGGGGGCCGGGTTTGAACCCGCCACCCTTGGTATATGGGGCCGGCGCCTTACCGACTGAGCCACAGGCACCGCCCTAGAAAGAAATTGTTAACAGTGATTGTCTTTGGGGCGGCGCCTGTGGCTCAGTGAGTAGGGCGCCGGCCCCATATGCCGAGGGTGGCGGGTTCAAACCCAGCCCCGGCCAAACTGCAACAAAAAAATAGCCGGGCGTTGTGGCGGGCGCCTGTAGTCTCAGCTGCTCGGGAGGCTGAGGCAAGAGAATCACGTAAGCCCAAGAGTTAGAGGTTGCTGTGAGCCGTGTGACGCCACGGCACTCTACCAGAGGGCGGTACAGTGAGACTCTGTCTCTACAAAAAAAAAAAAAAAAAAAAACAGTGATTGTCTTTGGCTTGGAGAACACTAGTGGTCTCTCTCTCTCCCTCTCCCTCGCCACCCCACCTCATCTGTTTCACTCCCTCTTGACTCATAGTTTTCAAATTTTCTGTACTGAGTCTAGTATATGTCTATAACAAACTATGAAAAAGTCAAATCAAGCCAGGCATGGTGGCTCACACCTGTAATCCTAGCCCTCTAGGATGCTGAGATGTGTGGATTGCTTGAGTTCATGAGTTCAACACCACCTTGAGCAAGAGTGAGACTCTGTTTCTACTAAAAATAGAAAAACTAGCCAGGCAGGGCGGCGCCTGTGACTCAAGGAGTAGGGCGCCAGTCCCATATGCCAGAAGTGGCGGGTTCAAACCCAGCCCCGGCCAAAAACCACAAAAAAAAAAAAAAAAAAGAAAGAAAAACTAGCCAGGCACTGTGGCAGGCACCTGTAGTCCCAGCTACTAAGGAGGCCGAGGCAAGAGGATCTCTTGAGACCAAGAGTTTGAGTTTGCTGTGAGAGAGGATGATGCTACAGAACTCTACCCAGGGCAAGTAGAGTGAGACTCTGTCTCAAAAAAAAAAGAAAGAAAGAAAAAAAGAAAAAATTACCCAGGTGCTGTGGTGTATGCCTGTAGTTCCAGCTACTCTAGAAGGCTGAAGGAGGATTGCTTGACCCAGAAGTCTGAGATTGCAGGGAGGTATGACAATGCCTCTGCACTCTAGCTCAGGCAATAGAGTGAAACACTGTCCAAAAAATAAATAAATAGGCCGGGTGCTGTGACTCATGCCTGGAATCCTAGCACTCTGGGGGGCCGAGGTGGGTGGGTTGCCTGAGCTCACAGGTTCAAGACCAGGCTGAGCCAGAGTGAAACCTCATCTCTAAAAATAACTGGGCATTGTTTCAGGTGCCTGTAGTCCCACCTACTTGGAAGGCTAAGGCAAGAGAATTGCTTAAGCCCAAGCATTTGTGGTTGCCATGATCTGTGACACCATGGCACTCTATCCACAGCAACAAAATAAGACTCTGTCTCAAAAAAAAAAAAGAAGAAGAAGAAGGAGAAGGGCCAGCAGTGGTGGCTTATGCGTGTATTCCTAGCACTCTGGAAGGCCAAGGCAGGTGGATTGCTTGAGGTCAGGAGTTCGAGACCAGCCTGAGCAAGAGCGAGACCCCTGTTTCTAAAATTAGCCATACATGGATGGAGCTGGAACATATTCTTCTTAGTAAAGTATCCCAAGAATGGAAGAAAAAATACCCAATGTACACAGCCCTACTATGAAACTAATTTGGGACTCTCACATGAAAGCTATAACCCAGCTACATCTTAACAATAGGGGGAAGTGGGAAAGGGGGGGGTGGGTAGAGGGAGGGGAATCGGTGGGATCACACCTGTGGTGCATATTACAGGGGTATTTGTGAAACTTGGTAAATGTAGAATGTAAATGTTTTGGCACAGTAACTGAGATAACGCCGGAAAGGCTATGTTAACCACTGTGATAAAAATGTGTCAAATGGTTTATGAAGTGAGTGTATGATGCCCCATAATCATATCATTGTATACAGTTATGATTTAATAAAAAAAAAATAAATAAAATAAAATAATAAAATAAAATAAAATAAAAAATAAAATAAAATAAAATATTGAAAAAATTGAAAAAAATAAAATAAAATAAAATAAATAAAATTAGCCAGGCACTGTAGCAGGTGCCTAGAGTCCCAGCTACTCAGGAGACTGAGACAAGAGGATCACTTGAACCCAAGAGCTGGAGGTTACTGTGAGCTATGACACCATGGCACTCTACCAAGGGTGCCAAAGTGAGACTCTGTCTCAAAAATAAATAATAAAGTCTTCTGGGAGAAAAGCTTTGTGACCTTGGGTTTGGCAAAGATAGCTGAAATGTGATGCCAAAAGCATGATTCTTAAGAAGCCAAACTGATAAATTGAGCTTTATCAAAAATTTAAAACTTCTACTTGTCGGGGCAGTGCCTGTGGCTCAGTCAGTAGGGTGCCGGCCCCATATACTGAGGATGGTGGGTTCAAACCCAGCCCCGGCCAAACTGCAACCAAAAAATAGCCGGGTGTTGTGGCGGGCACCTGTAGTCCCAGCTACTTGGGAGGCTGAGGCAAGAGAATCGCTTTAGCCCAGGACTTAGAGGTTGCTGTGAGCTGGGTGAGGCCACGGCACTCTACCGAGGGCCATAAAGTGAGACTCTGTCTCTACAAAAAAAAAAAACTTCTACTTGTCAAAAGACATTTTTTTTTTTTTTTTTTTTTTGTAGAGACAGAGTCTCACTGTACCGCCCTCGGGTAGGGTGCCGTGGCATCACACGGCTCACAGCAACCTCTAATTCTTGGGCTTAACATGATTCTCTTGCCTTAGCCCGCTGAGTACCTGGGACTACAGCTGCTTGGGAGGCTGAGGCAAGAGAATTGCTTAAGCCAGTGGTTTCCAACCTTCCTAATGCCTCCTAATGCCACGACCCTTTAATACAGTTCCTCATGTTGTGCTGACCCCCAACCATAAAATTATTTTCGTTGCTACTTCATAACTGTAATTTTGCTACTGTTATGAATCGTAATGTAAATATCTGATATGCAGGATGTATTTTCATTGTTACAAAGGGGTCGCGACCCACAGATTGAGAACCACTGGCTTAAGCCCAAGACTTTGAGGTTGCTGTGAGCTGTGACACCACAGCATTCTACCCAGGGCAACAGCTTGAGACTCTGTCTCAAAAAAACAAACAAACAATGTTGGGCAACATATTTTAGGGCTGATTACATGTATAGTAGTCAGGCTCTAGGCTGGTCCTCAGTGATCTCCACCTCTTGGGATTCACACTTGCATGTAGTCCTCCCACATTGTACCAAGATTGGTCTAGCATATATCCGAAGTGATAGTATATCAGTTCCAGAATTAGGTTTTAAAACCTAATTGCAGGCTTGGCGCCTATGGCTCAAGCAGCTAAGGTGCCAGCCACATACACCTGAGCTGGCAGGTTCTAATCCAGCCCGAATCCAGCCTGGGCCCGCCAAACAACAATGATGGCTGCAACCAAAAAATAGCTGGGTGTTGTACACCGGGCGCCTGTGGTCCCAGCTACTTGGGAGGCTGAGGCAAGAGAATCGCTTGAGCCCAGGAGTTGGAGGTTGCTGTGAGCTGTGATGTCATAGCACTCTACCCAGGGCAACAGCTTGAGGCTCTTGTCTCAAAAAAAAAAAAAAAAACTAATTGCAGCTTTCATCTTGGGTGTCTGTCTTCTTCCTCTAGGGGAAAAAGCCATGAAGTGAAAAGTCTTTGGAGGGGCCCACATGGTGAGAAACGGAAGCCTTCCACCCCTTCCCTTTCTTTTTTTTTTTTTTTTGTAGAGACAGAGTCTCACTTTATGGCCCTCGGTAGAGTGCGGTGGCCTCACACAGCTCACAGCAACCTCCAACTCCTGGGCTTAAGCGATTCTCCTGCCTCAGCCTCCCAAGTAGCTGGGACTACAGGCGCCCGCCACAACGCCCGGCTATTTTTTGGTTGCAGTTTGGCCGGGGCCGGGTTTAGAACCCGCCACCCTCGGTATATGGGGCCAGCGCCTTACCGACTGAGCCACAGGCACCGCCCCACTTCCCTTTCTAACTCCTCACTGTCGTCCTCCTCCCACAAATAAGTCATAGGAGTGAGCTTTCAGACTGATCCTACAGCCCAGGACAAGTCTTCTACGACTATAGCTCAGCCAATAGTTTGACTGCAACTTCCTGAGAGACCTCGAGCCAGAAACACCCAACTAAGCTGCTCCCAGATTATTCCCGAGCCTCAAAAACTGTGTGAGATAATATGTGTTTGTTTTAAACTGCTACGATTTGGAGTAATTTGTTACACAGCAAAAAATAACTAATGTAATCGTGATACATTGTAACATAATGTATCTTCTACATATATAGGTCACTGCAAAAATTTTGAGACTGTGTTGTGATTCATTATTTCACTTCTTTTTTTTTTTTTTTTTTGTAGAGACATAGAGTCTCACTGTACCGCCCTCCGGTAGAGTGCCGTGGCATCACACGGCTCACAGCAACCTCTAACTCTTGGGCTTACGCGATTCTCTTGCCTCAGCCTCCTGAGCAGCTGGGACTACAGGCGCCCGCCACAACGCCTGGCTATTTTTTTGTTGCAGTTTGGCCGGGGCTGGGTTTGAACCTGCCACCCTCCGCATATGGGGCCGACACCCTACTCACTGAGCCACAGGCGCCGCCCCATTATTTCACTTCTAAGAAACACAATTGACAGTGTCCTTTCCGATTCGTCTGTGCAAATTTCAACTCACTGGGCTTATTGATGTTGCTGGGAGGATTTCATTTGTTTCTGTCCACACGGATTTTGGAGTGTGTGTGTGTTTCAGACAGTCTCACTCTGTCACCCTCAGTAGAGTCATGTGGCATCATAGCTCACAGCAATTACAAACTCTTAAGCTCAAGAGATCCTCTTGCCTCAGGCTCCCAAGTAGCTGGGACTACAGGCACACCACAATACCTGGCTATTTTTAGAGATGGGGCCTCATGCTTGCTCAGGTTGGTCTTGAACTCCTGAGCTCAGGCAATCCACCCACCTTGGCCTCTCAAAGTGCTAGAATTATAGATGTGAGGCACAGTGCCTGGCCTGTTTCTTGATTTTTGTGTATCTCAAAACTTTCCTAATGACCCACGTACATGTTTCTCAAATCAGTTATGTTGAGGTAGGAAGTATTACATTCCTTGTTTTACAGAAAGGCAAAGTGAAGCACAACAAGATCAAGTTGCCCTAAATTACCCTGCTAGTAAGCATAGCATAGACTGTCTCTGAAGCCCTTGGTCCTAAGATGGACTTTCACAGCCTTCTCTGTCCCAGTTGCTGCGTGGAGTCATCTTGGCTTTATTATTTCAGCTTATTTAATTTTCACCATAGAGTAAGGCAGGAAAGATTATTCCAGATGATACCACCAGCCAACAGGATGCCTTCAAATTACAAGACACTTACTTGTAAAGAAGGCAGGGAAGGTTTTGTCATCTTATGTCCAATTCAGAGATGGGCAAGCTACGGTTCAGCTGGTTAAGGGTTTTTTCCAAAGCCAAACACAACTTTGGGAGTGGAGAGGCTAGTGGAGCTGGGGCTTGAATGCAGTCTCCTGACTTCCTAATCCTTTCTCTCTGTCCCACTAAGCTTCTCCCTAATCTAATTAAGGGTGATATGTTTTCTGAAATTGCAGAAGCCTCACTCACCCACTCACCCATGCAGGAGTTCGGGGAGCAGGGAGTTTCTGTTGGGGTCTCTGGAAACTGTTCCATCCAGAAAGGGAAAGGAAGGAAAAGCCCAGCCCTCTCACTCCTCTCTCCTTTGCTTGGGATGTGTTCCCACCAGGGAGACAGAGGGGCTCAGGAACTCTGCCCTTTCTGAGAGGTCCAGCCCCTGTGGCCTTTCTTTTTTTTTTTTTGTAGAGACAGAGTCTCACTTTATGGCCCTCGGTAGAGTGCCGTGGCCTCACACAGCTCACAGCAACCTCCAACTCCTGGGCTTAAGCGATTCTCTTGCCTCAGCCTCCCGAGTAGCTGGGACTACAGGCGCCTGCCACAACGCCCAGCTATTTTTTTTTTTTTTTGGTTGCAGTTCAGCCGGGGCCGGGCTTGAACCTGCCACCCTTGGTACATGGGGCCGGCGCCCTACCGACTGAGCCACAGGCGCCGCCCCGCCCCTGTGGCCTTTCATCCTAAATGCACAACCAATTCCTTCCCTTCAGTAGGACTCCCGGGAAGTGAGAACCCTGTGGCCATCCCCTCCCATTCTAACTCTTTGCTACAGTTCTCCCACAGATCAGAGTAGGTGGCAACTACTAAGGGCTTGAGCTATTTTTCTGACAAACACAAACTTTGAAAACAGCAAGAAAGATTGGGTTTAGGAGAGCTAAGAAGAGACTTTCTTTTTTTTTTTTTTTTTTTTTTCTTTTTTTTTTTTAATTTGGCCGGGGCTGGGTTTGAACCCGCCACCTCCGGCATATGGGACCGGTGCCCGTACCCGCTGAGCCACAGGCGCCGCCCAAGAAGAGACTTTCAAACTGAGCACAGCAGATGGCCAGGAAAGGCTGTCGTATATTCTTCTTGAAGACCTTTCCAGAAAGTATCTATCTTGACCTAAGTGGTGTTGGGGAATGGTATGGGCAGTTTGGGACCATGACTGTGTTTGTGATGTGTTTGGGAAGGAGAGCTGGAAGTAGTCCTCCCAGGAATCAGGATAAACCAGCAGAGTTCATCCAGGCATCATGTCACCTCTTTTCTCTTAGACAGATCAGAGAGAGAACTGGGCTTTCTGAGTCAGCCAGTGAGTTTGAAAACCAAGTGCACTTCAAAACCAGAGTCCAAGGCAGGGAGGCTGCAGCCAGCCATCTGAGTCACCCTGACCTGGCTGCTGAGCTGAGCCTGGAATGTCTGCAGTGGCCTTGGGGGGTGTTAGCGGTGAGTCACCAGTGGGGGCTGGAAGAGCCAGCAAACCCTGTAATGCTCTGCTGTTCTAGTTCTTGTTCCTGGGGTCCCAACTCAGAACTCAAGAGGAGCTGGGAAGTAGGGCTGTGGATTCTCTTTCTTGCAACAGTACCACCCATCATCCCTGGTCTGCATCTTACTCCACTGATTTCCTGACTTTTTTTTTTGGAGACAGAGTCTCACTATGTCTCCTTTGGTAGAGTGCTATGGCGTCACAGCTCACAGCAACCTCAAACTCTTGGGCTTAAGCGATTCTCTTGCCTCAGCCTCCCAAGTAGCTGGGACTACAGGTGCCCGCCACAACGCCCAGCTATTTGTTGTTGTTGTCATTGTTGTAGCAGGTCTGGCTGGGTTTGAACCTGCCAGCCTCGGTGTATGTGGCCAGCGCCCTAACCACTGAGCTACGGATGCCAAGCCTGATTTCCTGACTTCTGTGACTGCCTAGGTACTCCCCATCCCTACATACTTGCTCCCCTGCTTGGGCTTCAGGCCAGTTGGAATGTCCTCTCTGACACTTCACATCCTGAAAATTCTCCATAGAGGAATGGGGGGGGGGGGTTGTTACCTCCTGAGCCTTCTCCCCACCCCAAAGCTGCACAGGACTCTGCACGATGGGACACTTCTTCAACAACATAGAAAAGCTGTCTGAGCTGCCAGTTAGATTTATTGGAATATTTTGATCATATCCAGCAGGCCCTTCCAATCACCAGAAACTTCTCAAGGTCATTTTTCCCTTTTCCTGCCTCCTCAACACTCTGTGGGGGGGCTTTTGGGCATACCCTGGATGTTTGGTTTATTCTCTGACCTTCCCCCCTTCCCCAGCCCTTCCCACATTGCTCTGTTGCTCCTGGGAAGTATGGAGCTTATAGACTTGAGCAGGATCTCTGAGCTTGGGGGCCCATCCTGCCTCTTCTTCCTGGACTCCCTTCCCCTCCCTGACCCCAGAGCCCAGGCCACTTCTTCTGGTCTGTCCACTGCTTGAGGGCCAAAGATCAAGGGAAATTGGGAGGGGGCTGCAGAGAATGGATGGGGTGGACTTAAAGCACACTGGCCTTTCGAGTAGACCACCCCTAAAACCAATCGACAGAGTACCAGGCAGGGACTCACAGCTGCTGGAATCCATCATAGAACTTTCCTTGACTCCAGTTTGATATATTTCAGGGTCCCAGAGAAGGGTGTCCCCTTTTCTTGAATATCTTCTGCCTCTAGGTAAGGGCGATCAGGGTTTTTTTTTGTTTTTTTTTTTTGTAGAGACAGAGTTTCACTTTATTGCCCTCGGTAGAGTGCCGCGGCATCACACTGCTCACAGCAACCTCCAACTCCTGGGCTTAGGTGATTCTCCTGCCTCAGCCTCCAGAGTAGCTGGGACTACAGGCGCCCGCCACAATGCCCGGCTGTTTTTTTGTTGCAGTTTGGCCGGGGCTGGGTTTGAACCCCCCACCCTCGGCATATGGGGCCGGCGCCCTACTCACTGAGCCATAGGCGCCGCCTGGGCGATCAGGTTTTGACACAAACCCTTCTGAGCATATTAACTGTTACATAGCAGGAAGCAAGATCACAAGCAGTCCCCAAAACCACTCTGGAGGTCAACTCGGAATCCATGTCTAATGTCTGCCCATTGGTAGCTAGGAGATGGAATTTGGAGAGCTTGCCTAGGGAGAAGTTTCTCTAGATGGTGAGAAATAGGTGGGCAGATAGGTAAGGTTTCCAGGAGGCAGAGGTGAGTAGCCCTCTAAGTCCCAGTTCCTCTCATCCCACACATGCACTTAATTTCATGCTGGATCTGCTCCCAGGCTAGGGAGTTCACCTGGAAAGGAAAGTGACCTTTATTAGGACCTGGAGCTAATAGGCAGAGCATGAGCTTGCTCCATTATGGTTCCAAATACCCATGGCAGTGGAGAAAGGGGAGCCTGGAAAGGAAGTCTTGGAGGTCTGCCCAAAATGCAGTCTGTGCCCTGCCCCTTCTGGACTGAGAGCCCCTGTGGACAGAGCCATATGCTCAGTATGTGGAGAAAAGCAAAAGAGTGCACCCCAAGGAATCTCTAGGCTGAGCAAGGGACACACAGCCGTTAGCTTCAGGAAGCCTCAGTATGCTGGAGGACATAGTCCCCGCCATCTGATCTGGGAGAGAAAGCCCCTGCCTCGGAGAGCCCTCCAGTCTGATAGGGAGGCACAGCATGTCCTCAGGTCCCCACTCTAATGGGGGAGATAGGATGACATACTTCTGTCATATAGGACATTAGGGCATTTGAGGAGAGGGGCTTGGATCTCCTAAATCTTTATAGACAGGGTTACAGCTACCCCACCAGCCTCTGAGTTCCCAAGGTGCAAACATACCTTTCTACCCTTCTATCCTGACCCTAAGCAGGAAAACATCTTGAGGGCAAGTACTCAGCTCACCCAGCTATCACCAGGAAATCCCCATCCTTCATGTTCCTCAGTATCCTTCAGCCCTCTTCCCAACCTGCAAGGACACCCCTCTAGATATTGTGGTGGTAGCATTGCCACACTGCCAAAGCCATGGGCAACTATCCAGAGGTGGGTTTGGATGACAGCAGCCCAGTTGGTCCCACCCAGGAGTAGCCTTGTGGGGTTACCCTCTCTTCCAGTTAGCACCACCTCACCCCAAGTGCACCCTTTCTAACTCAAGGCACCTATTAATGAAGTAGGGCATGGACTAATGGGTCCTCTGCCCAAAAGGGAGGAGAAAGAAAAAAGGGGGTACTTAGGGTAACCTACCCACAGGCAGGCCCCAAACCACAGCTGATCCAAATGTTAATCACCAATTAGCACAATTCAGGTGGAAAGGGCAACTCTATTATGTGTAAAATGAACTTAATGTGGCAGGAGCTGTGGGCTTAATTTCTTGAGATAAGATGCTTTTAGGCTAATCAGCAGGTCTAAGATGCCTGGATATAAGGGGGGCAGCAGTCTCTCAAGGTCCAGAAGCAGGAGGAAGAGATCCCTGTCCTGTCCTGGAAGAACCAGAAAGGAAGTCTGGTAAGACAGAAGTGGGACAGGGATGGACTCGATGGCTTGAGAGGAGGTGGATCTTGGCAACCCCGAGATGCTCAGCACCCTGGCATCTCACTGTCTCTTCCTCTGTAGGAGAAACAAGAGGGTAGCTCTGTGGGTTCTTTTAACACATCATTGACCAGGGCAGGAAGATCAAGTCTTGACACATCTCCATAGGTGTAGCATTGGTTTTTAGGGCTTGGGTGGAAAGTTCCTCACTATTTTTCATTTCTACTAAAGATCCACCAGAAGAAACGAGTCAAGCCCTCAGAAGAAGGGTGTATGTCAGGTTTGGGAAGGACTTCCATGAACGGAGATAGTTAAGCCTGAGAAAGGGATGAATAGGGGTGGCGCCTGTGGCTCAGTCGGTAAGGCGCTGGCCCCCTGTACCAAGGGTGGCGGGTTCAAACCCGGCCCCGGCCAAACTGCAACCAAAAAATAGCCGGGCGTTGTGGCGGGCACCTGTAGTCCCAGCTACTCGGGAGGCTGAGGCAAGAGAATCGCTTAAGCCCAGGAGTTGGAGGTTGCTGTGAGCTGTGTGAGGCCACGGGACTCTACCGAGGGCCATAAAGTGAGACACTGTCTCTACATTAAAAAAAAAAAAAGGGATGAATAGATGGTTCTATGTGTGCTTTTCATTTAGGGGAGGAGGGCTGCAATGACAGAATAACAACCAATTGAAAGGTGGGAAGGTTGGCTGGTGTGATCTCTGGAGAGTTCTAAGGGGAGAATTCTCCAAACCACATGTTATGATGTCTAGGAGCCAGGGGAGTGGGGATGTTCAGGCACATGGGTCTTCACTTCATTTTTCTGCCCTCCTTCAACCCTATTCAGATGCTACTTAAAAATCAAACCATGCAAAACGTTAGGTTCATCTCTTGATCAGGTGCCATGTCCCTTCTAGTCACTAACTCTAACGCTCAGTGCCCCCTATCTACCCAGGCGTTGCTTTAGAAAAGGTCCAAACCCATGGGCTCAGCTTTGCCCAAGATTCAGAGTCTACTCAGGCTCTGAGGCCCAGTAGAGCATCACATACTAGCTGCTGCCTCAGAACATCCTGGCTGTTTTCTTTCTTAGCTCAAGAAATAACCTTGGAAGATGGTGGCCATGAAGACCTTCTCTCTGCTGCTGGTGCTCCTGTTCTTGGCAGTGGGGCTTGGAGAGAAGGAAGAGGGTCGCTCCAGGTGTGATGGGAATGGAGGGGTCAGGAGCAAAGGAGGGGCTTAGGATGACCAGGTTCTGGGCTTGGTTCAAGTTAAGGGAGAAGTGAGAAAAGGAGGGATCCCAGGCTAAGAGGAAGGAAGCTGGAGAGGAAACTTGGTCGCAGTCAGAGAGTGAGACTGTGCAAAATGAACACAGAACCAGAGGGTGTTTCTTATGAGCTCCTGCTGCAGTGGAGAGACTGTGGTTAGATCTCTGGAAGGACTTTTCAGTGATTAAGTGTCTGAAGAAGATGGCAGAATCTTCTTTCCTAGTGATAGAGTTAACTGTTCCTTTATGCACGCAGTCAAGTTTTAGAGAGGGCCTCCTGTGCACCAGGCACAGGGGAAGTATGTACATAGTGGTCCACAAGTGACTCCTGCCTTCACCGAACACACAGATCCAAGGAGGAAACACACAAAGAACCACATGGGCATGTTGCACATTGTCATGAGTCCTGTGAGGAAAAGCAGAGACTACAGCAGGGAGCCCTGGTTGTATTTTTAGGACCAAGAGAGACTTGTCTGAGCAAAGAGTTGGGCTTTCACAGATGCAAGGATAAACCACATGCCCACGTAAATTTGGCAGATGTAATTTGCAAATTCGAGGCACGGCTGTCAGAAACATGTATGAGGAGAGATAGCATCATGACCTGAGCCCAGATATCTGGAGTAAATCCTAGATCTGCCACCTATGCCAAGAGTAAATTCATCTCTGCACCTTGGTTTCCTTATTCACAAAATGGGGATATAAACAGTAACTACTTGATAGCAGAGTTGGGAGGATGAAATGACTTTACACAGTGAAGGGTTTCTGAGTCATACGAAGTGCTTTTATGTGAGTTCACTATTACTGTTATTGAATGTGAACCGAAAAATGGAATCAGAAAAGGCCATGGCAAGAGGAATGAAAGAGGGAACTGTGTGATTCAGTCGTTTGAGATGAAGGGGACCCCAATCCCTTTTTACCCAGAATCCAGAGCCACATACATTGAAGATGCAGGAAGTGGGCGCTAGAACTGCTGATAAAGTCCCAGGTGTCCGTGCATTGACAACAGGCGGTTTCCATAACAACTAAGAAATGGGCTGGTTTGTTTTCAAATGTCTGCCTTCTCTTAGTGACAATCAGGATCTTGGCATTGTGAATTTTGCCCCTTTCTGGCATCCTGGTTTCTAGCTCTCTTCCCTCCCCGCCCCTCAGATCCTATACTAAGGTGAGTGGCCCCCAACCTCGAGGCCCAAGGTATGCTGAGGGGACTTTCATCAGTGACTACAGTATTGCCATGGACAAGATTCGCCAACAAGACTTTGTGAACTGGTTGCTGGCCCAAAAGGGGAAGAAGAATGAGTGAGTTGTTGGATAGGTTCCCACCCTACCCTTTTACTTGCCTAGCTCTGCCTTCCTACGTACATTTGGACTAGGGCCCTATCCCTGGCCACACAGGCCACGAGATACACAACTCCAGGTGGTTTCTTTCATTAGGAGAGGATGGGGAGTTAGACATGCAACCTCGGCCAGGACCCTGGATATTTATCAGCAGTCCAGGTTAAGGGCAGAACATGGGCTGTTCTCCAATTCTATTTTTTTTTTAAATTTTTTCTATTTTTTTTCCATTTCCATGGCTACGAAAAATTTTTTTGGGCCAGGCACAGTGGCTCACGCCTGTAATCCTAGCACTCTGGGAGGCCAAGGTGGGTGGATTGCCTGAGTTTATGGGTTCAAAACCAGCCTGAGCAAGAGCAAGACCCCCCATCTGTAAAAATAGCTGGGTGTTCTGGCGGGCACCTATCGTCCCAGCTAGTCGGGAGGCTGAGGCAAGAGAAACACTTGAGCCCAGGAGTTTGAGGTTGCTGTGAGACAGTCTCACTCTCTCACCCTGGGTAGCGTGCTATGGTGTCATCACAGCTCACAACAATCTCAAACTATTGGGTTCAGGTGATGCTCTTGCCTCAGCCTCCTGAGTAGCTGGGACTATAAGCACATGCCATCACATCCAGCTAGTTTTGTCTACTTTTTTACTAGAGACAGGGTCTCACTCTTGCTCAGGCTGGTGTCAAACTCCCAAGGTTAAGCAATCCACTCAGCTCAGCCTCCCAGAGGGCTAGGATGACAGAAGTGAGCCACTGCACCCAGATTTTTCTTTCTTTCTTCCTTCCTTTCTTATTTTATTTTATTATTTATTATTATTATTTTTTTTGTAGAGACAGAGTCTCACTGTACCGCCCTCGGGTAGAGTGCCATGGCATCACATGGCTCACAGCAACCTCTAACTCTTGGGCTTACGCGATTCTCTTGCCTCAGCCTCCCGAGCAGCTGGGACTACAGACGCCCGCCACAACGCCCGGCTATTTTTTTGTTGCAGTTTGGCCGGGGCTGGGTTTGAACCCGCCACCCTCGGCATATGGGGCCGGCGCCCTACTCACTGAGCCACAGGCACCGCCCTCTTTCTTCCTTTCTTTCTTCTTTTTTTTTTTTTTTTGTGAGACAGGCTCTGAGTCTATTGTCCAGCTTAGAGTGCAGTGGCCTTATCATGGCTCACAGTAGCCTCAGACTCCTGGGCTCAAGAGATCTTTCTGTCAGCCTCCTGAGTAGATGGGACTACAGGCATGCACCGTCAGTAGAAAAAGTAGTTTTTCTACTTTCTGTAGAGATGGATCTCGCTCTTGCTTAGATTCAATTTTTTTTTTTTTTTGAGACAGAGCCTCAAGCTGTTGCCCTGGGTAGAGTGCCGTGGATCATAGCTCACAGCAACCTCAAACTCCTGGGCTCAAGTGAGTCTCCTGTCTCTGCCTCCCAAGTAGCTGGGACTATAGGCGTCCGCCATAACGCCCGGCTATTTTTTGGTTGCAGCCTTCATTGTTGTTTGGCGGCCCAGGCTGGATTCAAACCCACCAGCTCAGGTGCATGTGGCTGGCGCCTTAGCCGCTTGAGCCACAGGCGCCAAGCCAGATTCAATTTTTTTTTTTTTTTGAGACAGAGGCTCAAGCTGTTGCCCTAGGTAGAGTACTGTGGCGTCACAGTTCACAGCAACCTCTAACTCCTGGGTTTAAGCGATTTTCTTGCCTCAGCCTCCCAAGTAGCTGAGACTATAGGTGCCTGCCACAACGCCTGGCTATTTTTTGGTTATAATTGTCATTGCTGTTTAGCAGGCCTGGGTTGGATTCAAACCCGCCAGCTCTGGTGTATGTGGCTGGTGCCTTAGCCCCTTAAGCTACAGGTGCCGAGCCTAAACTCAATTCTTTACTTCTAAGGAGGAGTTGAAAAATATGTGGGAGCTCAGAGAGGATCCCCAGGGGAATGGGGACAAAGGCAGGAGGAGCTGAGCAGCTGCCAATGGCTGGTGCTTGGTGGCTGCTTTAGACTTTGGAAATAGGATCGACTGTCTCTTTCTTCTCCCTTCTCCATGCCAAGTGTTCTTTCCCTGACCTTCCTGTTTGGTCAGCAATAGTAGATTCTGAAAAACTGTTCATTGGTGGAGGGAGCTGAAGATAAACTGAGTTGGCTGAACAGAGAAAGAAGTACCTTCTGCTCCTTAAGGCTGAGGTACTGAAAGATTTAAGCGTCCCTGGACTGGAGTCTCCCCTAGCCCACAACTCCCTAATCTTTATCTTGCCAGCTGGAAACACAACATCACCCAGAGGGAGGCCCGGGCCCTAGAGCTGGCCAGTCAATCTAACAGGAAGGAGGCAGCAGTTGGGCAGCAGAGGTGAGTCAGTCCACCCACCAGGGAGGGAAGGAGCAGGGCCTCCTGCCCCACCCCCCCTCATTGTTCCCTCTCCCAGACTCCAGAGCAGGGCCAGGACCTGCCATAAGCATCCTCTTCCTCTCAGAGTTCAAAGAGGGGTCTTCATTGAGATAAGTCCTGGAGGTCAGCCCAAGCTTAAGAGAGAAGCCTTGGAGGAACAAGAGAGGTCTTAGAGGGGTTTCTGGGCCAGGGTTTCTAAGACTGATGCCTCAGCATGCAGACATTTACTGAGTCAAAGAGAGGAGCAAGGAAGGAGAGACCTCAGGATCTGTCCTCACACTTCTTGTAAGTCTCAGGTGCCCTGTCTGTGAAATGGAGCATCCTCCTAGAGTCAGTGTCCTGATTTCAGTTAGCCTATCTCTGAGAGAAGCAAGGAATCTGTAGCACAGATCATTCCAAAGAGTGAATGTTTCTAATGTTCTCTCTGGGGTTTTGGGGATGCATTCTGGAATACTCTCAGAGGTGAATGGGTGGACTATCTCACAGCAGAATTCTGCTTGGCTTTGCCTGTTTATCAGAGTCCATATTCCCCAGGCAGGCAGTGCAGGGTAGTGCTGGCAGAGAGGTGGCTCTGGATCTGAAAGGTGAGCTAAGTGAGAGGCAGCTGTGTTGACTCCTTCCCCCATCTGTGGCTGCCCCTGGGTGTCCCAGGCCCTGTGTTTACTCTCTCTGGGTGAGGCCCAGGCTAAAAGAATCAGCTTGAGGCTGTCTACCTTGCAGCTCCCCACCCACAAACCCCAGTGATGAAGATTTCCTAAGGGACTTGCTGATTCATGAGCTGCTGGCCTGGATGGTGGATCAGACAGAGCCCTGCAGGCTCAGGTAGGGGAGTCGAGTGGCTTTGGGGCTGTTGCCCAGTGGTTATAAGGTTGAGTTTGAAGGTCAGACACAGATTCAGATCTTGGCCCCAACACATGCTGGCAAATTACTTAGCTTTTCTGAACTTCAGTGTTTTCATTAAGTCAGAGCTATTGAAACCATTTCATGGGATTGTAGTGAGGTTTAAATAAGATGATCCAAGTGGAGAGCTGAGGGCCACATCTAAGGTCAGCAATGTCAGCAGCTATTATTTCTATTTCTTCTTCCTCCTCAGCTTCCTCCAGGTGAGATTCTGCTCTCACCTTACCTGCCTACTGCGCTAAGCTGTCCATCCTGTTCTCAGCTTTCCCTTTGTGTGCTGGGGCTGTGTGGCACCTTCCTGGTGATGGGAACCCCTTTTGTTGGTGGCATGGTGCCCATCTCTGTAACCACTTCTACCCTCAATGATCTCTTAAATCCACCTCAACAGCAAGGAAATCCCCAGAATCAAGGTACTAAATATTATGGAAAGATCCATCTACCTAAAGGATGAAACAGGACACTCATTCAAGATGTAGACACCAAGGACTTTGATGCTGGGAGGAGCTGAGGGAGCAAATCTGGGATAGGAACCTGTCAAAGAGGTATTAAAAGAGAGGAGTGTGACCAGACCAATGGAGAAGAGTATATGAATATTTTCATAGGGAGGTTGGTCAGTTTCTGTACTTTTGTGAAGTATTTTGATCCCTTACCATTAAAAAGGTGACTTGGAGGTAGGAGTGGTTTGATGATGGCTGAGTGCCAGGATAAACTAGCTTGGTTGACTCCAAGTCAATAATGACCTTCCTCTCTCCTTTCCCCCTCTCCCTAGGTCTCAGTGACTCTGACTAAGCCCAGGACTGGACTCTGCCCTTCCCTTACTCAGCTCCTGCCTTAGCCCCTCTAGCGAACCCAAGAGAAGGCAAACCAATAAAGTTTACACTGGGATAAATCACTGTGCCCATTGTGAAAACTTATTCAAATGTTTACCGAGCTGAATGCTAACAGGGCATGTCTTTTGCACCCAATGACAAGGAAAGATGGTTCTTACTTGAATCTGTTAATTCAATTATTCACTTTGTAAGCACTTTTTAGATACTGAACAATGGCAGGCGCTGTGCTAAACACTCAATATACAGCAAGGAAGAAAATCCTTGTCCTTGTGGAGCTTAAAGTCCAGCAACAAAGACCTTAACCTTTAAACACATGAATACGTTAATAATTACAAAATATGCTAAGTTATATGAAGAAAGGTGCGATGAGAGGTGACAGGGAAGCCTTATGTAGATGGAGTAGGGTAGCCAGGAAGAGTGGGTAACTCTACTCTGGGAAAGTGATATTTAAGTTGAGTGACATTTGAAGCATAAATAGCCAAAGAATGAGGAGAGAGCTTTAATAATATTAGCCAGTGTTGTTATTATATAGCAAAATGGGCAATGGGGAGGACGGCATGAGTGCAGAATGGGAAGGGGGGCAGAGGCAGGGCCTTAAAGACCATGTGAAAGATTTTGGGGGTGGTGCCTGTGGCTCAGTCAGTAAGGCACCGGTCCCATATACCGAGGGTGGCAGGTTCAAACCCGGCCCCAGCCAAACTGCAACCAAAAAATAGCCGGGCGTTGTGGCGGGCGCCTGTAGTCCCAGCTACTCCGGAGGCTGAGGCAAGAGAATCGCTTAAGCCCAGGAGTTGGAGGTTGCTGTGAGCCGTGTGACGCCACGGCACTCTACCCGAGGGTGGTACAGTGAGACTCTGTCTCTACAAAAAAAAAAAAAAAAAAAAACACAGCTAGGCGTTGTGGTGGGCACCTGTAGTCCCAACTACTTGGGAGGCTGAGGCAAGAGGATCCCTTGACCCAAGAGTTTGAGGTTGCTGTGAGCCAAGATGCCATGTCACTGTACTAAGGGTGACCAAGTGAGACTCTGTCTCAAAAAAAAAAGATTTACTTTTTTTTGAGCTGAAGTCTCACTCTGTTGCCTCAGGCTACAGTGCATAGAGTGCAGTGGTTGTCATCCTAGCGCCTCAAACTCCAGGGTTTAAGCCATCCTTCTTCCTCATCTCCCAAGTAGCTGGGACTCCAGGTGCCTGTCACAAGGCCCGGTTAGAGTTAGTTTCTTTCTTTCTCTCTCTCTTTCTTTAGACAGAGTCTCACTTTGTCACCCTTGGTAGAGTGCCCTGGTATCAGAGCTCATAGCAACCTCAATCTCTTGGGCTCAAGTGATTCTCTTCCTCAGCCTCCCCGGTAGCTGGGACACAGGCACCCCAGGATGCCTGGCTATTTTTACAGATGGGCTCTCACTCTTAGGCTGGTTTTGAATTGTGAGCTCAGGCAATACATTTGCCTTGGCCTTCCAGAGTGCTAGGATTATAGGTATGAGCCACTGTTCCTGGCCACTTTTTTCGATTTTTATTAGAGATGGGGGTCTCACTCTTGTTCAGGGTAGTCTCCAACAACTGGCCTCAAGCTATCTTCCTGCCTCAGTCTCCCAGAGTGCTAGGATTATAGGCCTGAGTCATGATGCCAGCCAGACCTTACTGTAATATGTTCAAAACTGCTCTTTATTCCCCCAACTGCCTCTTCATTCTGTGCCCTCCTGTCTTTGAATGGCACCACCCTGTTGCCCCAGCTAGAAAACTGAAGATTTCTGTTTTCTCACTTCTGCAGATTCCATTTATCAGTTTACCTTCTTTTTTTTTTTTTGTAGAGACAGAGTCTCATTGTACCGCCCTCGGGTAGAGTGCCATGGCGTCATAGGGCTCACAGCAACCTCTAACTCGGGGGCTTCCACGATTCTCTTGCCTCAGGCCCCCCAGCAGCTGGGACTACAGGCGCCTGCCACAACGCCCGGCTATTTTTTGGTTGCAGTTTGGCCGGGGTTGGGTTTGAACCCGCCACCCTCAGCATATGGGGCCAGCGCCCTACTCACTGAGCCCCAGGCGCCGCCCAGTTTACCTTCTTAATTATCTCCCAGATCTGTCCTTTTCTGTCTACCCTCACTGACCTTCTCTTGGCTCTGGCCCTCATCATTTCTAATTTAATAACTACAACATTACAGTCATTTTTTTTTTTTTTTTTTTGAGACAGAGTCTCACTCTGTTGCCCTGAGTAGAGTGCCCTGGCTTTACAGCTCACAGCAGCCTCAGACTCCTGGGCTCAAACGATCTTCCTGCCTCAGCTTCCTAAGTAGCTGGGACTACAAGCGCCCCATAACACCTGGCTTTTTTTTTTTTTTTTTTGCAGTTTTTGGCTGGGGCTGTGTTTGAACCTGCTACCTCCAGCACATGGGGCCAGTGCCCTACTCCTTGAGCCACAGGTGCCGCCCTATTCTTATTTTTTTAAGTAGAGACAGAGTCTCACTGTCGCTCAGGATGGTCTTGAACTCCTGGGCTTAGAATATCCATCTGCTTCAGCGTCTCAGAGTGCTAGGATTACAGGATTAAGCCATTCTGCCAGTAATTTTTCTAAAGTGAAAATTAGATCTAAGTACTCCCTAACTGAAGAGTCCTCCATTTGCTCCTTGTTAGGTCCAATAATGCTATCAAAATCACCTATAGAGCTTCCTAAACAGATGATTGATTCCACCCAATGATGAATAACCATCATAATTGATATTTATGTGCCAGGTATTGGACTATACATTTTATTACATATTTCTCACTTACTCCTCACAATGATTTCACGAGTAGCTTTTCTATTTCACAACTGTGTGTAGTGAAACAAGAACTTAGGGAATTTGCCTCACTGGACCATAGGTAATGGACCTGACCTAGGAAGCTAGGCAATCTGACTTCAGAGTTCAACTTCTTTAACTGTAAGGCCTTTCCAAGTCACAATCTCTGCATGTGATTCCAACAGGTTAACTCCCTTAGAGCAGAATGGATCAGGTTTTAAGCTCAACATGGAGCCCTCAATGGCCAACAGCCTAGCAGTAGGAGTTGGTCTATGAACAGATGTTGACACCAGGTGGTGAAATACCAGTCGCAGATGACCAGGGCCGTAGGCGCCCACGTGCCTGGGACGTGCTGGATCCCCACGCCTTCCTAGCTGCGGAGTTTTGCGAAGCCTGGCCACCACCTGAAGGCGGGGTCTCTGGGCCTGTGGCGGCTGGAAAACTCACCCTGCGGCAGGAAGTTGGGCGTGTGGCTTCCGGCGCGCGTGGATGACGTGCGGCTGGGGCTTCCGCGTTGGAGAGCAGGCAGTGGAACCCCGGACGCGGAAGGCTGGGGTCCCAGCAGCGGGGCGGCCCGCGGGCCCAGGGCCGCGATGCACCGCCGAGGGGTGGGAGCCGGCGCCATCGCCAAGAAGAAGCTTGCCGAGGTAAGAAAGAAGACGGCTGACGACAGTCCACACCTTCCTGACGCGTGAGATACTGAAGTCTCCTGGAGCAGATGTACCCTTTAATCGCTTCCTATAAAAATCTAAGACAGGCTTCTCGGAACGCGGGGAATTGAATTTCTCCAACTCGGTAGTTTGGAGGGTCATCACCTCCAGATCCGCCAGCCCTTTCTTCGAGTTGCCCAGGTTTGACTACAGACGGGATTCTACGCCAGAATCTACAGTCGTTGATTTTACTCTCACCCTATGCTATACTTCTCCCTAAAAAGAAAAGAAAAGAAAAGAAAAATGACCCTCCTCTATTCATACTATACTTGTGGCAGCCCAAGTTGGGGCCCCCAGCGCCGACTCACTTAACTCATGCTCGTCTCTTTGTCTGATAGGCCAAATATAAGGAGAGAGGGACTGTCTTAGCGGAGGACCAGTTGGCTCAGGTGAGTTGGTTGTAGGGCTCCTGGAAAGAAGGGAGACACTTTGATGTAAACGTGACTGTTTAGATTGAATTAAATATGGAGTATTTGGCCACTCTTGATTTTTGGGCAGCTAAGATAATCTAGGTGATTGCTAATAATAATAGCTAACATCTTCGCATAATTACATGCTTGTAATGTCCCCGGTTTTGTCTGTTTTACTCAGGTATCCTCTTTTATTCAGTTCTTGTTACAGTCCCATAGGGAAGGAACTCTGTTATTCTGAGTTTTACATTAAGGACACCGAAGTGTTAATTTGTCCAAAGTTATATTGATAGTAAAAGGTAAAGCTGTTTGGTTTAGGTCTTTTGGGACTTTTACTTTAAATGACTCAGAACAAAATGAAAACTGCCTAACCTGTGGAACCCACCACCACCATTATTATAACATCTAGGCACATACCAGAATGTGTGTGAGTGGTGGGGATGCAGCCACTGTGCCATTTTTTTCTCTAACGCTTTTTTTGTACATACTTTGATTTAACTAGTTATTGTGGTGGTCGAAGAGGGGGAGTAGGCAGTTAGGCAGAAAAATGGGCTCATGACCTAAGGAAAAATAGGCTGTGTGGCTGAAGGAGAGGTGACAAATAGGAGTCAACTGAAAGTGATTAGAAGAATGTGGAGCTTCTTATGTAGCAAAGGGGAAAGAGATACTGGGCCAGTGGTTACTTTTGTTGGGGTAAAAGATGGGCTTTATTAATTAGAAAAAGAGAAGTGATAATACAAATAAAATCAGAAAATTCCCAACCTGGCTGGGTGTGGTGGCTCATGCTTATAACCTTACCACTCTGGGAGACCAGTGTGAGCAAGAGCGAGACCTCATCTCTATTAAAAAAATAGAAAAATTAGGGCGGCGCCTGTGGCTCAGTCAGTAAGGCGCCGGCCCCATATACCGAGGGTGGAGGGTTCAAACCCAGCCTCGGCTGAACTGCAACCAAAAAATAGCTGGGCATTGTGGTGGGTGCCTGTAGTCCCAGCTACTCGGGAGGCTGAGGCAAGAGAATCGCTTAAGCCCAGGAATTGGAGGTTACTGTGAGCTGTGGGATGCCATGGCACTCTACCGAGGGCCATAAAGTGAGACTCTGTCTCTACAAAAAAAAAAAAAAGAAAAATTAGCTGGGACTTGTGGTGGGCACTTGTATGTCCAGTTACTCAGGAGGCTGAGGCAGGAGGATCACTTGAGCCCAGGAGTTTGAGGTTGCCGTGTGCTGGGGTGATGCCATGGCACTCTACCCTGGGCAGCAGAGTGAGACTATCTCAAAAAGAAAAGAAAAGAAAATTCCTGACCTTTTTGTACTTAACATGGAATGCAATCTGGTAGAGCACATCCCCACCTGAGAGATTCTTTTTTTTTTTTTTTTTTTTAGTATGACAGCGGAGCTTTATTATTATTTTTTTAATTTTTTTTTATTATTATTTTTTTTTTGTAGAGACAGAGTCTCACTTTACTGCCCTCGGTAGAGTGCCGTGGCATCACATGGCTCACAGCAACCTCCAGCTCTTGGGCTTTTGTGATTCTCTTGCCTCAGCCTCCCAAGCAGCTGGGACTACAGGTGACACCTGAGAGATTCTTTATCTGTTGTTGATCCCTAAGGTGTTCCATAATCAAAGCCTAAAGAAAATTCATGTCAGGCTTCGTTTTTTTTCTTTTGAAACAGTCTCAAGCTGTCGCTCTGGGTAGAATGCTGTGGCGTCACAGCTCACAGCAAACTCAAACTCTTGGGCTTCCGTGATTCTCTTGCCTCAGCCTCCCAAGTAGCTGGGACTATAGGCGCCTGCCACAACGCCTGGCTATTTTTTTTGTTGCGGTTATCATTGTTGTTTTTTTAGCTGGCCTGGGCTGGGTTCAAACCTGCCAGCCTTGGGGTATGTGGCCAGCGCCCTACCCACTGAGCTATGGGTGCCGCCTTTTTTTTTGAGACAGAGTCTCACTATGTCGCCCTGGGTAGAGTGCTATGGTGTCACAGCTCACAGCAACCTCAAACTCTTGGGCTTAAGTAATTCTCTTGCCTCAGCCTTCCAAGTAGCTGGGACTACAGGTGCCTGCCACAATGCCCGGCTATTTTTTTTTGTAGAGACAGAGTTTTACTTTATTGCCCTCGGTAGAGTGCCATGGCATCACACAGCTCACAGCAACTCCATCTCCTGGGCTTAGGCAATTCCCTTGCCTCAGCCTCCCGAGTAGCTGGGGCTACAGGCGCCTGCCACAACGCCCGGCTACCGGCTATTTTTTTTGGTTGCAGTTGTCATTGTTGTTTAGCTGGCCCAGGCTGAGTTTGAACCTACCATTCTCAGTGTATGTGGCTGGCACCATAACCGCTGTGTAACAGGTGCTGAGCCATGCCTGGCTATATTTTAGAGATGAGGTCTCGCTCTGGCTCAGGCTGGTCTCAAACTGGTGAGCTCAGGCAATCCACCTGCCTTGGCCTCCCAAGTGCTGGGATTACAGGCATGTGCCACCGCACCCGGCACAGGCTTTACTTTTTATTATCCAGCCTTTCTGTCAGTGGCTAAAGATTTTCTACTGCATGAACACTGCATTTCCTCATTTCTAAGAAAAAATGGATTATTAGGTACACCTTAATAGTACTTTTTTGCGGGAAAAAGAAAAGTTACATTTTATGTGCACGTTCATTAGTAGTGTAGCCTGGTTATAGAACAGGAACACATGAAAAAAATGTGTGTTTTCGAATTGGGGAAACAGTACAGATAACATTTCTGCTGACAACAGAACTGTGAAATAGGAGCAGGGATAAACAGAGAGAGATAGTAAACAACGTAATGGTAGGCCTGAAGGAGACAGGTTATTTCAGCCTTTGTCCTGCCACTGTGCCAGGGACTTATTTTGGGCATCTGATTATCATCTGGCTGGGCGGCCCTTAATCTCCCCTTTGTCCATCCAAAAGATGTCAAAGCAGTTGGACATGTTCAAGACCAACCTGGAGGAATTTGCCAGCAAGCACAAGCAGGAGATCCGGAAGAATCCTGAGTTCCGTGTGCAGTTCCAGGACATGTGTGCAACCATTGGGGTGGATCCTCTGGCCTGTAAGGAGATGTCTGTAGGGGTCCAGTGTTTTCATAGGGTTCTTAATGTACAGAAGCTCATCCAGTTGTCATTACCACTCATCCTCTAGAAGAGCCTGCAGGCAGATTCAGAGGATAAAGTCTTTAGACAGTACCTAGCAGGATGGCTAGTGCCCAATCTGTTGGGGAATACAGAAAGGCTGAGTACAGGCCAAGTAGCCAGTGTTCATGATCTTCCCATGAATTATCTACAGTGGAATTTTTTATGGCATTTTCTCTCTTTATTAAAAAATATTCAATTTTTTAAAAGTAGTATATGATTGTATAGTTAGTCAACAAAGAACTATATAAAGGAAGTGAAATTCTCTTGATTCTTATCCATAATTACACAGATAAGTATTGTTGACAGTTTAAGGTACAGTCAGGTACCATATAATTTTTCAGTCACAATGGATAAGATAGATGATGGTGGTCCCATAAGATTATAATACTCTAGGTTTGGCACCTGTAGCTCAAACGGCTAGGGCACCAGCCATATACACAGAGCTGGTGGGTTTGAATCCAGCCCGGGCCCTCCAAACAACAATGACAACAATAACAAAAAAATAGGCATTGTGGCAGGCACCTATAGTCCCAGCTGCTTGGGAGGCTGAGGCAAGAGAATCACTTAAGCCCAAGAGTTTGAGGTTGCTGTGAGCTATGATGCCACAGCACTGTACCCAGGGCAACAGTTTGAAACTCTGTCTCAAAAAAAAAAAAAAAAAAAAAAGATAATGATACTCTAATGTTACTATACCTTTTCTACATTTAGACATGCACAAATACCATAATGTTACAGTTGTGTGCAGTATTTGGTATAATAACATGGGATATAGTTCTGTAGCCTAGAAGCAGGAGGTCACAGCATGTAACCTAGATGTAGTAGGCTGTACCATCTAGATTGGTGCGAGTCCACTCTGTTAGTCTCACAACAGAATCACCTAATGATGTATTTCTCAGGATGTATCCCTGTTTTTAATCACCTCATGACTGCATATCTTCCTCATATATATAAACTTCCTTTTCCATTTATGGGATTATGCTCTCATTGCTACTACCATATAACCTGCATTTTTCACTCTTCAGTGGTTTCCAATGCCACATTTGCATATTCTTTCTCTTAGTCTTGTCTAAGACTGAGACATTATATCTCCCATTGTATTTCTTTTTTCTTTCCTTTTTCCCCCCATTATATTTCGCTGTATGTGTTATGAAAGGAAAACTCATTTTTTCAGGATCCTGAACCAGAAGTAGCAGCCAAGTAGAAGTGACTTTTAGATTGTCCACCCTTTGAAATTATCTGAGTTTAGATTATTTCTAAAAGTTTAGATTATTTCAAAGAATCCTGAGTAGCAGAATGACTTTGGGCTAGGCAGAGAAGGCTTAACCTGAGATAAATGTTTTAATCCGGCTTTGAATGAAAAGGATGTAAATTACTGAGTAACCAAGGTTTTACTTTTCTGTCTTGTAGCTGGAAAAGGATTTTGGTCTGAGATGCTGGGTGTGGGGGACTTCTATTATGAATTGGGTGTCCAGATTATTGAAGTCTGCCTGGCGCTAAAGCACCGGAATGGAGGTGAGGGTATCTAGGTCCTATTAACTGGGCTGTGAATTTGTCTGAGTGGGAGAAAACATGGAGAGATTATTTTTCCATCCTACTGTCTACAGGCCTGTCATATTTTTTTGTTTTTTTTGGAGATAGAGCCTCAAGCTGTCGCCCTGGGTAGAGTGTTGTGGCATCACAGCTGACAGCAACCTCTAACTCCTGGGCTTAAGCGATTCTTCTGCCTCAGCCTCCCAAGTAGCTGGGACTACAGGCACCCGCCACAACGCCCGGCTATTTTTTGGTTGCAGCTGTCATTGTTGTTTGGCGGGCCTGGGCTGGATTCGAACCCACCAGCTCAGGTGTATATGGCTGGCGCCTTAGCCACTTGAGCCACAGGCACCAAGCCAGGTCTGTCAGATTTTGAATCTTAGCTGTTTCATGCAGTTGAATCCGTGACAGGTCTCTACAACCAAGGATAAATAAAATTACCTGAGCGATTATTTCTGTTTTCCAAAGATCTTTGGCCAGGGAGGCCTAGAGTCCCTCAGTCATTACAGAAAATAGTAGAGTGGCCAGGTGCAGTGCCTCATGCCTGTAATCCTAGCACTCTGGGAGGCTGAGGTGGGTGAATTGTCTGAGCTCACAAGTTCCAGCCCAGCCTGACCCAGAGTGAGATCTCATCGCTAAAAATAGCCAGGTGCTGTGGCCAGGGCCTGTTGTCTCAGCTATTTCGGAGGCTGAGGCTAGAGAATCATTTGAGCCTGGCAGTTTAAGGTTGCTGTGAGCTGTGATTCTACAGCACTCTATTGAGAGCGACAAAGTGAGATTGTCTCAACAAAAAGAAAAAAAAAAGGGTGGTGCCTATGGCTCAGTGAGTAGGGCATCGGCCCCATATACCGAGGGTGGTGGGTTCAAACCCAGCCCTGGCCAAACTGCAACAAAAAAATAGCTGGGGGTTATGGTGGGTGCCTGTAGTCCCAGCTACTTGGAAGGCTGAGGCAAGAGTATCGCCTAAGCCCAGGAGTTGGAGGTTGCTGTGAGCTGTGTGATGCCACGGCACTCTACTGAGGGTGATAAAGTGAGACTCTGTCTCTACAAAAAAATAAAAAAAAAGAGCTGGAGATTGCTGTGAGCTATGCTGACACCATGGGACACTACCCAGGGCGACAGCTGGAGACTCTGTCTCAAAAAAAAAAAAAAGGGCGGCGCCTGTGGCTCAGTCGGTAAGGCGCCGGCCACATATACCGAGGGTGGCAGGTTCAAACCCAGCCCCGGCCAAACTGCAACCAAAAAATAGCCGGGCGTTGTGGCGGGTGCCTGTAGTCCCAGCTGCTCGGGAGGCTGAGGCAAGAGAATCGCTTAAGCCCTGGAGTTGGAGGTTGCTGTGAGCTGTGTGAGGCCACGGCATTCTATAGAGGGCCATAAAAGTGAGACTCTGTCTCTACAAAAAAAAAAAAAAGAAAATAGTAGACTGGTAGGAAATAGGCCTTTCCCCCTAAAGTATGATTTTTTTTTTCTTTGAGACAGAGTCTCACTCTGTTGCCCTACGATTGATTATCACAGTGTCATTGTAGTTCACAGCAACCTCAAACTCTTGGGTTCAAGCAATCCTCTTGCCTCAGTCTCCTGAGTAGCTGGGACTATAGGCACCCACCACAACCCCTGGCTAATTTTTCTATTTTTAGTAGAGACAGGGTCTTGCTTTAGCTCAGGCTGGTCTTGAACTCCTTAGCTCAAGCAATCCACCTGCCTGGGGTTCCCAGAGTGCTAGGATTATAGGATTATAACTGCCAACCACCACACCTGGCAGTTTTCTTATTAGTAACTTAAGGCCTGCACTGTCTCCAAGATAGGATAAAGCCACCTGAGTATCTGTGCTCCCTAAAATGCAACCTTAAGAATAGTTGTCTTGGGCGGCGCCTATCCCTCAAGGAGTGGTGCACCGGTCCCATATGCCAGAGGTGGCGGGTTGAAACCCAGCCCCGGCCAAAAAAAAAAAAGAATAGTTGTTTTGTGGGCGGCGCCTGTGGCTCAAGGAGTAGGGTGCTGGTCCCATATACCAGAGGTGGTGGGTTCAAACCTGGCCCCAGCCAAAAAAAAAGAATAGTTGTCTTGTGATGACTTTTTTTTTTTGGAGAGAGTCTCACTTAGTCACCCTTGGTAGAGTGCCATGGCATCTTAGCTCGCAGCACTTGGACTCAAGTGATCCTCTTGTCTCAGCCTCCCAAATAGCTGGAACTATAGGCACCCGCCACAACACCTGGCTTTGTTTTAGAGATGGGGTCTTGCTGTGGCTTAGGGTGGTCTTGAACCTGTGAGCTCAGGCAATCTACCCACCTCGGCCTCCCAAGTGCTGAGATTACAGGTGTGAGCCACCTCACCAGCCTGATGCCATCTTTTTTAATAAGCACATTGAATGGTCTGTGTTGAAGTTAAAGATAACTCAAAACTTGTAATAAATCATCCACTATAAATTCACATAGCCTTGATGTCAAGGGAACATTTTACAGTTCTTCAAAGATACTGCCTTTGTTTTTAGGAGATTTTCATAGGTCTCACTTTATCGAAGGTCTTAATAAGGTCTCAGAACCCATTTCTTTTTTTTTTTTTTTTGCAGTTTTTGGCCAGGGCTGGGTTTGAACCCGCCACCTCCGGCATATGGGGCCAGCGCCCTACCCCTTTGAGCCACAGGTGCTGCCCCTCAGAACCCATTTGTTTTCTTTTTTTTTTTTTTTTTTTTGTAGAGGCAGAGTCTCACTGTACTGCCCTCTGGTAGAGTGCCGTGGTGTCACACGGCTCACAGCAACCTCTAACTCTTGGGTTTACGTGATTCTCTTGCCTCAGCCTCCCGAGCAGCTGGGACTACAGGTGCCCGCCACAACACCCGACTATTTTTTGGTTGCAGTTTGGCCGGGGCTGGGTTTGAACCCACGACCCTCAGCATATGGGGCCGGCGCCCTACTCACTGAGCCACAGGCACCGCCCCAGAACCCATTTCTTGCATGTGCCCAGAAGTGAAAGAAATGTAGGAACTAGAATGCTGTTTTGCGACTTGTAGGCTACTGGAAAGTAATGATTGTTCATTTATTTTAAGTGGTTGCAGCCATAAGTTTAATTGCTTTGTCTGCTTTCTGTCCCCCTCTCTAATAGGTCTGATAACTCTGGAGGAACTACATCAACAAGTGTTAAAAGGAAGGGGCAAATTCGCCCAGGATGTCAGCCAGTAGGTCTTGCCTTCAAACCCCTTGGAGTACAGAAAGAGGTCTTTAAAAATTAGATGGAAATATTTTCTCATATGTCTAAGCTAACTTAAGAATCTGTAAGATCAGAATAAAATATATTTTTATTTTAGAAAACTGAAAGTGCAGAGATATAAAAAAGGAAACAAATCATTTGTTAATTTCTTGAGATGACAGCTGTTGTATATTTTGATATATTTCCTTCTAGGTATTTTTTTTCATGCATACCTGTATATTATTTTTTAGTATACTTGGGGCTGTATATACTCCTCAGATTATTGATGGCCAAGTAGACTAGAGTAGGTGCCTAGAAAGGATGGGGAAAGAGATGGGGATGAGATGAAGGGTATAAACTGATCTGGTTCACCAGCCTCTATGTGTAAGCCCGGTTTAAGAAAAAATAAAAGGCTGTTTTTGATGTCACTCATAAGGAGCCAGCCTTGGATGAGATCATGAAGACCTGGAATATTTAAAAAGAAAGTGATGACAAAAGATACTAGTTATACTCATTGCAGATTAATTCTCATAGGGAATGGGTGAGTTAGTGCATTTGAAATAGATTTTAATTTGCTATTCTAGAGAGTTGAAGAAAGCATTCCAATTTACCTTAAAATCCCCTTTGCCTGGCTGGTTAGGTGATCTTTGAGATTTGGCAGTGGTTGTAAACTCTCAGTATGTGGGCTGGATATACGTGTATAATCTATGTGCTATTTTGTGGGGTTTTTTTTCCTCTGATTTGAGCTGGCTGTCAGCTAAGCCCTCAGAAAACGTGGCAGTACTGGGCTTGAATTTCAAATGGCAATAACCAGCTGGGTTTCCCTTTTTGAAATGGATAAGAATTCTCTAGTTTGCCATAGTTCACACTATAGTCCTCTGCAGCTCACTCATTCACATTTCCTGATGGGCTCCTGCAGGTGTATTTTTGATCTCTGGATGTTGGAATTGATGCTTTGCTGAGTGGAAAGCCTGACTCCTGTAACATCTCCCTCGATTGTCTAAGCACCATTTGGCCCTTTTTATCCCTGCCTTTTTACTGACATAGTTCAGTGGTGTGCAGCTTTTTGAATCTTCTGTCAGAGTATCCTACCCAGGGTAGAGCTGAAACTAGCATTGTTGGGTCTGATCTGCCAAAGGTCTTTAAGCAGCTCTTCCTCACCTCAGAGACGACCTGATCAGGGCCATCAAGAAACTAAAGGCACTTGGCACTGGCTTCGGCATCATCCCTGTGGGCGGTACTTACCTCATTCAGTCTGTTCCAGCTGAGCTCAATATGGATCACACCGTGGTGCTGCAGCTGGCAGAGGTACTAGTGGGCCTTCTGTGTGTATAAGGAACAGTCTGGGGCGGCGCCTGTGGCTCAAGGAGTAGAGCGCCGGTCCCCATATGCCGGAGGCAGCGGGTTCAAACCCAGCCCCGGCCAAAAACCAAAAAAAAAAAAAAGGAACAGTCTGGTTGGGGAGTTGGGAGCTGTTCTGTGCTTTCCCCAGGTCTTCTGGGGTGACTGTCTTGTGGATGAATTACTCAGACTTGTGCTGGTTCAGCAGACATTTATTAATCAGCTATAGTGCTGAGCTAGGCTGTGGGGCATATAAAGATAGGTGCAGTATAGTTCCTGCTCTCAAGGAGCTTACAGTCTAGTCACATAGACATGCAGACAGCTAACTGTACTTCCTTGAATAGAGAGACTCTTTGATGTCTTTGGAAACTACTTTGTGGAGTCTTCAGAACAGATTTTATAAAATCTTGTTTGCCACTCCCACATCCCTCAACATGCCTTTAGCATGCCTATAGCATATACCATTTTCCCCAAATCCCCATCATGTATTTAGGGAAGACAAGTTCAGTTTTAGTTATAATACAAAACAAAACTAAATCAGGGAGGGGCTTTTCTATATTGGGGGATGGTAGAATGAGGCAGAGCAAGGATTAAATATTGAAAAATTTTAGATTAATATTTTATGATTATCGCTATTCCTTCCTATCAGTTAATTATTCTGAATATTCCATTGTCATACAGTTGAAGTCTAACTTAATCTTAGTACCAGGGTCCCCACTTTGTAAGATTGAACCTACTAAGCTATCTTTTTTTTTTTTTTTTTTTGTAGATACAGAGTCTCACTTTATCACCCTCGGTAGAGTGCCATGGCATCACACAGCTCACAGCAACCTCCAACTCCTGGGCTTAAGCGATTCTCTTGCCTCAGCCTCCTGAGTAGCTGGGACTACAGGCGCCCGCCACAACGCCCAGCTATTTTTTGGTTTGCAGTTCAGCCGGGGCCGGGTTTGAACCTGCCACCCTCGGTATATGGGGCCGGCGCCCTACCGACTGAGCCACAGGCGTCGCCCCTACTAAGCTATCTTTATCATCCTGAAAGTCACCTCCACCCCATCCCCATCCCTACCCTCTCTGGGACCTTTGAAAGTTCTTTTTCTGTCTGGGCGTGGTGGCTCACACCTGTAATCCTAGCACTCTGGGAGGCCAAGGTGGGTGGATTGCCCTGAGCTCAGGAGTTTGAGATCAGCCTGAGCCAGAGGGAGACCTCCTCTCTACAAAAAAAAAAAAAATCGGGCATTGTGGTTCATGACTGTAGTCCCAGATACTTGGGAGGCTGAGGCAAGAGAATCGCTTGAGCCCAAGAGTTGGAGGTTGCTGTGAGCTATGATGCCACAGCACTCAGCTGAGGGCCACAAAGTGAGACTCTGTCTCAATTAAAAAAAAAAGTTAATATAAGTTCTTTTTCTATGCTCATGAAAGCTTGGCCCAAGGGCAGCTCTTGCTTTTGCGGCTTAGGTCTGTTCCTGGGCAAATGCTGAGTTCTTAGGGAAAGCACACTCTTAACTGACTCCATCCCCATTCCTCTTTCCTTCAGAAAAATGGCTACGTGACTGTCAGTGAAATCAAAGCTAGTCTTAAATGGGAGACTGAGCGAGTGCGGCAAGTGCTGGTATGTGACTTTGGAATGGCCCAGAAAAGATGAATCTCAGATGGGAGGAGGCGGGTGGATGGGTTTCACCTAGTCAGAAGCTTCAGCCTCACTTTGCTGGTCTCTTGCCTTGAAGGCTACTGCTGCCATGCTAGAAGGGAACCCAGCACTTTTCTCTGAAGATGGCACTGAAGAGGTAGAACTCACCAAGGCAGGCCTCTAACTTTGGCATGCATGTAATACCAGGCTGCCTCTGCTCCAGGGGAACAGACACCCAGTTGCTTTCCTGAATATCTTTTTTTTTTTTTTTTGTAGAGACAGAGTCTCACAGTACCGCCCTCGGTAGAGTGCCGTGGCATCACACAGTTCTCAGCAACCTCTAACTCTTGGGCTTACGCGATTCTCTTGCCTCAGCCTCCCGAGCAGCCGGGACTACAGGCTCCCGCCACAACACCCGGCTATTTTTTTGTTGCAGTTTGGCCGGGGCTGGGTCCGAACCCGCCACCCTCGGCATATGGGGCCGGCGCCCTACTCACTGAGCCACAGGCGCTGCCCCTTTCCTGAATATCTTGAGCTGGAGTTGCTGGTCAGGAGGTTAATATAGTTTGTAGTAGCAATAATACTGTTAGCAAAGAGTGAAGGGAATTATTAACTACTTAAGATAATTACATATCTATAATTACACACTAAGCATTATATTGCATATTGTATATAATTTTATATATACAGACTTCATGGTACTGATAAAAGACTGCTGTGAAGAGGCAGCAGCAGCATGAGAATGTAGGAGCCTGGGTGTTAGCACCTTTTTCCTTATCCAGGACTTTTATCTGTAAAATGGCAATAACTTAATTACCTGTTTCATGTTACTGGGCAGAACCAACCCATCTTGAGCATATTTCTAGCATCTGTTACCCAGTAAATTACTATTTTTTTTTGAGACAATCTCACTATGTTGCCCTTTGTAGTGCTGAGGTGTCACAGCTCACAGCAACCTCGAACTCTTGGGCTTAAACAATTCTCTTGCTTCAGCTTCCCAAGTAGCTGGGACTACAGGCGCCTGCCCAGCTATTTTTTTGTTGCAGTTGTCATTGTTGTTTAGCTGGCCCAGGCTGGGTTCAAACCCGCTTGCCTCCGTGTATGTGGCCAGCGCTGTAACCACTGCCCAGTGAATTAAATCAAAGATAGAAGAGGCCAGACACGGTGGCTCACGCCTGTAATCCCAGCACTCTGGGAAGCCGAGGTGGGCGGATTGCCTGAGCTCAGGAGTTCGAGACCAGCTTGAACTAGAGCAAGACCCCATCTCTAAAAATAGCCAGGTGTTGTGGAGTGCACCTGTAGTCCCAGCTACTTGGGCAGCTGAGGCAAGAGAATCACTTGAGCCCAAGAGTTCAAGGTTGCTGTGAGCTGTGAAACTGTGGCACTCTACTGAGGGTGACAAAGTGAAACAGGGGGAAAAAATGACCTCCATTTTGCTTCTGGGGGAACAGAGGCAAGGTGATTTGCTCAGTCGATCTCTGTTGCCCTACGTTCTCCCTACTACATCCCACTGTGCTTGGCTTGGATTTGCTTTACTCTTTTCCTCAGCAGCACAAGTTAAAAGATTTGGTGGCAGGTGGCGCCTGTGGCTCAATGAGTAGGGCGCCAGCCCCATAGACCGAGGGTGGCGGGTTCAAACCCGGCCCCGGCTGAACTGCAACCAAAAAATGTCTGGGCATTGTGGCGGGTGCCTGTAGTCCCAGCTGCTCGGGAGGCTGAGGCGGGAGAATCGTGGAAGCCCAAGAGCTGGAGGTTGCTGTGAGTCCTGTGACATCATGGCACTCTACCGAGGGCAGTAAAGTGAGACTCTGTCTCCAATAAAAAAAAAAAGATTTGGTGGCATTTTTCATACCTCAGGCAAAGGACAAGGCCAGACAGATCATTCCAGTTTGGTTGCATAAATGTGTAAAGGCACCTGTGTGTAGATTCAGTTTGAAAGCCTCGCTGAAGCTAAAACAGGTTTGGAGAATGAACATCTACCCTACTCTGTCAGTGGAACTTCTCTTCTCAAATGCTCTTCCTACCTTTTCCCTGCAGGAACACCTGCTGAAGGAAGGGCTGGCCTGGCTGGACTTGCAGGCCCCAGGAGAGGCTCACTACTGGCTGCCAGCTCTCTTCACTGACCTCTACTCCCAGGAGATTACGGCTGAGGAGGCCAGAGAAGCCCTCCCCTGACTGAGATTGTGGAACGGCACACAATAGCAGGCAGGGAGAAGAGGGAAGACCTATTGGTGAATAAACCTGGACAATTTTGTTTACATAAAAAAAATTAGAAAAAAGATACCAAGTTTTTCTTTCTTCTCCCAGTATTTTATTTTTCCAAAGTGTCTTCATATTGCATTTTTATTGGAGAAAATCTCATTTATCTAGTAATGATAACTTGAGTAACACAAGTTAACTGTAAGCCAAATATAAATTGTTCATGGAAGCGCTGGGCCTCGAATGTGGTCTCCTGGCCTAATTTCTCTGTGGCTGTGAGACAAATTACAGCCTCTGCTAATTCAGACCTCTTATAAAATATTTATTTCAAAATAGCAGGCCCTAATGGACTAGTAAATAACACTTGTTTTTTCAGTCTCTTATTCCTTCGTACAGGTTTCTTGTTACTATAGACTTAGCTTTGTGTGAAGGAAATACAAGTCAGTGGTGGCTTAATTGGAGGAAAGAAAAAATTAGTCAATGTTCTATTTCCTCAGATTGCTTACTAGCTTTCTTTCCTTCCTGTACTCTTTAGTAGGTCTCTTAAGCCTCAGTGGTGGGATAGGGAATCATTTACTAAACACCTTGTACCATATTTTATATATACCTCATTTTATCCTCATAACCACCTTAAAAGATAAGTAGGTAGCCTTAACTTCACTGGTGGTGGATCAAAGTAATTTGTTGGGGGGGCCACGAGCTTAAGTAGAGCCAAGGCTAAAACAAGGTCTCTTAATCCCAGAGCCCATGCTTTCCCATCTCACTGCTTTGCACAGTACAGGATAGTAGGTCACATTGTACGTAGACATTTGTTTCTACATACCTGTTCAGCCAAGAGGAAAAAGCCTCTGCCCAGAAAAACAAGAATCGCCTAAAGTAAGTAGCAGTGATGAGGAAAGAGGCCCGAGGACTTTTAGTCTCACTCTTTGTGGCCTACATGCTCAATTCCTAGGAAGTGCTGCTTTATTTACTGGAAAACTAGAAGCCATTGGCTTCTTACCAAGACCCTTCTTCTGCCCAGAGGTAAGTAGTCTGGGCTTCTATTTCTTCCTACCCTTGCAGTACATACTCATGCCCCATAGCTTTGGAATAGGTGTTTCTTTGGAAGCCACTGAGACCAAGAAGGCACTCCTCTCATTGACAGAGCCATAGCCTCAAAGGTAGAGCTCTCCAATTTGTGGAAAACTTGTCAGCAATAGTCTTGTTCTTCCTGGCCCCTCACTGTATAATGCAAGTTTTCGACTTCCCAACAATTCGCTGAGTACTTTTCCTTCTCCCTGATAATTCCAGGCGTAGGTGAGATGCAGTTGACTAGATGATCCCATTCCTCCCTACATAAACCCTCCCATACCCACAGGCACTTCCTCCTTCTGCCAAAACAAACTTTATTGCACCAAAAAGAAAAAAAAAAAAACTTCATTTATGTACAGTCATATATAAAGACATCTCTGACTCCTGTGCATATATTTCCTCAACTCAAGATTAGGGCTTACGTCAGGCTGCTATGCCAGACATGCTTTGCCCTATGGCAGGGCCAAGGAGAGGATTGTCACTTGAAAGTGGGAACACTTAAATGGATGACAGATAACACCGGACCCACAGACCAAGGGCATCTTTCTAATCCCTCAACTAGTCCCCAGAACAGAAGAGGGAAATTGGAATCGGGGTTCCCTTTTCACATCTCTATGTGATAAGACACTCAGCCTTCAGGCATCCATAAACTTGTTCCCCACACCCCTCCAGTTTCTTTTTCTTGCCCTCCCAAGTAGGGCATTCTCTTTTGTCTTGCCACCCTCACCCCACAGTTTCCCCCAGGGGAGTCCCATGATTCACAAGGCAGAGACCTGTGCAGCAGGCAGGAGAGGTGTGCATTATCACCTCCCTTTTGCGTGGCTGGACGCAACTGAGGCCCCATGTCACATGAATTACCAAAACCCCTCTGAGAGCCATAACCAGAATCTGGAAGTGGGGGAGGACACATCAAAAGGAGGGGAATGGATTCCCTTGACACCCAGAATTACAGGGCACCTAAAGCATTTTTCTGAGCCAATCAGCTAGAGGATCACTGTGGGTAAATACAGAGAAGCAACAGGGCCAGGTAAACACCCATCAGAGCCAGTGACAAGAGAGCAGCTGGGGAAGAAGGGAGAAAGGGAGGAGGCTCCAGAGTCCCAGCCCCAATCCCCTTCTGCCACTGGCTACCCTTGCTCCCTGTAATTATATCCCTGGGGTTGAAGTGAGGAGGGCAACTACAGGTTGGGGTGAGAATACACAAGGACAGCCAAACAAAGTAAGGACTAGCATCAGTCTCCCCCTTGTATCCCACCCCCAAAAGAAAATACCCTCATCATGACTAGTATTTATGAGAATCTTTAAGAGACTATTCTATGTAGTGGCTCTAATCCCATACACACAGCAGTTGGCTGTGCTGGGAACTTTTCAAATCAGTGATTGTGGGAACAAACAGTATTTTCAACTTCTTATGGTGCCTGGGCAGGCTTTACCAAGACCTTGTTTCAGCCCCAGTCACATTTACTTTCTGTGTGACATCTAGAAAAAGGGGAGGGAATAGGGGGCAGGGGAGAAGGTGCTCAGGTGCTAGGTAAAGCTTACTGATCAGCAGCCTAAACTCCACCACTGTTCCTTCTCTTTGGTCTGTCTAGAACAGTGATTATAAATTAGGAAAAACAAAATTATGCTGGACTGTGGGGAATAATGGAGCAGGGGACGGAGAGAAGGGCATTGGGAAGCCCTGCTTCGAGACTGAAGACAGACAAGACAACACCCAGACTGCTCAAGTGTTACAGACAGCTCCCTACCCTAAGCTCCCTTCCAGATAGCCCCATAAAACCTTTGGGCACATTCCCTCTTGGAATTGCAATTTTTGTCTTCCACCTATCCCTAAGGAGCTGGCCCTGTGGAGAGGTGTGTTAGTTGGTTTGTTTTTGCCAGAGGCCCTCGCTCTAGATGCTGCTGTAAAGGTACCTTGGCCCCTGATATGGGATAAATAAGCCCCAGATGCTCCAGCGCCAAGGAGGTCAAATCAGGAACAGCCCCCCACTCCCACACCCTGGGATCCGAGCTTGCTTGGTTCTTGCCATCTTGCAGGATGATGTCAAGTTTGGAGGGAGGTACACAGTGCCTCTCCATCCCTGGGGTGAGGGCAAGGGACTCTGCTGGGACTCTTGAGTTGGGGAAGGGATGAGGGGAGCTGGGTCTAAACCCTCAGGCTCCCATGCAGGTCTGTCTCTGTCCCAGATGAGCTGCTATCAGAGTCCATTTCAGCATTCTCATTATGGAGCCTCTCCAGCACTTTCTGACGAATCAGTCCCAGGCGCATCAAGAGGGACTGGTAGTCAAAGTGGCCCCGCTTCTCTCCAAAAGGGTCCTGTGGGGGAAAGGAAGACAAGGGGATGGAAGATTCAAGTCTGGGTGGCTTATCCCAAAAAAGCAGCTTTGGGCCCATGTGAAATACAAGCTCAATTTCTGAGTCATGGGAACAAAGGAAGGCATAACATGGCACAGATAGTCTCAAACAGCAGACAATAAAATATTTGTTTAGGATTATCACAGCACGCTTACTGCCCCAAACAGGTTTAGTCTGGGGTGACCTTAAAAAAGTGTCTAGGGCGGCGCCTGTGGCTCAGTGAGTAGGGCGCCGGCCCCATGTGCCGAGGGTGGCGGGTTCGGACCCAGCCCTGGCCAAACTGCAACAGAAAAATAGCCGGGTGTTGTGGTGGGTGCCTGTAGTCACAGCTACTCAGAGGCTGAGACAAGAGAATCGCGTAAGCCCAAGAGTTAGAGGTTGCTGTGAGTCGTGTGACGCCACAGCACTCTACCCGAGGGCAGTACCCTGAGACTCTGTCTCTACAAAAAAAAAAAAAAAAAGTGTCTATATTCCACAAAAGCAAGTCAATACACAGAAGAAGGCATGGCAAGGATGAGATGGCTAGAGAATAGGATTGCAATCATTAAGTGTGCCCTTTTTTCTGTTCTTTTTTTTTTTTTTTTTCTTAAAAAAAAAGACGAGGCCCTGTTATATTGCTCAGGCTTGTCTTGAATTCCCGACCAAAAGTGATCCTCCTGCATCCATTTCCCAAGTAGCTGAGATTACAGGTACAAACTACCACACTTGAGCTATGCCTGTGTTTTCTGGATTTTTTTCTTTTTTGGTTATCAATTTTTTTAATGTCTATGTTATTTTTTATTTACCTTTTTTTTTTTTTTTTTTTGAGGCAGAGTCTCACTTTGTACCTTGGTAGAGTGCCGTGGTGTCACAGCTCACAGCAAACTCAAACTCTTGGGCTTAAGTGATTCTCTTGCCTGAGCCCCTTAAGTAGCTGGGACTATAGGTGCCTGCCACAATGCCTGGCTATTTTTTGTTGCAGTTGTCATTGTTATTTTAGTTGGCCCAGGCCAGGTTTGAACCTGCTAGCCTTGGTATATGTGGCTAGCACCCTACCCACTGAAGTACGGATGGCGCCAATTTTTAAATTTTCTGTAGAGGCAGAGTCTCAGGCTGGTCTTGAACTCCTAACTTCAATCAATCCTACTACCTTGGCCTCCCGAAGTGCTGAGGTTATAGGCATGAGCCTTGGTGCCTGTTTTTAATTTAAAAAGCCTTAGAAAGGAGAAATTGTCCTTCATTCCCTATACTTAAAAAATACCCCCCCAAACCTGTTAATTTGCTTTTCTGAAGGTCACAGGCAGGTCTAGAACTCAAGAGTTCTGACTTCTAGATAAGCACCCGTACTCTTGCCCAGGGACTCATTACTACATATTACTACACTGCTGTCCATGTTTCTGGGCTCTGCTCCAGGGTCATGTAGCCTTGATCCGAGTTAGTCCTTATTGTTCTAGATTAAAGATCTCTAAAGATTTTATAGAAAGGCTTAATTGTTCTCAAAGTCTCAGAAGCAACTATGGTTGGGGTGGAGAGTATAAAACAAAAAGATTTTCAAATACTATATAGGGACTTTAATAGCAAAGTAGTATGGCCAGAGTTCAAGTAAGTGGAAACAGCCTTCCCTGGCAGTCTCAAACAGGTACACAATTTTCTCTTTCACAAAAACCCCTTCCACATTTCTGTCCACACAATACCCTCCTGAGCAGGGTGTCAGGAGGTGCTTGTCAGTCACTGGGACTATACTCCACACTTCTCACTCATGAGGCTATTCCCCAAAGGTTAAGCTTATTCTGGGAGCTGTCAATTCTCCAAATCTTCCTTCTTTCATCTTTGGTTCCATTTCTCCAACTCCTCCTCCTCCCCCTGATGCTGTTTCTTCTTCCCAGCCCTCATCACAAGTTATTTTTCCTTTATGGACTGAATATTGGTAATGTGCTATTGGACACAAACAATGAAAATTCCTGATGAAAAACAAACTAGGACATATATCATCTATGTACTCTTAAGGAAGGGTCAGGAAACAATTTAATCCTGAGCCTGACTTGCCCTTTGAGCTTAAATGAAAGGACAGGGAAGCTACCATTTATAAGCAACATCAGAGAAATTGGAATCTACCAACATAATGACACTATACATCTATCATTTCTCTAAGCCACCTGTTCTAAGGCCTAGGGATGTAATTCTAACAGATAACTCTTACAATCCCTAAGGTTTTGGAAGGGCTGAATGTTCTTGGCTACTGACCAAAGTGGAAAGGAGTTCTAGCCTAGAAAGAAGGACAATTCAGATAGAATTGAGTACCTCCTGAGTACCTACTTTATGCCAGGAACTTAGAACCAACTCCATATGACTTAGGCAAGTCAGTCTCCTCTCTGGGCCTCAGTTCCTCACATGACACAGGTTCCTTTTAGCTGTGATAGTCTATGAGAGATGTGGATGTCACCCTTGGGGATTTGACAGGGTCTGCTGTAGCGCTTCTGGAATTACTAGCGAGGGCTGTATTACCTGCATAGTCTGGCCTTGAAGGTGCAGGCGATCTTTGCAGGCCACCTCATAGAAGTCATAATACTCCAGGAAGGACTTCTCCATCACCCCCCTAAAAAACAGGTAGAGAAGTTAGAAACCTGGGAACAGGTCACCCCTTCACTACCTAACCTTAATCCCAAGTTAAACAGCTAATATGCCTAAGCCCACAAAAATGTTTAAATGGAAAAAGGAACGCCTGACTGTCCACTTCTCTTACACTTTGGGAATTATAAAACACAAGTGACGATAATAGTCACCATTTTTTTTTTTTTTTTTTTTTAAGAGTTTCACTATGTCACCCTTGGTAGAATGCCGTGGCATCAGGGCTCACAGCAACCTCAAACTCTTAGGCTCAAGTGATTCTCTTGCCTCATCTTCCTGAGTAGCTTGGGACTACAGGTGCCCACCACAATGCCTGGCTATTTTTAGAGATGGGGTCTTGCTCTTGCTCAGGCAATCCACACACCTCAGCCTCCTAGAGTGCTAGGATTATGGGTGTGAGCCACTGCACCCAGCTAGAAGTTTAATTAACTCTGGCTTTGTTCACCTAGTTTTAGCACTTAGAAGTAAAGTTAAATATGAAGAAAAGGGCTTATTAAGAAGTGCTCTACACCACATTTAGCTCTTGAATAGTTACTATGTCCAACCCTTCATAAAACTAGGAGTTCCCTAAGTGCACAGACTATCTTTCCCAATAGGCTGGGCATTCTGCAAAAACAACTCTCTGAACTTCCTCTTGGATCTCCTCAGCTACTTGCTCTTTAAAAGCATGAGCCAGGCTGTAGCTCAGCAGCTAGGACACCAGCCACATACACCGGGGCTGGTGGGTTTGAACCTGACTCAGGCCTGCCGAACAATAATGACAACTACAACAAAAAAATAGCTGGTGTTGTGGCTGGCACCTGTAGTCCCAGCTACTTGGGAGGCTGAGGCAAGAGAATCGCTTAAGCCCAGGAGTTGGAGGTTGCTGTGAGCTGTAATGCCACCGCACTCTACTGAGGGCTACATAGTAAGACTCTTATCTCCAAAATAAAGGAAAAGAAAAAAAAAAAACAAAAAGCATGAGCCACATACTTCCTTCTCTCCCGCCTCTGGTGCCCAACATTGTTGGACTTTGCCCCAAAGGCCATCTATGGTGCAAACTGACTCAATCTCCAAAAGGAGCTAATATCAAGCAGGCCCTCTTCACACATACCGGAGGGGTTCAGGGCAGGGACATTTTCCTTCCATCATGTCACAGACTGCGACTCTAATGGTTTCATGCCGGATACATTCGTTGTAGTTTTTGCTGTCTCCTGGATGTCTTTCCTATAATGTGACAGATGTCAGATCATACAAGTACAAAATTAGTTAGTATGAGGAATATGGCCCAAGCACATGAACTAAGAATAAATTTTGCACTATATGGAGATTCAAGAAGAGTAACTACAGTTTTCTTTAAAGGATGGGGTCTTGCTATTTTGCACAGGCCAGTCTGAAACTCCTAGTCTCAAGTGATCCTCTTGTGTCAGCCTTCTGAATAGCTGGCATATAGGTGCACACCACTGTGCCCTGCTTACACCTTTATTTTTGAGAACATTTACCCCCTCAACTTCCCTATACATACCAACACCCATTCTGTTACAGGTCATTAGACCAAAAACCAGCAAACTATCATAGATCCATCAAATTTCCCTGAACCCAAAGTCTACTGGGTAAAAATTAAGTGGGAAATAACCAAGTATAAGGATGATGGTGAGACAAAAAGGTATCAATGATATTAGGAGTCTCAGCGTGGAAAACCTTCAGGCATCAACCAATAAAGGATGTTTCTTTTTTTCTTTTTTTTTGTGGTTTTTGGCCGGGGCTGGGTTTGAACCTGCCACCTCCGGCATATGGGACGAGAGCCCTACTCACTGAGCCACAGGCGCCACCCAAAAGGATGTTTCTTTTGCAGTGCTTTTTTTTTTTGGCCGGGGTTGAGTTTGAACCCTCTACTTCTGGTATATGGGGTCGGTGCCCTACTCCTTTGAGCCACAGGCACCACCCTAAAGGATGTTTCTTTCTTTTTTTTTTTTTGGTAGAGACAGAGTCTCACTTTATGGCCCTTGGTAGAGTGCCATGGCATCACACAGCTCACAGCAACCTCCAACTCCTGGGCTTAAGCGATTCTCTTGCCTCAGCCTCCCGAGTAGCTGGGACTACAGGCGCCCAGGATGTTTCTTATTAACTACTTATCTATAGGGTTCCACTACCACTGAACCAACTATCGTAAATCAGAAGTAGAACTTAATTGTTTTCCTTGATCTCTTCCTTTGTTCTTCTCTTAACACCAACTCTAGTCAATTACAGCCCTGGCCCCCTGATAAAAATAGCTGATGACCAGGAAAGAGCCTACTTCCTGGTTCAGGAAGCCTACTGCCTTCGTTCCCAAACAGTACCACAGCAAAATTACAGGACACAGTAGGGTATTTTAAAACTTCTGAGGAAAACCATAATATTCAACACCTGTTGAACACCATGCACACTACTAGTTTGAGATAGGTAGTTAATAGTTTTAATGTTGGGTGGCGCCTGTGGCTCAGTCGGTGGGGCGCCGGCCCCATATACCGAGGGTGGCGGGTTCAAACCCGGCCCTGGCCAAACTGCAACCAAAAAATAGCCAGGCGTTGTGGCGGGCGCCTGTAGTCCCAGCTACTCGGGAGGCTGAGGCAAGAGAATCGCTTGGGCCCAGGAGTTGGAGGTTGCTGTGAGCTGGGTGAGGCCACAGCACTCTACAGAGGGCCATAAAGTAAGACTCTGTCTCTACAAAAAAAAAAAAAGAAAAAAATAGTTTTAATGTTAAATTGCACTTTTTTAATGATATACTATCTTTGTGAAGCTGAATTTTCAACCATTCTTGTGAGAAAAAGCAAGTAACATATGAAAATAGTGGGGCTACAAAGAATGGGTGGCAAGACAAAAAAAGAAAATAGTAGGGAATAGGAAATAGAAGTAGTAAGGCCCAATCTAGTTCCCAGGTTTCAAAAGTTGTAGTGTCAGGCGGCACTTGTGGCTCAGTGAGTAGGGTGCCGGCCCCATACACCGAGGGTGGCAGGTTCAACCCAGCCCCGGCCAAACTGCAACAAAAAAAATAGCAGAGCGTTGTGGCAGGCCCCTATAATCCCAGCTACTTGGGAGGCTGAAACAAGAGAATTGCCTAAGCCCAGGAGTTGGAGGTTGCTGTGAGCTGTGTGACGCCACAGCACTCTACCGAGGGTGTTAAAGTGAGACTCCGTCTCTACAAAAAAAAAAAAGTTGTACAGTATCAACAGGTATACAAATCCTATGAAGTAATCATAGTTATTTAAGAAAGAAGTAAGTTAGACCTAACTGCTTCATAAGTAAAAGAGTTTCATATTTCTCTTTGTCTTGAAAACTGTGAAAAACACTAGGGACATACTATAAGTAATGTGAACCAAGAATGTGTAGTATTAAGAAAGTCACATCTCTTTTAATTTACAAAGTAAAGACCTAAAAAATCAGCTCTTTGTTTAGCCAATGATCCATTTCCATTCCCACTTTTTTTTTTTTTTGAGACAGAGTCTATGTCACCCTTAGTAGAGTGCCATGGTGTCAAAACTCATAGCAACCTCAAACTCTTGGGCTTAAGCAATTCTTTTGTCTCACCCTCCCAAGTAGCTGAGACTACAGGTGTCCAACACAACACTGGCTAAAGCTATTTTTTGGTTGTAGTTGTCATTGTTGTTTAACAGGCCCGAGGCAGGTTTGAACCCACAAGCCCCGGTGCGTGTGGCTGGTGCCCTAACCACTGAGCTATGGGCACTGAGAACCCATTCCTACTTCTTCCTGAAATCAGATACATTATTTGTATGGAAAGTATTTTATTTTATTTTATTTTATTTTTTTATTTTTTTGGCCAGGGCTAGGTTTGAACCTGCCACCTCCAGCATGTGGGACCAGCGCCCTACTCCTTGAGCCACAGGCGCCGCCCATTTTATTTTATTTTTGAGACAGAGTTTCACCTGTCGCCCTTGGTAGAGTACCATGATGTCATAGCTCACAGTAACTTCAAATTCTTGGGCTCAGGTGATCTGCTTCAGCTGGGACTACAGGCAGGCACCTGCCACAATGCCTGGCTAGTTTTAGAGATGAGGTCTTGCTCTGTATCAGGCTGTTCTCAAACCTTAGGCAATCCACCCACCTCGGCCTCCCAGAGTACTAGGATTATAGATATGAGCCACCACGCCTGGCCTATTTGAAAAGTATTTAAAGGGTATTTATTACCCTTTGTTCAGGTCCATAGAAGAATAATCAATGTTAATGTTACCTGAAGTAGTTTAGTTTTATTTATTTTTTGAGACAGGGAATCAAGCTGTCACCCTGAGTGCCGGGGCATCATAGCTCACAGCAACCTCCAACGCCTGGGCTTAAGCAATTCTTTTTTTTTTTTTTTGTAGAGACAGAGTCTCACTGTACCACCCTCGGGTAGAGTGCTGTGGCGTCACAAGGCTCACAGCAACCTCTAACTCTTGGGCTTACGCGATTCTCTTGCCTCAGCTTCCCGAGCAGCTGGGACTACAGGCGCCTGCCACAACGCCCAGATATTTTTTTTGTTGTTGCAGTTTGGCCGGGGCTAGGTTTGAACCCGCCACCGTCGGCATATGGGGCCGGCATCCTACTCACTGAGCCACAGGCGCCGCCCATTAAGCAATTCTCTTGCCTCAGCCTTTCCTCAGCTGGGACTACAGGCACCTGCTACAATGCCCAGCTATTTTTTGGTTGTAGTTGTCAATGTTGTCTGGCAGGCCCGGGCTGGATTCGAACCTGCCAGCTCTGGTGTATGTGGCTGGTGCCTTAGCTGTTTGAGCTACAGGTGCCAAACCTCTTTATGTTAATTTTTTTGAGACAGAGTCTCACTCTGTGCCCTGGGTAGAAGAGTGCCAGGGCATCATCATAGCTCACAGCAACCTCAAACTCTTGCACTTAAGTGCTCCTCTTGCCTCAGCCTCTGAAGTAGCTGGTACTACAGGTGCCCGCCACAATGACTGGCTAGTTTTTCTAATTTTACTAGAGATGGAGTTTCAGTCTTCCTCAGACTGGTCTCAAACTCCTGGTGCTCCACCTACTTTGGCCTCCCAAAGTGCTAGGTTTATAGGTGTGAACCACCATGCTCAGCCTACCTGAAGTAGTTTAAAAATGAATTAAATGATGCTCAAGAGAAGTTACTATTTAGTTAAAAAAAAAAAATTAAGCTGTTCTGATTACCTAAAGTGAATCATTTCTTTTTTTTTTTTTTGTAGAGACAGAGTCTCACTGTACTGCCCTCGGGTAGAGTGCCGTGGCGTCACACGGCTCACAGCAACCTCCAACTCCTGGGCTGAAGCGATTCTCTTGCCTCAGCCTCCGTATAGCTGGGACTACAGGCGCCCGCCACAACGTCCGGCTATTTTTTGGTTGCAGTTTGGCCGGGGCTGGGTTTGAACCCGCCACCCTCGGCATATGGGGCCGGCGCCCTACTCACTGAGCCACAGGCGCCGCCCAAGTGAATCATTTCTTTTGAAAATATCATGGCACTTTTTCCTCTGCTCATGAGTAATCCAAAAAGATACACTGGAACAGTGGTAGAACTTGGGCTCTGGTGCAAATTTTGTGTGTCTTTGTGAAAGTTAATTAACCTTTCTGAGCCACCGTTCTCACTTCAAAATGGGAATAACAATATTTACCTCACAGAATTAGGATGAGAATTAAACACAAATTACAGAGAAACACTTGATGTTGTCTTGCATATAGCAAACTCTTAGAAAAATGTTGAGTTTTCTCTACCTTCTCTTTAGCAGTGTTGACTAAAATATTCTTGCCCTCCTCACGACTAGCTCCTTGGTCTGCAGGTAATGGTCCTTTGTAACTCCAGAAGACTGGCTGAGTGGCGGTCACAAGGAGCACCTTAAGGAGACGCTGGAGAATGTAGGCATATGGAACCACCCCCAGCTACAAGAGCCCTGAAAGCAGGCTCAGAATTAATTTCCAAATAACTCCACTGATTTCTACACTGTAGATTAATCCAAGTCAAATACTTAACAATGTTACTGCTACTCTTACAAATAAAAAAACTCCTCATTATTAAGAAATACTCAGCTCGGCGCCTGTGGCTCAAGCAGCTAAGGCGCCAGCCACATACACCCAAGCTGGCGGGCTCGAATCCAGCCCAGGCCCGCCAAACAACAACGAGGGCTGCAACCAAAAAACAGCTGGGCGTTGTAGTGGGAGCCTGTAGTCCCAGCTACTTGGGAGGTGGAGGCAGGAGAATCGCTTGAGCCCAGTAGTTGGAGGTTGCTGTGAGCTGTGATGCCATGGTACCCTACCCAGGGTGACAGCTTGAGGCTCTGTCTCAAAAAAAAAAAGAAAAGAAATACTCATGTCATACCTCTTTTCTCCTATAATAAGTATAATGTGGCTGTACCACATCAAAAGAAGAAAAACAAAAGACTCTCAAGCAGAAGCAGATCTCTCAGATCTCTTTAAAACACTTACTATTCCATGTCCCAGAGCTGGGCCCACCTGGTCTTCTTACCTGTTCAAAGCCAGGCTCATTGTGATAAGGGTTCTCAGTCATCAGAGACTGGATGGAGATGAGCACAGAGGAGATGCTCTGGGCTGGGCTCCAGGCAGGGCCAGTCCACGTACTGCAAACACATCAGAGAGATGGGAAGAGGGTGAGGCAGAGACAAACCAGAGTCAATAATCCAGGACTTGGCAACACCACTGAAAGTGACTCACCATAAGTTTCTCTTTCATTATTAATACTCTGTAATTTCCCAACCTTCGTCTTACCCTCATTCACCAGAAATCAGTCAAATGGCTAATCCTCATATGAAGTGGGACAAACAAAAAGAAGGTAAAACAAGTAATATAATTTTGATGAAATTTCTTTGGGCTTGAGAACAGTAGCCAGGTAAGGTTACAATAATCAAAACAAAGAAATAAGGTAAGAAAATAGCTCCAAAGACTGTCTAAATATTAATCTCTATGGATTTCAGAAGTGTCCTTATGTGGTGACATAGTGAGGGGAGAGAGAAGTTGAGCAGAGAGAGAGAGTTGACACAAGTGAGTCAAGCCATCTGGTTAGAGGCCATGTGGTGGGGTTGATGATCAGGGATAACCTCCAAAGATGACACAACTCTGCCAAAGGACAGGAAGATAATAAAGGGCACTTCTAAGCTTTGATGGGTCTGAAAATAATATATGGGAAACATCTCAAACATGGTAAGAAATGCCAAAATTGCTGCTCTCTTCGTAGTGCTATCAATAATTAAGTGAGGGGGCAGCTCAGACACTGACATTTATTTTCAGCTTAATTAATTGGAGAGATGGCACAAGAGCTGGAAGCCAAACACAATCTGAGTTAGGACTGGCTTCTTCAAGTTAATTGGCTCCTTCCTTTTTCCCTGCTGTACTTGAGGAAAGCCCAGTCAGTCATATGTAATAGTAACTTGATCAGGGACTGCTCTTGCATGCCTCTGGACTGGTAAGAGAACATAAGCTGTTCTCTTCTCAGCTCTGCTCCCCCAGAACTCTAGACCTCCTATTCTTTATACAGGATCAGCTCTCATTGTTTCCTCAGTGAATCAGCCCAACAGAGTTTTCTAGGTAGAGAAAAGGAAAGAGGCTGATAAAGCTAATAGTCAACTAAGAACATGTGGGAATTCTCTACTCTGTGATTTGTGGCAGATTTTCAATTTTAAGGAAGCTTCTCCTTTTGTACCCAACACACTTCTGCTACTTTTATCCCACCATCTGACTTCCTGTTTCTACTGTGAGCTCATGTCTGCTCAAAAGACTTTTCTTTGGCCTAATGAGGGAAAACCTACTACAAATACATTTTCATGAACAAAAAAAATTTTTTTCTGAGACAGAGTCACATTTTGTCGCCTTCGGTAGAGTGCTGTGGCATCACAGATCACTGCAACCTCAAACTCTTAGGCTCAAGGGATTCTCTTGCCTCAGCCTCCCGAGTAGTTGAGAGTACAGGCATCCACCATAATGCCTAGCTATTTTCAGAGACTGGGTCTTGCTCTTGCTCAGGCTGGTCTCGAACCCATGAGCTCAGGCAATCCACCCACCTTGACCTCCCGGAGTGCTAGGACATGAACAAAGTTCATACAGAAGCAATGACTAAATTTCCTTACCACTGTAGGCTTTATCCTACCAGCAGACAATTAAGTACCCTAACAAGATAAAGGACTTTAAGGACAATCTCTTTTGAAGGACTTCGTCACTGCCAAAATGACAGCAGAACATATCCCTGAATCTGCGCATTCTAGAAAAATGAATCATGTCTCTAGTTTGTTTCAGCTGCCTTTCCCTTACATGAACCTGAAAAGGGCTGGATGGGAAGAAAAGAAGATCACAAGTTTGGGCAACCTTCTCCATTTTATGCTCACTTGTTCTCTTCCCCAGAGAAATTCACACCACAATAAAAAAACTAATCCAAAATATGCTAAAAGACATTTCCATGAGGAATTTTTAACCCCAAAGGCAACTAAAACAGAATGAGAATTCTACAAAGCAAAATCTCAGGAGCACCCAGTGGTACTTGAAACTTCTATGTTTTATATGGGATTTCCAATCTCAAACATTTGTCATTCAATTGTTAAAATATAATCATCACCACTACCACTACCTCCAAAGTCACTTGTTGAAGAGATTCAGAAATAAGACACCCACTACCTGGAATGACACAGATCTGTAGCCTTTCTCAACCTGCTCAGGAGAGAACAGGCCCTAATGCCCTAAGGGAGTGGTTCTCAAACTACAGCGTGCATCACTGTCACCTGGAGGGCTTGTAAAAAAACCAGATGACTGACCCCAACCCCAGAGTTCCGGAATAGTAGGTCTAGGGTGGAGCCCTAGAATCTGTATAGCTACAAGTTACCTGATGCTGCTCCTCAGAGACCACACTTTGAGAACCACCTCACAACGAATCCATTGGATGTTAATAAACTATCCTCTTTCCTTTGCACTTAGAAAGATACCAGTTGTGTATCATTCTAGGGAGAACTGAAAAAAGTCACTCAATCATTTTCTGTGTTCTGTGGTTCAGATGAGGAATGCTGGTTGATAAAAGTGTAGCCTGGAGTACAGTATAATATCCACAATTGACCACCTCCCAAAGTTGACCTAACTTTCATAGACTGGTAATGCACTACACGTATGCAATCAGTATAGTAGGCCTAGTTCCTTATGTTGACCACCTCAGTATGTTGACCAGTTTGTTGCAGTCCCCGGGGTGGTCAACTTACAGAGGTTCTACTGTAATTATCTGCTAACTGCTAATTCAGCTACTAAGAAATCTCCTCTTACCCTAGAATACTCAAGCAGACTTTCCCATTGCGGTAGAAGTTGGGGTTAAACCTCACGGTGTTATTGCCCGTTGTCATCAGTTTGACCCGAGGTGGGTGGATGGGATAGTCGGGCGGACACCGAAACACGAACAGGAAGAAACCCCCTTCATAAGGAGTGTCAAATGGGCCTGTGATCAATGCGTGAATCTGCAAAATAAAACCCCATCTCAAAATTGTGAGGTGATGCCCCATCCCATCCCCACCCCCCAGCTACCACCTGCTACCCATGCCAGAAGCAGGGCCCAAAGTCTGGTATGTATATTCTATATCCTCACCATGTAGAATGAATGTCCTGTACTCACTCATACCAACAGGTAGGTTTGGAATTTTAAGAAATCTTATTATAGTGGAGTGATGTCTTACTCAGGAGTAACTAACTTACTCTAAAGTTAGAGTCTAAGGTGAAAACTGAATTTAGTCAAAATCATCCTTATATCTTTTTTAAATTTTTACTTATTTTTTTTTTTTTTGTAGAGACAGAGTCTCACTGTACCACCCTCGGGTAGAGTGCCGTGGCGTCACACGGCTCACAGCAACCTCTACCCTTGGGCTTACGCGATTCTCTTGCCTCAGCCTCCCCAGCAGCTGGGACTATAGGCGCCCGCCACAACGCCCGGCTATTTTTTTTTTTTTTTATTGCAGTTTGGCCGGGGCTGGGTTTGAACCCGCCACCCTCAGCATATGGGGCCGGCGCCCTACTCACTGAGCCACAGGCGCCGCCCAAAATTTTTACTTATTTTTATTTTGTTTGAGAGAGAGTCTCATTATGTTGCCCTAGGTAGTGTGCTGTGGTGTCATATCTTACAGCAATCTCAAACTCTTGGGCTTAAGCGATTCTCTTGCCTCAGCCTCCCAAGTAGCTGGGACTACAGGCGCCCGCCCCAACACCTGGCCATTTTTTGGTTGTAGTTGTCATTGGGCTGGATTCGAACCCACCAGCTTGGGTGTACGTGGCTGGTGTCCTAGCTGCTAAGCTGTAAGTGCTGAGCCATCCTTGAGTATCTCTGAAAACTTTTTTTACAAGATAGGGTCCTTCTCTGTTGCCCAGGCTAGAATGCACTGCCATCATCATAGCTCACAGCAACCTCAAACTCCTAGGCTCAGGCAGTCCTCCCACCTCAGTCTCAGCCTCCCATGTAGCTGAAGCTACAGGCACATGCCACCACACCTAACTAATTCTTCTATTTTTTTGTAGAGATGGGGTGTCTCACTATGTTGCTCAGGCTGGTCTCAAACTCCTGGGCTCCAGTGATCCCTCAAACTATCCCTCCCAAAGTGTTAGGATTACAGGCCTATAGAATTTTTAATTTTGAGAAGTCAACACAGGCTCTGCGCCTGTGGCCCAGTAGCTAGGGCGCCAGCTACATATACCAGGGCTGGCAGGTGAGGCAAGAGAATCACTTAAGCCCAAAAGTTTGAGGTTGCTGTGAGCTGTGATGCCATAGCACTCAACTGAGGACAATATAAGAAGACCGTCTCAAAAAAATAGTTAGCACAGAATTTTTTTTTTTTTAATTGTTGGGGATTCATTGAGGGTACAATAAGCCAGGTTACATAGCACAGATTTTTTTTTACTGAGTGTATAATGTCTGGATTTGTTAAACATGCAAATGGTGCAACTCTACCCTACATTTACGTGGCACAAAGCAGAGGTAATATCAAAAGAAAAGAAGAAAGGGACTGGGGGCCACAGCACCAGCACAGTAATGGTATAGAGCTGAGGGTAGTGATGGATGTCTCACGTATGCACCTGCTTCCTCTGCAGAAGACCAAACCTACTACTGCCGCAAAGGATGTGGCTCAGGCAGCACAGTCTGACTGAAAATGAGGAAGACTCAGAGCCATCCCCAAAACTTTCCCCAACACTGTTTAAAAAAAAAAAAACAAACCAAAAAACAGCAGCCCTGGAAACAGAACACTAAACTCTCTTCCTCTATAAGCCAGAATTATTGAATAAGATTTTCCTTCTGGGGCGGCGCCTGTGGCTCAGCGGGTAGGGCGCCGGTCCCATATGCCGGAGGTGGCGGGTTCAAACCCAGCCCCGGCCAAATTAAAAAAAAAAAAAAAAAAAAAAAAAAGATTTTCCTTCTGAAAACCTGAACTGACTCAGTTATATTTCTTCTACAAAGGCTCCTGAGCATTTAAGTCTGCTCAGAATTTGAACAACAAGATGAAAAAGGACATGGCAATCCAATACCTTGGTCTTTAGACCCTCATCCCTACCTTGCCCTGGCAAGGCCCTAAATTATATTTTAGTCCTCAGCTATCTGGAATAGCAAACTTAACTGTTCTCAACAGAGCATCAATTCTGGGACCTCAGGGACTAGCACATTAATGATGGTACTTGACTAAGGTTAAGATGTCCTAGAGAAAACATTCTAACCACATGAAAAGAAAAAAAATCAATTTGAATGAAGGGAAGCTATTCCAAACAACAAAAAAAAGATGTACTGACAATACAAAATCTGAACTTTCACTATAAGAAATTGGAAAATATGACTTTTCACTTAAAGCATGCCAGATTTAGAAAATCTGATTTCTTCCCAGCATCACTTTAAGTGCAAGTTCACTTCTGAGAGCAAAGCATTAGTGACAGAGAAGCCTAGGGTACTTACGCCAGAGAAGTCTGACATTATATACTAACTTTTCTGTGTGGAGGACAAAAGAGGTCCTCCTTTAGGATAAAAGGGTATTTGAAAAATAGCTGGGCATTGTGGCAGGTGCCTGTAGTCTCAGCTACTTGGGAGGCTGAGGCAAGAGAATCACCTAAGCCCAGGAGTTAGGGGTTGCTGTGAGCTGTGAAGCCACAGCGCTCTACTGAGGGCAATAAGGTGAGACTCTGTCTTAAAAAAAAAAAAGAGTACTGGGATAGGAGAAGAACTGGGCAGTACAAAGGACAAGATGACCATATAATTTATCATCCAAATTGGAGTACATCTGAGTATGAGAGAATGCCGATAGTTAAGCTGGATAAAAGGCATGAACTGGATTTTCCAAGCCAATCATGTGGGCACCTTAATGATGAGATACCTGTTAAAAGCTCTGCTCTACCTCACTATGTGACCCTGGGCAAGCCACTTACTCCCTTGGAGGCTTGATTTTTTCACTTTTGTAATCAGAAAGGTTAGCTCTTTTAGGCCCTTCCAATTTTATAGCCCCAATTTTCCCAAAATCCCCCATAAAGTTACATACCTTAGTCATGTCAACAGTATCAGGTACAACGAACATTCCTGGAGGAGGCTCCTTATAAATGGACATGATATCCCTGTATAACACCAAAAGGAGGTGGGGGAAGGAGTGAGGGAGAGGGGGAGAAAAGGGGAATCCCTTGAGCAGGACAGTGATCACCTCAATGAGGCTGGGGTTTAACAAAGTGTTGCTTGGTACCACAAGTGTTTGCACTATCTTGTTGGTTGAGAAAGCTGAGTACTTGTCTGGCAGACAGAGAGCAAATTATCATCAAAAGGGCATTGTTTCCTCAGGGGGAGGGAAGGGAGAAGGAAAAAAGAGATCCCAATGGCATCAGATGTCACTCTGGAAAAGCCACATCCCACTTACTCTCACTTCTTCCCACATGGCAGTTCATTCACTCCCCACCTTTGAGATTCTCAGGTAGTAAAACTGAAAGCTAAGTGAAGATTTTTCAGTTATTGGAAAGGTATAATCAACTCCACTATAAAACTAATTCAATACAGTGGACCCTTGTTGGTAAGTGGATTTATGAAGCAAGTGAGCCAGCAGGGAGCAAGAGTATCATGGTGGTTTTCATGCACAGGAAATAAGGGTAGAGATTTCTTCAGATTGGGGAGAGCAGGACCCTCAGAAATTGCTAAGAGTCTCCCATCTGGATGATGACATGTGGTGACTTCTGCAGGAGATATATTTCTGGGTTATATCTCACCAACTAGAAAGACTCAGTGGAAAGCAAGGAGTTAAAGAACATTCTAGGTGGGGAAAAAGTCTAGGGGTAGGGATACAAAAAGTGCAAATAGTTGACAGAGCAAAAAAGTACTGGTCATACTCAAAGGTATGTCAGGATTAGATGATTGGAAAGGGTGAAGAAGGGTAAGAGTTGAGTGCTGAGTTTAAGTTAGAGGTGGCAATCCCTACAGAGTTGGTGCCCAGTGTCAGGCACTTTGCCAGGTATTTTACACACACTGTATTGTTTAATTTTTATTACAACCTTGAAAAGTAGGCGGAGGGACATTTGGAAGGATTTGGAATGTGGAGGATAATAATTAGATGAGGATGCTTGTGATGGGGGCACAGGGAGAGAAGGCTGGTCATCAGGAAATCCGTTTCAGGATTAATAGCAGTGAAACAGTCTAAACAGAGCTGCGATAGGTACTATGCTAAGCGGTTTTGCCAAACATTATCTTTTAGATGACATGATCTAAGATCAGTCACCCAAGAAATAAGCACAGAAAGGACTTAGGCCTTTGTTCCTATATTAGAATTAAGTATATTTCCTTTAGAAAAGTAAACCAGATGACTCAGAGGGAAAAATACAAGGAAGAAGGTCCTGAGTGGGATATCACAATCCAAAGTGGCACCAAGGGAGTGGGGAGCCTCAGTTTCTGGAAAAGGTGTGAGTGGACAGTTTTGGGGTACTGGGAAAGGAGTTCAAGGGAAGACTGGGATAAGTGAGGGAAGTGATCTAGTCTTGGGAAAAGGACTATATGGAGGGGGATTTGAGAAAACAGGATAAAAACACTGGCTGAAGTCTGAGACAGGGCAAAGCAAACTGAAGAGTAGAGTGCTGTGTTACAAACGGGGATGGGGGGGACCGGTGGGTGGGGCCTGCGGGCAGCATCTAGCAAGAATGGGGTGGGGAAGGGGAAAGGGGCGGCGCGGAGGCCGGGAGGAGGTGTTACCGAAGCGCAAAAGGGTCGGGTTTCGGGCGGGAGGTAGGGGGATGTGGGGGAGGGTGTCCGGAATGGAGACAGAGGACTCATGGGAGGTTGTCGAGAGGCGGGGTCGGATCTAGGCACGCGAAGAAGGGTTTGGTGCTTGTAGGGCTGGGGGCGGGGGGAGAAGGGACTTGGATCCTGACGCTCGGAGCTGGCAAGATTTAGGCTCTGAAGTTGGGCCGTGGGAAGCAAAGCCCGACGGGTTGGGGGGTGAGTTGTAGTGGGAAAGAGTAGGGGGCGGGGAAGGTCGAGCCCTGGAGCCAGGGCTGAGAGAGGAAAAACGCCGGCTCACCGCTTGATCCGGAGTAGACACTGAGGCGCGGTGCGCTCGCCGTCCCAGTCGGAGCTGAGCGTGGGATCCCAGTGGCTAAGCAGCGCGGCCCCGTGGGCAGCGGCTGAGGGCGGGAGCCCGGGCAGCGGAGCCAGGCCGCTCCCCGGCCCCCCGGCCCCGCCCGCTGCCGCCGCCGCCGCCCACACATCCGGCAGGAAAGGCGGCCCGAACCCGCCGCCGCTACTGCTAACACCAACAACACCAGCAACACCGCTCGCCCCGGGACCCGCCGCCCCGGCGCCGGCCGTCGCCGTCGCAGCCTCCTCAGTCGGACTCTCCGCCATCGCTGCTTCGCTTCCGGGACTATTCGGCAGCACGTCCGCCGACCAGAGCGGCCGCTGCTCCCGCCCGCTCCCGCACCACCGAGAGCCGGGCCAGAGTGTCCCCACCCTCCGCTTCCACAGCCCGAGCGGCGCTGGCTCCGCCCACACCCGCCCCGACCAGCGAGAGGCGCTCTGCAAGAGCGTCCACCCACGGTCCTCCAGGACGGGCGGGGTAGGAACTTGCCGGCCGCCGGGGTCTGTTTTATTCATCTTTAAAGGATTCCTCTATTGGTGCTTCGCTGTACGGGAGGAACTGAGAGCCAAATTCCATGCAATATTTTTTTCCCCACTGTTGAAAGGGGAGAAGAAAGTTGAAAGAAGGGGGAAGCGGGCTATCTCCTTCCTACTTTGCGACAGCGACTCTCAGATATGCGAATGGGGTAGGATTGGCGATCCAGTGGATGAGTAGAGTCGCTTAGAGCCCTGCTTGTCTGAAAGGCTCTGTGATTGATTCTTCCTCCCTGCACTCTCATCCACCGAGGACAGGCTGCCGTTGCTCCCTGCCAATAGGATCAAGCGGAAGGAAGGATAAGAATTTAAGAATGAAAAGCCACCTCTTTTAGAGTTTATTCAACATATATTCATGAAGGGCCTGTTAAATTCCAGACGCTGTTGGTAGGTATTGCCATAGGGACAGTGAAACAGAACTAGAGAAGCTTGGCAAAGGGGAGAAAATTCAGGCCTCCCGACTTAAATCTGTGTACTTTTTCTTCCCACAAATCTTGGAATATACAGGAATCGAGGGACTGGGAATGTAAATCCTGAGGGGATTCCTTAGGACTTTCCTGAAAGTGAAAAATAATTCTACGGATTAAGAAGAATAGAGTTTCAGGCGGCGCCTGTGGCTCAAGGAGTAGGGCACCGGTCCCATATGCCGGAGGTGGCGGGTTCAAACCCAGCCCTGGCCAAACTGCAACCAAAAAATAGCCGGGCGTTGTGGCGGGCGCCTGCAGTCCCAGCTACTCGGGAGGCTGAGGCAAGAGAATCGCTTAAGCCCAGGAGTTGGAAGTTGCTGTGAGCTGTGTGATGCCACAGCACCCCACCAAGGGCGATAAAGTGAGACTCTGTCTCTACAAAAAAAAAAAAAAAAGAAGAATAGAGTTTCTCAGAAGAAACTTTTTCTTAGCAAGAATGCAAGCTCATAATATCTGGAAACCACTGGGGACAGATGTGTTTCAAAATTTAGAGTGGCACTCTCCACAGTGCATGGGACAGCACCCAATCACAAACAGACTGGTATTTCTGCAGCAGAGTGTATGAATATTCATACTAACTTGAGGATATTTGAATATTCATACTAAGACGAATAGCTTCACGTTGGATTACATTTTGCTAACAAATTTGCTTTTTACAAAATAAGTCAGGCCCGGTGCCGTGGCTCACACCTGTAATCTCAGCACTCTGGGAGGCCGAGGCTGGTGGATTACTTGAACTCACAAGAGCGAGACCCCCGCCTCTAAAAATAACCGGGCATTGTGGCGGGCGCCTGTAGTCCCAGCTACTCCGGAAGCTGAGGCAAGAGAATCGCTTGAGCCCAAGAGTTTGAGGTTGCTATGAGTTATGACGCCGTGGCACTCTACCAAGAGCAACAAAGTGAGACTGCCTCAAAAAAAAAAAAGTCTGGTTTTTAGATCTTTGTGAATTTCCAATAATGGACTGTAGACCTGAATGATAATGGCCAATATTTATTGAGAGTTAAAAATTTGGTTTTTAGCTGATATTTATTGAATGTCAAATATACGTCAGGTACTTTGTTTGCTTTGTTTTTATTCCTTTCAACAACCCTGGGAAGTAAGTACTATTTTCTTTTTTTTCTGTCTAACTATGTCACCCTGGGTAGAGTGCCTTAGTGTCACAGCTCACAACACCCTCAAACTCTTGGGCTCAAGCGATTCTCTTGTCACAGCCTCCTGCCACAATGCCCAACTATTTTTGTTGTTGCAATTGTCATTATTATTTAGCAGGCCTGGGGCCAGCTCAAACCTGCCAGCCTGTGTCTGTGGCTGGTGCCCTACTCACTGAGCTATGGGCGCAGATCCTTTTTTTTTTTTTTTTTTTTTTTTGTGGTTTTTGGCCGGGGCTGGGTCTGAACCTGCCACCTCCGGCATATGGGACCGGCGCCCCACTCCTTGAGCCACAGGCGCTGCCCGGATCCTTTTTTTTTTTTTTCTTGAGACAGTCTTAGTTTGTTGCCCTTGGTAGAGTGCCATAGCATCACAGCTCACAGCAACCTCAAACTCCTGGGTTCAAGTGATTCTAGTGCTCAGCCTTCCGAGTAGCTGGGACTACAGGTACCTGCCACAATGCCTGGCTATTTTTAGAGATGGTTCTTGCTCTTGCTCAGGCTGTTCTGAAACCTGTGAGCTCAATCTACCAGCCTTGGCCTCCCAGAGTGCTAGATTACAGGTGTGAGCCGGGTGGAAGTACGTATTATTTTTAGTCTTTTCTGATAGATGGAAAAACAGAGGGTTACTGAGGTGTAGTCACATGGGTCACACTGAGAGGAAGGGTCAGAATTGGGGCCACTTGCCCTCAGTGTGCATAATCCCAATGACTGTGATACTGTCATTGCTTGGAACTCTCCCATACTTCCTGTATTTTACCTTGTACTAATTCTGATCCTTTGGTACCTGTTGCCCCCACCCCCTCTAATGCAGTCATCACACATGCACAGACATACTGTTCATATCTGTGAATCCAGCATAGGGGTTGGCACAGCTTAGGTACTTAACATGAAGTGAAATGAATCAATACAATATTTTATACAGATTTCATGTTTTGTTGGTATAGTGTTTTATTACTATAATGAAAATAGTGGAATCGCCGTGAAAGGATGTTAACATTGGCCAGGCACAGTGGCTCACTCCTATAATCCTAGCACTGTGGGAGGCCAAGCAGATAGATTGCTTGAGCTCAGGAGTTCAAGACCAACCTAAGCCAGAGCTAGACCCCCATCCCTAAAAATTGTCTAAAAATAGCTGGGTGTTGTGGCTAGCACCTGTACTCTCAGCTACTCTAGAGGCTGAGGCAAGAGTATCACTTGAGCTCAAGAGTTTGGGGTTGCTGTGAGCTATAATGCCATGACACTCTGACAAAGTGAGACTCTGTCTGAAAAAAAAAAAGAAAAGTAAAAGATAAACTGAAACAGGCGGGTTGCTTGAGCATAGGAGTTCAATGTTGCTGTGAGCTATGATGATGCCATTGCACTCTCCCAGTGAGACTCTGTCTCAAAAGAAAAAAAAACCTTTTCTTCTTTTTTTTTTTGTAGAGACAGAGTCTCACTTTATGGCCCTCGGTAGAGTGCCATGGCATCACACAGCTCACAGCAACCTCCAACTCCTGGGCTTAAGCGATTCTCTTGCCTCAGCCTCCCAAGTAGCTGGGACTACAGGCGCCCGCCACAACGCCCAGCTACTTTTTGGTTGCAGTTCAGCCGGGGCCAGGTTTGAACCCGCCACCCTCGGTATATGGGGCCGGCGCCTTACCAACTGAGCCACAGGTGCCGCCCTTTTTTTTTTCTTCTTTTTTTGAGACAGAGTCTCAAGCTATTGCCCTGGGTAGAGTGCCATGGCGACATCATAGCTCACAGCAATCTCCAACTCTTGGGTTCAAGTGACCTCTTGCCTCAGTTTTTTTGTATTTTTAGTAGAGACAGGGATCTCGCTGTGGCCCACGCTGATCCTGAACCCATGAGCTCAAGCAATCCACCTGCCTCGGCCTCCCAGAATGCTAGGATTATTGGCGTAAGCCACTACCCCGCTGATAAAAACCCAAAACTATTAACAGTGGTTGCCTCTGGATGGTTTGGTTGCCAACAAGGTAGACTAAAGAGAATCTTCTTGTATCTTTTTTTTTTTTTGGCCAGGGCCGGATTCGAACATTCCACCTCCGCCCTACTCCTTTAAGCCACAGGCACCACCCATTTTCTTGTATCTTTTGAATGTTGTGCTGTGCATCTATTGCCCATTTAAACTATATGTTTTATTCATCTTTAAGGATTACAGAATTTTGCTTGGGTATTTATTTATTTATTTATTTTTGAGACAGAGTCTCACTATGTCACCCTCGGTCGAGCACTGTAGTATCACAGCTCACAGCAACCTCAAGCTCTTGGGCTCAAGCGATTCTCTTGCCTTAGCCTCCCAAGTAGCTGGAACCACAGGCGGCCCACCACAATGCCTGGCTATTTTCTTGTTGCAATTGTCATTGTTTAGCAGGCCTGGGTCGGGTTCTAACTCATCTGTCTTGGTGTATGTGGCTGGTGCCTAACCGCTGAGCTATGGGTGCTGAGCCTTGGGTGTGATTTATTTATTTATTTATATAATTTTTGTTTGAGAGGGAGTCTCACGTTATTGCCCTTGGTAGAGTGCCATGGCGTCACAGCTCACAGCAAGCTCCAACTCTTGGGCTTAGGCGATTCTTTTGCCTTAGCCTCTCGAGTAGCTGGGACTACAGGCGCCCATCACAATGCCCGGCTATTTTTTGTTACAGTTTGGCCGGGGCTGGTTTAAACCTGCCACCCTTGGTATATAGAGCCGGTGCCTTACTCACTCTGAGCCACAAGTGCCACCCCCGGTATGATTTATTTAGTAAGGTGGTCAAAGGTCAACTTGCAGGGTAACCTCACTCAAAGAAAAACACTACTCTAGGCTTGGCACCCATAGCACAGTGGTTATAGGCTGGCCACATGCTCGGAGGCTGGTGGGTTCGAACCCAGCCCGGGCCAATTAAACAACAATGACAACTGCAACAAAAAAGAAAAAAGTAGCCAGTCATTGTGGCGGGCACCTGTAGTCCCAGCTACTTGGGAGGCTGAGGCAAGAGAATCACTTGAGCCCAAGAGTTTGAAGTTGCTGTGAGCTGTGACATAATGGCACCCTTCTGAGGGCGACATAGTGAGACTCTGCCTTAAAAAAAAAGGAAAAAAAGGGGCGGCACCTGTGGCTCAGCGGGTAGGGTGCCGGTCCCATATGCCGGAGGTGGTGGGTTCAAACCCAGCCCTGGCCAAAAAAAACAAAAAAAAGGAAAAAAGAAAAACACTACTTCATAGTTCCTCCATGGGTACAGAGTGCAGAAACTCAAAAATGGCCTCCGGGCAAGTGGATTCCTGTGTGTATCCCCTCTGCACTATTGGACTGTTGTTTTCAAGTACTAGGTCTGTTAGTGGTGTATATGGCCTTAGATTCAGAAGGGGATTCAAGTTTTAAATCTATACCACATTCTTACCTTCTTTGAAGCCTATTTCTGCATCTAAAGAATGATGATAATTCCTACTTCTCAAGGTTTTTCTGAGGATTCAGTGTGACGTTTCCAGAAATGTTTTGTAAAGTTGCAAGCATTGTATAAATAATTGGCACCACACTTACCTGTCTACTGTCGCCCCTCCAAGTCTTTACTTGTGCCATTTTCACTACTTTCCCCCTCTAGCAGGGGAAATCCTAATTAACTTCTGAACTTCTCTTCCTTGTCAGTAAAACTGGGAAAATAATGCTACTAGGAAGAGATAATACAATAATGAATGTGTAGAATGTCTGGCCAGGGGAAATGTTCATTAACAACTCTTTTTCTTCTTACTGATTCTTCAAGGTTGGCTGAAATATTGCTTTCTCTGCCAAACCATAACACTTCCAGGCATATTATTATCTTTATTAGTATTTGTCATTCTTAATTACTCCTTCTTCTGGTCTCATAGCTGCTTATTCATACCTTTATTATAGTACCTACTACTTTTTATTTTAGTGGTTTGGTTACTCATCCATCTGGCCACTAGATATGACTTCCTCTAGGGCAGGAAGTGTAGGGTCCTATCTTTATGTCTGTAGTACCTGACTTGCAATGGATGTTGAGTAAATGGTGAACAGAATGGGGCTCCGCGCCCCTGTAGCTTAGTGGTCAGGGCACCCGCCACATGCACCGAGGCAAGCGGGTTCGAACCCAGCCTGGGCCTGCTAAACAACGATAATTGCCCAAAAAAAGGGGTGGTCCCTGTGGCTCAGTGAGTAGAGCGCCAGCCCCATATACTGGAGGTGGTGGGTTCAGATCCAGCCCCAGCCAAAAACTAAAAAAAAAAAAGCCGGGTGTTGTGGCTATTTGGGAGGCTGAGGCAAGAGAATCGCTTAAGTCCAAGAGTTAGAGGTTGCTCTGAGCTATGATGCCAGGGTACTCTACCAAGGGCGACAAAGTAAGTCTGTATCCAAAAAAAAAAAAAAAAAGTCCCGGCGCCTGGGGCTCAAGCGGCTAAGGTCACCAGCCACATAACACCTGAGCTGGTGGGTTTGAATCCAGTCCATGCCCACCAAACAACAATGATGGCTGCAACCAAAAAATAGCTGGGTGTTGTGGCGGGTGCCTGTAGTTCCAGCTACTTAGGAGGCGGAAGCAGGAGAATCGCTTGAGCCCAGGAGTTGGAGGTTGCTGTGAGCTGTGATGCCACGGCACTCTACCCTGGGCGATAGCTTGAGGCTCTGTCTCAAAAAAAAAAAACTGGTGAACAGAATGGAAATGAGGACATGGTAGTTAGTTGGCCTTCCCCTGGCTGTAATCATTAGAATTTACCTCCTCAGCTAGGCCTATTTTCTTTCCAAAGGGCTGAGCCAAGCTCACACAAAGAACTTGCAAGACGAGACCTGAAGGGCTGCAGGGGATGGCAGCTGCTTAAAGGACCAGCTCACCACAGGAACTCCAGAGCCTTGAAGCTGTGGGAGAGGAAGAACCAGACAGAGGCTGGCAGAATGTGAGCTGGAGCTGCTTAGTCAAGGGCTCACTGACTTTCAAGGCTACACCTGGCTGCTTTCCACTGGCAGCTTGAGCCAAGGGCGAGTGTGCTTTCTGGAGCCACTCCTGTGTCTTTTGGGAATAGATGACAGAACTGAGCAGGCTTCCTATAGGAACTGGGATGGAAGCTTCTCTCCCCAGTGCTGGGTTGCCCTGCACCGGGCCATCTTTTGGTGCAATAGAGTTGCATAGCACCTTGCTCACGGCATCCAGATCCTCCCCCAGGACAGAAGCTTGCAAGTGTCCTTCAGTTCAACCCTATCTAAAAAGATACATTGTGAAGATCCTTCCTCTTCCCTTCTCCAACGTCCTATGTTCCATTGCCCTCTGGGGTAGTCCTTCCTCTCTAGGGCCCAGCTTTTTTTCTTGGTTCAGTCCCAGAGATAAATGAAAAGAATTCCCACCAGATCACAAATCCTAGACTAAGGCTCGGAACCTGTGGCTCAAGCGGCTAAGGAGTCAGCCACATATACCTGAGCTGGCGGGTTCAAATCCAGCCCAGGTCTGCCAAACAACAATGACGGCTGCAACCAAAAAAAAGTAGCTGGGTGTTGTGGCGGGCGCCTGTAGTCCCAGCTACTTGGGAGGTGGAGGCAGGAGAATCGCTTGAGCCCAGGAGTTGGAGGTTGCTGTGAGCTGTGATGTGAAAGCACTCTACCCAGGGTGACAGCCTGAGGCTCTGTCTCAAAAAAAAAAAAAAAAATTCTAGACTAAAAGAAAAAATCAGGACTCAGATCGGATGTTTTAAGGCTTCTGATTATGAGTAATAATAGTTATATTTAACAAATTAGTAATACCTGTATTATGTATTATCTCAGTAGATCTCTCTCATTTATATGTTGGGGGGTTTTGTTTTGTTTTTTTTAGACTGAGTCTCACTTTGTTGCCCTCGGCAGAGTGCTGTGGCACCACAACTCACAGCAACCTCTAGTTCTTGGGCTTAGGTGATTCTCTTGCCTCAGCTTCCCGAGTAGCTGGGACCACAGGTGCCTGCCATGACGCCTGGCTAATTTTTTTTTTTTTTTTTTTTGAGACACAGCCTCAAGCTGTTGCTCTGGGTAGAGTACTGTGCCATCACAGCTCACAGCAACCTCCAACTCCTGGGCTCAAGCGATTCTCCTGCTTCTGCCTCCCAAGTAGCTGGGACTACAGGCGCCCGCAACAATGCCTGGCTATTTTTTGGTTGCAGCCATCATTGTAATTTTGCAGGCCCGGGTTGGATTCGAACCTGCCAGCTCAGGTGTATGTGGCTGGTGCCTTAGCCGCTTGAGCCACAGGCGCCGAGCCTTTTTTTTTGTTGCAGTTTGGCCAGGGCTGGGTTTGAACCCACCAACCTCCGTATATGGGACCAGCGGCCTACTCACTGAGCCACAGGCAGCTCCGGGTTTTTTTTATTTTTAAAAAAAGAGTCTTACTCTGTCACTCTGGGTAGAGTGCCATGGACTCACAATTCACAGCAATCTCAAATTCTTAGGCACAAGCGATCCTTTTTTTTTTGAGACATACTGTCACCATGTTGCCCTCAGTAGAGTGTCATGGACTCAGTCACAGCTCCCAGCAACTTCCAACTCTTGGGCTTAAGCGAGTCTCTTATCTCAGCCTCCCAAGTAGCTGGGACTACAGGCGCCCACCACGATGCCCAGCTATTTTTTTTGTTATTGTTGCAGTTGTTTAGCTGGCCTGGGCTGGGTTGGAACCTGCCACCATCGGTGTATGTGGCTGGTACTGTAATCTTAGTGCTGCAGGCGCTAAGCCTTATTTTTTTTTTTTGAGAGAGAGTCTCACTATGTTGTCCTCGGTAGAGTGCCGTGGTGTCACAGCCCATAGCAACCTCCAGCTCTTGGGCTTAAGTGATTCTCTAGCCTTAGCCTCCTGAGTAGCTGGGACTATAGGTGCCCGCCACAATGCCTGGCTTTTTGTTGTTGTTGTTGTTGTTGCAGTTGTCATTGTTGTTTAGCAGACCTGGGCCTAGCTGGAACCAGCCAGCCTTGGTGTATGTGGCCAGCACCCTACGCACTGAGCTACAGGTCCCTAGCCTGAAACAATCCTCTTGCCTCAGCCTCCCATGTAGCTGGGGGACTACAGGCACTTGCTATAATGTCCAGCTAATTTTTTAATTTTTATTTATTTATTTTTGAGACAGAGTCTCACTGTGTCGCCCTGGGTAGAGTGCTATGGAGTCACAGCTCACAGCAACCTCAAATTCTTGGGCTCAGCGATTCTCTTGCCTCAACCTTCCAAGTAGCTGGGACTACAGGTGACCACCACAACGCCCCGCTATTTTTTTGTTGCAGTTGTTTGGCTGGCCCGGCGGGGTTTGAACCCGCCTTGGTGTATGTGGCTAGTGCTGTAACCACTGTGCTACAGACGCCGAGCCAAAAGAAATTCTTATCAGCCTCTTGGTAAAAACTGGATTCCTGGAATTATACAGAAGGAAAATGCAACCACCTTCCCTGGAGGCTGCTCCTTGATTACCACCCGAGGGTATTGTCTCAGCCAGGATGCCAGTATGACATCCCAAAGGGTTATGGCATTCTGCTTGTGTAACAGCATTACAGTTAATCCATTGCTCCCTTGGCAATACCTCAGCTGCCAGTTCAATCTCAGTCCCATACCATCTTTGGCCCTGAGATTCCTGGACTCAGTCGGCTTCAGGTTCTATTACTGGTTTGCTCTGGAAAAACTTGAGGGAGTTACTTAAGATGAAAAGTCTAAAAGGACAAGCAGCAGATTATGGCAGAACAACATTTTTCAGGTGGGTAGGATTTTACTTCCCAGCCAGGGGACATTAGTCAGTGTCTGACATATAGCAATCTAATTGGTTGTCACAACTTGAGGGGAGATGTTGGTGGCTACTGGAATCTAGTGAATAGAAGTTAGGGATTCTGTTAAACAACTTCCTCTTTAGAACAAATTGTCTGGCTCCAAATAGGCCAAGGTTGAGAAATTTTGTAGTAGAAAGGCCATGATTGGTATTTTATTTTTTTATTTTTTTGCAGTTTTTGGCTGGGGCTGGGTTTGAACCCGCCACCTCCGGCATGTGGGGCCGGCACCCTACTCCTTTGAGCCACAGGTGTCGCCCTTTTATTTATTTATTTATTTTAAGACAGAGTCTTACTTTGTCACTTTCGGTAGAGTGATGTGGTGTCACAGCTCACAGCAACCTCAACCTCACAGCTGGGACTATAGATGCTCATCACAGTGCCTGGCTATTTTTAGAGATGAGGTCTTGCACTGGCTCAGGCTGTTCTCGAATTTGGGAGCTCAGGCAATCCACCTGCCTGGCCTTCCAAGTGCTGGGATTACAGGCGTGAGGCACCGCACCCGGCCCCATGATTGTTGAATAAATGTCAGATGGACTGGTATTGCAACCACTGGCTTGGTGTATGACCTTGGGCAAGTCAATGAACTTCTGTAAACTTAGATGAGTCAACATAGAGACAAGAACATAGATTCTAGAGCAGTGGTTCTCAACCTTCCTAATGCCGCAGCCCTTTAATACAGTTCCTGTGGGTCGCAACCCACAGGTTGAGAACCGCTGTTCTAGAGTATGACCCCCATTACTAAGCAGCTGTGTTACTTTAGGAAGAATGCCTCACCTCTCTGAGCCTGTATCCTTATCTATAAAATGACTTAGGGATGTTGAAATTTAATCACAGAAAATGCTTGGCATTATGCCTGACACACAAGTGCTCAGATGTTAGCCCATCCTATCACAGCACTAGCTTCTTTGCTTCTTCTTCCTGTTACTTGTACAGCACAGCTTCTGTGCCCACACATACCATAGGTAGGGCATTGTTGACTCGTTTCCATTTTGTTGATGCCCCAAACTCTTTGAGGACAGAGATCTAAGATTTCTTTGCCTTTTTCCAGCCCCCTAGGAAGATACTTAGCATCTAACTACCTGCATGACTTCCTTTAGTTGGAAGGTGTTCTGACCAATGTTCTTGATTTCACTGTTTCATGCAAGGTTTTTTTTTTTTTTTTGAGACAGAGTCTTACTCTGTTGCCCTAGGTAGAGTGCCATGGCATCATAGCTCACAGCAACCTCAAACTCTTGGTCTTGAGCAATCCTCTTGCCTCAGCCTCCCAAGTAGCTGGGACTACATGGATGTGCCACCATAACCAGCTAGTTTTTCTATTTTTAGTAGAGGTGGGGTCTCACTCTTGCTCAGGCTGGTCTCGAACTCCTGAGCTCAAGCAATCCACCCGTCTCTGCCTCCCAGAGTGCTAGGATTACAGGTGTGAGTCACTGCACTCAGCCATGAAGTTTTGTAGTTAAAGCATAACGTTTTCACAAAATAGGTCCTACTTATAAATTACTATTCCCTTTTCAACTATCTAATTTGAGACAAACCATGTCCCCCAGCATCTCTGTAGTAATTCTCTGTTCATGCTCCTGCTAGGGCTTAGAGAAGTAGCTATTCATGACAGCTTAGCTATAAATGTATTTTACCTGGGTTGTGCATCCCACCTTAAATAGGTAGGGAGAGATTAGGCATAAATTTGAGACCTCAAAGAAGATGCTGCAGGAAGCTTTCTGATTCATTAGTTGGCGTAGTCCCTGAAAATATCCCTATCACAGCTAAGACTATAAAATCTCCAAGAACAGGGATTGGGCACTTTATCTGCTTTATTTAGAAATATTTAGATGCTCTAAGAAAGGTTAATTTTTTTTTTTAGAGACAAGAGTCTGATTTTGTCACCCTCAGTAGAGTGCCGTAGCACCACAGCTCACAGCAACCTCCAGCTCTTCGGCTTAGGCGATTCTCTTGCCTCAACCTCCTGAGTAGCTGGGACTATTTTTTTGTTGCCATTTGACTGGGTCCAGTTTGAACCCGCCACCCTCTAAGAAAGGTTAATTGATAATGAAAATGAAAATAACAGAGGTAGACAGAGACCTACCTCCACCGTCAACATGCTGTACAACTTCTTTGGGAGTGTTTCCCTATCTGTGCTACTTTAATTTTGTGTGACCAAAATGAAAAACAAACACAAAAAAAGATGGGACAATCTTTAAGCTGGCCTGTGGGAAATTCCCAGTTCTGTGATGTTGGACAAGTTATTTTGCTTCCTTAAACCTTGGGTCCCTCATTTGTAAAACAGGCTGAAAAGTTGTGCTTATGTTGTTGAGATAAATATAAAATGCTCAGTGCAATTAATTCCCTTACAAATCAATATATAATCATCCTTTGGTATCTGTTTGGGAAAGTGGTTCAGGACCCCCTTCTCCCCTGCATAGACACCAAAATATAAGGATGCTCAAGTCCCTTATTTAAAATGGTGTAGTAATTTCATATAACCTATATGCATTGTCCCATATACTCACTCTGTCACACTGGGTAGAGTGCCATAGCATAACTCACAGCAACCTCAAACTCTTGGGCTGAAGTGATTCTCTTGCCTCAGCCTCCCAAGTAGCTGAAACTATAGGTGGCTGCCACAAAGCCTGGCTAATTTTTCTATTTTTAGTCAAGATGGGGTCTTGCTCTTGCTTAGACTGATCTTGAATTCCTGAACTCAAGCAACCTGCCCATCTCAGCTTCCTCAGAGTGTTAGGATTATAGGCATGAGCCATCTTGGCTGGCTTATCTCTTGATTACTTATAATGCCTTATACAACATAAATGTTATATAAATCATTCTTATACTGCACTGCTTAGAGATCTGTACGAGTTCTGTATAGAAAGTCATCCACAGATGCAGAACCCATGGATACAGAGAGCCAACTGTACTAAATTTGAAGGGGAAAAAGCAACAACTATCATTACTCAGACAAATCCACACTCATTCTGGGAGATGGCAAGACCCCTCCATGTCCTTATAGCCATAGCAATGCTACTTCTCAGCCCTGAGTAGCTCCTAATCACCAATGGCCAACCCAATCCTCTCTACTCACCTTTCCATCAAGGCTCCCCACCCCAGGTCAAAAGACAGAGGCACAGACATGAGTTTAGAGAAAGTTGTGTTTAATGGTAAAGCTTAGCACACCCCAGCACCAGGAATGGCATGGAGTCCCAGCAGCAGGAACAGGTAGGTGACCCTCATGGAGCCTCACATGGCGAATAGGATGAGGAAGGCAACCATCAAACAGAAGAGCCCCATGGCCTCAGACAGGGCAAAGCCCAGAATGGCGTAGGAGAAGAGCTGCTGCTTGAGAGACGGGTTCCTGCCAGGGAGAGAATCAATGCCAACTCAAGGTGAGGGCACGGGTGCTGGTGGAGGACACAGGAGGGTGAGGTGAATGATTAGTGCTATGACAGGGAGAGGGCCTAGGCTGCACACATATGGGGGGGGGTTGGATGGGCAGGCAGGGCAGGCCAACTTGGTAAGTTCAAGTGAGCCAGATTGGACATGTATCTTCACTGGAAAAAATAGGAGGTAAATAAAATCAACACTAGGGCTCCTGAAGGGATCCCCTTGCTAAGGATTCCCCCAAATAGGGTGAAACTTACAGTGGGAGATGCTCTAGGCCACCCACACTTACCTGGCATAGCCAATGATCAAGCTGCCAAACACCGTTCCAATGCCAGCTCCTGAACCAGCCACACCAACTGTGGCTGCCCCAGCACCAATAAACTTGGCTGCTGTGTCAATGTCCCGGGAGACAATACTGGTCTGGAACTCCCTTCGGGCCACCTGGAGTGGGGAGCTGTTGTAGGAAGGCTAGGAAGGGAAGGAAGGAAGGAGGGAACGCAAGAAGATAGTGAGGCACAAGGACTCCAACCTCTCACCCCACCCACCTGAGCTCTGAAACTGTTGGCAAAATGCCTGGCAGATACAGAATGCTTTGACTGCAGAGTATGCTGGGAATTGGTCTTAAGGTCTGTTTTCAGATAGGGGTAGAAAATTTCATGGGTTAGGCAAACCTCACATACAATCCTCACCTTAGGGCACTTAGAACTATAAAAGAACCACAGATTTTTTTTTTTTTTGAGACAGAGCCTCAAGCTGTACCCCTGGGTAGAGTGCCAGGGCATCACAGCTTACAGCTCATAGCAACCTTCAACTCCTGGGCTCAAGCGATTCTCCTGCCTCCACCTCCCAAGTAGGTGGGACTATAGGCGCCCGCCACAACGCCCAGCTATTTTTTAGTTGCAGCTGTTATTGTTGTCTGGCAGGCCCAGGCTGGATTTGAACCCGCCAGCTCAGGTGTATGTGGCTGGCACCTTAGCCGGTTGAGCCACAGGAGCTGAGCCCCCCCCCTTTTTTTTTTTTTTTTGAGACAGAGTCTCACTATGTCACCCTCAGTAGAATGCCACCACATCAAAGCTCACAGCAACCTCAAACTCTCGGGTTTAAGCAATACTCTTCCCTCAGCCTCCCAAGTAGCTGTGACTACAGGTGCCACTACAATGCCCAGCTATTTTGCTTTTGTTGTCACTGTACTTTAGCTGGCTCTGGCTGGGTTTGAACCACCAGCCCTGGTGCATGTGGCCGGCACCCTAACTACTGAGCTATGGGGCACCAAGCCAGAACCACAGATTCTTTAACTCCCCGAATTCAGCCTAAAGGCAACTCCACTGAAGGGCCCCTACTCTCTCACCTGTTTAGATGAATACTCTGGCCTATTCAGGAAGGAGGCAGACATAGGTCTGATTAGACCCCTGGTACAGCAGCGGATCTGTCAAATTAAAAAGAACATCCCAACAAATCAGGCAAGAAAAAAAAAATCCATTTTGCTAAGCTCTGTCAAAACTGACTACAACATCATAAACAGAGACAAATCCAATGTATTTCAGGGTTAATTTATTCCCATCTCAACCAGGTAGGCCTGGACCAGCGACAGTTGTCTTGAGAACCTGGTACAGTTGGCAGTGACAACCTTCACCATTCAAAATTATGTACCAAAGTTCAGTTCTTTGGGTATAGCCCTAATCCCCAACACAGAATTAAAACTCACACTAACATCAAAATAGGTAAAGAAAGGATTTGTACCCAGATTATCAGAGTAATCAGAAGGGGCAAATTTTATTTTGCTAAAATGTATTCAAGGATGCCCACCCTAAATGGAGTGGGCTAGTAAGCTTGGTGAAGCTCCTGGAACAGCCATCCAAGGAAATATTTTTTAGTGTAGCCGTTCTCACATTTGGCAGCACATTGGAATCCCTTGTTCTAAAAAGTATGGATATGTGGGTTCCACCCCTATTCCCAAAGTCTGATGCACCTGGTTTAAGGTGTAGCCTGGGCATCAGGATTTTAAGAAACGCCTTAGAGATGATTCTAATGTGCTGCAAAGCTTGAGAACCACTGATTTAGTGTGTCGTCTGGCTATGGCCAAGCCAGCCTGGTGGGAGTAAAGGTCAAATCGGACTTTCTGCCGAGACAGCTTCGTTTACAGGCCCGAATAAACAGGAGTTACCTTTACCACATCCTACAAACTCCCCACAAAGAACCAGCATCATCAGGAGGCCAAGCTTCTCTCAGTTCATTCATTAAACATCGATGGCGCCCACACCACACCTGGCACTAAAAAGCACCCCGGAGCTGCAGCTTACCAGAGTCGGCGAAATGAGCAGTGCCGCGGTGGTCTGCATTTTTTCAGTCTGCAGAGGGGAAAAAAAGTGAGCGAGCGTGGTTGTTTGCTTATACTGGCGACCTTCGGTTGTCCCCTTCACCCCCCGGCTGTCCTCTCTGCACCATTCTCTTCCGTGCACAATGCCACAGCTGAAGAGGGCATTAGAGGTCAGAGAGAGCGCGCAGCTGGTCCGCATGGGAAATCACGGAGATCGGAAGTAAAGGAAGGAGGCCCGAGCCCCGGGAGAGAAATATTGTGAAAGAGGATGGTCTCCCGGGAAGACTGACTCCCGGCTGACACTGGGCAGATGTTGCGCAGGGTCCTGCCCATCTTACACACCAGTCCTCGAAGCGCCCCAGCCAGGGCAGTAATCACTCATTACTGTTTGTAACATTAGTTGATAAGGTTATGTATAGGGTCTCATCGCCTCTCCCAGCATTGGAGGCAAATGCCCCTCCACACAGCCCAGCCCTCAACCCTGCCGATAGCTGGCTCTTGGCCCCAAGTCACCTGCACTCCCTCGGCCCTGCAGCCCCTGCTCGGCCAACACCGCTCGCCCTGCTCAAGGTGACTGACTCACCTCTCCGCCTTAGCCCTTGCTCTCAGCGTTCCGCTCCCCCACCCACATGTCCTGGGGCCCCTCCACTCTCATTGGCCGCAATAACCCCCGCGTCTCTATTGGGCGGCATCATCATTCACTCCTTGTTTATTGGTTTCCCGCAGCTCCTTCCTTTCTCTCCACAGGAGCTTCGTGGCAATTCCCGCCTCGATGTGTGTAGAGGCGGGGTTTTCCTCTGAGATCTGAATTACGATTGGTCGATTCTGGAAACTCTCAACCATAGAGTCGGTGGGACTCAAGAGGTTCCATAACCTCCCGCACAAAATGGCGACCAAGGTAGAGTCAGAAGAAAAAGGCGTGGGAGAGTTGACCGGACGCACGACGCAGACAGCTACATGGAACACATGACCTTGGCCCTGAGACTTCATTCGGGCGCTCGGGCCTCGAAGCGCGTTGCATGTTGGGATTTGTAGTCCTGTTGGAAGCCCCAAGGACAGCTAAGATCCCGCGAGATGTTCCTTCTCCCTACGCCTTTGCAGTAATTCCTACTCTAGTGATTTGTGGAAACCTGTTTCTGCCGTGGAGAATAAAAGCCAGCTGGAAAGCTCCCAAGTGGTGAGCGTGCTTTTGTTGGTCTCCGCCGGTGTTCATCGGTCATGGACTGGCAACAGATGTTATTTAAAAAATCTATTTTATTTTGTTAAAACGTCACTGTAGGGATAAAACAGTATCCCTATAGAAAAACGAACCAAGGATAGGAACAGGCAATTCACTAAGGAAGAAATATGAATGGCAGGAAAAATGTTCAGAGTTGCTGATCAAATAAACAGAAGTTTAAACGCACCATTTTGCACTGCTTACAGCAACCTCCAACTCCTGGGTTTGGGCGATTCTCTTGCCTCAGCCTCCCTACTAGCTGGGACTACAGGCGCCCGCCACAACGTGGGGCTATTTATTGTTGCAGTTTGGCGGGGGCCAGGTTCGAACCCGCCACCACTGAGCCACAGGCGCTGCCCTAGAGTTCTTTTTCTTAATGTGGGCCGCACACTCTACTATATTGCTGGTGAGAGGAGGAATTAGAAACATTCTTGAAAACAATTTGCCAATATTCATTTTTATTCAAAAACTTGACCTTGACACAGTAATATCACTTGCAGGAATCCATACTGAAGAAAAAAATCAGAATTATAAATAATAGAAATATCGGTAAATGATGTTAAATGGTGAAATAATTATGAAATCTTCATTTGATAAAATAAGCAGAAATAAAACCTGAAGTAAAATAAAAACAAATTTTTTTTGAGACAGTCTCAAGCTGTCACCCTGGGTAGATTGCCATGGTGTCACAACTCACAGCAACCTCAAACTCTCGGGCTTAAGAGATTTTCTTGCCTCAGCCTCCCAAGTAGTTAGGATTATGGGTGCCTGCCATAAAGCCTGGCTTTTTTTTTTTTTTTGTAGTTTTGTCAGGGGTGGGGCTTGAACCCACCACCACGGGTATATGGGGCTGGCGCCCTACTCCTTGAGCTACAGGTACCGCCCAGAATGATTACCTGGCTATTTTGTTGTTATAGTTGTCATTGTTGTTTAGCAGGCCCTAGGTGTATGTAGCTGGTGCCCTAATCACTGAGCTATGGGCACTGAGCCTGACCTTGAGGAATATTTTATATTGAGAACCTTTTTATGATAAAGGACATGAGAAATTCAAAACCATGCATAGCATTGTGAAAAAATACATCTGGAGGCTCAGCTCTTGTAGCTCAAGCAGCTGAGGCGCCAGCCACATAAACTTGAGCTGTCAGGTTCGAATGCAGCCGGGGCCTGCCAAACAACAATGACAACTACAACCAAAATATAGCCAGGTGTTGTGACAGGTGCCTGTAGTCCCAGTGACTTGGGAGGCTGAGGCAAGAGAATCGCCTAAGCCCAGGAGTTGGAGGTTGCTGTGAGTTGTGACGCCACAGCACTCTACCCAGGGTGACAGCTTGAGGTTCTGTCTCAAAAAAAAAGCATGTGGAAAAAGGATTGGAAGGAAATAAATGTTTTTCTTTTTATATGATACAGAGTCTTGGTCTGTCACTCTGGGTAGGCAGTGCTGTCTCACTGGCTAATTTTTCTATTATTATTATTATTTTTTGGTCCCAGTTGTCATTGTTTTAGCTGGGTTCAAACCCGCTGGCGCCCTGCCCACTGAGCTACGAGTGCCATTCTATTTCTTGGAGTGGAGGCCAAACAGCCCCTGTGGGAAATCTGAGAGGATTCCCAAGGAAGGAGAAATGCTTTTGATAAAGGAGGCAAAGGGCAAACTTTTAGATAATAAAGCAGCAGGTTCCTCTTTCTGAACCCATTTCTCTTCCACCTAGAGTCTTATTTCAGATCTTCTCTCTTTTCTTGCAAGCCTAGTTCTTCATTGTTCAGGAATGAATTCAACATTTTGAGCACTTAGCACATTCCAACCACTGTCTTTGATGCTGGGAATACTCAGATGACTAAGACTAGTCTTTGCCCTACAGAAATTTAAAATTAGCAGGGAAATGAATATGTAAACAAACAATTAAAACTATTATGTTACTGAGCACCACAATAAAACTATCTGCAAAGTATAAGGAAGGGAGTAATAATTCCATCTAGACAAAAACAAGGAAGGCTTTTTGAAAAAAAGTGATTTCTTTCTTTTCATTTTTGGTGTGGTTTTTCGTCGAGGCTGGGTTTGAACCCACCACCTCCAGCATATGGGACTGGTGCCCTATCCCTTTGAGCCACAGGCACCACCCTTCTTTTCTTTTCTTTTCTTTTCTTTATTTTTGAGACAGAGTCTCAAGCTGTCCCATATCTCACAGCAACTTCCAACTCTTGGGCTCAAGTGATCCTCTTACCTCAGTTTTTCTATTTTTACCACAGACGGGGGTCTCAAGTTTTGCTCAGGTTGGTCTCGAACTTGTGAGCTCAAGCTATCTACCCTCCTTGGCCTCTCATAGTGGTTAGGATTACAGGTGTGAGCCACTGCGCCCAGTGAAAAAAAGTGATTTCTAAACTGGGGTTTGAGGATAAATATATGTTAGCTAGATATTTCAAGGGAGAGGGTGAGAGAGAACAGATGAGGGTCTTCTAGGAAGAAGGAACAACGTATGAAAACACAAAGGAGGCGGCGGCGCCCGTGGCTCAGTGAGTAGGGCGCAGGCCCCATATACCAAGGGTGGCGGGTTCAAATCCGGCCCTGACCAAACTGCAACAAAAAATAGCCGGGCATTGTGGTGGGCGCCTGTAGTCCCAGCTACCCGGGAGGCTCAGGTAAGAGAATTGCCTAAGCCCAAGTGCTGGAGGTTGCTGTGAGTCCCATGACGTCATGGCACTCTACTGAGGTTGGTAAAGTGAGACTCTGTCTCTACAAAATATATATATATATATAGAAATAGAAAAAATAGCCGGGCATTGTGGCAGGTGCCTGCAGTCCCAGGTACTTGGGAAGCTGAGGCAAGAGAATCACTTATGCCCAAGAGTTTGAGGTTGCTGTCAGCTGTGATGTCCACTGCACTCTACCGAGGGTGACATAGCAAGACTCTGTCTCAAAAAAACAAACAAAACAAACAAACAAAAAAAGACGTGGAGGCAGAGGTCAATAAACTGAAACAGATGTTCCAGAAAGCTGACTCTGATATGAAATCTGGAATATGAAATCAAGACTTTTTCTTTTTTTTTTTTTGATGACAGAGCCTCAAGCTGTTGCCCTGGGTAGAGTGCTGTGGCATCACAGCTCATAGCAACCTCCAACTACTGGGCTCAAGAGATTCTCCTGCCTCTGCCTCCCAAGTAGCTGGGACTATGGATGCCTGCCACAATGCCCGGCTATTTTTTCGTTGCAGCCATCGTTGTTGTTTGGTGGGTCCGGGCTGGATTCGAACCCGCCAGCTTAGGTTTATGTGGCTGGCGCTTAACTGCTTGAGTCACAGGCACTGAGCCAGGGCTTAAGCGATTCTTTTGCCTCAGCCTCCCACATAGATGGGACTACAGGTGCCCTCCTCAATGCTTGGCTATTATTTTAGAGATGAGGTCTCGCTTTGGCTCAGGCTGGTCTCAAACCTGTGAGTTCAGCCTGCCTCGACCTCCCAGAGTGCTAGGATTACAGATGTGAACCACCACGCCGGGCCAGGAAGATGTCTTTTAATGATTGATGACTAGTGGAGAGGGGCTGGTGAAGGAGAAGGAAGTTTGGCTTGAATGAATGGATAATGCTGTCTTTCATGAGAGAAGAATATAAGAATTAGGGCAGATATATAAATAAAGTTCAGCCAAAAGTATCAAAAAGTATGGTATGTACAATATGATCTCTTGTTGATAAAAACCCATGTGCTCAAACATGCATATATTATCCATAAAAGATCCAGTTATTACTGGAGAACTAAGTTATTAACATTGGTATTCTCAGCATGGTGAGAATGTGATGTTTTCATTTTATTACTTTTGCTACATTTTCTAATTTTTTACAAAGTTTGTGTATTGCTTCTGAAATAATGGGTTATTTAAAAACATAATATAAAAACAGTGAATAAAAACCTGAGAATGAGAAAAATAAGAGAATGAGGGGGAAATGATTAAATAGCATTCTTTTGCAGAATTTTTTAGTAAACGGGAACAAAGAAATAGGCATAGCTCGAGATGGAAGTAGGGTTGAGTGAATTTTTCTTTAAGATTGAAAAAATAGCAGCATGCGTTTGTGTTGAACATAATGCACAGAGGTAGGAAGAAAAGGATGATAAAGGAGAGACAAGGAAAGCATCCAAGGCAATGCTTTCAGCAGCATGAGGAGCCAGCCTTCGGTAGACATTTACTATGTACTGCTTATTAAAGATATTTAAAACATCTCTTTTTTTTTGAGACAGTCTCACTATTTTGCCCTTGGTGGAGTGCCATGGTATCACAGCTCACAGCAACCTCAAACTCTTAGGCTTAAGCGATTCTCTTGCCTCAGCCTCCCAAGTACCTGGGACTACAGGTGCCCGCCACAATGTCTGGCTATTTTTTTTGTTGCAGGTGTCATTGTGGTTTAGCTGGCCGGGTTCGAACCCACCACCCTTGGTGTATGTGGCTGGCGCCGTACCCACTGAGCTACGGGCATCGCCTACAACATCTTTCATTTTTTATTTTTATTAATTTTTTTTGAGACAGAGTCTTGCTATGTCCCCCTCGGTAGAGTGCTGTGACGTCACAGCTCACAGCAACCTCACACACTTGGGCTTAAGTGATTCTTTTGCTTCAGCCTCCCAAGTAGCTGGGACGACAGGTGCCCGCCACAATGCTGGCTACTTTTTGGTAGTAGTTGTCATTATTTGGTTGGCCCGGGCTGGATTGAACCCATCAAATCCAGTGGTGCCCTAGCCACTGAGCTACAGGCGCCGACCACCTACAACATCTTTTAAAGGTAATGAAAGATTGAATGTAGAAAGATATACTGGAAAACACTAACTAAAAGAAATCTGGTGTAATTGTTATAATAAGGCATAATATTCTTTGAGGCAAACAGCACTATTGTAGAAAAGAGGGAGTATAGTGGCTCACGTCTGTAATCCTAGCACTTTGGGAGGTTGAGGAAGGAGGATCGCTTGAGGCCAGGAGTTCAAGACCAGCCTGGACAACATAGGGAGATGCCTTCTCTTTACAAAAGCAAAACCAAAAACAAACAAACAGAAAAACCTAAAAAAACCCACACAGGTGTGGTGGCGTTCCCCTGTTCCTAGCTGCTTAGGAGGCTGAGGCGGAAGGCTCACTTGAGCCCAGGAGTTAGAGGCTGCAGTGAGCTGTGATGACACCACTGCACTTCAGTCTGGGTGAGAGAGTGACACTCTTTCTCTAAAAAATAAATAAATAGGGCGGCGCTTGTGGCTCAGTGAGTAGGGCGCCGGTCCCATATGCCAGAGGTGGTGGGTTCAAACCCAGCCCGGCCAAAAACCACAAAAAAAAAAAAATAAATAAATAAATAAGAGAATCTTATATACACTCATAAAATGTTCAAAGAGAATATAATAATTCTAAACTGTATGCATGTGATAATATGAATGTAAAGCAAAAATCGACAGAACTATAAGAAATTCAGGTATTCACCATTATGGTAGGGTATTTTACACATATTTTTCAGTAATTGACAGATGAAGCAGATCAATAGTGAATGAGGATACAGGAGATTTGAACAACACAATTAACTACCTTCATCTATTGCACTTCCATAGGACCCTGCACCCAGCAATTAGAGTGTCCACAGTCTTTTTAAGCGTGCACAGGACACTTATAAAAATTAACTACTTAGCCACAAAACAAGCTTTAATAAATACAGAAGAATCAATATCACACAGACCACATTCTCTGACCATAATATAAGAAATCAAAACATTAAAAATTATAGACATAGGGCGGCGCCTGTGGCTCAGTCGGTAGGGCGCCGGCCCCATATACCGAGGGTGGTGGGTTCAAGCCCGGCCCCGGCCAAACTGCAACCAAAAAATAGCCGGGCGTTGTGGCGGGCGCCTGTAGTCCCAGCTACTCGGGAGGCTGAGGCAAGAGAATCGCGTAAGCCCAGGAGCTGGAGGTTGCTGTGAGCTGTGTGAGGCCACGGCACTCTACCGAGGGCCATAAAGTGAGACTCTGTCTCTACAAAAAAAAAAAAAAAAAAAAAAAAATTATAGACATAAAAAAATGAAGTTTCAAATATCACTGTTGGGCTCTGCGCCTATAGTACAGTGGTTACGGCACCAGCCACATACACTGAGGGTGGTGGGGTTGAACCCAGCCCAGGCCAGCTAAATAACAATGACAACTGCAAAAAAAAAATGGCCGGGTGTTGTGGCGGGTGCCTGTAGTCCCAGCTACTAGAAAGGCTGAAGTAAGAGAATTGCTTGAGCCCAGGAGTTTGAGGTTGCAGTGAGCTGTGACGCCACAGCACTCTACAGAGGGCGACATGATGAGACTCTGTCTCAAAAAACAAAAACAAAAACAAAAAAAAACAACCCAAATAGGACTGTTGAAGGCCATACCAAGAGTTGAGGGGCAGTATTTAGAGAAGAGGGAGTGAAGACTCCTAGTTAGGAAGAATCCCAAAAGGTCTCTACCACATACTGGGCTATATTGTGCAGTTCACGTGCACAGACACATATGTGCCCTTGTCCCAATATACCCTAAGATGACCCAACAACCTCAAGAACCACCATAACTCATATAATTCCCAAAGGAAAAAATCACTCAAAGTCATGTCCAGTTAGTATCCAGCGGCAACATCATGAAACAGTTATTCTCCAGCCATGTAATCTCCCAGTGATGTCTAGTTTTCTAGCTCAGGTTCAATCTTACCTTGATGTGGCTCCCAGCACCCAGCAATTAAACCAAATGATAAATATAACTGCCCACTGCCTCCAACCTGTGCTCATTTAGGCTTCCTTCTATGCAGCAAAGTGTTCAAGGATGGTGCAAGGATTAGGATAGATTTATGGAAACTTGGTTCATTTATGGAGTTGCTGTGCTAAGACCTTTTTAACCATCTATGTTGCTGGTATTCCATTTTGTTCATAAGTTAGGGCTTCGGTCTAAGGATCTCAGCCATTTTGCACAAAGTTCTTCCAAATTCCAGCCTGATTCCTTCCTCTCTCTCTCATTTAAATTAAGAATGTCAAATGGGCCAGGTGAGGTGGCTCACACCTGTAATCCTAGCACTCCAGGAGGCCAAGATCACCTGAGCTCAGGAGTTCTTGACTAGCCTGAGCTAGAGCGAGATCCTGGGAGGCTGAGGCAAGAGGCCAAGAGTTTGAGGTTGCTAGGCTGAAACTGTGGCACTGTACCCAGGGCAACAGAGTAAGACTGTCTATTAAAAAAAAAAAAAGTCAAGTGAACCAGGGGCTGTGGTGTGTGCCTGTAGTCTGAGCTACTTGGAAATCTGGTGTGGGAGGGTAGCACAGCAAGGCTCCATCTCTGGACCAGGCAGGACAGCAAGACCCCATCTTGCCTGTAATCCTAACACTCTGGGAAGCTGAGGCAAGAGGACTGCTTGAGCCTCCACCTCCCAAGTAGCTGGGACTACAGGCACCCAAGGGCAACAAAGTAAGACTCTGTCTCAAAAAAAAAAAAAACCAAACATATCTGCCTCTTTTTTTTTTTTTTTTTTTTTTGTAGAGACAGAGTCTCACTGTACCGCCCTCAGGTAGAGTGCCATGGCATCACACGGCTCACAGCAACCTCTAACTCTTGGGCTTACGCTATTCTCTTGCCTCAGCCTCCCGAGCAGCTGGGACTACAGGCGCCCGCCACAACGCCCGGCTACATATCTGCCTCTTGGAAAGCATTATGCTTGGCTGTTTGTCCAGGAGCTGTGCTGGTATCTTTTGTATGTGTTTAGGACCGAGTCTTCCTTCAACATTGGCATTGGAAAATTTCAGGCCTATGTTTGCCAGCATCATATACATATTTTTGGTGCTACAATTCCTATAAAATCTGGCGGATTGAGAGTTTCATTTGGGGAATCTCTGCGAAAAAGCCCAAACCAAGAATCTTGTCTGTCTTTGGTGATTTCCAGTTCTAGGGAGCTCTACTTACTCATCCCAAAGCCTCATCAATTAAGGGCCTTAGCCTCAAGGTAATGAGTAGTGGGCATGGAGGTGTCTAAGGGGAGCCTGTCTCCCCTTAATCCTTTTTAGAAAGTTAGCCTTGTACCCTTGCTGTGTTCCACAACTACCTGTGGATTTTTAAAAGGGAAAGCAATTTCACACTTGTCCAGCAGAGGGACCTCAACAGGAGATACTTTGGAGAGACCTGAGGTTTGGGAGGGTGTTTTTTTGTGGTTGTTATTCTGAGTTTTGGGGGTTTTTTGTTTGTTTGTTTTTAATAAAGCTCCCTTCTCCTACACTACGCATTCAATCCCAAGAAACCATGCTGGTGCTGCCTTCAAAATACATCCAAGACCTGACCACCCCTCCGCACCTCCAGGGCTACTGCCCCTGCCCCTTTCACTTTCTCATCTGGGTAACTGCAGAGACTGGAACCCGCTCCACTTTCACTCACTTCCTTTCATCTATCTGCAACTCGGCAGCCAGAGCGATCCTTTTAAGAAATATGTATGTTATGTACTCACTTTGGCAGCACATATACTAAAATCTGAACAACACACAGGTTAGCATGGCCAATAAAAAAAAAGAAAGACATACATTATTTTACTTCTTTTCTCAAAATCCTGCAATGGCTTCTCATTTCTCTGAAAGTCAAAGTCTTGAGCCCTGAACTACGTGGTCCCCCACTGCCTCTCTGACTTATTCTCTTTCCATTCTCCCCCGGGACACTCTGCCCCAGCCCCATTGCCTTTTGGCTGTGACTTGAACACACTAGGTATGTTTTTGCACTTCTGCTTTACATCCATGGGGCTCACTCCATAGTTTCTTTCATGTCTTATTCAAATCTTGCCTTTTCAATGTGGCCTGACATCCCTATTTAAAATTGCAATTACAGGGACAGCCACAGTGGCTCACATCTGTAATCCTAGCACTCCGGGAGGCCGAAGTGGATTGCTTGAGCTCAGGAATTCCAGACCAGCCTGAGCAAGAGCAAGATCCCATCTTGCTGGGAGTTGTGGTGGACACCTGTAGTCCCAGCTACTTGGGAGGCTGAGGCAAGAGAATTGCTTGAGCTCAAGAGGTTGAGGTTGCTGTGAGCTATGATGCTATAGCACTCTACGGAGGGCAACAAATTGAGACTCTGTCTCAAAAAAAAAAATAGTAAAATAAAATAAAATTGCAATCACAATTCCCCCACTCTTTCTGAACTTCTTACCCTGCTTTGTTATTTCCCCCAGAGTACTTAGCCCCTCCTACTATACTATTCTAACCATAACAGACAAACAAATACGATTATTTGTTATGCTTATTATTATTATTTTTTGAGCTACAATCTCACTATGTCACCCTCAGTATAGTGCTGTAGCGTCATAGCTCACAGCAACCTCAAACTCATGGGCTTATGAGATTCTCTTGCCTCAGCTTCCCAAGTAGCTGGGACTACAGGCGCCCATCACAGCGCCTGGCTATTTTTTTGTTGCAGTTTGGCCAGGGCCAGGTTCAAAATTGCCACCCTCAGTATATGGGGCTGGTACCCTACTCACTGAGCCATAGGCTCCACCCACATCTTTATCTCTTCAACAATTTAAGCTCCTTGAAGGCAGGGATCTTTGCCTGTTTTGTTCACTATGGTTAGTACAGGATATGGCACAGAGTAGATGCTCACTCAGTAAATATCTTGAATTTTTGATATGAATGAATGAATGAATCAATACCCTTATTCCAACAACTAACATCTTACAGTTTTCTAATCAATACTATAACTTCATTATAGTATTGGGTGTGGAGGTGAATAAAGAATCAGAGAATCTGGGCTGGCAATTCAGCATGATTCAAGCCTGACTTCTTGATCAGGACTGTGATAAGGCTGCTGTTAGATCTATTATCTTTTGTCAATTAGACCAGGGCTGATTAACAGCCTGTCTTTGCACCTTATACTCCATTTTGCTATAAAATCACCTAAAGACATGGTCTCAGTGGACACATGGATTGATCATCGTAGGACATTAGGGAAGAGCTTAACCAGCTGCTTCTCTATCAATAGTAAGGACTACCAGCTTCCCTCATTTGTCATACACTCCTCCTTCAAACCCCTCTTCCCAGCTCAGCCAAGTCCCTCAGTTTCCCTCAAGGTTCATCATATGAACCCTACTCTGGATATTCATTTCTACTCTCGTGAGTAACAGAATCCAAGCCAAGTTTAGCTTAATTAAAAATAAATACATTTTTCTGAGCGTGATAAGCTCACACCTGTAATCCTGGTGCTTTAGAAGGCTCACTTGAGCCCAGGAGGCTACAGTGAGCTATGATGATGCCACTGCACTTCAGCCTGGGTGAAAGAGCAAGACTTATTCTCTAAAAAAAATAAATAAATAAAGGAATCATGGGGAACTTGATAACATTTATTGAACTTCTAGATACAAGGCATTGAGTTGAGTATGTTTTTCCCATACTTTCACCTCATTTAATCCCTCCAATAACCTTGCTATGTAGGTACTACTATGATATTCTCCCTTAAGAACGAGGAAACTGGCTGGTGTATCATTGAGTGACTTGCTCAAAGTCTTAAAGCCAGTTGACAGTGAAGCCAGGGTTCCTATCTAGGCAGGAAAGTTGTGGCTGAGCAGGGAATGCTCAGGGAGGTGGAAGCACAGAGGACAGAGGTGTTCTGGAAACTCTCCCAATTCTTCTAGGCACTCTGCTCCTTTGTCCCACCTGATTCCCACCCGAAAGCTCCCGTCTTCTCTGTATTGATGCCTTCAGCTGAGACTGTCTGAGAGATGGCTGCTGCAGCTCAGTCTCCACTGTCCCTATCCTGGGTCTGCCCGATTACCCCTTACCCTGGACTCTCTGTGTGGCTGGATCTGCCTCCTGTTTGGCACAGAGTTCTGGCCCAAGCATCATGTCCTATTTCTTTATTTTTATTTATTTATTTATTTATTTTTGTGTGTGTGTGTCTTGATGTGTTTATTTGGGCAGGGTGAGAGGGCCCTGAATGTAGAAGAAAGTGCTAGGCCTCTTGATGGTGACATGTGGCTTGAGCTGGCCAAGCAGAACCTGGTAGGGCAGTGGGAACTTGACCTTGAAGTCATGAAGCTGGGTGACTGTGGGCCTGTAGTACTTGCTGACAGCAGTCTCCTCCACCTTCAGGGTCTGGGCCAAGTGGACTCAGGTACCTGTGCCTGGGTATGTAGAAAAGGAGAGAGGAGGTTACTGCCCTGGATGGGATCTGGGGCAAACCTCCATTGAGTGCCTGCTTGGTGGCCTGGCACAACTTGTCAGGCACAGCGATTACCTGGTAACCCTGACTTGGGGCTGACTAGGGAACTGGGTGGCTGAAACCTCTGGCTCCAGCAAGCCCTGACCTCCAAATTCACTTTGAGGGGCATAACCTCAGCTCCCCACGGGGGTTTGCTGTTAGCACCCCTGTTTAAACAACTGCTACAAGGAACAGCAATTCTTGCGTTTTGGATTTAGGTGCTACATGTCCTCTTTTTTGTTACTATTGTTTAAGAGGTGGGGCTGTGCTGTGTTCCCCAGGCTGGAGAGTAGTGGCTGTTCACAGGCACAATTATAGTGCACTGTGGCCTTGAACTCCTGGCTTCCAGTGATCCTCCCACCTTAGTCTTCCAAGTAGCTGGGACTACAGGTACGCACTGCATCACCATGCTGGGTTCGTGTCCTCACTATCTGGCCCCACCTGCCTCTCTGGCTGGGTCTTTTTTTTTTTTTTTGAGACTGAGTCTCACTATGTCGCCCTTGGTAGAGCGCCATGGCATCACAGCTCACAGCAACCTCAAACTCTTGGGCTCAAGCGATCCTCTTATCTCAGCCTCCCAAGTAGCTGGGACTACAGATGCCTGCCACAACAGCTGGGTATTTTTAGAGATGGGGTCTTGCTCTTGCTCTGACTGGTCTTGAACTCCTGAACTCAAGCAATCCATCTGCCTCAGCCTCCCAGAGTGCTAGAGGCAGGCATGAGCCACTGTAGCTGGCCCTGGCTGGGTCTTCGTTGGGTACTATGCATGCTCTAGCTGTGCCACACCTCTTATGGCTCCCAACAAGCCCGCACTTCCACAGTGTTGTACCTCTGCTCTGAATGACTCTCCTTCCCATCACTTCCTGGAACACTCCTACACATCTTTCAAGGCTCAGTTTGAATGTCACCTTCCCTGTGATGACTTTCCCTATTGGCCCAAACTCATTCCCTTCCTTCTCAGTGGTCTCATAGAACCTGGTGCACACATCTCTTGTGGCAGTCATTGCACTGAACTGTAATCATATGTTTCTGTGTTTGCTGCTCCGCTACAAAATGGTGGTGTGGACAGGACCATGCTTTATGTACCTGGTGCCAGTTATAGGTTGGCGCTCCATAGATGTGAGTGAGTGAGTGGTGGGGTTGATCTCAGCCTGAGAGGAGCTCCCCACCTGCACCTTCCTGGAACAATCTGCAGAGGGCAGTCTCACACTACGCGTGGCTGCTCTAGACTCTGCCCAGGTGTTTTTCTTCTACCATATGCAGCTCAGATAGATAGATACGTGGATGGGTGGTGGATGGATGGATGGATGAACTGGTAGTTGGATGGATAGTAGAGTGGGCACATTGCCCATGGGCTCTGGAGTTGATGAGCTATGGGACCTGCGAATCTAATCAAGCTAATTTAGGCACTGGCCCTGCTGGCCTGTCCCTTAGGCACAGTGGCTTAGGGTCAAGGGACAATGATTGAAAACTGGAAAAATGTTTTCAAAATGAAAGAGGAATATTGCAAAATGGAATCAGATAAAGATTGAAATAAATGGCTACAAAGCAAAATACTAACCAATCAATTGCAACTCAACTTACATATAATTTGTGTATAAATTGCATTTCATGTGGGATGTGAGTGCATTTTAATATTTGTGACATGATATAACCACTCTGAAAGTATCGACAACTCTTGACATCCTTGGAAAGGGCCTTTGAGGGAGTGGGAGTGTTAAATTGAGCCCCAGACTCCCCAGCAGGGGGCTCTGGGCACTGCTTTTTTTAAGCTCAAGCGTCCTGGAGCCAGACCCTGAAGGTCCAGCCCCCCTCTTCCTGCTGTGGACTCTGGAACTGAGTTGATAGGACAACGGTCCGAAACGCAAGCTGCCCACAGCCACCATCTTTCCTGATCTCCAGGTAGCATGGGAAAGGGGTGATGTGTCATTTGGTTAAGTTCCTACACAGGGGAGATATTGAATAGGAAGAGGCTCTGGCTCTTGATTCTTGGCTGGGTGGGGGATGGAAAGGATAGGGGACAAGAACAGAACCAATTGTCTCAGAATTCAATTCCGAATCAGTCAGGGACTCTACAGTGCTGGGCAGTGGCCAGGGAGGCTTCTGGGAAGGGGCAGCATTTTTTTTTTTTTTTTTTGAGACAGAGCCTCAAGCCGTCACCCTGGGTAGAGTGCTCTGGCATCACAGCTCACAGCAACCTCCAATTCCTGGGCTCAAGCGATTCTCCTGCCTCCGCCTTGCAGGTAGCTGGGACTACAGGTGCCCGCTACAACACCTGGCTTTTTTTTTTTTGCAGTTTTTGGCTGCGGTGGATTTGAACCCACCACCTCCAGTATATGGGGCCAACGCCCTACTCCTTGAGCCACAGGCACTGCCCTACCTGGCTATTTTTTGATTGCAGCCATCATTGTTGTTTGGCAGGCCCAGGCTGGATTTGAACCCACCAGCTGAGGTGTATGTGGCTGGCGCCTTAGCCCCTTGGGCCACAGGTGCTGAGCCGGGAAGGGTGGGCATTTTGAGTGGCAAGTCAGACGAGGCAGTGTCCGGCAGTCAGTAGGTGGAGCATCCTGAAAGAGCAGTAGAGAAGGAAAGGGAAGCCAATTGGCTAAGCTATCCAAGCTTTGCAGAATGCCTGGGGTACTACTGCCTATGGGGTGGAACATTAAGAGAACCCAACCACGGATGTTCACAGGGCGTTTCTCCACTGTTCCTCAATAGGAATTCAGTGCTGAGTTCCTATCAATACCCACTGACAGGCGTAATATTTCCCTAGATATCATTTCCCTAAAAGGAATTTTGACTGCTGGGCATGGTGGCTCATGCCTATAGTCCCAGGGACTAGTGAAGCTGAGGCGGGAGGAATGAGACCAGCCTCGCTCGGCAACATAGTGAGAGCCCTCTTTAAAAAAGTAAATTTTTCTTGAAATGTTTTATTTGTTTATTTTTGAGACAGAGTCTTATTCTGTCACTCAGAGTAGGGTGCCATGGTGTTACAGCTCACAACAACCTCAAACTCCTGGGATTAAGAGATTCTCTTGCCTCAGCCTCCTGAGTAGCTGGGACTACAGGTGCCCACCACAATGCCCAGCTAGGTTTACTATTTTTAGTAGACATGCGGTCTCACTCTTGCTCAGGCTGGTCTCAAACTCCTAACCTCAAGCAATCCACCCACTTCAGCCTCCCAAAGTGCTAAGATTACAGGTATGAGCCACCTCTCCTGCCCTGTTAAAGTGTTGTTTTTTTTTTTGTAGAGACAGAGTCTCACTGTACTGCCCTCAGGTAGAGTGCCGTGGCGTCACACGGCTCACAGCAACCTCTAACTCTTGGGCTTACGCGATTCTCTTGCCTCAGCCTCCTGAGTAGCTGGGACTACAGGCGCCCGCCACAACACCCACCTATTGTTTTGTTTTTTTTTTGTTATTGTTGTTGCAGTTTGGCCGGGGCTGGGTTTGAACCCGCCACCCTCGGCATATGGGGCGCCGCCCTGTTAAAGTGTTTTCAAAGTACTGGGGCGGTGCCTATGGCTCAATGGGTAGGGCACCAGCCCCATATACCAAGGGTGGCGGGTTTGAACCCGGCCCCGGCCAAACTGCAACAAATAATGGCCGGGCATTGTGGTGGGCGCCTGTAGTCCCAGGTACTCCAGAGGCTGAGGCAAGAGAATCACTTAAGCCCAAGAGTTTGAGGTTGCTGTGAGCTGTGACATCACAGCACTCACTGAGGGTGACATAGTGAACTCTGTCTCCAAAAACAAAACAAAACAAAAACATATTCTTTTGTATGGCTCCTATAACTCAGTGAGTAGGGCACTGGCCCCATATACTGAGGGTGGCAGGTTCGAACCCGGCCCTGGCCAAACTGCAACAAAAAATAGCCAGGCGTTGTGGTGGGCACCTGTAGTCCCAGATATTTAGGAGGCTGAGGCAAGAGAATCGCCAAAGCCTAAGAGCTGGAGGTTGCTGTGAGCTGTGACACCACAGCACTCTACTGAGGGTGACAAAGTGAGACGCTGTCTTTCTTTTTTTTTTTTTTTGTAGAGACAGAGTCTCACTTTATGGCCCTCGGTAGAGTGCCGTGGCATCACACAGCTCACAGCAACCTCCAATTCCTGGGCTTAGGCGATTCTCCTGCTTCAGCCTCCCGAGTAGCTGGGACTACAGGTGCCCGCCACAACGCCCGGCTATTTTTTTTTTGTTGCAGTTTGGCCGGGACTGGGTTTGAACCTGCCACCCTCGGCATATGAGGCCGGCGCCCTGCTCACTGAGCCACAGGCGCTGCCCGTGAGATGCTGTCTTTAAAAAATAAATTTTTTTTGTTAAGAGGTAACATCTCATATTAAGTGTTCTTATCACAATAAAGTATCTCCGAAAAAAGAATAAAAGAGAAGGAGATACTATGTGACAGACGTGAAAGAACAGCAAAATAATTCTGTCGCTCAGGATGTATTAGCAGAGACTGAGGTTGGCTAGAGGAAGAATTTCCCAACAACAAAGGTTGTGAAGCTCTGAGCAAACTGTTAAAATTCCTCCTCAGTTTCTTCTGAAGAGAAGTTTTCATCTCTGGATGGTCATTTCTGGAGGCAGGAGCCTGGATGAGATGCCCTGGTGATGGGGAGGACTGTTTGTTTATTGAATCTATGACAGCTGATTAACAACACCCTTGCAGATGCTGTGTCTGGCACTGGCTGGGGTTTATAACCAGGAGTGTCTGCATTTCCAAGATCCTCATGTATAGTTGTTTCTTGGACTCGAGTTAATTTTTGTTTCAAAGGTATCTCCTGGGCCCAGATCCAAATGTTCCCACTGCTTGACATCAATAGTTGCTTCTGGGGCTGGACGTGATGGCTCACGCCTGTAATCCTAGCACTCTGGGAGGCTGAGGAGGATGGATGGCTTGAGCTCAGGAGTTTGAGACCAGCTCAAGCAGGAGTGAGACCCTATCTCTAAAACTAGCTGGGTGTTGTGGTGGCCATCCGTAGTCCCAGCTACTTGGGAGGCTGAGGCAAGTGGATCACTTGAGCCCAAGAGTTTGAGGTTGCTGTGAGCTATGCCACCATGGCACCCTACCGAGGGCAATAAAATGAGACTCTGTCTTAAAAAAAACAAAACAACAAAACAGTTGCTTCTCTTTGGTTAAGCAGGAGCTGAACTGCAGAAACTTCCAGAAAGAAGGAAAGAAGGAAGGAAGAGAAGGAGGGAGAGGGAGGGAAGGAGAGGTTGGTTGGGTGAGGCAGTAGGGATGGGTACCCCAGTGATGGGGGTTGGTCTGGCTGGTCACTAGGGTCTCTTTTCGGGATTTGTCCAGGCTGAGCTAGGAGGCCAGGCTATTAACAAAGGAGGTGTTACTGAATGTTAGCTGAAGGGATGGCAAGTGGTGAGGGAGGCTCTGGTCTGGCAAATCTTATCTTCCGGAAAGTTTAAGAGTCACTGTCACTTGCAGGGAATTTCCTGCACTGTGAACTTTATTGCAGAGAGGACAAAGGCTGGATAGGAGGAAGTTAGACTCAGGCTTCACACTCACCCCTCCCACTCTGCCACAGCTGAGTTTGCTGTTTCCCCAAACAGTATGGTGTTAAAAACCTAAACCCTGGTCCAGCCTGGCCTCCTGCACCTGTGCAACCTTCAAGTCTTTATCCTCACTAAGCCTTGGTTCCCTTGTCCAGGAAAGGGTTTAATAACAGCCCTTATTTAGGGTAAGCACTTAACACGTGCTGGGTTTGAATAGTACAGGGTGGCCATAAAGTTTGTGTGCAATTTGAAACAGCGTGCAATTTCAAATTGCACATGAATTTAATGGCTACTCTGTACAATAAGTGACGAATCCTGGTGCCAGAGATTTGCAGGGAAGGAACAGAGAACACAGAGCCGGTCCCTGTGCTTGGGAGCCGAGGAACAAGATGGGCACATATGCAAAGAAATATGTGATTGCCTCAGCTAGTTAACTGTGGGGAGCAAAAATGTCCGTCTTGGTGACAATTTCTAGTTCCCCCTTGCAGTGTGTTTTGTCACATTTTGCATTGGTTTTCTCTTTGGGTCTGTTTTGAGATGTTATTCAAATGAACGTGTGTCCCCAGGGCTCCCCCTGGCTGTCAGCAGGAAGCACAAGGTGGTGACACTGGTCAGAACATGTTCTGAGCCCGCTGGCAGGCAAGGATCACTGAATCCAACATGAAATCACAGCATGAACCAGGCCCCAGTGTGCACAGGAGCCAGGGAAGGCTTCCAGGTAGAAGGGGTTTCTCCATGTACTTAAAGGAGATTATTGGCTCAGGCAAAGATTAGAGGGTTTGAAGAAGGTTAAAAAGATAAGCCCCAAGAAGCATCGAGGTAGAGAAAGCCCTGGGGAGCTCGGAGAGATTCTCTTTTTGGAGAAATAGACCAAGCGGCGGGTCACGGGGGGCAGGGCAGAGAACATCCCAGGGAGCAGATGTTGAAGGTGGGTTAGACCCCGACAACGGATGTGAAATATTGACCCAGTAAAAAGTGCCTGGTGTTTGCACAGGCCAAACTGGTGCAGCAGCTTCCGGCTTTCGCAGCAGGAGGTGTCAGAAGGTGCCTAGGTCCAGAGGTCACCCGCATGCTTTCCCTGGGCCAGCACTCAGTCTCCCTAACTGGAGACAGATCTTCAGGGCGAATTTAAAGAAGGATGCCTGTGTTGAAAATCAAGGCAGGCACGCACGTGAACATACAACACATTTGCACATATATGGTCTTTTTTTATTTTTGAAAGCTCACCTATACATAGAAACAACAGGTAGATGTAACTATATTGATTGTAATTTTCTACTCTGTGTGTTTTTCTTCCTTCCTTCCTTCCTTCTTTCTTTTCTTTTCTTTTTTTTTTAAGAGTCTCACTATGTTGCCCTTGGTAGAATGCTGTGGCATCACAGCTCACAGTAACCTCCAACTCCTGGGCTTAAGCGATTCTCCTGCCTCAGCCTCCTGAGTAGCTGGGACTACAGGCGCCCGCCACAAGGCCTGGCTATTTTTTGGTTGCAGATGTCATTGTTGTTTAGCAGGCCCAGGCTGGGTTCGAACCCGTCAGCCTCAGTCAGGCTGGCACCCTATTCACTGAGTTACGGGCTCTGAGCCCAACTCTGCATTTCAAATGTTCTTTCATAGGAATACATTTTTTTCAAAAGAGAAAACAAAGGTTTCTTTTTAGCCCTTCTCCTATAAGCATGACACTATTGAATTCATTTTCTGAGTCTGTTTTCTTGCTTGACTTGCAGGCTGCCTCTTTTCTCCTGGTTTTTCTTCCCTTCTTGGGCAGCCTCTGGTCTCCAGCCTAACCCCCAAGGCTGGCATTATTCAGGGTCTGCCTTCAGCCCACACTTTCTGCCTCCTGTCTTCAGGTTAGCTTGCCCACTCCTCTTCAGCTGTACCACTGTTGGGAACAACTTGTAGCTCTAGCCCAGGTCTTTATTATTATTATTTTTTTTTTTGAGACTCAAGCTGTCGCCCTGGGTAGAGTGCCATGGCATCACAGCTCACAGCAACCTCCAACTCCTGGGCTCAAGCGATTCTCCTGCCTCTGCCTCCCAAGTAGCTGGGACCACAGGCACCTGCCACGATGCCCGGTTATTTATTTTTGTTTGTGTTGCAGCCGTCATTGTTGTTTGGTGGGTCCGGGCTGTATTTGAACCCACCAGCTCAGGTGTATGTAGCTGGCGCCTTAGCCGCTTGAGCCACAGGTGCCGAGCATCTAGCCCAGGTCTTTGCTGAAACATTTATCTTGTTGCCTACTCACTATCTTGACAAGCCCTCCAATTCAAAATGCTTTAAACTTGAACTTCCTTCTTTTAAGGCTCCTTTTCCTTCTGTGTTGTCTCAGAATTCTAGTAACCAGCTATTTGCTCCTACCTCTCTAGAGTGGGTTAGGTGACGCCCCCCAATGTCCACATCTTAATCTCTGGGACCTGTGATTATTATATTTGTGCTTATTATATATAATCCAGGGGTCCTCAAAGTTTTTAAACAGGGGGCTAGTTCACTGTCCCTCAGACTGTTGGAGGGCCGGACTATAGTTTTAAAAAAAAAAACTACGAACAAATTCCTATGCACACTGCACATATCTTATTTTGAAGTAAAAAAACAAAATGGGAACAAATACAATGACACCACCTCACGTGGCCCACGGGCCGCAGTTTGAGGACCCCCTGATACAATTGATATTATACTTTTCTTTTTTTTAGAGACAGAGTCTCTCTTTATCGCTCTTGGTAGAGTGCTGTGGTGTCACAGCTCACAGCAACCTCCAACTCCTGGGCTTAAGCGATTCTCTTACCTCAGCCTCCCGAGTAGCTGGGACTACAGGCGCCCACCACAATGCCCAGCTATTTTTTTGTTGCAGTTTGGCTAGGGCCGGGTTTGAACCCGCCACCCTTGGTATATGGGGCCAACACCCTACCCACTGAGCCACAGGCACCACCAGGAGCTGTTCTTTTTTTAAAATTAAAAATTTAAAAAAAAACCCTTTTGAGATAATTGCAAATTCACATGTAGTTATTTTTTTTATTTGTTTTGTTGTTGTGCCCTGGGTAGAGTGCTGTCATATCATAGCTCACAGAAACCTCAAACTCTTGGACTCAAGCAATCCTCTTGCCTTAGCCTCTCCAAGTGGCTGGGATTATAGGTGCCCTTCAAAATACCCAGCTAGTTTTCCTAGTATTTATTTGTTTATTTATTTATTTATTGAAACAGAGTTTTATCATGTCACCGTCCATAGAGTGCTGTGACATCACAGCTCACAGCAACCTCCAACTCTTGGGCTTAAGCGTTTCTCTTGCCTCAGCCTCCCAAGTAGCTGGGACTATAGGCGCCAGTCACAATGCCCGGCTATCTTTTTTTTTTTTGAGAGAGAGTCTCACTATGTCACCCTTGGTAGAGTGCTGTGCCGTCCAAGCTCATAGCAACCTCCAACTCTTGGGCTTAAGTGATTGTCTTACCTCAGCCTCCCGAGTAGCTGGGACTACAGGCACCCGCCACAACACCCAGCTAGTTTTTGGTTGCAGTTGTCATTGTTGTTTAGCAGGCCCAGGCCCGGCTCAAATCCGCTAGCCTTAGTGTATGTGGCTGGCGCCCTACCCACTGAGCTATGGGCGCCGCCCTGGCTATTTTTTTGTTGTTATTATCATTGTTTAGCAGGCTTAGGTTGGGTTTGAACTCACCAGCCCCAGTGCATGTGGCCAGTGCCCTAACCACTGAGCTACTGGCGCCGAGGCTAATTTTCCCATTTTTAGTAGAGACAGGGTCTTGCTCTTGCTCAGGCTGGTCTCGAACTCCTGAACTATGTAGATACACCCTCTCCAGCCTCCCAGAGTGCTAGGATTACAGGCATGAACCACCATGCTGGGCCAATTTGCAGGTAGTTGTAAACAATACAGAGAGATCCCATGTACTCTACACAGTTTCTCCCAGTGGTGACATCTTATAAAACCTGAGTACAGGGGAGCACCTGTGGCTCAAGCAGTAGGGCGCCGGTCCCATATGCCGGAGGTGGCGGATTCAAACCTAGCCCCGGCCAAAAACCACAAAAAAAAACAAAACAAAACAAAAAAAAACTTGAGTACAATAACACAGCTAGGATATCAATACAGATAAAATCCACAAATCTTGAGCACCGCCTGTGGCTCAGTGGGCAGGGCACGGCCCCATATACTGAGGGTGGCAGGTTCAAACCCGGCCCCGGCCAAACTGCAACAAAAATATAGCCCGGCATTGTGGGGGGTGCCTGTAGTCCCAGCTACTTGGGAGGCTGAGGCAAGGGAATTGCCTAAGCCCAGGAGTTGGAGGTTGCTGTTAGCTGTGTGACGCCTCGGCACTCTACTGAGGGCAATAAAGTGAAAACTGTCTCTACAAAAAAAAAAAAAGAAAAATCCACAAATCTTGTTCAGATTTTCCCAGTCTTTTTTTTTTTTTGGCTGGGGCTGGGTTTGAACCCGCCACCTCTGGCATATGGGGCTGGCCCCCACTCCTTTGAGCCACAGGTGCAGCCCAATTTTCCCAGTTTTAATTGTTTGCCTTTGTGCATGTTTAGTTCTAAGTTATTTTATCACATGCATAGGTTTGTGGATTGACTGCAGTAGTCCGTTCTACGGCCACAAGGAGTCCCTGCATGGTCCTTTTATAACAGTCTTTTCCTCCTTACCCCTAGAAACCTCTATTCTTTTTTTTTTTTGTAGAGACAGAGTCTCACTGTACCGCCCTCGGTAGAGTGCCGTGGCGTCACACCGCTCACAGCAACCTCCAACTCCTGGGCTTAAGTGATTCTCTTGCCTCAGCCTCCCGAGTAGCTGGGACTACAGGGAAACCCCTATTCTTTATTTCAACAATTTTGGAATTTGGAATCTTATACAAATAGACTATATGGTATGCAATTTTAATGTTTTTCAAATTTAGCATAATTCTCTGCAGATTTTTTTTTTTTTGAGACAGAGCCTCAAGCTGTTGCCCTCAGTAGAGTACCGTACTGTCACAGCTCACAGCAACCTCAAACTCTTGGGCTTAGGCGAATCTCTTGCCTCTGCCTCCCAAGTAGCTGGGACTACAGGCACCCACCACAACGCCCGGCTATTTTTTGGTTGCAGCCGTCATTGTTGTTTGGTGGGCCCAGGCTGGATTTGAACCCACCAGCTTAGGTGTATGTGGCTGGCGCCTTAGATGCTTGAGCCACAGGCACCGAGCCTTCCCTGCAGATTTTAATTAAATTAAAGCCTGTATAAAAGCTCCTTTTTATTGCTCTGTTGTGTTGTATCCTATTCCTTTTTACACTGTGACCTCCCAATTTTCCCCATCTAAGAGGGCCCAGTGTACCTACACCTCCTGGCCACAGCTGACTGAACAAGGAGTGAGCACTAGTTCACCCTAGCTGTGCCAATGGGTCCCTTCCTCAGGGAATCTAGAATTGGACTAAGAGATTCCCATTTCTTTCAAAACCTGGCTTTTTGGGGGAAAAGGGCTTGCAAACCCAGAGCTACTGATTTTGGTCGAGGAAGCATAAACAGTTGGCCTGCAGTGGAGTAGAGGTGTTCAGCCAGAGGCAGAAGAGTCCGGATGAGATGGCAGGAGAGATGTCTGCGTTTACAGAGTTCCAGCCCTAGCACTGGGAGTCTTGCAGCCTGGGATTGGAAGACGCTCCTATTACCTTTATAACCACAATTCTTCTCATCCCTCTGCTCTACCCCTCGTTAGCTCAAATAAGCATGTTAGATGTGACTCAACTAGATCGTGGCCTCTTTCAGGACAAAAATGGATTTTCTGTATTCTAGAATTTTTGCTTAAAAGTCATTTGCATTCTGGGCCTGCTTCTCCCTCCTGCTTGGAGAGAACCTCAGAACACATGGTCTCTACTTGCCATTTTGGTCTTTCTGCCTGTTCTAAAGGTCTCACAGCCTTTATGTCTTTAATTTGCAGGATGACTTTCCTTATATTTTTGTCCTTAAATTTATTTTACTCATACTTTCCCTATCAGATCAGGATACCCCTAAAACCTGAGGCTCATCCTACCCCATGCAGTTTGAGAGTTCTGCCCTGAGGGCAGAGAGAATGTCTTCATTAATCTTACAGATACTTCAGGGGAAGAACTTGTCTTCTACTTTTAAATCCTGGTTTGATACTAGCTCTGCACACTGTGGGTGCTTGATTGACTGAATAAACAATAAACTTTAGTTCCCTGGAGTGTCATATTCTTTCTTTCCACAGGGAGAAAGTAATAACATTAGGCAGAACAGGCTGGAACTCTTTGTTTGTTTTGCTTTGCAGTTTTTGGCTGGGGCTGGGTTTGAACCCACCACCTCCAGCATATGAGGCCAGCACCCTACTCCTTTGAGCCACAGGCGCCGTCCCTAGGAACTCTTAATGTGATTACCTGGGATTTGTGGGCCAGTGACTCTTTCCCCAACTTTATTGGGTACATTCATCTCCCTGGACCCAAAAATGGGATGTGGCAGTCCCAGCTACTTGGGAGGCTGAGGCAAGAGAATGGCTTGAACCTGGGAGTTTGAGGCTGCTGGGAGCTAAGATACCACGGCAATCATACCAGGGTGACCAAGTGAGACTATCTCAAAAAAAAGCATGATTGAATGTTTTTTAGTTTATTTTGGTTGTGTAAACATCTCTACAATCAATTTTATAACATTTTATAACTCCCCCAAAGAAACTCCATACCCTACTACCACTCACTTCCCATTTCCTCCTAACTCCCTACCCCAAGAAATCATTCATCTATTTTGTTTTGTGGATTTGCCTATGATGGACATTTCATATTAATGGCATCATACAACACGTGATCTTTTTTTTTTTGAGACAGTCTTACTTTGTCACCCTCAGTAGAGTGCTGTGGTGTCATAGCTCATAGCAACCTCAAATTCTTGAGTTCAACTGATTCTCTTGCTTCAGCCTCCTGAGTAGCTATGACCACAGGTACCCACCACAACACCTGGCTATTTTTAGAGCCAGCATCTCAAGCTTGCTCAGGCTTGTCTTGAACTCATGAGCTTAGGCAATCCACTTTCCTCAGCTTCCCAGAGTGCTAGGATTGTAGGTGTGAGCCACTATGTCTGGCAATATGTGGTCTTTTTTTTTTTTTTTTTAGTTTTTATTTATTTATTTATTGCAGTTTTTGGCTGGGGCCAGGTTTAAACCCGCCACCCCCAGTATATGGGGTCGGCACCCTGCTCCTTGAGACACAGGCGTCGCCCAATATGTGGTCTTTTGTAACAGGCTTCTTTCATTTAACATGTTTTCAAGGTTCATCCACATTGTGACATATGTCAATTCTTCATTCCTTTTTATTGACAAATGATGTTCCATTGTATAGATATTGCATTTTATTTATTCATTTATCATGGGATGGACATTGACTTGTTTCCATTGTTAGCAAGTTATTTCTGCATGTTTCAACTTATTCATATATAAAAGTGAGAATTAATAGCTGCTTTGTCTCAGAGGATTATGGGAGATACACAGGGAATATAGGAAATACAATCTAAACCATAAAGCACTATAAAAATGTGAAGACATTTTAATATCTATATGACATCATATATATTATGATCCCAAGAGCCAGCATAACATCCCTGAGCTTATAGCCTATTGTTGGTTAACTTGGCAATTAGGTGAGCATCTCATTGGGTCATTTCATTTGTACATAGTCCATTTTGCATTTTTTCTAGGTAATGGACTGTATTTCTCAGCCCTGGCCTATCATCTCATCCACATCTGTTGCTAGGAAACCAAGTTAGAATATGCTTAGCTCAGTACAATCCACCGCCACTGGATAAACTCACTCGAATCACAGCAGAATATTTGAACATCAAGACAGTCACATTTCATACCAATTTTCACTAAGATCAAAGAAAAGGGCTGAAGTTATAGGTGTTAAGGGTCTAGGTTTAACATCGTGCCAACTCTTTATTTTAGGCTAGTGTTCTTTCATAATTGTGTGTGGCAGGGTGACTCTGCCTGCCTCCCCCCAGTCACCATGTACGTTTGCTAAGGTATTCCAAAAAATATTTTAATATTAGGGCAACACATCCACTCAGTGGGTAGGGTGCCGGCCACATACACCCAGGCTGGCAGGTTCAAACCCAGCCCAGGCCAGCTGAACAACAATGACAACTGCAAAAACAACAACAAAAATAGTGGGGCGTTGTGGCAGGTGCCTGTAGTCCCAGCTACTTGGGAGGCTGAGGCAAAGAATTGATTAAGCCCAAGAGTTTGAGGTTGCTGTGAGCTGTCGTGGCACAGCACTCTACCCAGGGCGACATAGTCTCAAAAAAAAAAAAATTTTTTTTTTAACATAAGATCAAGAGAAAATGAATTAGGAAAACCTGTTGCCATAGGTACAAAAAAAAAAATCCAATTGAAATATAAATACTATTTGCTCCCATTACTTTCTGCTATTTTTTGCAGGTTATTTTACGACTATAAAATGTTTGGGTACAGGTGGGATGGAACGAGAAGGCCAGGGTGGACAGTGGATTATGTAAGAATGACTGTTTCCTCTAACACTAGTGGCTGCCTGGAGCATAATGTCTCCCTTCAAAGCCTTGGTAAGAGCAGCTGGGAATAATGAATAGTGGTTAAAGATGCTTGGTTTTACATTCAGCAAAAAGGATCATTAACACCTCAGCTTTTTAACCCAAGCCTCTGGCAGGGCTCCTGCTGCTGTTGATAATCATGGTAACCCTCAGGGTAGCAGGAGCAAAGGGGTGGGTACTTCACCCAGAAAATGGTATTCACTGATCTGGATCCTGTGCACCACTGCTTCTCTTCATTCATGTGGTTAATTAAGAGCTGACTAATACAAAATAAATGAAACTGCAATTTTTCACTGGAACTATCTGGGGAGCGACAGAAATTTTGCTGGGAGGGCATGTACCAGAAAAACTCCTTTATTACCATCTCTCTGTTATATTTCCATTCTAGAATTAGTGTTAATGTCACATCTCATTCTCAAGGGGGCAAAAGGCTTGAGTCCAAAAGATATCTTATTGAAATGGTTAGATAGGAGAAGGAGTAATACAGTTTCATCTTCATTTTGTCAAGGGTGACATCAAAGCAAGGGGCTGTGACAAGGACAATACTGTTAGTCTAGGGCAGTGGTTCTCAAACTGTGGGTCGTGACCCATAGGAACTGTGTTAAAGGGCCGCAGCATTAGGAAGGTTGAGAACCACTGGTCTAGGGCATAACTCCCAATCACATCAAGGAAAACTGTAGTAGAAATGCTGATTATATAGTAGTTGGCTCAACCTTATTCATGACATCATGTTTCATATCATTCAGAAAGTTTTTATAAAAGTCTCTAATGACCAGTTGGTAGGCTGCCTGGGAGTCATTTCCATTTGCTCAGTCTCTGAGGGGAAAGAAAATAGAATTGCTTTCTTACAGTTCAATTAGGGCAATGTGGATAGAAGGCTTAGTTCACAAAGGGTGCCAAAATGCACGCTGCTCCTTTTCAAAAAATGCATGGAAAGTTAGAGCAAGAAGTCAGGGCCCCAGGGTTTTCCAACTAATGCTTCATTATCTCCCCCTTCCCCACCTCAATATGACACTTTTGTTGAATAGTTGAGACAGGTATACAGAAATCCTCAGTGAGGTCTGCAATTCCTACAGTCCTTTTGAGCATACTTTTAAAAATAAAAGACCATAACTGAAGGCTTATTTTAAATTACCTAAGTTCCTGAAATAGTAATTTATTTTTAGTATTAAAGAGATTAACAATAGTTGGCTCATTATTCTGACTTATCCATATTCAAACTCACCTGCTCAGAAAGTTGCAAACTCATAGAGTGTCTAATAACCCCTACCTAACCATTAAGAAAAGACAATAAGGAAAATGCCTATCAGAGGTATACAGAGAGAAAGGCTTTCTGCAACTGAAATATGATTTCCTGTCCACGGCTGAGGCATAAAATGCTTCTTTTGGGAGCTAAGAAATTAAAATGAGAAACCTGTGGTATCTAAATTGGATGTTTGAGTTCTCTGCTATGCCATTTTTGGCCAGTCTAATGCAATGAATTGGAGAAAGAGGTCTAAGGGGAAGGAAGGAATTCTCAGCCCCAGGGTTAGGACAGAGGACTGAGTACAAATATTCTCAAGGCCTGACCTTGAATGGTAGGTAGGACAACTTGGAAAACTAATCACCTATATCAATCAGGTCAGGCCTATTGTAAATACCCAGGTCAGTCCCACCCCAGGGCCCTTGTACTGGAGACTCTTGGAAGAAAGGGCACTAGAGGTGAGAGGATGATACACATACATCAAGAGTTATATGACTTAAGGTTGTAGCAACCCACAAGGATGGAAGTAGAAGCCCTTAACACTATCTTTCAGATAATCAACACGATTCCACCTTTAGGGGTAGCCGAGTAGATCCCCGATAATTTCAGGTTAGGTAGGATTTTGACTCATATAACTCATAGCAGAAGCTGTAGGTTCTACTCTAAAAAATCTATATACAGCATAGACCCACAAGTTTGGGACACTTATAGAGAGTGGCAGAACACATGGTCTTCAAAGATCTGCACCTCTCTTGCTGGGAAGACCTTGTCACAAATTGGACAATTCAGACAATGGGTCTGCATCTGCTGCTGCTCCAAGATGTGATCACAAATGCCATTAGCAAAATCTGAATTGCAGGTGGGGCATTTCTCGGTGGCGAGCTGGGAGGAAGAGCAAAGAGTCAGTATAAATGTAAGCTATTTGTGGCAGAGACACTTTCATCTTGTTTTCTACTGTATCCTCAGTGCCTGGCATCAGTGGATGAATGAACAGAATTCACATTTGGACACACTCCCTGGATTAAAGAGGCCTAATATTGCTAAGGCAGCCAACATAGCTTCCAGCTTGGAAGGGGCACTGGACACGTCTTATTTGGCTATCCAACTCCTTCACATTGCCTACCTATGCTACCAAACTCAACTCAGAGGTGGAGATCTTGGGAAGACTGCTGAAGGATGAACTGTGCTTTCTTTCCCCCACCTCAATAGGCTGCCCCAGCCTTGCACCCACAACAAACTGTTCTAGCTGACCTAAGGAGTTATCAAAATGAACCAGTCTCTCTGTGGGTCTCCCATGAACTGGAGCAAAGGGAAATTTTCTCTTTTGATTTGATGTGAGTAATCTCATGAATCAAATACTTACCAGGCTGAGGGAAGAACTCTCTTGGATACCTGAGGAGAATTAAAAAGATTCCATTCAATGAAGAAATATCATCCCTAGATTCTCTACCTATGTTCTAACAGACATTTTCTGTAGCTTTCATGATTCCCTTTCTCCTCCCGGCCTCTGACTCTCATCTGCATATATTTACATCCAACAGAGGGGATCTAGGTCAACAGTAAGGAGAAGAGAAAAAAATAATAAAATGGCATGTTCAATAACTATGTATATATGCTATATAATCAGAAAACACAATAAACTTGTTTTCGGAGCAGGAAAATAAATGAGATTTGAATAAAAATAGTAACAATTTAACAAGGAGACAATCTGAGAATAGATTTTAAGACTACATCTATGCAAACAGTTATTTTTCAAATTAAACACTTAAACACACACATATATATATATTTTTGCAAGTTTTGGTGGGGCTGGGTTTGAACCCGCCACCTCCAGCATATGGGGCTGGCGCCCTACTCCGTTGAGCCACAGGCACTGCCCTTTAAACACATATTTTTATTTTTATTTATTTATTTATTTTTATTTTTTTTGAGACAGAGCCTCAAGCTGTCGCCCTGGGTAGAGTTGCCATGGCATCACAGCTCACACAACCTCCAACTCCTGGGCTTAAACGAGTCTCCTGCCTCCGCCTCCCAAGTAGCTGGGACTACAGGCACCTGCCACAATGCCTGGCTATTTTTTGGTTGCAGCCATCATTGTTGTTTGGTGCGCCCTGGATGGATTCGAACCCACCAGCTCAGGTGTATGTGGCTGGTGCCTTAGCCGCTTGAGCCAGAGGCGCCGAGCCATAAACACATACTTTTAAAGGAGAAAAAAACTGGCTTGGTGCCTGTAGCTCAAGCAGCTAAGGTGCCAGCCACATACACCTGAGCTGGCGGGTTCGAATCCAGCCTAGGCCTGCCAAAGGAGAAAAGAACTTATTCCCCTGCCTATTGCAAACATCTGGTTGTGATTTTTAAGGTAATTTTACTGCTTTAAACTGTTTTTAAAAAGTCAATGAGATCTCATATCGCTTTTGGAGACAAAAGAGAAAAGCTCCCTGTTTGGCAAGCACATGGTGCCACAAAAGCCCCTGAGTGATAAGCATGGTTTCTCCCCTATTTCCCGCCCTACCACCCAGAATGGAGCCTGCTCCTGCTACTCTGGGTCAGGCTATTGTAGTGGCTGCCCCTTGTGCTTCCATTTTTAAGCCTTAATTAGCTTCCTCAGCTTTGTATGTGTATATTTTCTCCATAAAGACATTTCTCTGATTTATACATTTGGACTGTAGCCTCGGGACTCAATTTGTGTCTGCTGCCTCCAGGCAAATGATCTGATTTGCGTCTTCTGGATTCAGATTTATTTCTCAATTAACACTTCTCGCCTGGCAATCTTTCTATTGGGTCTTCAGCTTCTGCCCAGCAAGTCTTAACAATGAGACTGGTTTTAATTAGCATTTCAGAGAAAAAAAATTTAGTGAGGGGAAAGGGATGCAGGCAGGGGTCTTCCAGTAGCAAAGTTGTCTTACCAGAATATGGGTTTCCATAGGCAAGTCCTGCATTTTGTTTTGCACCTCCCTGCTCTGAAGTAGGCACGTGATGCAGCAAAGAGTCAAAATCCAGACCCATGTAACAGAGCAATCTGTTGTTCTCCTTCTTCAAAAGCTAAGGATAGAGTATTTATAGACATCTTGAAACACAAACATCAAAAGTGGCCAGCAGGAAGTGCCTAGGAGATGCCCATTATAGATAACTCTCAATTAACAATGTAGCACAATGAGCTACATTCCAAAGATCTGAGTTCTTTATATCTGAATTTAAATATATTTACTCAATCTTAAAATAGTAATATAAACTGGAATTTTCAATCTCTGAATTCATACCAATGGAAGTGGGGGGGAACAAAACTTGTGGCAAGAGCTATAATAAGACTGCAACTGTTGTTGTACTTTATTGAGAACAGAGTATCTTTCAATTTCCTTCCTATAACCATTTTCACACACAATATCATATCCATCTGAAATAATTTTCCTTTTTTTTTTATGCTTCATCCCACCAAATGGATATACTAACAGAGAGAATGAAAAGAAGGGAGGCCAGGAGGAAGATAACGAGAAAGAGAGCGGAGAGAACAGAATGAGTGGCATAGACAACATTTAAAGTTTTTAGGAAAAAAAAGAAAATTAGTAAATTTCCCTTAACATCTTAAGAGGACTTTACTACTACAGTTCCTTTTTTTTCTTTTTTGAGACAGAGTCTTGCTCTGTCATCTGGGCCAGAGTGCCATGGCCTGAGCCTAGCTCACAGCAACCTCAAACTTTTGGGGTCTAGTGATCCTCCTGCCTCAGCTCCCAGAGTAGCTGGGATTTCAGGTGCTTGCACCAGAGCTGGCTCATTTTTTCTGTTTTTAGTAGAGACCAGTCTTTTTTTTTTTTTTTTGTAGAGACAGAGTTTCACTTTATTGCCCTTGGCAGAGTGTCGTGGCGTCACACAGCTCACAGCAACCTCCAACTCCTGGGCTTAGGCGATTCTCCTGCCTCAGCCTCCCGAGTAGCTGGGACTACAGGCGCCCGCCACAACGCCCGGCTATTTTTTGGTTGCAGTTTGGCTGGGGCTGGGTTTGAACTCGCCACCCTCGGCATATGGGGCCGGCGCCCTACTCACTGAGCCACAGGCGCCGCCCGAGACCAGTCTTGCTACATTGCCCAGGCTCCATTCTCTTGATTTAGACAAGTATACCTTGATTTTTAAATGCCTGTTTTTCTTCAATTCAAGTGCAATTCAAGGCTGGGTTGGGATCGCTTGAACCCAGGAGTTGGGGGCTGCAGGGAGCTAAGATAGTTTCCAGCCTAGGCAAGAGAACAAAATCTGTCTCTTAAAAGAAAAAGAGAGAGAGAGAGAGAGAGAATGGGAAATAGATCCCAAAGCCTTCTGCAATCATGACACATTAGCATAAATGATATAATCAAAAGTAGGAATTATCAAGGGGGAATTAGTATGTGGGAGGTACGACGTTTCAGTATTGCAAGATAGAAAAGTTCTAGACTTAACACTACTGAACAGTACGCTTTAATAAGATAGTAAATATACATATATTTTTTGAGACAGAGCCTCAAGCAATTCTCCTGTGTCCGCCTCCCAAGTAGCTGGGACTACAGGTGCCCGCCACAACGCCTGGCTGTTTTTGGTTGTAGCCATCACTGTTGTTTTTGGTGGGCCCGGGCTGGATTCAAACCTGCCAGCTCAGGTGTATGTGGCTGGTGTCTTAGCTGTTTGAGCCACAGGCGCTGAGCCAATTTTTTTTTGAGACACAGTCTCATTTTGTTGCCCTTGGTAGAATGTCCTGGTGTCATAGCTCATAGCAATCTCAAACTCTTGGGCTTAAGTGATCCTCTTGCCTCAGGTTTTCATTTTTAGTAGAGCCAGGGTCTCACCCTTGCTCAGGCTGGTCTCGAACTTGTGAGCTCAAGCAATTACCCACCTTGGCCTCCCAGATTGCTAGGATTACAGGAGCGAGCCACTGTGCCAGGCCAAGATATAAATTTTATACAATGTGTTTTTAACCACAATTAAAAGCAAACGAACAAAAAAAGCAGAAATGATCACTTGGAGGCATAGCCCAGAAAGGTTACAGGGAGAAAAGAGATGGAGAACAGCAGTGTGGATACAGAAGTAGCAGCAAGAACACCCAGACAACTAACTTTTTTGATTCCAGGCAGAGTATGAGAATGAAATCAAGTACAACCACCTTATTTGTTGCCATATCATCTTCAATCAACTAATTAACAATAACTCAGTGATTAACACATAGCAGATAATAAATTCTGGTTGGATGAATGAACTGATGAATGAATGAATATACAGCATTTATTAGGGGCCTACCATGGGTCCAGAACTGGTGTAGACCACCACTTCTGCTCCTGGTTTGGCAGCAGAGAAAAAGGAAAAAGTTGTGCTGAAGGAAAAGGGTCCCCTGGCTAGCATAAAAATGATACAGGATATTACCCCGCCCCCCACCCCCCCAGGCATACCTATAATAGCTGTGAAGTTAAAAGCAAAAGTTAGGTCTCCCTCAATGCTGCTCCTTTCAAGGGGAATACTGCTATGCCAAACAAGTTTTAGTTGTAGAACACAGACAGGGTTTTATGGTAGATTAGAAAACCACATTAAATTTCCTCTCTGTTCAGGAGCATCCATATCACCCACTGTCCTAAAAAAGCCCTTTTATTTAACTTTTTATTACTACATCTTTGGGTCACCCCACTCCTTCCCCTTAAAACCTTCGGATCTTCTACTGTCTTTCACATACTTACATCATTTTCTTTTTCTATTCTCTCTTTCTCTCTTTGCTGAGCATCATATATAATCTTGTTCTCACTCAGTCTTCTTGACAGGTCAAAGTTCTCGTCCTGTCAACAATAAAAAAAATTAAGATTAGCATCACATATGACAATGTGGGTCGAAAGTGAGAAATTGCAGAGGATCTGGCCTTCTGAAGGGGTGGGGTTGGCAGAGTGAGAAGGCAACAGGGAGGAAGGTTCTATGGGCAGGGCACTGAATTACAGAAAAGTGACTTAATAAAATGCCTGAAGGCATGAGCTGGCATCAAGATGCCGTTTCTTGTGGTTTAGCTGGGAGGATTAAGTGATCAAAGAGAGAACAAGTAAGCTTGGGGAACACCTCAAGACTAACTTCTCAGAATTATGGATCAGTGGAGCCTTGTCTAATCCCACTCAACCAGGAAAACAATCATTTTTGTTTTGAATCAACACTTCATCCAAGGAACTCTGAAGCACTAGGATTAGGTTGGCGTGATTCCCTCCCACACGTTGAGGACAAGCATCTGGGCTCAAGTTACACTGAGGAAGAAGGAATGCTGGAAGGAACCTGTCCAAGGCTGCAAAGGAGGACCCCAGACTGGGGTCTTGACCTCCCCACGGGATGGGCCAACCTAACTAGTTCCATGTTCCAGTGTTTCCCATGTCCTACCTGCATATGTACACATGCGCATACCTCAAAAACACACTTAAGCTAATCCTACTAGTTGTGGTTTTTGTTCCAAGATTTTTTATTTGAATGCTGGTGCCCAAATTGCTGTGTGCTTCTAGCCGGCCCTGAGGTAGTAATGCGAGAGGGGCTACCCGATGACAGTGCTCACTGCAGACTCCTTGTTCCCCATCCCCATTGGCTCCTGCGGGCTCTTCTGGTCCTGCTTCGCTTCCTCAAAAGGCAGAAATAAAAAAGGGCTGAGTCTGCACAGAAACCTGCTCGATGCTTACAAAAATCTTCCCTGACACCCATGGCTGATTTGAGGCCTATACTTCTGGGGTCCCCCACTCCCCCTGTTAGTTTCTGGTTTCACCCTACATCCCTCCTCTTGTGAGTAGAAAGAAAAATTTCTCTCCTCAACAAGAGTGTACAATCTTCTGGGCTCGATCTAAGAACCACCAACTTTCACACCCCTTGCCTTCCAGGGCCCCTTATCTCTGGCACCTACCAGCACAGCAGCCCTGAGTTGCCTGATCTGTTTGTGAAGTCGGTGACACTCTTTGTACTTCTCTAAGAAACAGGCTTTCCCGGCCTCTACCTTTGCCTTGAGGCGTTCCACCTCTCGCACTAACTGCTCTTCCACTTCTGTTTTCTTGTTCTTAGGCTCCTGAAGCATAAGAGTCCTTGTAGTTAGAGGCCTTTTGGATGCATGAGGAATAACAAATCGCTATCACCCAAGGAGGGAGCCCCTAGGTCTTGGAAAATCGTTTATGAAAACCAAGGAAATGCATAGCTGATGCCAGGAGGTTCAACCCTTTGAATGACTACAGGATACTTAAAACAGTAATTAATGTCTCTGCTATATCAGAGGTCATTAACACGAATGTGCCTACAGGGGCCAGGCATGCAATGTAACCGAATGAAGGAGATGAACGCAGCAAAGCAGTGAAGGCTGCAGTAAAATGCAGAGCACAGGACCCATCTGATGGGCACAGCGGCTACCCAGCACTGGGTAATACTACTGCAAAGGAATGTAGGTACATGGTGCCAAATCTTCTAATTTTTCAGAAGAAGCTGGAAATACAAAAATTTTCTGGAAAATATTTTTGGAAATATTTCCATTTTAAGATATGGGTAACTAAGGTCTAAGAAAACATCACTGAGGCCAAATAAAACATTTCTGTGGGCTGATCTTGACTTGTGAGCTGCTGATTTGCAAACTTTGCTCTACTCATTATCACGCTGAAGCACACAGCATATCTTTTTTTCCCTACTATAAGCCTACAAACATACAGTATCATTTAATAAATGACTAAATAATTGATTGGATGATATATATATGAAGTGAGTTATAATTCCAACAGCTGGATATCCCTTACATAGTAGAATTTCTTATGCCTTGAGGCCAATTCAGAAAACGGGGCTTCTAGGTACCTTTTAGCAGCACCATGAGGCCTCTTTTCCAACTATTATAGGAAATGATTAGTCAATTCGACTTTCATTATTGTATGACTGAACTCAAAATAACTTATAATGATAATTGCTAATATGTATATTAATTACAACAGAATTTGCTCTGAGTGGTATATTTTCCTGTGAGAGAACTCTTTATCACTCCCAGTCTAAGGATCTATTTACTACAACCTATTATGAAATTTAACTCTCAATATTCCTCTATTAGTCATCACACATTGGCAATGCCCACATCTCCTTTGGCAGATTCTCTGTCCTCTTGGGTAGAAAGCAAAATATCCAGAGGTAGGCCAGCCATGGTGGCTCACACCTATAGTCCTAGCATTCTGGGAGACTGAGGCAGGTGGATTACTTGAGCAAGAGTGAGACTCAGTCTCTGTTAAAAATAGAAAAACTAGCTGGGTGTAGTGGTGCATGCCTGTAGTCCTTGCTACTTGGGAGGCTGAGACAAGAGGACTGCTTGAGCCCAAGAAAGTTTGAGGTTGCTGTGAGATATGAGGCCACAGTACTCTACCCAGGATGATAGAGTGAGACTCTGTCTCAAAAATAAATAAATAAATAAAAAAGTATCCAGAGGTGAATGCTATTCCAATCTGGCTTACTTATCCTCTCCATCACCTGAAAATAGACCCTTATCCCTTCCTTTCTTTAGGCACCCTCCCACATAGCCATCCAAAGATAGACATGCCATTAACTCCTGTTGATTCTTCAGGGTAGTGGTTTCTTTTTGCTTCATCTCCTCCACCGTCTGCTCGAGCTTCTTCTGCTGCTCCCTCTGCACAAAAACAGATGTCAGTATCACTGCTGGGAGAACATGCACCAGGGAGCTAGGGAGCAAGCAGGATGCAGAGGGAGAGGCAATGGCTTTCTCTGAGGCCATTATATAGAAAGACGATGTATATTTTCTTGCAAATGCCTAAAAACGTTACTTTTTCCATGACTCTACCTGTTCAGTTAGAGTGAGAAAGAGTTGGCCATTTTCCTTTTTCAGATGCTCTAACTGTTCTGTCTTATCTTGAGCTCCCTGAATAAGCTGCTCCATTTCTTTCTCTTGAGTTGACAGCTGGACCTAAAGCAAAAATTGTGAATATAACCAAGATATAAAGGAAGAAAAACAAAACAGGAACAGTGCCTTATTTTATTTTATTTTATTTTATTTTTTGAGACAGAGCCTCAAGCTGTTGCCCTGGGTAGAGTGCTGTGGCATCACAGCTCACAGCAACCTCCAACTCCTGGGCTAAAGCTATTCTCCTGCCTCTGCCTTCCAAGTAGCTGGGACTACAGGTGCCCACCACAACACCAAGCTTTTTTTTTTTTGGTTGGAGCTATCGTTGTTGTTTGGCGGGCCGGGGCTGGATTCGAACCCTCCAGCTCAGATGTATGTGGCTGGCGCCTTAGCTGCGTGAGCCATAGGCACTGAGCCAGGAACAGTGCTTTTTAATGTAGAGTACTACAAAGAGATGTGGTTCCCTAGCAACTCCCAAATATCCCTTAAAACTCCTTTACTTTGCAGCTTTACTTTATCCCCTGAGTTTTAAATAAGCCCCTTGTTAAAGCCCTCTCTAAGGCACAGATTGCTAAGAACAATAGTTCCGCTATTTCCTTTATATTCTTTTCAGTAAGATTTTGCCTCAAATGATTAAGGTTTAATTACTGGTACAGACTGTCATCTGTCTTAAGAGCTCATAATAAATACAAATTGAGCAACTTATTAAGTTCCTTGAGGACCACAACTATGAAAAAGGGAATGGATGGGGCATTACAAGGTGCAAGGATAGAAAACATACAATGTGAAACTTAGTCGATTCTGGGAAAGGTATGTCATTAGGCATTCGCCACAATGAAATGCACCTTTCTGGGTCACCAAATTGAAGTGATCACAAGGCTAAGAAAATATCCTTTGGTAAAGTATGGCACTACCTACCTGAAGCTGATCCACTCTGATTCCCATCTTCTCATTTTCTAAGGACACCTTCTGATTTTGTTCTTTCAGTCTGTGGAGGTGAAGATGACTATGTGAAACAATTGCTGCTTCCAGGCCAGCTTCATCTGGCCTTAAATGATTTAAGGCTGGCTTGGCTCTCGGCCTGCAGAGTTATCTTACAATCTACTAGACTCCCTGGCAGTCCTGTTTTGGCTTCCTGACCCCAACCATAAGTATTCAATGCCCAAAGTTAACACTTGAATTCAGACCATTTCTCTTGACTCTTCTGATACCAATTCTCTAACCTAGAAATAAAGAGCTCATGATTCAAGGGGCCATACCTATCATTGTTCTAATGGTATTTTCTAATGAATTCCAGAAATCTAATCTTGCTCTATGTAAAAGTGTCTATTGACACAGCAGCCCCCACCCATCCAGTGGGACACACTCACTGAAGCAGTTCTGTCTCCCAACAGTCCTTCTGCTCTTTCACTTTCTGTTCCAGCTTCTTATTGATGCTCTGGAGGGTTTCTAGCTCTTCCTGTAGGTTGAAACATTATCAAAGGGAGAGACCACTTCTAAAACATTTTTTTTATTGAGCACTTAACTACATGGTCAGGTATAACATGACACAGCAGTGAACGAACAATCAAAAGGATTGATTTCCATATTAAAATGTTTTTGATAAGTTCTTCTTATGTCAAAAATGCATCTACCTTAATTTCTCTTCCACTGGAGCTTATGTTTGTCCACTAATTCATTAAACGTGTATTTACTGAGTGTCTACTACACAACAGCAGACACACAGTACACAAAACAAACAAAGCTGCTTTTCTTCTAGAACAGTGCTGTCCAATAAATTAATAAGTCACAGGGCTCGGTGCCTGTTGCTCAGTGGTACACTGGGGCTAGTGAGTTCGAACCCCACCAGGGCCTACTAAAACAACACCAACAATAACAACAACAACAAAAATAGCCAGGTGTTGTGGTGGGCACCTATAGGCCCAGCTACTACCCTGTTTCCCTGAAAATAAGACATCCTCCGAAAATAAGACCTACTTACAGGAAAGATAAGACGTCCCCTGAAAATAAGACCTAGTGCATCTCTGGGAGCACACCTTAAAATAAGACACTGCCTTATTTTCGGGGAAACAAGGTAGGAGGCTGGGGCAAGAGAATTGCTTTAGCCCAAAAGTTTGAGGTTGCTGTGAGCTGTGACGCAACAGCACTACACCAAGAGTGACATAGTGAGACTGTCTCAAAAAAAAAAAGATTGTATTTTCAGTTATTTGGATATATACCCAGACTTGATTCCACATCTTGGCGATTGTTAATTGAGCGGTAATAAACGATCTAGTACAAATACCCTTATGATAAAATGATTTTCTTCTGCTGGGTAGATAAGTGAGGGAGTTTTTGATCTGCTGTTTCCAATCTGGACCAGTTCATCCCTTCTTACGCAACCTGGTGGTTCCTACATCATATTGATGCCAAACTTAGTGGAGACACTCAATCAGCATAGTTCACTGCAGCCCAGAACTCCTAGACTCAAGTGATCCCTCCTGCTTCAACCTCCTGAGTAGCTGGAACTACACTCCTGTGCTATCATACCCAGCAATTCTCGATGTCCACATTCCAGCTTATCAGAGCAAATGTTTCCAGTTATAAATAGACTACACGCTGGGTGCAGTGGCTCACATCTGTAAATCTATAATCCTATGTTTCTGGGAGGTTGAGGCAAGACGATCACTTGAGCTCAGGGTTTGTTTTTTTTTTTTGCTGTTTTTGGCCGGGGCTGGGATTGAACCTGCCACCTCTGGCATATGGGGCCAGAGCCTTACTCCTTTGAGCCGCAGGCGCCATCTGAGCTCAGGGGTTTAAGAGGAGCCTGAATGAAAAAGAGACCCCATCTCTTCTAAGAATAGAAAAATCAGCTGGGCATCATGGTTGTCTATAGTCCCAGCTACTCAGGAAGCTGAGGCAGGAGGATCACTTGAGCCCAGGAGTTTGAGGTTACAGTGAATTTTGGTGACGCCATGCACTCTAGCCTAGGTGACAGAGTAAGACTCTGTCTCAACAAAACAAAACAAACGAAACAGGCAATGGGAAGAAATCAGTCAGACTCCATTACTAATTACCCTCCAGCCCTCAGATTACTCATCTATAAAACTGGGATAGTGGAGTGGCGCCTGTGGCACAGTCGGTAAGGCGCCGGCCCCATATGCCGAGGGTGGCGGGTTCAAACCCGGCCCCGGCCGAACTGCAACCAAAAAAATAGCCGGGCGTTGTGGCGGGTGCCTATAGTCCCAGCTACTCGGGAGGCTGAGGCAAGAGAATCGCTTAAGCCTAGGAGTTGGAGGCTGCTGTGAGCTGTGTGAGGCCACGGCACTCTACCGAGGGCCATAAAGTGAGACTCTGTCTCTACCAAAAAAAACCCAAAAAACTGGGATAGTAATAGGTTTGCTATGAAGTTTATTTTTTTTTAATTTTTTTGAGACAGAGCTGTTGCCTTGGGGACCATGCCGTGGCATCACAGCTCACAGCAACCTCCAACTCCAGGGCTCAAGCGATTCTCTTGCCCCCACCTCCCAAGTAGCTAGGACTATAGGTGCCCACAACGCCTGCCTATTTTTTTGTTGCAGCCGTCATTGTTGTTTGGTGGGCCCAGGCTGGATTTGAACCCGCCAGCTCAGGTGTATGTGGCTGGCACTTTAGCCGCTTGAGCCATAGGCGCCAAGCCAATTGCCATGAAGTTTAAAAAAATAATCCATATTTAACTGTTAGCCCCATGCCAGTTCAAAAATATTGGGAGTGAGATAACTAGCAAAACAGAAAATGGTGTTGGATAAGAAGGACCATTCAATTCCAATCTCTGTATTCTCAGTTCACCTTTAACCAGCAGCCGCACCTGCTTCCTTTGGAGCTCAGCCTGCATGTCTGAGTTCTGCTTCTGGAGGCTGACACAGCTGTCCTTCAGCTCCTGGTTTTCTTTGCAAAGCTCCTTATTTTGCTCTTCAATCTCTTCCACTTCTCCCTACAAAAAGCATACCATAAAGTATATTCAAGTCCCTCTAGTAGCAAATTTCCGTAGGCTGGGATGGTGACGGTCTCACTGAAGTGACACCTTTGTGCCCCAATTGGGAGCATCTCCTCAGCATGTAAGGGAGTGAGAGGTATGTCTGTATAACTGCAGCATTAAGCCTGACATTACCAAGAAAGATAAGCAAAAATTAAGGCCATAAAAAGATAAAAGGGGGATGAAGAAGAGTGTAGATTCTTCGTGTAGACACTTAGTATTGTCTCTCCCAGTGGACTTAGCTACTTGAGGCTGAGGACAGTGTTTGAATTCATTTTTCCTTACATCCCCAGCACCTGTCATAGCGCTAGATGAAAAACTGGTGTCATGTTAAAAGGCTAAGAAAGTAAATGAATCGAGTACTCGTGTCTGATAGGCACTGGGTTAGAATGGAGAGAGATAATAGAGACAACTACGTGGTGCTTCTTTCCTCAAAGGAGCTTACATATATTCACTGTGGCGCTAAGACGTGCAGACAGCAAGAATTAACTAGAAATGTTGAAGGGAAAATTGAATGCCAGTTGAGTTATGGAAGTTTTAGAGAAAGGAGCAATCACTTATTGTTATGACTCTTGTTAATGTTCCAAAGTCATTCCTGAGTGGTGTAAGTGGGTATTATATACATATTTTCCCAACAATATCTGTTAAATCTTCAATAAAGCCTTACTGACTCAAAATTCCACCTTATCCTTGAATTGTTACTCTTAATGAAAGGGAATTGGGTGAGATGTTTACAGACCTGAGTGGTAACAACCAGGATGTCCTCCTCATTTTCTGGACGGAATTGGAAAGGTATACTTGCTCCCCGGACTACTCCATCTTGATCCACATAGCAGAACTGGTAATACTCATCATCCTTAGGCAGGTAATAAGCTGAAAACACAACATGATTTTTAATCCAAAATAAGGTCTTTTTTTTTTTGAGACAGTCCCACTATGTCACCCTTGGTAGAGTGTCATGGCATCACAGCTCACAGCAACCTCAAACTCTCAGGCTTAAGCTATTCTCTTACCTCAGTCTCCCAAGTAGCTGGGACTACAGGTGCCCGCCACAACATCTGGCTATTTTTTGGTCGCAGTTGTCATTGTTGGTTAGCTGGCCCAGGCCGGGTTTGACCCTGCCAATCTCGGTGTATGTGGCTGGGGCCCTAGCTACTATGCTACGGGCGCCGAGCCCAAAATAAGGTCTATTTATGTAAGTAAAATTTGGGAAGTCTTATCTATCTCGGAAAGCTCTAGCTCGGCTGGGTGCAGTGGCTCACACCTATAATCCCAGCACTCTGGGAGGCAGAGGAGGTAGGATACCATGAGCTCAAGAGTTTCAGAGAACCTGAACAAGAGTGAGACCCCATTTCTACTAAAAATAAAAAAATTAGCCAGGCATTGGGGTGGGTGCCTGTAGTCCCAACTACTCAGGAGGCTGTAGGATCATTTGAACCCAGGAGTTTGAGGTTGCAGTGAGCTAGGCTGATGCGAGGGCACTCTAGCCTAGGGTAACAGAGTGAGACCCTGTCTCAAAGAAAAAAGAAAAAGAAAGCTCTAGTTTGAGGGAAAATTAGTTTTGTCTACTGTCTTCAACATCTTGGTCTGTATTTTTCTCACCTTTGAACTGGACTTCCTGTTTGGCTGATTCGTTGTTCATGTCAACAGGCAAAGTAACCCACATGAAGGTGTAATACTCACGGGTTGTCTTCCATCCCACCTACAGTGACAAGAGGGTCGCATTTAGTACCTGAAAGGGTTTAGGGGAAAATCTTTATTTGGGTTATAGGTTCTTAAAATGCATTTACTTTTTGCGTGTATGTGTTGATGATATAATAGAATGAGTTCATCGTAACAAGATTTGCACATCAGGGCTCAAATCTTGTTTGTTTCGGGGGGTACAGTGTCACTTTGTTGCTCAGTAGAGTGCTGTGGCATCACAGCTCACAACAATCTCAAACTCTTGGGTTCAAGTGATTCTTTTGCCTCAGCCTTCCGAGTAGCTGGGACTATAGGTGCCCACCACAACGCCCGGCTATTTTAGGAGACGAGGTCTCCCTCTGGCTAAGGCTGGTCTTGAACCCATGAGCTCAGGCAATCCACCTGCATTGGCCTCCCTGACTGCTAGGATTATAGGCATCAGCCATTGAGCCTGGCCCATTCAAATCTTGTTTTTTGATTTATGACAATACAACTTATGACTGACACAACTAAAAATTGGGGTGCATATACATACTTCAAAATACCAGTCCTATAAGGAAATGAGAACTGGCTTTTCAACACACAGGACAAAAACTCCAAAAATTTTATCTCCAGAAAGCATATCAGACATAGAGATGAGAGAGACTGGGGGTAAAAGGTCTGGGATTATGAACCCTGATCCTCTTACACCTTACACAGTCTCACAACTTCTAAATCAGGAAACTCTTCTGACTTTCCCTTTCAGCCTTGTCATAGGCCAACCTGGCTATTCCACTGCATTTAAAATATGCATCCTTTTGAATAATGTGTGTGTTGGGGCAGCGGGACAAGAGGGTTCTTAGATTACAAGGCATCTGATACGAGAGTCCAGGTCTATCTAGTTTTCTTCCTTTACTGTTTTGCTTAATGAAGGCTTTTTGGTGATAAAGATATGAACAACAATCTGGTAGTCATAAAGACCTCTTCTAGGTATTGAATGCAATAAATCATAAGACGTAAGGTTACAGCAAAATATGCCTCAGAGCAGAAAGCTGGCTAAGTGGAAAATATTCTCACTAAATGTGAAGGGGGTAAAAGATTGCTCAAATCTTATGTGGAAGATAAAAGCACACCAGAGAATAGAAAGGAAGCCATTGTATCTTCAAGGGGACAACACTCAGCAAATGAGAAGGAAAATTACATTTATTGCCATATTTTGACCCTGCCTGTGCCCAGTGGGATGACAAAGAACTATAAATAAACTCCATTTTTATATATTAAGGAATCAGAGCAGGGTTGAAAAGGCTACACCAAAAGCTCATCAGAACATCCTGGGGCACGTTTTAGAGTCTCATTAATACACACCCCAGTGCCATAAGCATCTCTGAGCCACGGCAGCCTGCAGTGGTCCAGGAAGCAGGAGTTTTATGGAGTTCTCATTCACATCCTGGAGTTTCTTAATGCGCTTTGACCAGGAAGGCTAAGAATTACTGCTGTCTTAGAAAGAGGAAACTACTTCTAGCCACTTGCAATTTCTGTCCTTGGCTCCTCCACTTGAGTAGTCCTAGTCCCAGGCTACCTTACAAACATTTTAAACGCTCAGGCAGGAGTATACACTGAAGGAAGGAAAGCTGACTCCTACCTGCTTTAGGCGCCATCACTGGTGGTAGCTTTCACAATATTGAGAAGGGGTAACATATTGCACGTATTAAAAAACATTTACTGAGTGCCTATTCAGTGCCAGGAATTACCAGTGTTAGGGGAGATGAGGAGTTGAAGAATCGTCTGATTAAGGCTACAGTGAAAGAACACTGGGGAGAGCTTTAGAAGTGAGATATGAAGGGTAAAACTTTCCAGTCAACTCTTCATTCTCTAATTTACCATCTGTTGTTCAAATGAATTCGGGAGAACAGAGGAGAAAAAGCAGAGGTTTGGGAGTCAAACAAACTTGCTTTTCTATTTAGTGTGAGACCTTGAGAAAGTCACCATTTCTCAAAGATACTCATTTTACTCACTTGTGCACAAGAGATATTACTCCCCACTTCAGGGGCTGTTGTGTTGTGAGAATTAAATTAGAAAACACATATACACACACACAATCTCGACAAAGGCTCAGCACACAGTATGTCCTCAGGACAGGTGTTCAAGTCAATAGCTTTATGGACAATGGACATTGGAGGCCATTTTTTTTTTTGGTTAACCATTATTTCTTTATTGGGGTTTGGTAATAGCCTCTGAAATCTATGAAGCATTCCAAATGCAGATGCTTTTTTTTTTTTTAATGCTTTTAAACACAGGGTTTTTATTTTATTTTATTTTTGTAGAGACAGAGTCTTACTTTGTCCCCCTCGGTAGAGTGCCGTGGCATCACAACTCACAGCAACCTCCAGCTCTTGGGCTTAGGCAATTCTCTTGCCTCAGCCTCCTGAGTAGCTGGGACTACAGGCGCCTGACACAATGCTCAGCTATTTTTTTGTTGTTGCAGTTTGGCCGGGGCCAGGTTTGAACCCACCACCCTCGGGATATGGGGCCGGTACCCTACTCACTGAGCCACAGGTGCTGCCCAAACATGGGGTTTTTAAAAGCATGAGATTTTTTTCTTTTTTAAAACCAGCTCTTTGTAGGTCTGGCAGAGAAAAGTATGAGATTTTCATTTGGTTTATGGTGAAGGCCTCACTGGCAGTTCCTAAGTGCTTAGAAAACACAACTGGTCTAAACAAAACAAGAATGTAACAGTGTTCAAAAAAAAAAGTTTACAGAACACATTTCAAAGCCTAGTAATTTTTGAGTCATTCTCTCTTTTTTTTTTTTTAGAGACAGAGTCTCACTTTATCACTCTCGGTAGAGTACAGTGGCATCACAGCTCACAGCAACCTCCAACTCCTGGGTTTAGGTGATTCTCTTGCCTCCCGAGTAGCTGGGACTACAGGCACCCGCGACAATGCCCAGCTATTTTTTTGTTGCAGTTTGGCCGGGGCTGGGTTTGAAGGTTTGAACCCACCACCCTCGGTATTATGGGGCCGGCACCGTACCCACAGAGCCACAGGTGCCACACAAGTCATTTTCTTTTTTAACCACCTATATCTGCACTGTCCAATATGATAACCATTAGCCACATCAGGCTACTTAAATAATTAAAATTAAATACAATTTAAAATCCAGTTAGTCACACTAGCCACATTTTAAGTGCTTAACAGCCACCTGTGGCTAGTTGTTTCTGTACTGGACAGCAAATGTATACACACCTCCACAGCAGAAAATTCTACTGGGCAATGCTGATCTACGTTTTGCCACATATGGAGAAGAAGAAAAACAACTACCATCTGCTTTTCAAGTAGAAAACACTCTGGGTGTGTGAGTTGTCTTTGTTAAAATAACCTTTAGCCTGATGATTCAATATCCTGCAGTGTTGGGAGCTGTATTTCTCTACCTCCACAGTCTTGTTACTCCAGCTTCTAGTCCTCCATCAATAAGCTTGATATTCCAAACAAGTAAGAGACGTGAAATTCAACAAGGGATGTAAATAAACAAAGTTCCTTCACAGTGCAGTCACTGATGTCTGGTTTCAGGATGAACAGCATTGGCAAACAGGAATAAGACATATTAATTTGTCAAACCAAAGGTCACTGACATTGGGACTCACCAGCGTAAATTACTTAAATTTGACCTTTATTTCCTGTCTTTGAAAATAGGCAGATTTGTCATTATGGGTGTGAGAGATGAGTAAGAGGGGGAGACAGATAGGAGGGGGAAGGGGACGTAGAGAATAGGTTAATTAAAATTTTAAAATACCGTTTCTGTACTTAAACCAACAGAATGATTAGACACTGGAAGAGGTCACTGAGGGAGCTCATCATAAACTTGATATCCTTGGACATCTTTACAAAGTAGTGAGATGGACTTGTTCAGGAATAAATTTTTTGGATGCGGATATCAGACCAGATAACTTCTCAACATTCTTTCCAGATTTGTGATATTCATATTAAAACAAAGTAAACACTGCACCAAGTAAAGAAGTAATATTTAATGTCATAGAAATTACATAAGGGGTCACCTATCTCAGGCAAGTCACATGTAAATATTTCAAAATAGGATTTTTTTTTGAGACAGAGTTTCATATGTCACCCTTGGTACAGTGTCGTGGTGTCACTGCTTGGGCTTAAGCAATTCTGTTGCCTCAGCCTCCCAAGTAGCTGGGACTACAGGCACTCGTCAAAACACTCAGCTATTTTTGTTGCAGTTGTCATTGTTGTTTATCTGGCCTGGGCTGCGTTTGAACCCGCCAGCCTTGGTGTATGTGGCTGGTGCTGTAATCACTGTACTATGGGCGCCAAGCCCAAAATAGGATCATTTTAAAAGCATTTCTAGAAATGCTTTCACAAGTTAGTTACTTAGAAGTTAAGCCAGAATGGTGTACTCAGAGCAAGGGGTCTGAAGAATGGCTCCTCTGTTTATAACACACCCAACAGGAATCTGAGGTCATTGTCTTGAGGGGCACTAAACTTGTGGCTCCCTCTGAACACATTCCTTATGTGTGAAAAAAAAAAAAAAAGAAAGAAAGAAAAAAAGCCTTTCAGTTTGGTTTTCAAAAAGCATAATAAAACTCGGGGGTAATACGATTTGATACTTTATTTTACTTGAGACTAAAATTTGAGTCCCACAGCACACACTGGTGAGTTAAGAGCAAAGGGCAAGGGAACTTAAGATTTTAAAATTGGCCACACATAATATACTAAGTACAAAATGCTTCTAATACACACAGAGGGTCACACACTTAGGTAACTAAGATTTACCTCTAGCTCCCAGATCACTTGGTAATAAATTAGCCACTTACTCTAAAGATACCAATCCAATCCTTTCGTCGGGGGATGAAATGCTGGGTGAGGGTGTAAAAGCACGTGATGTCCCCTCCAGGGACGTAGAACTTTTCCACATTGTTAAAGATGACCTGAGAGAAATGACAGTGTTCCAGCAAGACAGCTGATGTGGGGGGATCTTCCATTATATTTTCCATGGTGGGGGTCCTGTTATGAAATATGGAATAGAGTATAAGGTTCAAAAAGGGTTGTTTGAAATGTTGGCAATTTCTGGGCTCTCGTCCAGGGAACATTCTGTTCAAACCCAACTCTGGAAAAGCAAGATCCTGACAAGTATGAAGATCACACAACTTGGTTTCTGTTTCACTTTGAGCCATTTTACATTCACAACTTCCTACACTAGTAGAACTTTCTGAGCCTATCCCTGACCTCTTCACCACAGGAACCACTAACTCTAATTCTCTGCTTATAACTACTTTGTTCCCCTTTCTCTAAATGCCTTGAATAAACAAGGCAGCCTAGAGAAAACAGCCTGAGTGGAAATTGTTAGGCTTAAATTCTAGATTTTCTTTCTTTCTTTTTTTTATGAGACAGAGCCTCAAGCTGTTGCCCTGGGTAGAGGGCTGTGGCATCACAGCTCACAGCAACCTCCAACTCCTGGACTCAAGCGATTCTCCTGCCTCTGTCTCCCAAGTAGCTGGGACTACAGGCGCCCGCTGCAACACCTGGCTATTTTTCAGTTGCAGCTGTCATTGTTTGGCAGGCCCGGGATGGATTTGAACCCACCAGCTCAGACGTATGTGGCTGGTGCCTTAGCTGCATGAGCCACAGGCACCGAGCCAAATTCTAGATTTTTCATCTCAACAAGCTCTATGATTTTAAGAAAGTCAGTCTCTCTGGATTTCAGCTTTTCCATTCATTCCATTTATCTATAATAATAATTATTATTATTTTTTGAGACAGTCTTCCTTTGTCGCCCTCAGTAGAGTGCTGTAAACTCAAAGCAACTCAGACTCTTGGGCTCAAGTGATCCTGTTGCCTCAGCATTCCCAAGTACCTGGGACTACAGGTGCCTGCCACAATGCCCAGCGGTTTTTTGAGATGGGGATCTCACTCTTGCTCAGGCTAATCTCAAACTCCTGAGCTCAGATAATCTACCCGCCCTGGCCTCCAAGAATGCTAGGATTACAGGCATGAGCCACTGTGGCCAGCTTCATTTATCTATAATTACTGAGTCCCTGTATAAATAAAACACTGTTGGGAGCCAGGGATGGGAATGGGAAGAAAGGAATGAGAGAAGATTATGTGACATGCAGTGGTGACAAGCGTGGGTTCTGAAATCAGAATGATGGAGTTCAAATTCCAGCTTCACTACCTACTAAATTTGTGACGTTGGGAAATTTCCTTAATTGACTAGGCTCTGAGTTTTTTTCATCTGTAAAACAGGGCTAATAAACACCCAATCAGTTTTTTTTGTGAGGCCTAAGTGAAATAATGTGAAGTGTCCGACCCTTAAATCAGTGCCTGCCATAGAGTAGGCACTTCACACAAAGTTGAATGACAGAATAAAGTACTTTGCACAGAGCCTGCACAAAGAAGAGTTTAACAGATGTTAGTGATTATCACCGATACCGTCTTTGCCCTAAAACAAATCCCTATCTAATATAGAGGACAGATGAGTATACAAACGACTGCTAAATGAATGAATAAAATAAATAGTGCAGGATGCTCTGCAGTTCAAAGGAGGGAGATGAAACTGGCTGGGAAAATAAAAAACAGCTTCAGGGAAAGAGTAAGATCTTAGACGAGTCCTCAAAGAAGATTAGGATTTTGACAAGTGGGTTTGTGAGTGAGGGCATTCCAGGTGAAGGAAACAGCATAAGCCACAGCAAAGAAAAAGAAAAATGCAGTGTTAGGGAGTCACCAAGAAAGTTTGGATCCCTATCTATAAAACAGGGATAATAATCTGTGTTGTGCCTTTCTAGATCACAAGATGGATAAAATGTCATCAAGAACAGGAAACTAGGGTGGTGCCTGTGGCTCAGTGAGTAGGGCGCCAGCCCCATATATGGAGGGTGACGGGTTCAAACCCAGCCCCAGCCAAACTGTAACAACAACAACAACAACAAAAATAGCTGGGCGTTGTGGCAGGCGCCTGTAGTCCCAGCTACTCGGGAGGCTAAGATAAAAGAATAGCTCAAGTCCAAGAGTTGGAGGTTGCTGCGAGCTGTGACGCCACAGCACTCTACCAAGGGTGATAAAGTGAGACTCTGTATCTACAAAAAAAAAAAAAAAAGAACAGGAAACTAGGCAGTTTCCCCAGCTACTTGAGAGGCTGAGGTGGGGAACAGCTTGAGGTCAGGAGTTAAAAGTCCAATCTGGGCAACATAATGAGACTCTGTCTTTTAAAAAAAGAAAAGAAAAAGAAAAAAAGGAAACTATTTTGGAGGTAAAAGCAATACATAAAAGAAACAAAGTGTTTTGAATTATTGACACCTGATACTCCCTGTCCCTCAAACAAGTTTTTCTTCTCTTTTTTAAAATTTTATTCTTTTAAAGATGGGGTCTTGCTATGTTGCCCAGACTACAGTGCCACTGCCCTCAGCCTAGATCACAGCGACCTCAAACGCCTGAGCTCAAGTGATCCTCCTACTTCAGCCTCCCAAGCAGTAGGGACTATAGGTGCCCACCATAACACCCGGCTAATTTTTTTCTATTCTTAGTAGAGAACTGGTTTCGCTCTTGCTCAGGCTGGTCTGGAACTCCTGACTTCAAGCTATCCTCCCACCACGGCCTCCCAGAGTGCTAGGATTATAGGCGTGAGCCACTATTTCCGGCCACATGCACCATCTTCTAAATGCCCGGCAGGCCTAATAATTAGTGAACACATGATTCACAGCCCAGGGTTTTACTAGGTGTTTATAAAAACTCAACTGTGTTTTGTTCTGCTGTCACACCACAACCACCACCAACACAGATTTCTATAACTGGGTGCGGGGCAGTTGGGTGTAACTCCCATTGAAAGCTAGCGCTGTCTATCTAGACATAGTGTCAGATCCCACAGATCCAGGGCTCAGCCCCCAAGACTGTCCCTCTCCCCACACAAACAAGTTGCAAATTTCTTCCTCCACAACTTCTGATCGACCTTCTTTGGGTTCAATTAATTTGCTGGAGGGACTCAACAGTACTAAGGGACATGCTTATATTTACCAGCTTGTTACAAAGGATACAGTCAAGAGATATGTAACGTGAAGTAGGGGAAAGGCAAACAGGCCTCCATGCTCTCTCCAGGAGCACCACCCTCCACGTTTTCAGCTAGCTCTGAAGGGCCTTTTATGGAGACTTTGTTTCTTCTAAATCCTCAGAAGTCAGTTTTTGCCCAAAGAAGACAATGGGACCCGGGCACTGAACTGTCTGTTCTAGGGATTGAGCTGAGGAACTAAGAAATGCACTCACTTTCTTGTTTGTGACACAGTTTAGCCACATCCTCAACCTCAAACCTCAAAACAGTTTTTCAAAGGTGAAGGAGGAGTCACGTTCCAGTCCAGGTCAAGGCTTTTCCCTACCGTAAACTCTGATGCACGTTTCTCTTGGATGCTATGGGAGGGTGGGCAGAGACGTTTCTTAGCTTGCAGACCCTTTAATTCCTAGTAGTCTCCAGTCATGTCGAGGCCAGCATGTCTAGTCTGTTATAATCTTGGAGCACAAACTTATCTGAGCATATAAAATGACTTAATTTATCCTCTGACTGTGGATCATGAAGAACTGTGGATCACAGTTTATCCCCTGACTATGGATCCTTAATTTATCCTCTAACTGTGGATCATTCAGGTAAGAGTGATTTCAGGACCTGCCCCTCAATTAACCTAAGAATTTTTTAGAGACAGAGTCTCACTTTGTTGCCCTCAGTAGAGTGCTGTGACGTCATAGCTCACAGCAACCTCCAGCTTTTGGGTTCAAGCGATTCTCTTGCCAGGTGCCCGCCACAACCCCTGGCAATTTTTTTGTTGCAGTTTGGCCAGGGCCTGGTTTGAACCCACCACCCTTGGTACATGGGGCCGGTGCCCTACTCACCGAGCCACAGGTGCTGCCCAATTAACCTGAGAATCTTATGCCCAGTCTTTTTCCTTCCCTGCATTATATACACAGCACAGTGTCTAAGGCATAGCAATCCCCGATTACTATGCCTTATGTTTATTTGTTATGCCTATGTTTATTTGTTATTGTTGAATAAACGAATGAACAGATATGCACTTCATTCATCAAACTGCGAAAAAAGAAGGGACTCTGTAGGTAGGTTAGGGTGACTCTGGGGTTCAGAGTTCTTTTTTGTTTTTTTAGTCTTGCTTTTAAATTGATGGCTACACTTGGGGAAGTTGCTGTTTCTCTTTTCTAAAACAGGGTGAGGAGGGGCTGGATGCGGTGGCTTATGCCTATAATCCTAGCACTCTGGGAGGCCGAGGTGGGAGGATTGCTTGAGCTCACAGGTTTGAGACCAGCCTGAGCAAGAACAAGACCCCATCTCTAAAATAGGTGGGTGCTGTGGTGGGCGCCTGTAGTCCCGGCTACTCGGGAGGCTGAAGCTAAAGAATTGCTTGAGCTCAAGTTTGAGGATGCGGCAAGCTATGACGCCATGGCACTCTACTGAGGGCAACAAAGTGAGACTCTGTCTCAAATAAATAAATAAATAAATAAAATAAAATAAAGTAAATAAATAAAACAGAGTGAGGAGATGATAAGCTCTCTAAGTGTTAAGTCAATTCTTGGTATGGCTGGTTCAAGTAGCATGGTGCCAAAAAAACAGAAAGCACAGATTTGATTTCCTTAAGAACCCATCAAATTCACACTCAGTTACCCACCTTCCACACACTCAAACTCTAGCAAGCTGTTTTGCAAACAGATGCCACTCCGAAAGGCAAGACCAGCCAAGGACATGGGTGGTTTAGTACAGCCTCTCTTTTCTTACTAGAAAAACAACCAATCTAAGTTTTTCAGAGTACTGAGAAAAGGACAGCGCATCTATACAAAATGACATGAAGGAGCTCACATTCTGAGGCTTGAGAGTATAGTCAAAGGAAACTCTGTCTCTTTTCATTCATCTGCAAACCTAATTATCTACGTGAAAAAGTCAACCGCTTTTGTTCCTTCCATATCAAAAATGCAAGAGACTCCATGAAATTTCCTATTTCAAAGATCTTATTCTCTTCCCATAAAGGATTCAAAGGACATACAATAGCATTCTGGAAATAAAGGTTAAAATTCTCCTCTGCCAAAACTAGAGAAGGGGTTGAGGAGGCCGGTAGACTGGAGAACAACAGTGCCTTTCCTTCTCTCCCTTTTACTGAGCTGAGGACCAAGGGCCATGGGCAAACCTACAGCATGACCATACAATACCAACCTGGACCAGGTCAGTGAGAAGTATTCCATTCAGCTTTTCCTGGAGGGATGGCATCTGCTGAGTTTTAAGGCCAGTGATCCTTAAAGCCTTTCCTTTCTCACAGTGATAAAATTCCCTGGGAGAAATGGGCTCCAGCAATGGCTTGGGAAATTATCTTTCTAACAAACTACCTAGAAATGAATGTTTGTGAAAGGTGAGGGAAGGAAGATACAAAATTTAAGCATTAACTTCCTTCCTATTTAACCACTTTCCCACTACAGAACCTATATATCATCTTCTTCTAATTTGACAGTAATCATATAGGCAAGGAAGAAAGAAGAAGTACATGAAGAGCAAAAGTTAAATTTAGACGCCTGGAGAGCTACTGAATTATGAAAAATCAGTGGGATGAATTAGGTTCCCTAGAAATTATAAAATGGTATTCCAGCTAATTCCTTACTTGTACCCCCAAATCAAAGACTGACCACAGAAGGAGTGGGAAGGGAAAACAAATAGCTATTTTTAAAAGCAAAACAATCAAGCATGGGAAAATACTGCACAGATTCCACAAACTGTCAGAGGCACTTTACTTGGCATCTGACACAGTTGCTCCAGCTCGGTTTCTAAAAGATTAGGGTCCTCAGAGGAGCTAGCAATAATAGGAATGTATTTTAAAATGACTCCCTTGAATTGGCTCGTAGCTTCTAAGAAAACCTGACACATTTTCATCTAATGAGCTCTTCAAGCCTAATATACTACTCCCAGGACTGTCTCCACTAGGGTATATAGATTCTCTTATGTCTTCCCGTACAAAAGGACAGTCAGTTCTATTTCTGCTCTTTTTAAGCTAATCTGCAAACTACACTGATAAGCTTTTTAGCAGAAAATTTTTATGATGCCCAACAGTTTAACATTAGTCTGTATCAGTGAGCGCATGATACAAAACACAAGAGAAATGAACTTTGTATTAGTTCGCAGAATGAAATGAAATGCTTCTACAACCGAGAGAGAAATGCAAATCAATTCTTGATTTGGGAGCAGTACAAAGATAAGTCAAACTCACATTTACTCCTTCACCCTTCTGTTTACTTTCTAAACTATTAGCAATTAGCAAAATGGATGAACTCATTTGAATTCCATTCCTTCCTGGCCCTGGCAGAGAAGCTTACACATAACTACCCTTAGAGAACACTGGCAGTGGATGCTATGGCTGTGTAGAGGGCCCTGACACATGTAGTAAAAGCAAAGACACAATCACTGGTCCTCAAATTATCGAGCCACTTGCTCTAGTCCAAAATTTCCAAGTTCATTCTAGTGCCTTACCTAAAATGTTTCAGAGTACCTTATAAAAATGTTACTCCCCTCCCCAGGAACCCTTTAACACTGTATGTTAACAACTGTTTTAACCGGCTGTCCAGTTAAAGGGAAGAACAGAAAAATTGTTCTGGGACATGAGATGCAGGCAACTGAAAGAAGCCGTGAAAAGCTCAAAGCTGTGTATGAAATCTCCATCTTAGTGAGACTTTCCACCTTTTTCCTTGAAGGGGGTGACTCTACTATGCCATTTCTCTGTAACATGAGTAGTAGCAGTGTTTGTGTGGTGAAAAGGGGACTAGGCTAGGGGCCAAGGGACTTGGGTTCTTGTTTTAATTCTGCCACCAGCTAGCTCTGAAACCTTGGTCAAGTCACACTACATCCTTTTGGCCTCTGTTTCCTCATCAGTAAAATGTGTGGCTAAGGCTAGAAAATCTCTAATCTCTCTTTCCAGCTGTAAGCTGATTCTAAGTGAAAGAGTTCATTTTAACTGTCTCCTTTTTCATCTAAGAAAATAAGGATGCAAGACAGTCTTACCAAAAAGTACAGCCAAAATTTTAAAAGAGCCCCAGATGTACTATCTGATTTAAAAGACAATAGGACTTGTCAGTGCCAAGTAATTCAGGATTACCAACTACCCTTTTCAAGGTCCTTTCCACTCCACAGCTGTCATGTCTGCTAAAGGATAAAATTTCAAGGCCCTCTGAAAATACCAGGGAAACTGGGCCATCTAGATATTCTTTAATTATGTGTTCTACATAAGCTAAACGACCTGCTGCAAAAAGTCCTTTGCTTTAAATGGTTTTTGCAACAGTGGAGAAGTTATAAAAATCATCTGTATTATTCTGCTCATGGCCACTTGTTGGCTTGCATCTAGAACAAAGAATCCAAGCAACAGGAAAAAGATAACACGTCCCGTGGGGTTGAAATCATACGTAAGTGGGAACATTAGCCCCTAAACTAAAATTAGGTTAATGGTGGCGGGGTGGGGGTGGGGGTGGGGCAATGGGAAATCAACTGTAAAGAAGCAGGGTGCTACACCTCTTTTCCTTCTAGGCTGCCTAGAACATGTCTTCTGCAATTGCAGAATGCAAACGGTAAGGGGTTTTGTGAGTCAAACCTACTCGTAGAGAGGGAAACTGAGGCCCAAAGAGAAAGTAACTTGCCCAGGATGAGGCGGAAGGGCTCCGCCTTTGCCTGGAAGCCACGAGTGATGACGTCAAGGTGAGGGATTATCGAACCCATGACTCCGGCCGCAGGCTGCTGGAGCATCAAGACCCTCACTTCCGTCAGAGGTGTCCGAAGAAGCCTCTTAACTGGTCATAAGAACTCCAGCCCTGCCCTCAAAGAAAACTGCTTCTTGACGCTCCAAGGCCGCGGAAGCCTCTCCACTTATTATCACCGCAGAAGGTGGCCTGTGGTAAAAAACCCGAAACTGGACGCCCCTATACCCACCCATGGTCCTTCCTCAAGACTAGAAGTTTAAGTTTGGGAAACCCAAGGGCTGAACTGCCCCCTTCCTTGGGAGGGACTCACCAGGGGTGGCAGCCAGCAGCAGCGCAACAGCAACAGGGCAGGGAAAGGTATAGGGGCGGAGCTAAAAACCCAAGGGAGAGCTTATCCCGCCTGGCCCCGCCCATAACGTCACAGCGGTCAGCAAGCCCCGCCCCCGCCGCGGCGCTTCCTGGGGCTTGTAGTGCTTGTAGTGCTCAGTGACCGGGCCCTAGAGGTGGTTAACCGCCCTTTACAGCATTGCCTAGTCCGGAGCAGTGATCTTACCACGAGGAACCTATTGCAACCCTAGAAGGAGCTGTCTACTTATTTTTTTCTCTTTTTGACCTTTACCTCTTTCAGTCCTGAACGAGAAATCTTTATATCTTTGAAAGGCTATAGAGGCTCGGCGCCCGTAGCTTAAGTAAGTAGGGTGTCGGCCACATACACCAAGGTTGATGGGTTCGAGCCCAGCCTGGGCCTGCTAAACAACAATGACAACTGCAACCAAAAAATAGCCGGTTGTGGCAGGCACCTGTAGTCCCAGCTACATGGGAGGCTGAGGAAAGAGAATCTCTTAAGCCCAAGAGTTGGAGGTTGCTGTGAGCTGTGATGCCACTGCACTCTACCGAGGGCGACATAGTGAGACTCTATTAAAAAAAAAAAAAAAGGCTGGGCGGCGCCGGTATATCCTTTACACCATATACCGAGGATGGCGGGTTTAAACCCCGCCCCGGCCAAACTGCAACAAAAAAATAGCCGGGCTTTGTGGCGGGCACGTGTAGTCCCAGCACTCGGGAGGCTGAGGCAGGAGAATTGCCTAAGCCCACGAGTTGGAGGTTGCTGTGAGCTGTGACGCCATAGCACTCTACCAAGGGCAACAAAGTGAGACTCTTAGTCTCAAAAAAAAGAAAAAAAAAAAAAGGCTATAGAGAGGTGGTCACTTCACCTCACTAAGACTCTTAGAGATGAAACTGGGCATTTAATCGTGCCTCCCATGATTGTGCCTAAAATAGACCCAGCAATCTTCTTGGGTCCCCTAGTTTGCAGGACTTAGAGCTAATTCTATTAAGGTAGTTTCTGGTCATTTGTTTTTTATTGAGGTTAAGAATAAACTTAGTAAGAATCCTGCAAGATCAGTTTAGAGAGAGAATACTCCATCCTTGATATTTGATCAACCTGGCCTACCTTCATCAAGAATCTTGTGAAGTTGGTTTAATAAGAATCCCCTACCCACAGGGCGGCGCCTGTGGCTCAGTCGGTGAGGCGCCGGCCCCATATACCGAGGGTGGCGGGTTCAAACCCGGCCCCGGCCAAACTGCAACCAAAAAATAGCTGGGCGTTGTGGCGGGCGCCTGTAGTCCCAGCTACTCGGGAGGCTGAGGCAAGAGAATCGCCTAAGCCCAGGAGTTGGAGGTTGCTGTGAGCTGTGTGAGGCCACGGCACTCTACCGAGGGCCATAAAGTGAGACTCTGTCTCTACAAAAAAAAAAAAAGAATCCCCTACCCTGATGTCTCTTAGGAATTTTTCATCCACTGACCCCTCACTCTGCTTGTTGGTTATAAATCCCTACTTGTCCTTGTTGTATTCAGAGTTGATCATAATCTTCTTCCCTTTGGTCATGAGTAAAATCTTCTTTACCATTTTACAAGTGTAATAATAATTTGTCCTTTAATATCCAGAAGATGCTAGTTAAACATAGCATGTGCTGTCTGTGGAAGGTTAAATGCAGAAGTGCACCTTCTCCAAGGAGAAGGAATTGTCCAAATCTGGAAAGAAACTTCTGTGCCATCTAACCAGAGTATTTATGCCACTGAAGCAGTTATAGATTTCAAGCAGGGGAATGAACATTCCTAATGCTGCCTCTTTGAAAGTCAGGTGGCATTCAGCTGACATAAATGGGTGGTGGGAAATGAAGAAACCAAGGAGTGGGCATCCATCTAAAGTTCGAATCACATTCTGAATTACCAAAACAATAATCTTCCATTTCAAACTTTGTTCACAGAGAAAGGTGGCCTCAGTATCCTGGGTAGAGTTCCCTTAATTTTACTTATTATTATTATTTTGAGACAGAGTCTCACTTTGTTGCCCTTGGTAGAGTGTTGTGGCATCCTAGCTCACAGCAATCTCAAATTTTTGGGCATAAGTGATTCTGTTGCCTCAGGCTCCTCCACCCCCCCCACCCCCCAGTACCTGGGACTACTTTTACAGGCCTGTACCACAAGGCCTGGCTACTTTTAGAGATGGGATCTCATGCTGGTTCAGGCTGGTCTTGAACTATGGACTCAGGCAATCTACCCACCTCGGCCTTCTGGAGTGCTAGGATTATAGGCATGAGCCACCTTTTAATTATTTTAATAGCTTTTCTAAAAGCACTGAACTGAAACCACCTATATACCAACACAACTTATTTTCTGCATTAACACAACTATTTCAGTAAGTTAAAAATGCAAATAAATCCATCGGTAATTCTAGGAACTTTCTAAAAGAACCACCAGTAGAAAGCAACAAATGACAGTTTTGTATGCTTCAATACTTCCCTCACAGTGTCCACCAAACCTAAACTATTATATCATGATCTTTACCCATTCCTAATCAACCCCATGTAAGACAAATTTCAAAGTCTAAATATATACCACTACTTTGTTCATCTCTCTCTGATCTGCTGCTACAACCCTGTCAAAGTAGCACTCTACTTAGGGCAGACAAACTCAACTTTGTCTTAACAGGTTGTGTTGGTATTTTAAGGAACTAAATTCCACAGCTCAGATTTAAAATATTAACTAGTCTGATTTATTTCTAATAGAAATAGCAAGGGAAGGCTGCAACTGCAATGCTGTATAACTGGATATTAAAGGAATGAGGATTTAAATTCAAATCTAGAGAAAATCTCTATTATCTCCAATTGCTAAGTATCAGGGCAAAAAAGGCAAAAAAAAAAAAAGACTGAGGGGATGTGGTTACTTTTATGACTGACACAGTGGATTATCTTATTTAATCCTTATAAATGAAGCACTTTTATTATCCCCATTTTACAGATGAGAAAAGAGAGGTTTAGAGACAAAATTATTTACCCAAGCTCACACATCTAGTAAATTCCATCAGAAGGATTTGAATCTAGCATTCTGACTCCAGTGATACCCTTGATCACTTGACTATTTTTTTTTTTTTTTTTTTGTAGTTGTCATTGTTTGGCAGGCCCGGGCTGGGTTTGAACCCACCAGCCCTGGTGTATGTGGCCGGTGCCCTAGTTGCTGAGCTACAGGCACCGAGTCTTCACTATGTTTTTAATGAGGAGTTCAGTTATCCATAAGGGAAGACAAACACATAAATAACTGTAATACCACATGATACTGGATTTAGAAAAGGAGTTTACACAGTGCTAAGATAGTACAAAATTAAATTTTTTAGGGGCAACAAAAAGGTTTCACAGAAGAGGTGTAAAAACTTATTCCAAAATATGTTAAAATAGTAAGGAAGACTTAATTCAGACTATTGCAAGAGGAACATTACGGCAAGGGAAAAAATGTGTGCTCAATACCAATACAATAAGGAAAGTGGGGACTTAGAGCCAAGGAGCAGAGTGAGGGAGCCCATAGATGGAAAATTACTGAGTGGAGACATCAAGGGTAGGGGGACTCTTGCTGAAGGCAGGCCAGGGATGGATTAGCTGTCAAGAGTGAGGCATAAGGAATTTGATTTGTTGTTAAAGGTGATCAGACATCAAGGATGGGGAATCCTCTCTAAACTGTGTTAGGATTCTTGTTAGAAGTGGACTCAATAAAGACAGACATAGAAGCCTAAGGTCAAGGCCTAGTTGGGAAGAGGGCTCAAAGTAGCACAGTAGCTTAACTAAAGTTTACTCAGAGAGTCTTTATTCGAAGTGACGTTTGATTTATTTGAATAATAATCTTGGCGAGCAAAAAAAAAAAAATGGGAAAGATGGGAGATAAATTAGAGATGGAGGGAGGAAATGGTCATCTACTCTAGTAAATGTCCAGTAGAATTCTCTGTGATGATGGAAATGTTTGATATCTGCGCTACCTGATCTAGGAGCCATTAACCACATGTGGCTATTCAGCACTTGTACTTGGTATGTGCCTAGTAAGACTGAGCAACTGAATTTTCATTTAAGTTTAGGTGGCCATAGGCAAGTAAGTGGCCACTGTCCTGTCTAGTGCAGGTCTGCAGCATCCGGTTGACATAGTGTGGACTAAGGGAAGAAGGAGAAGCAGGAGGCAAGCCTAGGAAAAGGTGCCCTGGCAGCACCTGCTACTTCCACCTTTACCCTCAGCTCCAACCCAAAAGACTTTGGTCACTGGACTCTCAACCCCATGGAAAAAGAGGGCTAGTGGGATTTTTATCCCTGAAGCTTGCTATCTTTATTTACAACCAGGATTTAGAATAGTGAAGATTGTTTCTTTGCCTACGTTTGCGAAAGGGAGAACTAAATGTTTAATAGGAAGAAAGAAACTACTAATTAGCTTGAAATACCACTGGGCTTTTACCTATACATAGGCCAAGTGTGGATTTTTATAAACTTCAGGAAAGAGATGTGAGGCTTGCCTCACATTAACCGCATGTTTCTAAAAGGTGTGCACAAATCAAATCTATTAAATACTTCAGAAAATGTTAATATTTAAAGGCACTTTGCAACAGTCCCTTTAAAAGTTTTGGAGGTGGGGGTGGCATCTGTGGCTCAGTGAGTAGGGTGCTGGCCCCATATACCGAGGGTGGCAGGTTTGAACTCAGCCCCAGCCAAATTGCAACAAAAAATAGCCGGGTGTTGCAATGGGCGCCTGTGGTCCCAGCTACTGTGGAGGCTGAGGCAAGAGAATGGCCTGAGCCCAACAGCTGGAGGTTGCTGTGAGCTGTGTGACGCCAGGACACTCTACCAAGGGCGACAAAGTCTAAAAATAAATAAATAAAAAATAAAAGTTTTGGAGAGATAGCTTTAAAAAAAAATACAATAAATAAGGCTGGGTGCAATGTAATCCCACCACTTTGGGAGGACAAGGTGGGAGGAGCACTTGAGGCCAGGAATTCAAGACCAGCCTGTCTCTACAAAAAAGAAATTTTAAGAGAATTATAGCAAGTAAACTGAAAATCAAAATATTCCATTTTCACACCAATGTTTAGGTCTCTTGTCTGTAGAGCAGTGATTTTCAATGGTGTGCCATGAAAAGATGTTAGGTGTGCCTTGAAAAATTCTAAAGATCATTCATTAAATTATTTGTGAAAGAAGTTGAAAGCACAGTATTTTTTTTTTTACTCTTTTTTTTTTTTTTAGAGACAGGGTCTCACTTTGTCACCCTTTGTATAGTGCTGTGGCATCACAGCTCACAGCAACCTCCAGCTCTTGGGCTGAGGCGATTCTCTTGCCTCAGCCTCCCGAGGTGCTGGGACCACAGGTGCCTGCCACATCACCTGGCTAGTATTTTTTGTTGTTACAGTTTGGCTAGAGCTGGGTTTGAACCTGTCACCCTTGGTATATGGGGCTGGTGCCCTACTCACTGAGCCATAGGCGCTGCCCTACTTTTTTTTTTTTTTTTTGATTAACAGAATTTAAGTATGCTGTGAAACTATACTTTAAACCTTTAACTATAGGTTTAAGTATGCCATGAGATATAAAAGGTTGAAAAACACCACTGTGGAGGAAATTTGTCTGTAGAAAACCCTTACTTGTGGCTTGGTGCCTGTAGCACGTAGCACAGTGGTTACGGCGCTGGCCACATACACCCAGGCTGGCAGGTTGGAACCAGGCCCAGGCCAGCTAAACAACAATGACAAACTGCAACAAAAAAAATAGCTGTGCGTTTTGGTGGGTGCCTGTATTCTCAGCTACTTGGGAGGCTGAGGCAAGAGAATCACTTAAGCCCAAGAGTTGGAGGTTGCTCTGAGCTGTGATGCCATAGCACTCCACCGAGGGGAAAAAAACAAAAACCCCTTACTTGAATTGTTAAACTGATTCAATGAGAGTTATTTTACAATTCTGCAAATGGTAGGTAACTGATTGACAAGCAAATTCTGTTCAGTCTGAAAAAGGCTTGGTTGTCTTTCCTCCTTTGTTTGTGGGAAAAAGTGGTTTTGCCTTCATTTTCAATTTCTTTTAACATTTCCTTTTTCAGACAAATTTGTGCTTCTTGACCTCTTTTTTGAACCAGCTGACCATCTGACAGGTTCCTTATTGAATGAGATAAATATAGTTAACAACATGAGTTTGAATTGCATGGGTCCACATGCAGATTTTTTATATATGCAAATTTTAAAAATAAATGTATTAGATTTTTTTGAGATTTGCCACAATTTGAAAACAATGCCACCAGAGAACAATCTGAAAAAAAAAAAAAAACCAAGAAAGTAATCCCATTTACAATAGCTATAAATAAAATAAAACACCCAACACCCAGGAATAAATTTAACCAAAGAAGTGAAAGATCTCTACAATGAAAACTATAAAACATTGATGAAAGAAATTGAAGAGGACCCACAAAAAATGGAAAGATATTTTATGTTCATGGATTGGAAGAAACAGTATTATTAAAATGTCCATACTACTTAAAGCAATCTACAGAGTCAATAAACCCCCTATCAAAATACCAGTGACATTTTTGATGGAAATAAAAAAATAATCCAAAAATGTATACAGAACCATGAAAGACCCAGAGTTGCCCAAGCTATCCTGAGCAAAAATAACCAAGCTAGAAGGCCGGCCCTGGTGACTCATGCCTAGAATCCTAGCACTCTGGGAGGCCAAGGTGGGTGGATTGCCTGAGCTCACAGGTTCGAGACCAACTTGAGCAGTGCAAGACCCCATCTCTAAAAAATAGTTGGGTGTTGTGGTGGACGCCTGTAGTCCCAGCTACTTGGGAGGCTGAGATAAGAGAATAGCTTGAGCCCAAGAATTTGAGGTTGCTGTGAGCTCTGATGCCATGGCACTCTACTGAGGATGACAAAGTGAGACTCTGTCTCAAAAAAAAAAAAAATGGTGTTGGGAAAAGTGGATATCAAGATGGATGCAGAAGAATGAAACTAGACCCCTATCTCTTACTATACACAAAAATCAAACCAAAATAGATTATAGATGTGACTATAAGACCTGAAACTATCAAACTACTAGAAGAAAACAATGGGGAAGTACTCTAGCGCACTGGTCTTGGCAAAGATTTCTTGAGTAAGACCTCAAAAGCACAGGCAACCAAAGCAAAAATGGACAAATGGAATCACATCAAGCTAAAAGCTTCTGCACAGCAAAGGAAACAATAAACAAAATTAAGAGACAACCCACAGAATGGGAGAAAATATTTGCAAACTACACATCTGACAAAGGTTTAATAACTAGAATATATAAGGAGCACAACTCTATAGGAAAAGATAGAATTTGACTTAAAAATAAGAAGATGACCTGAACAGACATTTCTCATAAAAGACATATGTACAGGGCGGCGCCTGTGGCTCAAGGAGTAGGGCGCCGGTCCCATATGCCGGAGGTGGCGGGTTCAAACCCAGCCCTGGCCAAAAACCACAAAAAAAAAAAAAAAAAAGACATATGTACAAATGACCAGCAAACATCATTAATCATTAGGGAAATGCACATCAAAATTACAAGGCATTATGACCTCACCTCAGTTAAAATGGCTTATATCAAAAAGATAGGCAATGATGGATGCTGGCTAGGATGTGGAGAAAGGGAGCCCTCCCACACCATTGGTGGGAATGTAAATTGGTACAGCCATTATGGAGAATAGTGTGGAGGCTCCTCAAAAAATTAAAAATAGGCTTGGCACCTGTAGCTCAGTAGCTAGGGCACCAGCCACATACACTGGAGATGGTGGGTTCGAACCTGGTGTGGGCCTGCCAAACAACAATGATGACGACTCCAACCAAAAAATAGCCGGGTGTTGTGGCAGGCGCCTATAGTCCCAGCTACTCGGGAGGATGAGGCAAGAGAATCGCTTAAGCCCAAGAGTTTGAGGTTGCTGTGAGCTGTGACCCCATAGCACTCTACAGAGGGCGACAAAGTAAGACTCTGTCTCCAAAAAAAAAAACCAAAAAACTAAAAATAGAACCACCATTTGACCCAAGGATCCCAGTGCTGGGTATAAAAGAAAGGAAATCAGTGTATCAAAGAACTAACTGCACTCTCACGTTTACTACAGCTCTATTCACAATAGCCAAGATACGGAATCGACCTAAGTGCCCATCAACTGAGGAGTGGATAAAGAAAATGCTGTATGTCTGCATACCATGGAGCACTACTCAGCTATAAGAAGAAATGAAATAATGTCTTTTGCAGCAGCTTGGATGGAACTGGAGGCCATTATCCTAAGTGAAGAACTCAAAAATACATGCTGCATATTCTTACTTTTAAGTAGGAGCTAAGCGGGCGGCGCCTGTGGCTCAGTTGGTAAGGCGCCGGCCCCATATACCGAGGGTGGCGGGTTCAAACCCGGCCCCGGCCAAACTGCAACCAAAAAATAGCCGGGCGTTGTGGCGAGCGCCCGTAGTCCCAGCTACTCGGGAGGCTGAGGCAAGAGAATCGCTTAAGCCCAGGAGTTGGAGGTTGCTGTGAGCTGTGTGAGGCCACGGCACTCTACCGAGGGCCATAAAGTGGGACTCTGTCTCTACAAAAAAAAAAAAAAAAAAAAAAAGTAGGAGCTAAGCTATGGCTACACAAGAACATACAGAGTGGTATAATGGGCACTGGAGACTTAAAAGGGGGGAGAGTGGCTAGGGGTGAGGGATGAAAAATTACTTACAGGGTACAGTGTACACTACTCAGGTGATGGCTACACTAAAACCCTACACTTTACCACCATACTATATATGTAATGGAATTCAACTTGTACACCCTAAAACTATTGAAATAATATATATTATATTATTAATATATTAATATATTGTATTATTGATATATATTATTTATGTATATATAAATAAGCAGGGCATGGTGGTATGTGCCTGTTGTTACTCAGGAGGCCAAGGTGGGAGGATCACATGAGCCCAGCAAGTTGAGGCTGCAGTGAGCTATTATTGCACCACTGCATCCTGGCCGGGGGGAACAGAGCAAGACTATCTCTAGGAAAAAATAAATAAAAGCTTACTCAGGGCTCGGCACCTGTGGCTCAAGCTGCTAAGGCGCCAGCCACATACACCTGAGGTGGCGGGGTCAAATACAGCCCGGGCCTGCCAAACAACGATGGCTGCAACCAAAAAATTAGCTGGGCCTTGTGGCAGGTGCCTGTAGTCCCAGCTACTTGGGAGGCAGAGGCAGGAGAATCGCTTAAGCCCAGGAATTGGAGGTTTCTGTGAACTGTGATGCCACAGCACTCTACCCAGGGTGACAGCTTAAGGCTCTGTCTCAAAAAAATAAAAATAAATAAAAGCTATACTCAGATTTTTGGGTGTGCAAGGGTTGGTGCCCAATCCCCACAGTGTTCAAAGATCAATTGTAAAAGCTTTAATATGGGGCGGCGCCTGTGGCTCAACATGTAGGGCGCCGGTCCCATATGCCGGAAGTGGCGGGTTCAAGCCCAGCCCCAGCCAAAAAAAAAAAAAAAAAAGCTTTAATATGTGTTCATTTTTGTATCTATATGAAAGTCATGGTTTTCTTTTTTTGGGGGGAAATTCTCTCTTACCATTTCTTTCAGTTTTTACCATACAAATATGTGTTTTAAAGAGTCATAGCCTTTACAAATTTTTTTCACTTACTACTATTATGCAAACATCTTTTTCATGGTGTTATAAAACTTCATATGCATTGGTATACTCTTTTTTGCTACAATAAATTATTCTACCATAATCACTTTCTAACCATTGAATATTTAAGTTGTTAATTAAGAAATTTTTAATTATTTTATTTTTATCTATTTATTTACTTCTTGAGACAGTCTCACTTTGTTGCCTTCAGTAGAGTGCCCTGGCGTCATAGCTCATAGCAACCTCAAACTCTTGGGCTCAAGCAATCCTCTTTTCTCAGCCTCCTGAGTAGCTGGGACTACAGGCACCTTCCACAACAGCCAGCTATTTTTAGAGACTGGGTCTGGCTCTTGCTCAGGCTGTTCTTGAACTCCTAAGCTCAACCAACCCACCCACCCCAGCCTCCCAGAGTGCTAGGATTACAGGCGTGAGCCACTGCACCTGGCCTTCATTAAGAAATTTTTAAAAAGCAAAGATTTTGCATGTGCTTCACCACTAAGTGTAGATTTGATTATTTATTACTATTGTTCTCCATAGAAAATGATACCAATGTGTAAGAGGTCTCTATACCCCATACCTATTATGTATATACACATATCATGTGACCCACCAAAGCAAATATTAGTGGAACATGGATGTCTCAAGTACTTTGAAGAGAAATAAAAAGGCCCTGTAGTTCTAGTAATTCATGAGGTCGAGGCAGGAGGATCACTTGAGTTCAGGAGTTCAAGGCTGCAGTCAGCTATTAGTGACAACACCTGTCAATAGGCACTGTGCCCCAGCCTGGGTGACAGAGCAAACCCAGTTTTTCTTTTTTTTGAGACAGAATCTCACTATGTTGCCCTAGGTAGAGTGCCATGGCATCACAGCTCACAGCAACCTCAAACTCTTGGGCTTAAGGGATTCTCTTGCCTCAGCCTCCCAATTGGGACTACAGGCGCCCTCCACAACACCCGGCTATTTCTTGTTGTTGCTCTCATTGTTATTTAGCTGGCCCAGGCTGGATTCGAACCCACCAGCCCCAGCGCCCCAACCACTGAGCTATGGGTGCCAAGCCAAGACCCAGTTTCTAAAAGAAGAAAGAAAAAGACAACTTTGACTGCAGAGGCTCACTTTGCGACATGCAGTGTTCCTACCAGTGCATGTGTCTGTGTGTCTCCTGTAGCCCCAATCAAAGTGCTTGCCATATAGGAAGGGTTCAAGAAATGGGCCTGTTATTTCAATTGTAGACAAGGTGCTTTCTATGGAACTTGTCTGTAGGGCCATCCATACCACTAAAAGGAGGCCTTAAAAATAGCCATGGGCCAGGCACAGTGGCTCACATCTGTAATCCCAGCACTTTCGGAGACTTAGGCAGGAGGATTACTTGAGGCCAGGAGCTGAAGACCAGCCTGAACAACATGCCAAGACCCTGTCTCTAAAAATAAATAGAAAAATTAGCCAGGCATAGTGGCACACGCCTGTAGACCCAGCTATCTGGGATGCTGAGGTGGGAGGATCATAAGAGCTCAGGAGTTCAGGGCTTCAGTGAGCTATGAGGTATGACAACACCTATCAATAGCCACTACTGTATTCCAACCTGGGCAACATAGTGAGATCCATCTCTAAAAGCAAAGCAAAACAAAACAAGAAAAACTAGAGACCTCGAAGCTCCACTGTTTGTGGCTGAGCAGCCCCATCACATACAGTGACACACCAAAATGGAGAAAATGCAGAAGACGTACTGGGTAGCCATTTCTATTTCTATTTCCTAACAGTAGTAACAGTGTGTGGACAAAGGAGGAGCCAGCTCTCTGAACCCACTACAAGCCCTTGGGCAAACCAGCTCAATTCCCTGGGCCTGGATTTCCTCCTTTGGAAACAAGACAAATGCCAGGGGGGATCTCTAGGAACTCTTCGGATGGAAAAAGAATCCTGATGCTGTGGTTGTACACACTTCTACAACATTCTTTCACGCATTGCAGACTGAAAAGAAAAAAAAAATCTGAAATACACACAATTTCACCTTCTATGCCCTCTTGCCTCATTGTCACTCTCTGTCCCATCCCTTATACATATACCAAGACTTTATTTTGACTTGCTCAAGAAGCAAGGGCTTCGGGGAGGAACCTTGATTCAGGGAGCAGAAGCAGGTTCTCTCTTTGTTTCATTAACTACTTAAAGGAAAAACCACAAGCTGAGAAAAGCCTGTCAACTGCAGAACAAACAACCTTCTGAGGGCTTTGTTGTTGTTTTACTATTCCTTTATTTAGTCAGGTGGGTGCCTTAGGAACAAAAGGACAATGAAAACAACAGTCTTTGGACTTGGTCTGTGTGTTTGTTTTTTCACATGCTCAGGGGAAGGGAAACAGTCCAAATTTTTTGACAACTCTGCTGCAACCTTTCACCAGGCCCTGAAGGTCCCTCAGTGTTTGCTATGTGGATTTTCTGTTTCTGGTTTGCCTGGCACAGATCACTGATATTCTCTGATTTCTTAGCTATCTGTCTGACCCTGGAGGGTATGCCTGATAGTTGAAGGTTGCTTTGCTCTCCAGTGAGGGCAGTTCTGCTGCTCACCCTGTATTTGTTCCTGTCATTGGCCCTGAGAGGACAGCGGTGCCAGGCTCTGGCCTATCTCTCATTGCAGCCAACCCTTTCATAAATAACCAGTTGTCAAGGATTTTAATGGAAGCCCTCTGAAAGCCGTAAATCTTTGCAGCTCTCTCCTGCATCCTCTCCCTCATTTCCATCACAATATCACTCCAGAGGGATGCAGAGACTGAACTGTGAGCCTGGCAGAACAGATTGGATGCTAGGGAAAGAAAGCAGGAGGAAGCAGGGGTGGGGAACAGAGCAGGGACAGTTGGTTTTAGGAAAGCATCTGCTAGGTGGCTACTGGATGGTGGTCACCTGGGTCCGTAGGGCCCTGGAGGCGGGGACAATACAGCTTGGGGCCACCTGCAGAGAAGCAGGAAGAAGGAAGAGGACTGACTAGATGGCAGTGAGTTTTCTGGAAGAGCAGCTTATCGGCGATTAGTCCCAGCTTCCACCCTTTGTTGACTCCAGGGTGAACGTAAGCATCACATGACAGACCCAGCATCTGCCTGGGGCTAATGTATGCCTTTGGTTCTAGGGTCTAGACAGCGCAGATCAGCAGGTGAAGGGGTGGTTCCCTTTGTTGGGAGGAACTTAAATTACCAACTCAGGTTTCAAGAAACAAATTTTAGGGCGGTGCCTGTGGCTCAGTGAGTAGGGCGCTGGCCCCATATGCCGAGGGTGGCGGGTTCAAACCCAGCCCCGGCCAAACTGCAACAACAACAACAAAAAAATATAGCCGGGTGCTGTGGTGGGTGCCTGTAGTCCCAGCTACTCGGGAGGCTGAGGCAAGAGAATCCCTTAAGCCCAGGAGCAGGAGGTTGCTGTGAGCTGTGTGATGCCACGGCACTCTACCAAGGGCCATAACGTGAGACTCTGTCTCTACAACAACAAAAAAAAAGAAACAAATTTTACCCATATGCATATGGGCACTCAGCAATGAGTAACTCCCCCAAACATACCAGCTTCATGGTGGAGGGAATAGGTTAGGGCTTTAAAAGATGTAAAGTACTTATGAGGCTTATATATACAATTTAAAAAATATATCCCAGGGTACAAGTGCCAAGACTCCCTGACTGGAGACCTCCCCACAAGGAGAGAGAGTTGGTGGCAGCTACTTTATTCAGATGAGGGAAGTTCAGATAAGATTTCTTGGCTGGGCGACACCAGCCACGTACACAGAAGGTGGCAGATTCGAGCCTGGCCTGGGCCTGCTAAACAACAATGACGACTGCAACCAAAAAATAGCCGGGCATTGTGGTGGGTGCCTGTAGTCCCAGGTACTCGAGAGGCTGAGGCAAGAGACTCGCTTAAGCCCAAGAGTTAGAGGTTGCTGTTAGCTGTGACGCCACAGTACTCTATGGAGGGTGACATAGTGAGACTGTCTCAATAACAACAACAAAAAGATTTCTTTTCTGTGTCTGCTATAGCTCAAATGTTTCCACTGTGAAGTAGTCTTTATAGTATCCTGGTGGGGTTTTTTTTCTTTTTTTCCTTTTAGTCATTTTACCCGCCATCACCCCAATACCTTATCACAGCACTCATGAAACCCTGCGTATACTCACGGGCACAATGTTCCCAATGAATCCGCTAAAATCCTCCAGGAAACTTCCCTGGATTGACTCCAACAGGCACCACTTCAGAGAGGTGGGTTCTGTCTCTTCCATTAGTTTCCTGAGGAGGGACTGTGTCTCATTTTTCCTACGTGCCACCCCTCAAGTGCCTGGCAAAGGCTCCACCTTCAATAGACAGTAACCAATGGTTCATTGTCTCACTCTTGAGACTAAAGAATCCCTTTCACAGGAGCAGCTACATTTAGTTGCCTCAAATAAAGCACCTGGAAAATTCTAAAGAAAGAAGAGAGATACAAGCAACACAAAGTCTTTAGCTCAATTCATGAGCGGGTCTTCTAGAAACACTATGGCTTAGGAACTTAAAATGGATTCTTTGATCTCTCACCAAAACCTGAATAAACCCTAGCAGAAACAGCTTTACTGATTGCCAATTCTTCACAGGCAGGATTCTGGGCACAGATGGGTGGAAATGGAAGGAAGACTGCAATTACTTGAATCAGTCACTATTAGAGGTTCTTCGCTATCATAGATTCCCCACCAGAGGACAGTCAAGTGGTTGCTGCTAGATGGCCAAGATCTCTGGTCCTTTAAGTCTTGCTGGCTTTTCAGTTGGTCTGGAAAGCCTCCTTCAGTCAGTGGAGGCCTTGACTCTTCACATTTTGGAGGTAAGGTCACAATTCAAAAAGCCTGGTTGGTTATTACCCATTTTACCGTTAAAAGGTGGCTCACGCCTGTAATCCTAGCACTCTGGGAGGCCAAAGCGGGTGGATTGCCCTGAGCTCAGAGGTTCGAGACCAGCCTGAGCCAGAGTGAGACCCTGTCTCTACAAAAAAAAGGTGGCGTTGTGGCAGGTGCCTGTAGTCCCAGCTACTTGGGAGGCTGAGACAAGAGAATCACTTCAGCCCAAGAGTTGGAGGTTGCTGTGAGCTATGATGCTACAGCACTCTACCAAGGGCCACAAAGTGAGACTCTGTCTAAATAAATAAATAAATAAAATAACTGGCTCAGCGCCTGTAGCTCAGTGGGTAGGGCACCAGCCACATACACAGGAGCTGGAGGGTTCGAATCCAGCCCAGGCCTGCCAAACAATGACAACTAAAACCAAAAAAACAGCTGGGCGTTGTGGTGGGCGCCTGTAGTCCCAGCCACTTGGGAGGCTGAGGCAAGAGAATCGCTTGAGCCCAAGAATTTGAGGTTGCTGTGAGCTGTGATGCCAGCCACCGCACGCTACCCAGGGCGACAACCTGAGATTCTGTCTCAAAACAAACTAACAAACAAACCTTCAAACTAAGACAATTGAAAGCCAATTGAAAGCAAAATTCAAACAAACAAAGCTAAGGTTACACAGGCAATAAGATGCCTGAGATCCTGACTTGAGTCTCAATCCGAAGCTCTTTCAAGACGCCTCCAGATTCTGGTTTTGGACATTTACCCTTCTCCAGGGTCTAAGTTCAATTTTCCCCTTCCTCACCGCAGCCCGGCACGGCTGGAACTTGGGGGCCCGAAATTCCGGCCGCGCCTGCGCACGGCGCCCCGACGGCGCGGCGGATTTGGACCAAGGCTACGGCGCAGCTTGCTCCGCGCGGGGCGGGGCGGGGCGGGCCGGAACTCGCGGAAAGTGAGCGGTGGGCCCTCGCGGCGGCCAGGGCGTCCCGCGCGTCTCCCAGGACAACCTTGGGCGCGTCTCTCCCCGAGCGCTGGGGCGGTTAATTGGATTCGTGAGGGAGGGGGCATGGCAGCACTGCCGGGGCCAATCGAAGGCCTAGAAGCCTCCATATGCAAATATGAGGGCCGGGCAGACTGAAGTTAGGAGGAGCGCGGCTTGGGCTTGGGCTTGTCTGGCAGCCTATGGGAGCGTGTCTCCTTAATCTTGAGAGGAGGGGGCCCGCAGGTGTAGTTGCGAGAGATTCGGGCGGCAGAGCAGGGGCGAGACGGGGGAGTAGGAACCGCGGGTAAGAGCGCCCCGAAGGCCGGTGTTGGTCACCGACCGCAGCCTCCTGCTGCCTCCCCACTGAAAATCTGGCCGGACACGCCTCCTTACTCCGTTTGGCGCCCAGATCCCCCAGGCTATTCCTTTGCCCTCCTTGGTAGCTTTCTTCAGCGGCAGCCCCTCATCCTTGCGGCCCCTCGGCTCTGAGGCCTTTCTCTTCTCAGTCTTGTTAACGCTCAGTTCCTGACCTTCCCCTGATTTTCTAAACCCGGTGCCACAAAGGAGCAGTCCCTTAGATACCAGAGATCCCTGAGACTCTCTCTTCACCTCCTTCTTCCCCTTTGTTGGGTCCTTCTTGTCATCATTTCTCTTCTTTTGTGTGGAAAACCTTCCAGATAGACACTTGCCATTTTCCACGGATGGCATAACCCTCTGCTGATGCCCCTATATTTTTTCCATCGTCATTTTCTTCCACTTCCAGTTGTTATTTCTCACCACTCCTGAGGGTTTGGGAAAAGTTCTCCTTTGTGGATTTGAACCCTAGGAAAAATATCGCTTACATTTGAGGGTGAAGTGGGAAGGGAGCTAGTGTTACTAAGCACCGTATGTGCCAGGCACTCCAAAAAGTTATTAAATATTCACATCAATCGTACCATTATATTTTCATTTTACAGTATAGCCCTTATCTTTGAACAAAGCATTGCTTCCAGAACATTAGAAATATTAACCCGATTGCAAGAGGGACTTTACCTAACAAATGCAATCAGTGTAACCTGGCTTATTGTACCCTCAATGAATCCCCAACAATAAAAAAAACATATATTAACCCGTTTAATTTTTAAACAATCTCCTGAGATAAATATTATCAGCACCATTTTAATTATGAGGAAACTAAGGTACAAAGAGACTAAGGTACTGATGGTCACTAACTTAGAAATTAGAGGAAGTGGAATTTGGATCCAGATCCATTTGCCTTTGCTAGTGATGCTCTGAGTATTTTGGAGAAAATGGGCATGAGCCCAACTTGAAAATTGCATCTTCCAATCTTGCAGAATCCCTCAATTTCTAGCAGAATAACAGATGGCATTTGAGTCAGCAAGATTCTTATTGTTCCCACTAAGTGTGGCCATTCTCAGCGCTTCTTATTGGCAATGCCCTTAAGCAGTTGGGTGCCCCTACCCCTCCCTCGTTCGTCTATATTTTGCTAAGGACCATGTCAGACTCTAGGCTGAAATTTGAAGGATGACTAGAATGAAAAGCCAAAAGAGGGTGGCGCCTGTAGCTCAGTGAGTAGGGCGCCGCCCCATATACCGAGGGTGGCGGGTTCAAACCCAGCCCCGGCTGAACTGCAACCAAAAAATAGCCGGGCGTTGTGGCGGGCGCCTGTAGTCCCAGCTGCTCGGGAGGCTGAGGCAGGAGAATCACGGAAGAGCTAGAGGTTGCTGTGAGTCCTGTGACATCATGGCACTCTACTGAAGGCGGTAAAGTGAGACTCTGTCTTTACAAAAAAAAAAGGAAAAAAGAAAAGCCAAAAGACTCTACAAAGCATTTTATTTTGTCCTGCTTGAATCAAAACTCAAAGAACTTTTCTAGATGTGAAGCTTTTTTCTTCCTGGTAGTCTCAAAATCACAGGAAGCTAAGAATGGGAGAGGAAATAATTGCTTGGCTTCTTATGTCAGAAGGGTAAAGCTGAAAGCATGATCCAGACATCTAACTCCCACATCTTTTATTCTGTCATTCACTTTGACATTTTCCAAGACCTAACTGCTGGAGGCCTTCAGAAGGATGCTTCCAGTAGGGAAATGAGGAGCAAAAGATGAAAAAAGGGTGTGTAAAGGATACCTATTATCTGGCAAAAAAGAAGGATGTTACAGGCAAACACAATAGGAAAGCTCTCTGGTGCTTTATGTGTTCCTATGAACTGGATGAAAAACCCTGGCAGTGGAGCGGCAGGATCCTGGCAGTGGCTCAAGGAGTAGGGCACCAGCCCCATATTCCGGGAGTAGTGGGTTCAAACATGGCCCCAGCCAAAAACTGCAGAAAAAAAAAAAAAAAAAAAAAAAGAAAGAAAGAAAGAAAGAAAAGAAAAATCCTGGAAGTGAAAGTTAGGGATGAAAAAAGTTGACTACAACTTGTACCATGTTTCTTTATCGTTCTTATCTTAATCACCAAATTATTCTTTTCTATCATTTATAAGACATCCATATCATTGTCTTGCAAAGAAAGCACCACACATTGTCTACTCTCTGCAACACTTCAGGGGAAAAAAAGAATAGTTAACATGTATAGTTCTTCAGAAGTGGAAATAAGACATGGCCCCTCTGAGTTTTTTCTGAATAAGTGGGCAGTGTGTTTCCACAGAGCGATCCCTGTGCTCATTCTCTCCCCCTGGTGGCAAAGGTAGGGCATTATCATACTGTCTAATCAGGATTTGATTGACAGCCTCTGGCTTGGAAGCTCTCAAGATTAAACCCCAAACTAAAAAAGGAGGAAACTCAGTGTTTTTTCACTGTCTTAACTATTCTATTTGGAAAGATGAATTGAATGTTTCTTGCGTGCTTAAGAAAAACTAAAGATGCTATTTACATATGTGTTTGTTACATTGGTATTGCAATTCTAGTCTTCTTTTAACTCTCCAAAGTACTCAGTCCACTTTGCTTGCCCACTAACCTGGCAAAATGAAAGATATTAAGGGGATCAGGGAGCCCAGGTTTTGGTGGTGGTTCTGATAACATGCTCTCTGGCTATGTACAGTCCCTTTCCTGGCCCAGACTGATGGTGGTGGTTGTGGGTATTCAAAACCTCCTCTGAAAAGTAAACAGGTTGAATTAGACATTCTTCGAGATTCCTCCCAGCTTTAATATGCAGGAATTCTATAAGGGCTTAGAAAATGTTCTAAAGTCGAGCGGCACCTGTGGCTCAGTCGGTAAGGTGCCGGCCCCATATACCGAGGGTGGTGGGTTCAAACCCGGCCCCGGCCGAACTGCAACAAAAAAATAGCCGGGCGTTGTGGCGGGCGCCTGTAGTCCCAGCTGCTTGGGAGGCTGAGGCAAGAGAATTGCTTAAGCCCAGGAGTTGGAGGTTGCTGTGAGCTGTGTGATGCCATGGCACTCTACCCAGGGCCATAAAGTGAAACTCTGTCTCTACGAGGAAAAAAAAAAAAAAGAAAATGTTCTAAGTCAACCCTGAACAACAGCCCTGGTGTAATGTGGACATTGGTACAAAGGAGGGAAGGGAAGAGGGTAAAAACAAAGTAAGGACAATAGAGCTGTTTCTAATTATGGCAAGTTTGGGGCGATCCAAGCCCCTAGCTGGAGATTGGAATTTAGAAGCAGTTCACTTTAATGAAAATCATGTGAGACCAACTGATTCTGGGTTTTGGGGTTTTTTTTGTTGTTGTTTGTTTTTGTTTATTTCCAGATAGGGTCTCACTCTGTCACCAGGCTGGAGTGCAGTGATTCAACCATAGCTCACTGCAACCTCAAACTTCTGAGACGAAGTGATCCTCCCACTTTAGCCTCCTGAATAATTAGAACTACAGGTGTTGGGCGGTGCCTGTGGCTCAGAGGAATAGGGCACCAGCCCCATATGCTGGAGGTAGCGGGCTCAAACCCAGCCCTGGCCAAAAACAGCAAAAAAAAAAAAAAAGAACTACAGGTGTATGCCACCATACCCAGCTGATTTTTAAATTTTTTGTAGAGTCAGGGTCTTTCTATGTTGTCCAGGCTGGTCTTGAACTGGGCTCAAGAGATCCTCCCATCTTAGCTTCCCAAAGTGCTGGGATTATAGGTGTGAGCCACTACACCACTGGACTGATTCCTAAGAGACTGAAGTCACCAAGACTGGTTCTGGGATTTAGGAGATGGATTACCTTTCTTTATGTTCACACCATTTATGAGTGATCAGCAGAGAGAAAAGGGCAGTGAGCACAGTATGGAAGACAGGGGTTGGAATAAGATAGACACGTCTTATAATCCGAGCTGTGCCTCTTACCTTAACCTCTCTGCCTCAATCCTCTCATCCATAATAGAGGAAAGAGAGATATTGAGTATATAAATGCATTAGTATAATGCCTATTATTTGATAAGTTGATTGTAAATAGTAGCTGTTGTTGTAAGTGACTGAAACTAAGTGATTTAAGTGCCTTGTTATATGAAAAAGAGCCAAGGTTGATGCTTTAACAATGTAAGCAACAAATGTTATTTACTTAATGCTCACAATACCACTTCTATTAGATAGCTAAGGAAAATGAACCTTAGAGAAGCTAAATTAGTGCATGCATTTAGTCATTTTTCTAGTCCATTAATTCAAGAAATGTATGAAGGCCAGGTGCAGTGGCTCACACCTGTGATCCTAGCACTCTGGGAGGCCCAGGCTGACCTCATGAGTTCGAGACCAGCCTGAGCCAGAGTGAGACCTCGTCTCTAAAAATTAGCTGGGTGTGGTGGCTCATTCCTATAGTCCCAGCTACTTGGGAGGGTGAGACAAGAGGATCATTTGAGCCCAAGAGTTTGAGATTGCTATGGGATGTGACACCACAGCACTCTACTAGGGGCAACAAAGTGAGACTCTGTCAAAAAAGAAAAAAAAAAGAAAAATAAACTTATGAGCACATACCATATGCCAGAGAAGCAGAGTTAGGAGCTGAGAATGTACAGATACAGCCTCTTCCATCAAGGAGTTCAAGTCCAAGGTCCACTGCTGATAATGATAGATAGCACTTTGTAAGCACCTGCTATGTGCCAAGCATAGTTCTAAGAACTTTGTGTTGTAGTAAGTCAAATGAATTCACTCATTTAATACCCACTTTACACTTTACAGATGAGGAAACTAAAGTAGGAGAAGAGTAAATAAAACTGCCAGAGGTCAGACAACTAGGAAGTGGCAAAGCTGGGATTTAAATCCAGGCAGAGAGATTCCAGAATCTTCCTTCTTAGTCACTGCACTATAGCTGACTTTTAACAAGTAACTTAAATCAACTCTGCTGACTGCAGAGGCCCTCTGGAACATATGTGTCTTGGGATGCCACCAGCAGCTCTGTCACACTTTTGTTTTCCCTGTAGATCTTGTCCTTTGCATCTTTTGCCTCTCTTTCTCCTTTTATTCCTCAAGCCTACAAAACTGCTTTTGAGTTGGAACCAGCCAAATTGTTGAGCAGGACAGTAGGTGAGAACTCCCAGGGGAGCCGGAAGTGGTGGCTAAGACTAGGTAACAGAAGTCTGGTAGAGCCAAATAAGGCCCTCATCTGAAAAGACTGAGGGGGGTCCCTGATTTCAGGTGGGTCAGATCTAATCCTTTTTTTTTTTTTGAGACAGAGTCTCAGTATGTCACCCTCAGTAGAGTGCTGTGGTGTCACAGCTCACAGCAACCTCAAACTCTTGGGCTTAACTGAGTCTCTTACCTCAGCCTCCCAAGTAGCTGAGACTATAGGCGCCCTCCACAACACCTGGCTATTTTTTGGTTGTAGTTGTCATTGTTGTTTGGCAGGCCTGGGCTGGGTTCGAACTGCCAGCCCGATGTATGTGGCTGGTGCTCTAGCCGGTGAGCTATAGGCGTTGAGCTGCAAATCTAATTCTTGTTCTGAAAATTGGGGATTAAAACGCTTTTTGTTCAGAGCTTTTGTTCTAACTTGAGACGGCTTCAGAGCCTGGAGATACATTGGAGCAGAACCAGTGATGTCTATGAGGTCAGGCGTGTAGCTTAAATGAGAGAAGTGGGGTGGGTTTAAGAGAATGTCGGTTCTCCCTTAATGCTACTATAAGAAAAATAACAGCACAAGGGTAACTGTTACTTGGCTCCAATAAGGCTTTGGGACAGACCATAAAGTGTCTCAAGGAGACATTACTTAGCTCTGGTTGTTTGCTGGAATTACCTTTCCAAAAGAAATGGAAATCTGGATTTTTATGAGAAATCTGCATTTTCTAGTTATTGGCAACTACTTCTATTGAAGAACTCCAGCAATAACCGTACACTACTGTGAAACACATGAACATTTCTGCATGCTAGACTCAGGATGCATGTTCCCAGCAGGCAACCTTAGAAGGATCCCTTGAGAAGAACTCAGCAGGATTCAGCCTTGGGGATTAAACAGGGAGGAAAGAACTGGGGAAGAGAAAGCAAAGGGACCACAGACAAAGCAAAAATAGTCACATGTGGCAAAGACTGTTGTGTGCCATCTTGTCCCAGCCGTAGGGGCTCTCCAGGGGGCTTTTGTATCACAGGTAGCCTAGAATATGAGGGATGTAGGCAAGAATGCCATGGTTAACCAGTTCCCCTAAAAGTGTGTGCTCAGTTTCTGGCTCTCTGTGCCTGAGGCCCTCTCATGTAAGAATAAACAGAACTTGACCTTTGATTTTTTTTGGGGGGGGGGAAGAATCTTTTCTTAGAGGCAGACAAATATAAGCAGCCATGACTTGTTCTTACCACTTGGGCAAGGACTTGAAAAAGGGCAAAGACAATCTGCAACTCCAGAGGTTCTATTCAGGGTCAGTTTTCTCTCCCCAAGTTAACATTAACCTTTAGGTAAACGGAGCCACTCCTCCTTGACGGCTTGGTAAATAGGAGCCGTTGTGGAGTGCTAGGGGAGTGGAGCTGGTCATTTACCTGCAATGAAGGGAGCAGCTCAAGGTCAAGACTTCACAGTTCTCTTGAACTTTGCGAAGTATGTGCCCGTTCACTGGGAAAAATTGACTCATAAGGCCCATGTTTTATCTGTCAGTTGCACTGAGTACAACTCTTTCTTCTTCTGCTCTGGTATCACTAAAAGGAAACTTGAGTGTAAGTGGCAGCCCTCTTCAGCAAGAGAGAGAAACAAGCGGCAATCCTTGTCTGAGTTGGTAGTTCTGCTGTCCCTCTCAGGTGGTTGTGAACATTCAATGACAACATGCATATGCAAATTCTGTGACCAGTCCAAAGAACTATTTCCACATCAGAGCTTATTATTAAATCACTCATAGTTAGCTTCCATAGTTAGAGAGCTCCACACCATGATTTGTTTTAGGAAAGGGGCAGGGAGAGGTGGAAGAGTACAGTAATGTTGAAGAGAGGGCCATAGAGTATTAAAATTGTATAGAATTAGCAAGTTTGTATACAAAGGGGTGGTGATTCTCAAGAGATCATGTAGCTCTGGTGAGTTTGCTATAGTTTCATATTGCTGGTAGTAGTCCAAATTGTTTGAAACCCTCTGGGAAGCAACATGGTGATTTTATAAATATACCAGAAGCTATATAATTTGCATTCATTAACCTTGTAGTCCTATATCCTGCAATCTCAGGATATTAGCTTAAGAAAATAACCCCAAGGTAGTAAAAGACCCTCTCTAGATGAAAGTGTACCTTTTAGAGCTGTTTATGTAATGGCAAAACAAAGCAACCATTTCCAATGATTGGTTAAATTCAGGCACATTCCTTCTATGGGATGTTACACAGCCGTTAAAAACTAGAAACGTGTAAATTTTACCACAAATAAAGATATATGATATGAAATTAGGTGGGCAAAAAGCAGACAGAAAGGTGATTACGGCTTGGTGCCTGCAGCTCATGGTTAGGGAGCCAGCCACATACACCGGGGCTGGTGGGTTTGAACCCAGCCCAGGGCCTGCTAAACAACAATGACAACTATAAAAAAGAAAGAAAAATAGCTGGATGTTGTGGTGGGCACCTGTAGTCCTAGTAACTTGGGAGGCTGAGGCAAGAGAATCTCTTAAGCCCAAGAGACTGAGGTTGCTGTGAGCTGTGACGCTACAGCACTCTACCAAGGGCAACATATAGTGACACTCTGTCTCAAAAAAAAAAAAAGGTGATTACAACCATATATGAATAATTATGCTTAAGAATTGAGGTGGCACCTGTGGTTCAGAGGAGTAGAGCGCCGGCCCCATATACCAGAGGTGGCAGGTTCAAACCCGACCCTGGTCAAAAACTGCAAAAGAAAAAAAGGAATTAAGAATAAAAATGAATACACACACGTTAATGTTGCTAGAGTGGGAAAGCTACAGGTAATCCCCCCGCACCATGTTCTAAGTCTTCTTTAATGTTACAGCATTTCGATAATAATAACTTAAACAAAGATATTATTAATTTTTTTAAAAGCCCAAGAATTTGTGTGGGAAGAACAGATGTTAAGTATCAAGAGGACGATGGGTATCAAAGGAGAGGGATTGAAATGCTGAGGTTGCTTGTGGGGTTTTAGAGGTGAGGAAAGCAATGGAGAGCACCAGAAAATTGGCTTTATGGTCATAGGAGCCTTGGCTATGAGGAAACATGTGTCAGCTAATTGGGCCTGGCCGTACTGGGTTACCCAAAGGCACACTAGCATGTTCCTAACTGGGCCTGGCCGTTCTGGGTTACCCAAAGGTACACTAGCATGTTCCTAAGCAGCAGCAGTTGCAAAGAGTAACTCAAATCCACTTAAAAATATTTGATATCTGAAATTTTGGGCAAACATTAAAGAAGTCTCATGGGACGAGGCAGGATGAGAACTTTGCTGGACTTTGATATGTATTTTATCATTTGACCTTGTTTTTATTTTGGAATGGATGGTAGGGGAGGAATTTTAGCCTTTTCTGTAGTTGGGGGTCTCTGAAGTTCTGCATCTGGCCCTGGGCTGGAAGCTTATTGTTTCATCGGCTGTAAATCAGTCATGTACTCCATGAGCAACAGTTGTGTTCACTTTCAGATTGCCTTGAGATTGCCTTGTGGGAAGTTCTATGAAGTGCTGGAACAGTGCTCCTCAAGGCACCCACACCCCCTTGTGACTTTCTCTGCAAGGAAGGCTTAGGCTTGGTCCTGGGGCTGTCTCCAGACACTCACTGGCTTTAATAATAAGATTGTTTACCAGGTGGTGCCATGCACAACGTCTCAGCCTGCTCCTGAAAACCCCAAGAGGGAAAAGCCAAGGCCACAGTTGGTTGGCTGAGTGAGTCCCTAAGGTCAGAGTCAATGGCAAAAGATAGAGTCAGCTCCCTTCCTGAGCTTGGCACCCATCACAGAGGTGGGGTAGCATTTTATAAACTGCAACCTGTTGTCTAGTCTCTTGGAACCCTGGTTCACCACCCACATGAGCAAGGGAAGGGGTCCCCCTGCAGGGAGATCCATGTAACTGCTGCTCCATCTGTCTTTCCAGGGAGGGAGCTGGTTTTTCCCCAGAACCTCCTCCCAGGCCAGGAAGATGCTGCCGGACCTGACTTTGGAAAGCAAGGAAGGGGCAAGCTCTGAAGAGAGAGAGGACAGTTTGACAGAAGATCCAGAAGAAATCATCACATTGGCTTTTGTGAGAGAGAATGCTGGGACGCAAAAGGGGCTTGAGAATTTTGCTCAGAAGCAAGAGAAGAAGAAGAAGAGGAAGAAAAACAGGTTAGGATTGAAAGATGGGGAGTGGGGATCCATGTTGGTAAGAAGAAGAACCTGTGGGGAGGGGGTGTGTAGCTGATGACCAGAGGGTAGAGAAGAAACTGTGTGCTGACACCAGCAAAATCACACCAGTTTTGGTTCATTTAAAAAATTCCACTTTTGATGATCTGTTTTATAAAGCCAAATAATAAGTGTAATCTAAAACCACACCTGGTCCTAATTTTCATTTTATTTGTGTTGAGAACACCTTTTTTTTTTTGTTAAGTGGGTGGAAGAGAAGATTTGCTTGTTTTAAGAAAGTGCTTATTTGCCCTTGGCAATTTAGTACACCTTAAGTATATCAGAACCATGCTGACTTATTAGGATCTGATGGCATCTTGTGCGTTCCAGTTCTTGTTTAATATTTCACCATGCCTTGCTCCTTTCACACTGATTGATAAATGAAAGCATGTCCACTTTCTAATTCACAGCTTCTTTTAATGGCGGGAAGTGGGAGGAAACAAGTATTTTTGCCAAAAAGTTTCTGTCTCTGGTGGACTAATGGAGTAAAAGGACTGAGGCAATGATGTTGGTATAAAGCTGGAAAAAAAATTAGCTGTAATTGCAGTACAGAATTTATGCCTGGTGGGCAGGCATACCCTGTTTCCCCGAAAATAAGACATCCTCCGAAAAGAAGACCTACTTACAGGAAAGATAAGACGTTCCCTGAAAATAAGACCTAGCGCATCTTTGGGAGCACACCTTAAAGGGAAACAGGGTATTACTCTGATTCCATGTTTCCTGCCACCCTGTACCCCTTTGGATTCGTGTCTTCAGTGACAGGGACTGGCAAGCCAGGGTTAGTGTGGGGCGAGATGTTTCTGGGTATAGTCGCTTATTCTGGCAAGTATGTCTGTCTCTGTCTTGCTGCTTTCCTTTTTCTCTTTTCCAGATGATTGGTGATCAATTTATCTACCTGCCGGTATGAGAGTGGTGAGCATCTGCATTCAAGGGATCTATGATGGGAACCTGCTGGATTTCCCAGAAGGGTTGGGAAGGGTCATTCTTGCGTATCCTTGAGGATGAAGCTAGGAGGGGTCTCTGAATCCTGTTCTTTAGTTTTCCTAACTCAATCAACTATATGAAGAAGTTGGGAATCTCAGGCTAAGAATCATGGGTTTTGACCACAATGGTGTGTACTTCTGTATTACTTCTGTATTACTATCTGTAATTCTTACATGTGATGATCTGGGACTCTGATTGTAGAAGAGGCAGCAGTTGCTGCAATCAGTGGCTCTATTTTGGAGCATAGGTTACGAACTGGTGGTTCATGAACTGAACCTGACCTACAGACCTATTTTGCACTACAGAATACCCTGGTGATGGTATTGTATTTTAAATTCAAATTTAAATGTGTTAGGCTGTCCTTGTACTCTCCTCATTTCTACAGGCACCTCTTTTTTTCTAGGTCCTTGAGTTCTGTTGGAGTTGATGCCTCTTTTTGGGGGAGGAGGGAGACAGAATCTCGTTTTATTGCCCTTAGTAGAGTGCTATGGCGTCACAGCTCACAGCAACCTCCAACTCCTGGGCTTAGGAGATCCTCTTGCTCCAGCCTCCTGAGTAGCTGGGACTGCAGGCACCCGCCAAATCACCTGGCTATTTTTTTGTTGCAGTTTGGCTGGGGCTGGGTTTGAACCCGCCAGTATATGCAGCTGGCGCCTTACTGAGCCACAGGCACCGCCCAATGCTCTTTATAACACTAGGAAGGGAGGGGAAGAAGAATGTGATAGCATATATGTGACTTTGAAATACATTATATGCTTTTAAAAAACATATACTCAATGTATTATGTATAATTTTTTTCTCTGTCAATTTATCTCACTGATTAAGCTTGGCTCTGGCTAATGTTAAGGATTAGTTTATATTCCCTGAACATTCAGTGTTTAGTGGTTTGGAAGAAAGCCAGAGGCCTGCTTCCTGGCAAGGGGAAGCCAGGGCAGGTAAAACATTCATCCCAATGACCTTCTGTACAGATCATGGTGCACAGGCTGTGCTCTTCAATAGCTTTCAATTCACCATGTTCCTTCCTTGGCTGTGGTATGCCCAGACGGGGCAAGACGGCTTTCAGTCCCAAGTTCACTCGCTTTCTTGCTTGGTCCGGGAACACCTAGAAACGGGACCTCCACATTCCACACTCCTCCCCTACTTCTCAGGCTTTTTCTTTTTTCTTTCTTCACCTCCACTGCAGTGCGGAGGGCAGCTCAACAGTATGGCCTTAGAGAGGGAGGGGAAAGTGACGATTGGACTCTCTACTGGACGGACTACCTGGTGTCGCTGGAGCGGGTGATGGAAATGAAAAGTTACCAGGTATTTGGATCAGTGATGGTCCTCGGTATGACATCTACACAGTGGGGCCTGCATTTTCATAACTGCCTCCCAAGGGGACCTCATGGTACTCTGTATCAGAGTACCAAAAGATTTCTGACTTCCTTTGCAGAAAATCAATCACTTCCCTGGGATGAGTGAAATCTGCCGTAAGGACTTGCTGGCTAGGAATATGAGCCGCATGTTAAAGATGTTCCCTAAAGATTTCCACTTTTTCCCTAAGACTTGGTGTCTCCCCGCTGAGTGAGTGGCCCCCGTGCTTCCTTCTCCACTTCTGCCTCCCTTTTACATTTCCCTCTTGACCCTATTCCCTGGCAGTTATTTCCCCTGCCCAAACAATCTCCCATCTCTCCTGCTGCTGTTCAGGAAGATAAAGGATAAAGGGTGTGTCCAAGGTTGAGAAAACACAAGGCTCTGCCTATAAAATTAGATGATATTTAGGGGCCTTGGAGCCTGTACCTGCAATTGGGATGAGAGTTTTTTCTGACCCTGAAAGCTGTTGATTTTGAACTTATTCCAATGATTCAAATGTACCATTTCTGAATTTTTAAAGACCACAGGCACCTCTGGAGAAAGCAAGGTAGTGGTTAGCTCCCAGGTTGGGAGCAGGGAGGGATGCCTGGCCTTTGTCCCACACAGTACTATGGGTAGTGACTAGCCCTTCCCCTTCTCTGGTCTCATCTCATCCATTTCAAAACTGGGTATCTTTTTCTGTTCCTTTTTTTTTTTTAAATTTTTTATTTATTTTTATTATTATTATTATTATTTTGGCAGTTTTTGGCCGGAGCTGGGTTTGAACCCACCACCTCTGGTATGTGGGGCCAGCACCCTACTCCTTGAGCCACAGGTGCTGCCCCTGGATATCCTTTTCTGGTCTGTAAAATGCTCTGGACCATGCCACCAAGAAACAGGATATAAGTGAGATGACATGAACATGTCCTGGGGGCAATCCAGTGATTGAGATAGGGTGGAGGGGACAGAGAAGTGTCACCATCAGAAATATACTCACGTGGCAAGGGCATCAGAGGAAGCCCACTCTTTACTCTCCGCCCAGTACGTCCCCAAACCAAGAGCTCCAGGGAACTCTTAGCCTCTCCCTAGCTTGTCTGGAACAATTGTCAGGGCTCAGCAGCAACTTAGAAGTATGTCTGCCATTATGTCAACAAGACCTCTAGATTTCATGACCAGCAAGGAGCATTGCAGTTAAGTGACTTCTCTGATGATTGCAAGGTTCCCTTAAGTTAACAATGCAAAACAAGAAGCTCAGCAATACTGGGAGATAGATGAAATTTATTAATTTGATTTCTTTCTTTCTTCTGAAAATACTTTCTTCAAAGTGTATTCAAAGATATTATTTTCTGTCCCACACTCTGAAGGTGTGAAAGACTGATTGATTCAAGGTCTTCTCATTTATCCAGAACACTAAATCTGCACATAAACTTAAAAAGCCAAATCACCCGGGTCATGGCCACCTTTATGGGGTGCACAGCACGTATCAGCCCTTTGCCTGTATCATGTTCTGTGCCTGACCACCACAGGAGATGAACGTCCTTAGTATCCTGACTGTAGAGATGAAGAAGTTGAGGTTTAGAGAGGTCAGGTCTTTGCAAAGGGTCACACTGTTGATAAGTGGCATTGTCTGGGTTTAAATCCAGGCCTGAATTCCCTCTGAAGACCACACTCTCCACTGATTTTGCTTTCCCTCTCCCATTGTCAGACCTCTGGGTGACTATCAACACTAGGGCTTTGTCACATTAGATAGCTTTTGCTTTCTTCTTTCTTTCTGTTCATAAAAAGCTAGCTTTACTTTTCATTGTACTTTTCATTTTACACATCTTGTAAAAGATGTGTCTCGTTCCCTCCCTGCTCTGGCAGCTGGGGAGATTTGCAGACCTACAGCAGGTCGAGAAAAAACAAGACGTATATTTGTAAGCCGGATTCAGGCTGCCAAGGGAGAGGTATATTCATTACCCGGACGGTGAAAGAAATCAAACCAGGGGAGGATATGATCTGTCAGCTGTATATTTCAAAGGTACTTCCTCATTGTGATTATTTATTTATCGTCCATAGCAACCTCAGGCTCCACTGGACAGAATGTGAAATGAGCAAATAGAGGGCAGAGGCGGGGTTGAAGCCAAGCCTGTCTTCTGCCATGGATTTTGTCAGACCAAGCTTTCTGACCTGGGTGCCTGGACCAGAGTGTCCTTCACCCTTATATTCTTTTTATTGTTGTTGTTGTCGAAAGTCAAAGACAATGCACGCTTGTCATTTGGTCTGGTCTACCAGGAGGCCCTTTCACTCTGATACATGCATACAAAGGCTAGGAGGGCACCTTGAGTTTGCAGAAGCCCCACCTTATTTGGGACAGGTTGGGGGGAAAGTCCTGGGGAGGTTCAAGGTAACCAGGTCTTCTGGATGGCTGGAGGCCAGAGGTCACAGTAGGATGGAGGGAGGGAGCCCTCTAGCAGTACGGGTGCAGGGGGAAGTGAAATGGCCAAGAGAACACTGCAGGGAAAACTCTTGTAGAAATGCAACTGGAGTAGCCTTGGATGGTGACTGTATGACCTTTCATCAAAAGACTTGCACTTTTTTTTTTTTGAGATAAGATCTTGCTCTATCACCTGGGCTAGAGTGCAATGGTGTCTTCATAGCTCACTGCAACCTCAAACCCCTGGACTTAGCCATCCTCTGAAAGTGCTAGGTGGCCTTCTAAAGTGCTAGGATTATAGGTGTGATCTACAGGACCCAGCCCATCAGAGGAGTTTTTTTTTTTTTTTTTTTTTGGCCGGGGCTGGGTTTGAACCCACCACCTCCAGCATATGGGACTGGCGCCCTACTCCTTGAGCCACAGGCGCCACCCCAGAGGAGTTTTTAATTTCATTTTGTTTCATTTCCATGATGTCTTTTGGAGGTGGTTACTTGTGCTATTAGACAGACCAGGAAATTGAGGCACAGTGTGGTTTAGTGACTTCCACAAGTTCACATGTTGGGTCACAGAACCGATGTCTCCTTTTCCCATCCCTGATCCTGGCCGAGCCTGCCCTTTATAACAGTAGACAATGTTGGAGCCGATTGCATGAAAACACAGCAGGAAATAATGATTTACAAGTGTGAATTTCTCCTCTGATGCTTGTCTGACTTCTGTTCTCTCTTCCCAGCCCTTTATCATCGATGGATTCAAGTTTGACTTACGGATTTATGTGCTAGTGACATCCTGTGACCCTCTCAGGATTTTTGTGTACAAAGAAGGACTGGTCCGCTTTGCTACAACCTCTTACTCATACCCTTGCACAGACAACCTGGTGAGCTAAAGGGACACCCACTCTACCCCCTTAGCATGATAATAAAAAAAAAATCCTAGTTAAATCTACATTCTCTGTGAAGGCCTGTCATTTGCTGAGCACTTATTATGTGCTAGATTGTATATGTTCTCTCAGGAGCCCTCCGAGAGAGGGATTATTATCCCCATTTTACAGACAAGGAGATTAAAACCCAGAGCATAAGGGACTTGTGCAAGGTCACAATGCTGGGAAGATTATAAATCTGGAACTAGTGGCCAGGGCTGCCTGACTTCAAAGCCAGAACCATAATTCAGGGGTGCTCAAGGAGAAAAGGCCATGGGTGAGCTACCCTGCCAGCCTCCCTACCCCAGGTCCCCCAGGACTCCTGAGGTTCACTACTCAAACTCAGGGGGGAGTTGGATTTTCTTTATTTCTTTTTCTTTCTTTTTTTTTTCTTCCTTCCTTCTTTCTTTTTTTGTTTTGAGACAGACTCTGACTCTGTTGCCCTGGGTAGAACACCATTGCCATAGCATCATAGCTCACAGCAACCTCAAACTCTTGGGCTTGAACAATCCTCTTGCCTCGGCCTCCTGAGTAGCTGGGACTACAGGCGTGCACAATTATGCCTGGCTAATTTTTCTTATTTTTAGTAGAGATGGGGTCTTGCTAGTCAGGCTAGTCTCCAACTCCTGAGCTCAAGGCAATTCACCTGTCTCAGCCTCCCAGAGTGCTAGAATTACAAGTGAGCCACCATGCTCAGCTGCAGTTAGAATTTCTTATGCTCCGGGTTCCAGGACATCCCTTCTAACTTCCTCTATTTTGCCAGTTCAAGTAGACTTCCCCTTCTTTCCATCCTTTTACTTTTTATTTATTTATTTATTTTTAGATAGAGCCTCAAGCTGTTGCCCTGGGTACAGTGCCATGGCATCACAGCTCGCACAACCTCCAACTCCTGGGCTTAAGCGAGTCTCCTGCCTCCACCTCCCAAGTAGCTGGGACTACAGGCGCCCACCACAACACCCGGCTATTTTTTGGTTGCAGCCATCATTGTTGTTTGGTGGGCCCTGGGCTGGATTCGAACCCACCAGCTCAGGCGTATGTGGCTGGCGCATTAGCCACTTGAGCCACAGGTGCTGAGTCTATTTATTTATTTTGTTTTTGCAGTTTTTTCTTTTTTGGCCGGGGCCAGGTTTGAACCTGCCACCTCCAGCACATGGGGCCGGTGCCCTATGCCTTGAGCTACAGGTGCCGTCCGTTTCCATCCTTTTAAACCCAGGGGGCCATAGGAGGGCACAGAGGGGAAGCAGGAGGCCCAAGTTTCCAGCCTGACCCCACAGACTTGTGTCTCTTTCCCCAGGATGATATCTGCATGCACCTGACTAATTATTCCATTAACAAGCACAGTTCCAATTTCAGTCGAGACACTCACTCTGGCAGCAAGAGGTAAGGAAGTCGTTTCACTTTTCTTTCCCTGCCAGCCTCACAGCTGCTTTCTGGGATTCTACCCAAACCCTTTCCGTCCCCATCAGTGTTTCCATCTTGGGTCACATGGTCTCAAAAAATTCTTCTTTGCCTCTCAACCCAGAATAGACTCCTTCATCTCTGGGCTGTTAATCATTAAAAGAAGGCCACATTGTAAACCCTAGGAGGCTGGGAGGAGGAGACATAAACACGAGCCATTTCCCCAGCAGAATACAGATGTACTACAAAACATACCCTTATTACAAGTTGGCCCTTCAGACATTTCCAAATCAAAAAATATTTATTGATTGTGAGAAGGACTTGCCAGGCAGTTGTTCCTTGGCTAGGACGTTGCTCCATTAGAGATTCTCAAAGGATGTGTCACGGGGCCCTGACTTGTGGCTTGCTGGCTTTAAGAGTCCCCAGAAGGGGGGAAAATGAGAAATTCATCAGAGCATCTTCACAAGTGGTTTTCTATCCATGTTATTGTCTAATTGGATTTTATTTGAGTTTTAGAAAAAGGGGGAATGTGAACATACCCAGGCCTGGGGCCAAAGGGAAAGGAACAAGTATTTCTGGGGCCTCTTGTGTGTTGGGGCCTGTACCAGGTGCTGAGGGTGCATCTGTTGTTGGATTTTCACAACACTATGGCAAAAGCATTATTATCTGCCTGTTTATGGATGGAGAACTGTTAGTTAGGTGCTATCTCCATTTTACAGATGAGCAAACTGAGTCTCTGAGAGGTTAGGTCTGTTGCCTACTAGGCCGAGAAGCTAAATCTGTCAGACCCCACAGCTTCATTCATTCTGCGGTATCCTTTACAAAGGATAGGTGAAAAAGCCATCCGTTTGGCTTCAGAGCGTCAGAGAAGCATGTGACATTTCATAAACTTCCTCAGTGGCAAAATTCCAAATAGCACATAGAAAATCACAGGTTAAGCCTGCAAGAAGACAACATGTGAGGCTGGGAAGGGTCAGTTTCCCCCTTTTCCAGAGGACACCAGCCCCCTGTGTTGCCCGAAGCTCTCCCACTTCCTCTTCTCCCCACCTAGACTGTGGCCCCAGCCGAGCCTCTGGTATTGTTGCATATTGAGCACTGGTGCTCAGCAGGGCCTGTTTTCTCGTCCTGAATCTGATGCTTGCCAGCCAAGCAAGCACAGACAAGTTACTTCATCTTTCCAAATCTCCATTTCTTGGTCTGTAAGATGAGGGTAAGAAGACTTCTTGCCCTTCCCTGCTTACATCATAGGTCCCTGTGAGGCTCAAACGACCTGTGATGGCATCAGGGAAAGTGTTTGTGGTTACTGTTATTTTTCCTTGGTGTAAGGGCATGTGATGGAGGGGTTCTCACTTCCCTCCTCTGAAGAGAACTGAAACCCTAACAGTGGGCTCCAGGTCCTCAGGCGGTGATGGAGGGGGTGGTACAGGGGAGGCAGGACTAAGGTAAGGTTGCAGAGACTTGAAGCATTGCTCTGCTGCCCTCAAACCCTCTTCTCTCTTCTCCTCTCCTCCTTCTCACGCCTCCTTCTCTACCCACCCTCCGTCTGTCCCCACAACCTCTGCCTGCCCTCGTTGGGCTCGGCCTCTCTGCCTTGACCTCCAGGCCCATCTCTCCTCAGCCCCACCTGGACATTGCCATGCTGTTTCCAACTCAGCATTTCCCAATCCAGATACACCCTTTCTCTTGCTTCCTCCCCAGCACTCCAAACTGGTCTCTTTACCCAACTTTTCTTTCTTTTTTTTGAGATGGAGTCTCACTATGTTGCCCTGGGTAGAGTGCTGTGGCATCACAGCTCACAGCAACCTCACACTCTAGGGCTTAAGCAATTCTCTTGCCTCAGCCTCCCAAGTAGCTGGGACTACAGGCACCCCGCCACAACACCTGGCTATTTTTTGTTGCAGTTCTCACTGTTTTCTAGCAGGCCTGGGCCGGTTTCAAACCCGCCAGCCTCAGTGTATGCGGCTGGCACCGTAACCACTGTGGTACGGGCGCCGAGCCTCCTCGCCCAACTTTTCATCTCTACCTTCTCCAGTCTTGGGGAGCGTGGCTGTTTCCTTTTCCAGGGACTCAGTCAGTCTTCAGGATCCCTCCTTCAATGGTCTCTGCTCCCCTTCCTTCCTGCCAGGCCCAGGCTCCCATTTGGGCTCGGTCACGAAGGCCACACCAGCCTCCTTGATCTTCTCCCCTGCTCCAGGTCCTTCTACATAACCTCTCTGTACCTCCATGTTCTCATCTCTAAAAGGACATGATAAAGTGGGAATGGTGGCTTGCCTGCCTCCTGGATGTGCTGGCAGGATCTAGGGAGAGGATGTTTACAAATGAATGTCCACAACAACCACCCTACACAAGTGGGTCCATTAGAATTGTACATTCTGTACACTCATTACTCCCACTGTCAGGGAACTGATGTGACTCTCAGGTAGCCAGAACATCAAGTTCAAACTCCTCTGCTCAGGCCCCTGTAATTTCCACTATTATTGCTACTCCACTAATAGTTAACATTTTATTTGTTGAGCGCTAGCCATATGCCGTGCACTGCTCTAGGCAATTTGCATACTTTAAACCACTGAATCCTCATAACATGAGATAGGTATTTTCATCATCCCTATTTCACATGTTAGGAAACTGAGGCGTGAAAGAGTTAAGTAACTTGCCGAAGGTCGCACAGCTAGGAAATGATACAGCTGGAGTTGAAACCAATGGTGTCTAGCTCCTGAGTTTGTGCTCTCACCTGCTAAGCTGTACTTTTGCTCAGCCCTTGCCCATTCCTACCTCTCTGCCTTTGCTCAGTTCCAACCAAAAGCATGGGAGAATATCTTTAAATGTCCTTTCTGTTTTGCGAAGCTTCCATGTTGCCTTCTCTGGTCTGGTTCTAGGGTCTGGTCTAGCTGGATAACCTCTGCAGTGTGGTATCCATTCTTGGGGCCTGTTTCCTCAATTACCAGATGAGAGGGCTGGGTTTCACCTCTAAGGACAAGCCCGTGGTGGCTGAGTCTAACCACCCTCAGTAACTTCTCTCTCTGAACTTCCACCGCCATCAGCCACAGCCCATAATTGTTCTTTGCTCTGTGTGGCATGTTTGTCTTGAGTGCCCAGTTGTACTTAGCTCCCCGAGGGTCAGAACAGTGCCCTGACCTTCAGGGTGCTTCTCATACTACCGGGAAAAGTTCTTCTTTTCTTCTTCTTCTCCTTTTTTCCTTTCACCTTCCCCATCTTTTGAGACAATCTGCTTCTCATCCTGACTGTCTCATCTGCCCCAAAGTCGGCGGCAGAGGCCAAGTGCCCTCTCAGTCAATCCCCTCCTGGGGTGTAAACTCATAGGAGTAGTGCTCTGGTCATAATGAAAGGGAAGAGAGAAAAACAGAATACTTGGTGGGACTCTGGGGAAGACACCAGGCCATTTTTATCTTTCAGTGTGCCCAGAACATGGCATATGTTGAATTGAGTTGACTAACTGCTAGGCATTATGAATTATGCAATAACACATATTCATTGCAATGGGTCCTGAGTCATCGGGAAAAGGTTATGTTATGTTTTGTAACATCTATTATAAGAGGTCAGGGAAGTATATCATCTATTTTAGGAAAAATTATTTCTCAATTAGAAAAATGAGATACATTTTTTTCCACTTTAAAGGATCAGCTTCGAATGACCTGGAAAATCCACTTATGTGCAATACCCCATTCCCTGACAATGGCAGGTAGCGGAGGTGGCCTCTATGTTGAGTGGCCTTTGTTGTCTGTCTTTATATACCTGCTTTTGTAGTTGTTTCATATGTATGTTGACTCCCCAAATGGTCCTTAGGCTTCTCATGACAGGTGGCAGTTTCTAGGTGTCCCCTCCTTGCATGAAACTGCATGCACAGCAGGCCTTGAGCAAATGCTCATTGACTGGCTGACTCTGCTTCATCTTCTTTGACTCCTTTCGCTTGGGCCCAGTGAGCTTTCCAAACTTCCTCTCTGCTTTCGTATTTCTGCTCTGACTTCAGCTCTCTGTGCACGTGTGTGTGTGGGAAGGGTGGGGAAGTGAGTGCCCATCCCCACCATGGCCGCTGGGATCTGTCAGATTATTCCTCTGTCTGTGCCGCCCAGGTCAGAGCTGACTAGAGCATCTGTTCAGATATTCCTCATGAGCACCTCCTCTGATTGCCCCTGTGATAGGGTGACTTTTCTTTTGTCTGCAACTGAGGGGTTTCCTAGAATGTGGGACTTTCAGTTCTAAAATTGGGATAGTCCAGTTTCCTTGGGACATTTGGTAACCCTATCTGTGGAAATGCCTTGAGACTGCCTTTTTCTCATATACAGCCTTTAAGCAAGATTTCTGTGTCTTCAGTGTCCCCAGGATCCCCTCCGATGGATGAGGTGGGACCTGGGTGTCAGTATGTTCAAAAGGCTCTCCACATGTTTCTGATATACACTAAAGGCTGAGAAACCATTGCCACCAAAGCAAAACCCGTGATATAGGGTGGTTTCTTTCTTTCTCCTTTTTTTTTTTTTGAGACAGTCTCATTTTGTCACTCTTGGTAGAATGATATGGTATACATAGCTCACAGCAATATCAGGATCCTGGGCTCAAGTGATCCTCTTGACTCAGTCTCCTGAGTAGCTGGGACAACAGGCACCTGCCACATTGACTGGCTAGTTTTTTTTTTTTTAGGGACCAGGTATCACTCTTGCTTGAGGTGGTCTCAAACTCGTGAGCTCAGGTGATCTGCCCGCCTCGGCCTCCCAGAGTCCTGGGATTACAGGCGTGAGCCGCTGCACCTGGCTTAGGGTGGTTTATTTCCACCTGTGATACTCAACCCTTCCCCTGCCCACAGGTGTTTTCTAGGTCATAGTGAAAATGTGCAGGTCATATCCTTCCTATGAGACTATATCTGCGTCCATCCCAGAGCTCTGGAGGCTTGGGCAGCATGGCCTTGTGACTCCTGAAGGCCTCCTCTCCCCCTGACACAGCCCTAGTGTCCCCTGGCACCTGGGCACTCACCCCACTGGCTCTGGAGCTGTATCTTCTCCAGCAGTTTCTGGTTTTTAGCCTCGGATGACCAGAGGCTGCTGCCCTGCCTCACGGCCTATGGTCCCCTTCCAGGAAGCTCTCTACCTTCAACGTATACATGGAGAAGCACAGCTACGACGTGAAGCAGATATGGAGGGACATCGAGGATGTCATTGTCAAGACGATCATCTCAGCCCAGCCCACCATCAAGCACAACTACCACACCTGTTTCCCCAACCACACAGTCAACAGCGCCTGCTTTGAAATCCTGGGCTTTGACATTCTGCTGGACCGAAAACTCAAACCTTGGCTGCTAGAGGTAGGGAAGTTTGGGGGAGGCAGGAAAACTGACCCCATTATGAGAATCAGTCAGCTTCAGGGACTCTTCCAGGCTCACCTAGATTGTTTTACTCAACTTCCTGGGTTACTTCCTCCTGTTGCCTGTTGCCTGCTGCCTGGGGCTTCACGCCCAGCTGAGAAGTGGCCACCAGAGGGGAGTAGACAGCTGGGAATTACAGAATTCCTGCGCCTTCCTGAGGCAGTCCAGATGCTCCCTCCTCTCCCCTTCCACCCAGTCTTGGAAACACTGATCTCAGTGCACAGGGCGATTCTAAAGATAGCTCTGTCTTTTGTGACAGAGTTGTCTCCCAGAAAGGGGATATTCTTCGTCAAAGGTAGGTTAACAATGTTCAGTATCAGACAGGAGCTGCTGTGCCTGGTTCTCAGGGGCTTGGATGACTTGGTTCTGAGTACCAATAGGGAGGGGACCGTGTCTGTTGCCTCAGAAATAGGAGGGGGAGGCACTCAGTAAGTTTCCTGCCTCCCCCAGACCCATGAGGTGGTGGGAGGAGGAAGGGAAGTATTCCAGGTGGCTGCTTCTCTTTCTGATTGGACTTGCCCTCAGGAACCCTCTCAAGCCGCCTTTCAGAGCGCAAGGGTGCAAGGGTACCTATGACACAGACTTCAGAGATCAGGCTCCTGTGCTTCACCCTTCCCCCCGCCTGGCACTTATTCTGAGGTAAAATGGAAAGAGGGTAAGGCAGTCTGGAGCTCTCACCCCGAGAGCAGAAGGAGGTCTGCTAGGAGCCACTAGGAGCGAGCCTTTGAAAACTGCTAGAGAGGCTGAGCACGGTGGCTCATGCCTATAACCCTAGCACTTTGGGAGGCTGAGGTAGGAGAATAGCTTGAGGCCAGGATTTCAAGACCAGTTTGAGCAATGTAGTGAGACCCTGTCTCTACCAAAAATATAAAAATTTAAAAATTAGTTAGGCATGGTGGAGCATGCCTGTAGGTAGTCCCACCTACTCAGGAGGCTGAGGCAGGAAGATGGCTTCAGCCCAGGAGTTTGAGGTTGCAGTGAGCCATAATGAGGCCACTGCACTCTAGCCAGGGAAACAGAGTGAGACACTGTCTCAAAAAGAAAGAAAGAATGAAGGAAGGAGTGAGCTAGAAACTTACGAATTGTCACCTAGTGCCTCTGAATAATACAGACTTTTCCGTGGACAGAAGTGAGTCCTCACCCTCCTCCCACCTGTCTCCCCTCCACCCCAGGTGGTCCCTGTTCCCCCACCAGTGTTGGTCCTCTTGGGAGATCAGGTGTAGTGGACCCCAGGGACCATGTTCTCTGACTTCCCCGATCTCAATAAGACTGGCCTGTCCTGGTCCAAATTATAACGGGAATGTATCACTCCTCTCTCCTCCCCGCCTCCCAGCCTGCCCTTTCCATCCTGCCCTGTTGAATGCTCAATGCACGTGAGAGAACACTCGTTCTCCGAGATGGAGCAGAACACACACACCAAAGAGAGGCCAACCTCTGATGCTTCCGAAGAAGAAAGGGCTGAGATAAAAGCTGGTTTAACTGGAGGGAATTCCGCTTCCTCTTTTTTTCACTCTGGCACCAGTCCAGATGCTCCCTCCTCTCCCTTCCACTCATCTTGGTAGCCAGGGCCCTGAGGTGGGCTTCAGCAGCAGCCGGGAGGCAGCATCTTGGGCTCACTGCCTGCTTTCATGCTGGACAGCCCTGTCTCCAGCCACCATCTTGCCCTCACAGGTCAACCACTCTCCAAGCTTCTCCACTGACTCCCGGTTAGATAAAGAGGTGAAGGACAACCTGCTATATGACACCTTGGTTCTGATCAACCTGAGAAACTGTGACAAAAAGAAAGTCTTGGAGAAAGAGAAACAACGAGGGCGGTTTCTGCAGCAGTGTCGTTCTCGGGAAAGCAGGTACATTAGCTTCCCAAGGCCCTGGTTCTCTGACTTCCCTACCCCAACAAGATTGGCCTGTCCAAGTTATGACTCAACTGCCTACCAGTTATGTGCTCTTTCTGCCACTTCTGTCTCAGTGATCTTTCTGTGTAATGGAGCTAATGATATATAAGATTATGTGGGGAATTAAATGAGATAATGCATATTCTACATTTCAGCATAGTGTCTGGCATGATTATTTACATTAGACGTTATTAAGAATCTTGTCCGGAGTTGGGAGAGGGAGATCATTTCTAACAAATGATAATTCTGTTTGGAAAATGGGTTTCTATTTGCAGAATGTAGCAGTTTGAACAGTTTTACTTTGAGTATTCCTTCATTCCTAGAAATAAGAGGTTAATTTTCAGACATATAATTATGTATGTATTGATTAATATCATATGAAGATTTAGGAATAACCCAGGCCAGGCACAGTGGCTCACGTCTGTAATTCCAGCACTTTGGGAGGCTGAAGTGGGAGGATTGATTGAACCCAGGAGTTCAAGACCAGCCTGAGCAACACTGCAAGGCCCCTCAAAAAAAAAAAAAAAGTAGGGGCGGTGCCTATGGCTCAGAGGAGTAGGGTGCTGGTCCCATATGCTGGAGGTGGTGGGTTCAAACCCAGCCCTGGCCAAAAAACTGCAAAAAAAAAAAAAGTAGTGGGATATGGTGATGTGCACCTGTAATCACAGCTATTTAGGAGGCTTAGGCAGGAAGAAGCTTGAGCTCAGGAGTTGGAGACTGCAGTGAACTATAATTTTGCTACTGTACTCCAGCCTGGGTGATGGAGCAAGACACTGTGTCCAAAAAACAAGAAAAGAATTATTGATCTATTGATCTAAAAAAATAAAGCCATTCCTTTCTTTTTACTGAAGAGAAGGATTTGCTCCTTACCCCATGCTCCAGTGCTGCCAGGTGCTGATGTCTCCTGCTTCTGCTCAGCATTGTTTACCGTGGAACTAGAATCTTCACTTTGTGGGGTGGTCCTAGTGTCAGAGACTCTGAGCCTGGTGGAGGAAATATCTTTGTTCTTTTATGGTCCCAATACAGCCCCCTGCTCTCTTCTAGCACCCTCTCCAGAGCACAGCCAGCCTCATCCTTCAGGTCTGAGTTTCTGGAACTGGTACCATAAATAACGTCTACGTTTGTTTGGATAATACTGTGTTTCTCAGGCACTGTCACCTGTACTGTCTTCCCTATAAGGAGCAGGGAGGGCGGGAGGATGGGGTGGTGTGTGGTCCTGTTCTTGAAGGCAAGATACCAAGACTCCAGAAACAGAACGGACTTGCACAAGGTCACCTCACTGGTAAGTGACAGGTCTGGATCCAGAGCTCAAGGCCTGGATTTGTGGCCGGGGATTCCAGGATCCCTTCCACTGTGCAATGCCATTTCTAAATTCCTCTTGCGAAGGAAGCAGCTCCCATATGGGGGAGCGCCCATCAGGGTAAGGGCCTCCTCTGAACCAGTCTTCTCCTTTATTGGGCCCTGGATATTTGAGTGGCTCTTGGTTTCTTTGCTGTAAAAGGAGGCCTATCATTCCTCCCAACCTGACCTCCACCTCCCTGGGGGGCTGTGAGGAAGAATGAGATCATGACAGCTCGTAAAGACTCATCAAGCTCATCCAAGAAGCCCTCAAATTTAGCAAAACACAAGCTGCCATTCTCCAGAGAGGGTGATCAGGGCTGTGGATGGGAAGGTGGTGACAGTCTGCCTGGGCAGAACTGAGCTGAGGGGAAAACAGGTTTTACTTATAACAGGAGAGAATTTGGTGTGCTGTCAGAAAAAAAAAAAACAGAAAAAAAACCTGTTCTAATCAGCTCTTCCTACATTATGACAACAGCTGTCCCAGGTCTCTTTTTAGGGAAATGTTCATGCATTTACTTAGGAAATACTGATTGATTCCTATTATGCGCAAGGACTCCATTAGCCCTAGAAGGAACAAAGCCTGTGGCCCAGGCTTTGTCCCAAGAAAACTGAACTGCAGCCCTGTGTTCTGCTTCCCAACAGGATTGAGGAAACCAGGGGTTACCAGGCCACATGGTTACAAAAAACTGAGAAGTATGAGAAAGAAAACTGTGGAGGGTTCCGACTGATCTATCCCAGTCTGAACTCAGAGAAGTATGAGAAGTTTTTTCAAGACAACAGCTCTGTCTTCCAGAATACCGCTGCGTCTAGGGCCCGGGAGGTGTATGCCCGGTAGGAAGGGCTCTGGGACGAGCTGGGTGGGGTGTTTGGGGGATAGTCTCAGAACTGCGGTCCCTAACCTGGAAGCTGCCAGAGGAGCATTTGCTCTGGTCTCACAAGGACCAGGAATTGGAAGATTCCCTAGTGTGGGCTAAAGAAAGGTAGCTATTTCTAGAAACTCCCTCCAGGATGCCCCCCGCCTCAGAGCTGCCCTGTGGATTCAACACAGGCATAAAATCTAAGAGTTGGGATTCATCCCATAGAGTTCAGTCCCCGCTCCCCAACTCACTTTATGGAATGGGAGGTCAAAGCAGAGAGGGGGTCACATAGAAAGATTATGACAGAGGAGGGACTAGAACCACTCCTGTCTCCTGACTCATGAGACCGAATTATTTCCACTATATATGTCACTCTTAGGACCCATTGGCCAGAGAGGCCCAGCATATGAAGTGGCCCAACATGGAACCCCTAGCTTAGCTTCCTTTGCAGACCCTCTTCCCAGCACTTGCCATGGTTGGGAACTGGCCTGTTGGGAAGTTGATGGCGGGGAGAAAGGGTATGGTGGAGGAGGAGGTAGCATCTCTCTTTGGATGCTGTGACCCAGACTGGTGACAGTTTTCTTGGAGGGATGACTCTTCCCCCCATACCCTACTCTTTGGCCTTCAATCACTTGCACAGACTAGAAGGGAGCTTGGTGCATTCCACCACTTCGCCCAGGCTGGCCCATCCCTCAGGGAGAATGCCTACCTGTACAGCCTGTCCCTGACCTCGTGACACTTACTTGTTCCTCTGTGGACAGGAAACTGATCCAGGAGCTGAGACTAAAACAGGAGAAAAAATCTTTCCAAACCAAGGAGAAGAAGGTAGAGATGCAGGGCGAATCAGTAGGCGAGCAGGCCAAGCGCAAGAATGCGAGGAGCTGGCAACAGAAACAACAGAAACACAAGGCTGCCACCCGTGTCACCTTCAAACAAGTAAACCCGGACGGGAGGGGAGCACACGTACCTAGCACCCTTCCCCAGCTGGGACCAATCCGCGGTGGATTCCTGAGGAGACCACTGCTTGGAGCCCAGACACACTGAAGGGCTATGCAGACGCGTGGGCAGCAGGAGGGGAGCCCCAAAGGCACATGTGCCATTGTCTTTGGAGGATCCCTGCATCTAGATAGTAGGGAACTGTCACTGGTCTGCCTACTTGCCTCCTCCAGTAGGAATAAAAGCAGCTAGGCAGGCCGTGCTAGGAGGCTGGGCATGAACCCCACGAAGAGAGCAGGCTCCAGGACTGCATGCAGGAGTGGTCTTTGGCTCCTGCTTGGGTTGGAGCCCTCCCCTCCAGCAGGCCAGGAGCACAACCAAAAGAGCAGGCCACTGGGAAGAGCTTCTAGGAGTTCTCTGAACATCACATGGGATGGCTGACCATGGCAGCAGGTCCTTCCAACCTGCTATCTGTGCAAAATGAGGGACAGCCAAAGCTGTGGGTCAGCAGTTCACTTGGTCTGTGATCTAAGTCTGGCTTCCCGATCTCTGCCCAGTACTCTCGTCTAGCTCAGTGGAAAGATTGGGTTGACTTGTCCATCCTTCTCCTTTACAAAGGCACACCTGAAAAGACAGGATCAGAGCAGGGTTTGTTTTTTTGTTTTCTTTTTTTTCATTTGACTTCATTACAGTCACAGACCCTTTGAGACTCTGATAAAAGCTATGGAATCTCTTGCCATAAAGTACACAATGCACAATTTTTAAAATGCACTTTCAAGGGGCTCAAAGCTCCCCTGAAGCCCGCTAGGGGTCCTAGAACTTTAAGAGTCCAGGCTTTGATATCAACTGCCTTTCTTCTCCTCACCTGCATCTAACTCTGGATGCAGACTACCCTGGAAGTGGACAGAGCTGGGCTCCCATGGGCTGTGTGTTTGCTCTCCTTTCCAGTACTTCCGGCCATTGACACTGATGTCCTGCACACCTGACTTGCCCTTGAGTGTCCGAGACAAAACGCAAAATGAAACAGACCGCAGCTGCAAGCAGGAGGCCCCCAAGATGGAGGCTGTTTCTCTTTCCCCAAAGCCTACATCTGTGAGGCACTCCAGTTCTGTCCCTGACCTGAGGAATTCGATTAAACCCAACACCAGAATCAAGGAGGTCAAGTCTGCCTCTGCGGTGAACATATTCACCAACACCATGGTAAGCAGAGGCCCAGTCTGGGAGTCTTGTTTTCTGGTCCCTTTTTTACTCCTGACTGGCTAGGCCCCTTCAGGAAGCCAGTGAGCCTTCCCAGGCCTCCATTTCTCAACATGAGAAGCCCATGTTTTGGAGTGGCATGTCTGCTGGGAAGATAGGCTTGGGATGGCTTTTATAACAGAAAGACCCTCTTAATCACCCCCTCTTCTAAGGCAGGTTGCCACCCCGTGGTAGTTTCCTAGGGCTGCAAATAGTCACAAACCTGGTGGCTTACAACAACACAATTAATTCTCTCATAGTTCTAGAAGCTGGAAGACTGAAATCAAGGTGTCCAGGGCCATGCTCCATCTGAAAGCTTGGGAGGATCCTTCTTTGCTTCTTGCTAGATTTTGGTGGTTGATGGCAATCCTTGGCATTGCTTGCTTTGTGGCAGCATAATTCCAACCTCTGCCTCTGCTGATGCATGGCCTTCTTCCCTGGGTTTCTCCCCTGAGTATCCTCATGTAGACTTCTTATAAGTCTATCAGTCAATGGATTTAGGGACTACTCTAATGCAGTAGGACCTCATCTTAACTTTAATCCTACCTGCAAAGACCCCCCCACTTTGCAAATATGATCACATCCTGAGAGGTTCCAGTGGACATGAATTTTGGGGTATACCTTTAAACTCAGTATATCTCTTAAATCCCTTCCTTCCTTCCTTCCTTCCTTCCTTCCTTTCTTTTTTGAGATAGAGTCTCATTTGTTGCCCTCGGTAGAGTGCCATGGAGTCATATCTTACAGCAACCTCAAACTCTTGGGCTCAAGTGATTCTCTTGCCTTAGTCTCCCAAGTAGCTGGGATTACAGGTGCCCACAACGTCTGGCTATTTTTAGAGACAGGGTCTTGCTCTTGCTCGTGCTGGTCTTGAACCCATGAGCTCAGGCAATCCACCTGCCTCAGCCTCCCAGAGTGCTGGAATTATAGGCGTGAGCTACCGTGCCTGGTCTTAAATAGCATTTTTCAAACTTCATGGATGTATAGACATCATTGAAGGAAAGAAAACTCTCTCAGACCCTCATGGTAAACCTAACTCATTTTTATAAGTATATATAAGCATAAAATAGCTTTATACTTAGAGCTCTTATTTAACTACAGAACCAAAACAAAACAGATGATGCAAAATTCAAATAAAAAATATTAATTTAAGGTGACAGTTGATTTTTTTTTTTTTTTGAGACAGTCTGATTTTGTCACCCTTGGTAGAGTGCTGTGAGCTCACAGCAATTTCAAACTCTTGGTCTCAACCAATTCTTTTGCCTTAGCCTTCCAAGTAGCTGGGATTATAGGCACCCACCACAACACCCAGCTATTTTTTTAAAGATGGGGTCTTGCTCTTGCTCACGCTGGTCTTGAACCTGTGAGCTCAGGGCAATCCACCCACCTCGGCCTCCCAGAGTGCTAGGATTACAGGTATGAGCCACTGCACCTGGCCTGATTTTTCTATTGTTATAAAAACAAAGTTGGCACATGGATGTGGTACTAACTGCTTTAGCACACGTCCCTTTGTGTTCCTCACACTGAGGCTCACTGCGGGCCATGTGATGGCCCTACTGTAACTACTGGGAAATCAAGTACAGTAGAGAATGGTGTGATATGTTTAAAAAATCTTAACCATAGCTCACGGTAAGGTATCCACTTTATTTTATAATCCATTGCATATACAACTAGAAAAAAGTTTCTAAAACAATGCTACATTCTGTGACTCATTTAATATTTTCCATCCTGTGCCTTATCCTATTCTGTTCTTTGAAAGTTATCACTTGGCTCAGTGCCCGTAGCACAGTGGTTATGGCACTGGCCACATGCACCAAGGCTAGTGGGTTTGAGTCCAGTCTGGGTCTGCTAAACAACAATGACAACTGCAATCAAAAATAGCTGGGCGTTGTGGCAGGTACCTGTAGTCCCAGCTACTTGGGAGGCTGAGGCAAGAGAATCGCTTAAGCTGAAGAGTTTGAGGTTGCTGTGAGCTGTGACGCCACAGCACTCTACCCAGGGCTACGTAGTGAGACTCTGTCTCAAAAAAAACAAATACAAAAACAAATTATCACTTATGTTACAGCCGGGCGAAGTGGCTCACGCCATAAATCCTAGCACTTTGGGAGGCTAAGGCGGGTGGATTGTTTGAGCTCAGGAATTCGAGACGAGCCTGAGCAAGAGTGAGACCCCATATCTAAAAATAGCCTGGTATTGTGGTGGGCACCTGTAGTACCAGCTACTTGAGAGGCTGAGACAAGATGATCACCTGAGTTCAAGAGTTTGAGGTTGCTGTGAGCTATGATGCCACGGCACCCATGGCATCATAGTGATTTTCTTGCCTCACCCTCCCAAGTAGCTGGGATTACAGGCATCTGCCACAATGCCCAGCGGATGATGTCTATACATCAGTGAATGGGTATAGAGTTTCATGCTCACAAGATGCAGAAGTCCTAGAGATCTGTTGCACATCAACAGATTTGAGTGAGACTTGGTCTCAAAACAAAACAACAGAAAACAAGCCTTGGCGAAGATGTGAAGAAATTGGAACCTTTGTGCACTGTGGTGAGAATGTAAAATGGTGCAGCCTCCATGGAAAACAATGTGAAGGTTCTTCAAAAAACTAAAAGTAGAATTGCCATGCGATTTAGCAGTCCCCCTTCTGGGTATATATCCAAATAACTGAAAATATAATCCTGAGGAGGTATTTTCACACCCATGTTGATTGCAGCATTATTCATAATAACCAAGAAGTGGAAGCAACCTAAATGTCCATCAAGAGATGAATGAATAGGCTTGATGCCTGTAGCTCATCAGCTAGAGCTCTGGCCACATACACCAGGGCTGGTGGGGTCGAACCCAGCCCAGGCCTGCCAAACAGCAATAACAACTACAACAAAAAAAATAGCTGGGTGTTGTGGCGGGCGCCTATAGTCCCAGCTACTTGGGAGGCTCAGGCAAGAGAATCACTTAAGCCCAAGAATTGGAGGTTGCTGTGAGCTGTGACACTACGGCACTCTACCGAAGGCGAAATAGTGCTACTCTGTCTCAAAAAAAAAAAAATGGTATATACATACAATGGGACAGTGTTCGGCCTTAAAAAAAGAAGGAAATTCTGTCAAATGCTACAACAGAAATGAACCTTGAGGACATTTATGCTAAGTGAAATAAACCAGTCACAAAAAGACAAATACTGTTATGAGTCCACTTATAGGGGGTATCTAGAGTAGTCAGACTCTTAGAAAGTCGACTGGTGGCTTGGTGCCTGTAGCTCAGTGAGTAGGGTGCCGGCCACATACACTGAGGCTGGCAGGTTCGAGTACAGCCTGGGCCTGCTAAACAATAATGACAATTGCAACCAAAAATAGCTGGGTATTGTGGCAGGCGCCTTTAGGCCCAGCTACTTGGGAGGCTGAGAAAAGAGAATCACTTAAGCCCAAGAGTTGGAGGTTGCTGTGAGCTGTGATGTCACAGCACTCTACTGTGAGAGCGACATAGGGAGACCCTGTCTCAAAAAAAAACAACAACAAAAAAACAAGAGGCAGAACCCGTAGCTCAGTGGGTAGGGTTCTGGCTACATACACTCAGGCTGGCGGGTTTGAATCCTTTCTGGGCCAGCTAAACAACAATGACAACTACAACAAAAAAATAGCTGGGCGTTGTGGCAGGTACCTGTAGTCTCAGCTACTTGGGAGGCTGAGGGTTAGAGAATCACTTAAGCCCAAGAGTTGGAGGTTGCTTTGAACTGATGCCATGACACTATACCGAGGGTGACATAGTAAAACTCTGTCTCGAAAAAAAAGTAGACTGGTGATTGCCAGGGGTGGGATAAAGGAGGGAAGGGGAGCTGTTTAATGGGTATAGAGTTTCACACTCACAAGATGCAGAAGTCCTAGAGATCTGTTGCACACCAAACGTGCATACAGTTAACACTACTGTACTGTAGGCTTAAAAATGATGAATATGGTAAATTTTATCTTATGTGTTTTTTACCAGAATTTAAAAATAGTGAATATGCTTTGGGGATCTGGCTACCTCCAACTGGATCCTGGAGTCTCCTTTTAATAATATATATAACTTTCAGGGTGGCGCCTATGGGTCAAAGAGTAGGGCACTGGCCCCATATGCCAGAGGTGGCGGGTTCAAACCCAGCCCCGGCCATAAACTGCAAAAGAAAAAAAAAAAAAAATATATATATATATATATATATAAAACTTTCATCAAACCTCAGTTTCCTCATCTGAAGAATAGGTTTTTAGGCTAGGCACCTGCAGCTCAGTGGTTAGGACAATGGCCACATGCTCTGGGGCTGGTAGTTCAAAACTGGCCCAGGACTGCTAAACAACGACAACTGCAACAAAAAAATAGCCAGGCTTTGTGGCAGGTACCTGTAGTCCCAGCTCTTGGGAGGCTGAGGCAAGAGAATTGCTTAAGCCTAAGACTTAGAGGTTGCAGTGAGCTATGACACCACAGTACTCTACCAAGGGTGACAAAGTGAGACTCCGTCTCAGGAAAAAAAAGTAATAATAATAATGGGTTTTTAATAATAGTACCTACTCAGTAGTAGGTACTACTACTCAGCTCAGTAGTTCATGCTTATACTCTGTCTTGAAAATAAATAAATAAATGTGCCTGCCAATGGGTTACCATGAGGATTAGATGAAAGAACCTATGAACATGTGTCTGACACACAGCAGTCAGTAAACATCAGCTATTATTTTAACATTACTGCTACTTTTTTAGACTGCCCTTGTTATATTTTCATTAACCTAAAATAATCAAAGCAGTATTACTTAACTCTGAAGATATTATTTTTTGAAACAGAGTCTCAGTATGTCACCCTCAGTAGAGTGCCTTGGCATCACAGCTCACAGCAACCTCCAATTCTTGGCCTTAAGTGATTCTCTTGCCTCAGCATCCCAAGTAGCTGAGACTACAGGCATCCGCCACAATGCCCAGATAACTCTAAAGATATTTTGAAAACAATTATGGCAGCAACATATTGCTACTTTTGTTCCTTTTTTTGGATTTCACATGCAGGGAGTTGATTAATCAAACTCTGGTTCTGTATGCTTGGTTGTAGTTGGTTCAGTTAAGGTCTTTGCCTGTTTTATTTATTTTCCCTTCTTATCTTCATGCTCACCTTCCATTCTCCTGCTCTGTCCATCTTTTGTTTGTATGTTTCTTTGCAAAGTAGAGATTTTAATGCATGCATTTAAAATTTATTTAGCTGGGTGTAGTGGCTCAAGCCTGTAATCCTAGCATGCTGGGAGGCCAAGGTGGGTGGATTGCTGTAGCTTATAGGTTCCAGAACAGCCTGAGCAAGAGCGAGACCTTGTCTCTAAAACTAGCCAGGTATTGTGGCAAGAGCCTGTACTCCCAGCTATGTGGGAGGCTGAGGCAAGAGAATCACTTGAGCCCAAGAGTTGGAGGTTGCTGTGAGCTATGATGCCATGGCACTATACCGAGGCTGGCAGGTTTGAATCCTGTCTGGGCCAGCTAAACAACAATGACAACTACAACAAAAAAATAGCTGGGCGTTGTGGTGGGTGCTTGTAGTTCCAGTTACTTGGGAGGCTGAGACAAGAGAATCACTTAAGCCCAAGAGTTGGATGTTGCTGTGAGCTGTGATGCTCACTGCAACCTCTACCGAGGGCGACACAATGAAACTCTGTCTCAAAAAAAAAAAAAAAAAAGTAGACTTGTGAAAAAAAAAGTAAGACTCTACCTCAAAAAAAATATTTTTTATTTAAATGTGATTAGGTTATATAGCTCATTCTATATCCTTTTTTTTTTTTTTTTGTCTTGCTGAGCTCTATGTTTTCCCTTAATATTAAATTTCCATGCATTGCCTGGTACAGTGGCTCACGCCTGTAATCCTAGAACTTTGGGAGGATGAGGCAGGAGGACTGCTTGAGGCCAGGAGTTTGAGACCGACCTAAGCAAGAGCAAGACCCCACCTCTACTGAAAATAGAAAAATTAGCCAGGTGTGGTGGTGTGCACCTGTAGTCCCGGCTACTAGGGAGACTAAGGCAGGAAGATCACTTGAGCCTAGGAGTTTGAGGTTGCAGTGAGATGTGATGACACCACTGCACTTTAGTCTGGGCAGTAGAGTGAGACCCTGTCTCAAAAAACAAAAATTACATGCATTGGAATGCTTAAACCTTAACTGTACATATCTGACAAATAAGTATACCCATGTTACCCATACACCTGCCATAATATAGAACATTTTGACATCTCCAAAAATTCCCTCTGTCCTTTCCCAGGTAGTCTATATCCCTATTCTCTCCAAAGTATCTACTATCTTGATTCTGACTTCTCTGACTTTTTTTCACCTTAAATTAATTGTCATTAAAGCTCCTATGAACATCCCTATACAAATCTTTTATGGACATACATTTTCATTTCTCTTGAATAACTACCTAGGAGAAGAATTCCTGATTCAAAGGGTAAATCTATGTATAACTTCATAAGAAACTCCAAACTCTTTATCCAAGGTGATCATAGCATTGTACATTTGAACTAGCAATGTGTGAGAGTTCCAGTTGCTCCATCTGTTTGTCAGCATTTGGTGTTATGTCTTTTTAATTGTAGCCACTCTAATGGTTATGTTATGATATTTCATTGTAGTTTTAATTTGTATTTCCCCTTTATTTGTAGAGAGTCTATTCAAGTTTTTGGTTCCCCTCTTTTTTTTAAATAGGATTGTTTGCCTTTTTATTATTAAATTGTAAGAATTCTTTTTTTTTTGAGGCAGAGTCTCATTATGTTGCCCTTGGTAGAGTGCTATGGCGTCACAGCTCACAGCAACCTCAAACTCTTGGGCTCAAGTGATTCTCTTGCCTCAGCTTCCCAAGTAGCTGGGACTACAGGCGCCCGCCACAATGCCCAGCTATTTTTTTGTTGTTTTTGTGGTTGTCATTGTTATTTAGCAGGCCCAGGCTGGGTTTGATCCAGCCCAGTGTATGTGGCCGGCATGGTAACCACTGAGTATGGGCGCCAAGCCTGACCTCATCTTTCTTGCTGCTAATGAACCCAGCTCCTGGTCTGTTTTAATCAAGAATAGGATGGGAAGGAGCCCTGTTTTCCACAATCTCATTTTGAACTATCTTCTCTTCTAGCCCTTAAGCTCAGTAGAAACCTCCCTAGAATCCTCCTCCCAGATCTCAACCTCCCCAGTGTCTTTGTCAACCTGGACCATGTCTGCTAGCTACTGCTCTGTGCGCAGCAGCCCAGAGATGGACAGGATGGTCTCCTTTAAATGCAAGCAACAGCAGCTCTCTCCGCAGCTCATCCAGGAGAAAATCTCGAAAACTTCTCTGTCTACAAAACCCCTTAGCTTCTCTGGGAGTCTGAACCCAAGCTGGTGTTCACTAAAGAATGACATGAAGAAGCCATATTCCGTGCCAGAACTATTCACCAACGCTTACATGAGGAGGAAGTTCTCCTTCTTCCCAGCTCACTACAGCACAAAGCTGAAGCCAAGTCACCAACTGCGTGAGTGTCAGTGTATAGGGGGTGAGGCAAAGCAGCAGAACCAGTCCCAATCTTTGAGGAGCCCCTCGTCTGGGAGGGGGGGACGCAGCTTCTGCCCTCAAAGATACCCCCGTTTGATGGTGGAGACATAGTTCATGCCCTAAGGGAGTCTCTAGTCTGACTGAGAAGATAAAAAACTAAAAAGAGAATGCTATGGATGAGTCCACTTTCACTCAACATCTCCTTGTTCTCCTTCAGATGAGGCCCACTCAGCTGAGTCTGTAGCAGGTACGGATGCTAAGTATGAACAATGGGGAAGAAGAGCTATTTGGAAGAAAGGAGCAGTGGCTGATTCTGGTTCAGAGAGCTTCAGCCACTTCCAGGCCATGGGATCCTAGCGGGAGGTGCCCTTCACCAGGAATTTGTGCTGAATCCAGCAGTGCACATGAATAATGCTCATGCTTTTGCCTTTCCAGAAAACCCCGCCCTGCCCAAGGAGTGTTACTCCGGCAGCCGCAGCTGTGGTGAAAAGAAGCAGTTGGATGTGTCCTCCCTCCTCCTCTTGCAGAGTCCTCACAGCTGTGATATTTCTCTGAATGACCTGCTGGTGGTTGCCACTCCAGCTCACCTGGATCTGAGGCCTGGCAGAAGCCATACAGGTGCTGCGAAGGACCCGAGTACTCAGGATCAGCAAGCATATAGTTACTGCCAGGCCTCTGGCCAAAAAGGATGGGAGAGGAAATAGGTAGGCCGACTATAGCCCCTTAATGTATTTAGTGCATTGGCAGGCACTTGCGGTATCTTCCTAGAATGCTGGGTAGACAAGAGGATGAATGGATTGATAAAGACATAAAGGTCAGTGGGTGATTAAGACTCATCTCATTCAAAACGTGACCCCCAAGCTGGGCATTGTGGGGGGCACCTATAGTTCCAGCTACTTGAGAGGCTGAGACAAGAGAATCACTTAAGTCCAAGAATTTGAGGTTGCTGTGAGCTGTGATGCCACGGCATTCTACCCAGGGCAACATAGTGAGCCTGTCTCAAAAAAAAAAAAAAGTGACCCCCATGCTGTGTGTATTTCTGATACATCTGGTCTGCCCCCACCACAAGGCTCACTTTGCCTGTCATCCACTCATAGCTAAAATTGAGGGAGTCCTATATACAGGTTCCAGTATTAGAACCATGCCAACTATGAGAGGTTGGTTTTCATACCCTTCAAGTTGTGCCAGCCTGGGCTAAGCCTAGGTCAGTTGCCCCAAAGGCTGTCCCTGTAATGGGGTATACTGAGGGGACAGAGCAACAGAACAGTGGGGTCTGAGAAGATATGGAACCACAGACCTTTGAGAAGCTTTGATTCCACTATGTGAAAAGACCAAGGACATAGTAAAAATTGTGCGTAAGAACTTAGGAGAACTCTACAACATAGCATTGTGTGGGGCAGAGGAATCTGGGCTGCCCAGCTGCCTATAGAGAAAGGTTACAGGTTTGAATTGTCTCCCTCACCCTGTCACCTAAGGCAGACTGTGTCCAGATACTCTGCTCTGGCCCCTTTGTAACCAGTAGTTCACATGTCAGGAGGGCCTGTGAGGAAGCATCAGCCCACGGGCATTCCCTTGGGTGCGTGTAAAAATGCACATTCTAGGGCCTATTCCCAGAAATTTCAATCCAGATGGTCCTGGGTGGGAGGCCCAGGAATCTGCCTTTTCCATGCTCCTTTAGTTGATTCTCATACTTTTCTCCCCATGCATTGAGAAGAACTGGGACCGATGTTCCCCAAACTTCCCTGCTGATAAGAATTGTGGCTGAGGCTTTCTCAGGGCACATCCCCTGGAAATTTGGGCACTAGAGATCTGAGATGGGGCCCTGGGAATTCATATTTTGGTCAGGTATCTTTTGTATGGGTAATAAGTACTGTCTTGCATTTAGATCCAGGCCTGGGCAAGAAAAGCCTGTGATAGCCAGCCCTGATCTGTGGGTCTGTTCTTGGGGTGAAACTCTCTGAACCTTAGAGAGCTCCACCCCACCCTCACTGTCTTTTTTTTTTTTCTGGGAGACAGAGTCTCACTTTGTCACCCTCTGTAGATTGCTGTAGCATCCTAGCTCACAGCAACCTCAAACTCTTGGGCTCAAGTGATTCTCTTAACTCAGCTTCGCCAGTAGCTGGGATTACAGGCGCCCACCACAATGCCTGGCTATTTCTCTGTAGAGATGGTGTCTCACTCTAGCTCAGACTGGTCTCAAACTTCTGAGCTCAAGAAATCTACCACCTCAGCCTCCCAGAGTGCTAGGATTATAGGCGTGAGCCACTGCCTTTGCCCCTCACCCTTACTGTCTTAAGCACAAGGCTCATAATATGTTGGTACTGGAATTTTAAGTAAAGATGGCTACTTATTTATTGCTATCTGTTTCTGTTATTACAAAAAGGGAGGCTGATGTAGATCACAGTGAAAACTCATCTTCAGTGGAACTGTTACAAATAATAATGATCAAATGCCACACAAAGAAAAAGAAGAGATAATTAGAGGAAGAGAGTGTTTTGACCATTGAATTTGGCTCTGAATTTCTGCAGAAAAGACCAAATTTAGCGTTTTGTTTTGGTCTTTTTTTGTCTGGAAAATCAGAAAAGAGACTCTCTAGTGGCATGGATCGTGTCTCTACTATCAGGATCTCCTTGAAGGTAGGGGCTGTGACCCTTCCCCCCAGACTGGGAGCTCCCCAACAATTAGGATTAGTCCTATTGGTTTCTCTCCCCTTTAAGCTCCCGGCATATCCCTATAAACACTGGGACTCACCTTCTTTGGGTCATAGTGAATCCTATATCCCCGTGTACACTTAGTATCAGCTTTGGGTTGTAATGAGCTGGGAGCAAGAAGAGCATCCCCCTTAGTTGAACCTTGGTGAATATCTCTGACATCAAATGCTTCTTTGTGACATTCTTGAGCAAAGGCCAACTTGGGTTCAGACTCCCTGAGAATCTCCAGGATTCTGTAAACAGAGGTTTCAGTATTTTCTCCTAGATGAGTAAAAATAAATCAAGTTGTTCTCGGGTGGCGCCTGTGGCTCAGTGAGTAGGGCGCCAGCCCCATATGCCGAGGGTGGCGGGTTCAAACCCAGCCCCGACCAAACTGCAACCAAAAAATAGCCGGGCGTTGTGGCGGGCGCCTGTAGTCCCAGCTGCTCGGGAGGCTGAGGCAAGAGAATCGCGTAAGCCCAAGGGTTAGAGGTTGCTGTGAGCCGTGTGATGCCACGGCACTCTACCCGAGGGCGGTACAGTGAGACTCTGTCTCTACAAAAAAAAAAAAAAAAAAAAAAAATCAAGTTGTTCTCTAAGAGAGATGTCTTTCCCTGGCTCTAATATTGAAAAGCAGTTTACCATGTGGAATCTCATTTATAGATGTCTACTACACACGTGCTGTAGTTGGCAATGTCTGAGGGCACTGCCAGCTGTGGATCAGGGGTTTCCTCGGTAAGTGTCAGAACATTAACACCTTCCATATGTCAAGACTCCAAACTATATCTCACAGAATGCTGTGAAGTTGGCAAGGCAGATGTCATTACGTTATTCCCAATTTGCAGATGAAGAAAATCAAGGTTTTAAGGACATTAAATGATTTGCCCAACCTCATACAAGTGTTGCTCTATGAACAACGAGCCTGATAAGATGTTCCTTTCTCTACCATTCTGCTATGAACTTAAAGGCTGTCTTGACCCACGTGAGAAATGGAGCCCTGATGAATTCTTCCATTTTTCTGTTTACATCACTATAACCTCATTATTTTTCCTCTGGACCCACTTTCACAGTGGGTTGATCAGAGAGGCCAGGGTGCAGAACTGTATGAATTCTAGGGCCAGGTGCAGTGGCTCATGCCTATAATTATAGCACTCTGGGAGGCCAAGGTGGGCAGATCACTTGAGCTCACGAGTTCGAGACCAGCCTGAGCAAAAGTGAGACCCCATCTCTAAAAACAGCTGGGCGTTGTGGTGGGTGCCTGCAGTCCCAGCTACTGGGAAGGCTGAGAAAAGAGTATTGCTTGAGCCCAAGAGTTTGTGGTTGCTGTGAACTATGATGGTGCCACGGCACTCTTCAGAGGGTGACAAAGTAAAACTCTATCTCAAAAAAGAAAAAAATAACAGTTGAATTCTAAAGGATAAGTAATCCATCTTGTAGGATTTTAAGGATGATTCAGTGGCTTAGTAAAGTGGGATATCTTGCATCTTACCAAGTAAATGATAGTTAAAATGATAGTGATGATGACGATGGTCGTGATGATGATGATGATATTGTGCTGAGGGCGATGAGCCCAGACTGAACTGGATCAAGACACACTTGGTTTTGGTGTACTAAAAGCATTGCATCTCAGCCCTCAAGGCTTTGTTATTCTCTTTTTCCAAATGGGAAAACCACACTTAGAGAGGTTAAGTAACTTGTCCCAGGGCACACAGCTTCTTAACCGCTATCATATATGATCTCCAGCTAGCCATACTAGCAGCTCTAAATGATCCATATCAAATATCCAGGACAGTAAGGCTATAGGAAGCTGAATATTGTTAGGTTAAATGAGCTTCTGGTGACTATAGATATGAATCACCTAAGCACGTTTTAATTCCTTAGCAATAGTGATGATGAGTTAATTGCTTTAATAGTCTAGGGACCATTTTAAAGGAGAAATCTAAGAAAAATCTTTCTTTTTCCCTCCAGAACCAGACTATATCTCTGCCATTATTTCCCTTACTACCTCTTGCAAGAAATGATTTGTCTCTTCCCACGGTGTCTCCAGTGTCCACAGAATCAACTGAAAGTTTTATTTCCTCATGTAGATATCCTGGGTCTTGTAAATATCTCCCATCAGCAGCACTGAAGCACAGCCTTGCCTCTGTATCCACCCAGCTGGTCTCTAGTGCTAGAGGACCGTGACTTCTGCGAGGCAATTGGTGCTACCCCAGGACACACCCTGGTTGCCCTGCCAATGGTACTTCTCTGGGTCCCTCACTGGCACTGCCATCCAGAACACTATTCCAGATAGGAATAATGTTTCTGGGAAGGGCTCATGATTTCCAGGAGTCCAAAGCCCTCAGGTCACTAGTAGGACTATGCCAGTTAAGCCTTCATCTCTGAAGATAAAAGACAGGGCTAGGCATGACGGAGAATTCTGAACCCTGAATAAGAGAATTGGAGCAGCTGCAGCTTCACCACCAGATAAAGACCAGACCTCCTTCTGCCCCAGCCAGCCAAAAGACCTGCCACCTCAGCGCCTGAACATCTTCCCACTACCTCTCTTATCAGCCCAACTCAGTCTTACAGATGAAGGCAGAGGTGAGATGAAAGGACCCAGCCTGAAGGTGTTTTTTCCACCCACGTGCAGAAACAATGCAACTCCTCCTAGGTGTACATTAATAAATTGCCATGCCCAATGCCAGCACGAGGAGCCTGATTCAGAGGGAGAATGGGAAGGGGAGGTGGGGGAGATAACTCTAGTGAGCACCCTCACTAAGAAAGCTTCATCCCAGCACTCTGGGAGCCCAAGGAGGGTGGATTGCTTGAGCTCAGGAGTTTGAAACGGGCCTGAGTTGGAGTGAGACCCCAGCTGGGGTCTAAAAATAGCCCAGCTTGTGGCAGGCACCGATAGTCCCAGCTACATGGGAGGCTGAGGCAAGAGAATCACTTGAGCCCAGGAGTTCGAGGTTGCTGTGAGCTATGACACTACAGCACTCTACCAAGGGTGACACCACCACCACCCCCCAAAAAAAGGAAAGAAAGAAACCTCCAATTACATTGGAGCTCCTGACTATATATCAGGAGCCTTTGAAGACTATCTCGGGGCAAGTAGTGTCAAGCCCTGCCCTCCTTGCTGGGAGCCCAGATCTTGAGGTGGCCTTCTCTGGGGCAATGGCTCTGCTGACTCTCCCCAGCACAGGTCCTGGTTTGACCCCAGGCATAACATCTTTCCTTATCTACCTTCTTGCTCTCTGCCCTCTCCAGGAATGTGATCCATGATTTTTGCCTCATTTGCTCCTCCTGAGTTAGATCCCTAGTGAGAGCTTTGGAGAAATACGGGCGGGGAGGAGAAAGAGGTCTAAAGACAAGCTCTTGCTTCATGATGCTGACCTAGCTTTGCCTTATGGGTTCCCATTGAAATGAATTTCTAGCCTCAAGGATGTTGAGGGAGTCTCAGATACTTGAAGCCCTCAGGCAGAAACCTTAGTTATCCAAGGTATTGAACGGCGAATTAGACTCAGGCCATTTGTGTCCCACCGTGAAATACAGTATGGACACAACCTCTTCATCCTCATTTGGGCCTGGTCCTCAAGGGTCATGGTATAGTGTTCTTTTTAATATAAGTCAGAGCCCTTCTGGATGGCAGAAGAAGCAGGCCTGGTTACCACCGGCAGACAGTAAAGGCTTAATTGTCGCCTCAACTTCTACTTCACTGGCCCTTTCCTGATGCCATTCCCGAGGCTCAAAAGAGACTGATCCGAGGTTGTCAGCCTGAGACTTGGCCAGGGCAGTGGCTCACGCCTGTAATCCTAGCACTCTGGGGGGCTGAGGCGGGAGGATTGTTTGAAGTCAGGAGTTTGAGATCAGCTTAAGCAAAGGGAGACTCAGGCTCTACTAAAAACAGAAATTAGCCATGGGTAGTGGCAGGCATGTGTATAGTCCCAGCTACTTGGGAGGCTGAGGCAGGAGGATCACTTGAGCTTAGGAGTTTGAGGTTGCTATGAGCTATGATGCCATGGCATTCTAGCATATGAAACAGAGTGAGACTCTGTCTCAAAAAAAAAAAAATTAAGACTCGCTGGTGCTTCCTAAAAGTGCTACAACTGTTCCCTTTTCTCCCTGGTCCTTAATCCTAGCCAGTCAAGGGTTTCTGAGGTGATGCAATAAAGTATTTTAATAATGTGAAATCAGGATTATTTGTCTTTCTAAGGAACACTTTGGTGCCACTTTCTAAAGAACCTTTGATCCTAGGGACAGAGCATCCAATCCATGTAGTCACACAGGGCCCTGCACTTGGGTTAGTGTTCTGTTGCCACTATCTTGAAATTCTGAATAATTTCTGAACGTGGAACCCTGCATTTTTATTTCACCCTGGACCCACCCAATTTTGTAGCAGGTCCTGATCAGAGGCTTTAATAGCTCTGGGTTATCCAATGAGAAGGAAAAAATGCCAGGCTGCCAAAAACAGAACAACTGTTTGTTGAATGCTTCTGGGGGACAAGGAAATGCTTGTGGCAGTCCTTGCCTCTGTGGAGTATAAGTGGAGGAAGATGACTAGCTTGAGTTAAATGCCACTAAAAAAGATTGTCAGTAGATGAGAAAGAAATACCCTCACTTTTAGTTGGTAGGATTAAATCCTCTTCATTGGAAGAGGTGATGTTTGAGATGGTGGCAGGAAAGGATAAATTGGATTTTAAAAAGTGGATATAAGACCAGGCATGGTGGCCTGTAATCCTAGCACTCTGCGAGGCCAAGGCATGTGGATCGCTTGAGCTCAGGAGTTCAAGACCAACCTGAAAGAATAAGACACCTGTCTCTACTAAAAATGAAAAATTGAGGCAAGAGGATTACTTCAGCCCAAGAGTTTGAGGTTGCTGTGAGCTATGATGCCATGGCACTCTACCCAGGGTGACAGAAATTGTCTCAAAATAAATAAATAAAAGTGGATATAAGGTGTGAACTGAGGTATAGTGGCCTGGAAGAAAATAAAAATAACCCTGAACATGATAAAGAGGCAAAGTCTAGTCCAATTTGGCTGGATCAGAAAGGAAAATTGGGAGAAGATAAAAAGATAGTTTAAGAGACCATCTTAGATAGCTGAGGGCCCTTTGTTCATGTCACTTCCCCACGATAATGATTTGTTTGTATGGCTGTCTCTATACTGGAATGTACCATGTCTTTACATCCTTTTTTTTTTTTTTTGGAAACAAGGTCATATTCTGTTGCCCAGGCTGGAGTATAGTGGCACAATTATAGCTTACTGCAGCCTTGAACTCAAGAGATCCTTCTACCTTAGCCTTCAGAGTAGCTGGAGCTACAGGCACATGCTACCATGCCCTGCTAATTTTTTTTGTACAGACAGGGTTTCACTATATTGCTCAGGCTGGTCTCAAACTCCTGCCTTCAACCAATCCTTCTGTCTTCCAAAGCACAGAATTATAGGCAAAACCCACCACGCCCAGCTTCTTTACGTTGTTATATTCACTAGTTTAGACTAGTACCCAGGGGTCCTCAAACTACGGGCTACGGACCACATGAGGCGGTATGATTGTATTTGTTCCCATTTTGTTTTTTTACTTCGAAATAAGATATGTGCAGTGTGCATAGGAATTTGTTCATAGTTTTTTTTTTAAACTATAGTCCGGCCCTCCAACGATCTGAGGGACAGCGAACTGGCCCCTTGTTTAAAAAGTTCGAGGACCCCTGAGAACCATACTAGGAATTCAGTAAATATTTATCAAATGAATTAATATTGTGGAGAGTCTAAAATGTTACCCTGGGAAGTGTTTACATAACTCAGTTGGCAGTAGGAAACTACTCAAGGCTTGTGAATGAGAGATTTTATTTAGTGTTAGGAAGATGAATCTGGTAGTATAGTGGAATGGCTTGGCAAGGGGAGAGACCCAAGATGGGAGAGCCATTAGGAGGCTCATAGCACGGTCCAGGCTTCAAGCCCTTGCAGCCTCTATCAGGATGGATGGCTGTGGGGAAGACAAGGAAGCAGATGCATAGTACATCTCAACAAGGCTGGGAACGCAGGAAAGAGGGGAGGCAGGTGAAGAGAAACATCATAGGGCTGGAACTTGGCAGCTAGATGCATGGAAAAGGGAAAGGGAACAATAGAGCAGGCTTCAAAAGAACTGAGTCCCCTAAAAGAAAATAGGAGAAAGTGCTTTGGGAGGATGGAGATCAGGGTATTTGTTTCATAAAGCAGTTGGATGAATTCCTGTCCCCAGATGGATTTAAAAGAACAGCACTAAAGGAAGTTTCTAAGCACAAAAGTAATGTTTCCGAACATCAATTTGTTAAAAAATAGTCATCTCTTGGGCAGCGCCTGTGGCTCAGAGGGGTAGGGTGCTGGCCCTATATGCTTGAGATGGCAGGTTCAAAACCAGCCCCGGCCAAAAACTGAAAAAAAAAAAAAAAATAGTCATCTTGAAATAGGCAGGTCCTCTGATCCCCAAGATCAGAACTATTTGGGCAGCTTAAAAAACATGTGGTTCTCCCTAGACCTAATTAGTCCATTTGGGAGAGGGAGGAGATTGATTTGGATTTTAAAAGCTCACCAGGGAGGGCGGCGCCTGTGGCTCAGTGAGTAGGGTGCTGGCCCCATATACCGAGAGTGGTGGGTTCAAACCCAGCCCCAGCCAAATTGCAACAACAATAAAAAAAATAGCTGGGCGTTGTGGCAGGCGCCTGTAGTCCCAGCTACCTGGGAGGCTGAGGCAAGAGAATCGCCTAAACCCAGGAGTTGGAGGTTGCTGTGAACTGTGATGCCATAGCACTCTACCAAGGGTGATAAAGTGAAACTCTGTCTCTAAAAAAAAAAAAAAAAGCTCACCAGGGAGTTTTGATGCACAGCCAGGTTCAGGAGCCACTTATCTGGCTAACCCCTACACTGGACAGCCCCCAACCCACGTCTGAGAGGCTGGGTAATTCTTGCTGGCATTAAACAGGTGATTTTGAATTCTGGTTTTTCTTCTACCCTGGCAGGAAGTGTAAGTAAGGAAGATTGGCAGCTGTTGCAAATGTCCTCCCCCTTATACACACCCATACTGGATGAGTACATGAGCTGACTGTAATCATTCACAGCCCTCTCTTTACAGCTGGCATGTCACTTAGCTTAATTACAGCACACAGTGGTATTTCCACTCAAGGAATCTGAAAAAGCAATAAAATGGGTTTTGCAAATTGTTAGAAAGGCAATGAAAACCTTGAAACTGCAATTTATTAAGCATTGTTTTCAATGATTTTGCATTCCCCAGTGATGACTCTAAGTCATTAACTAGCAGCTTGGTAAAGCCAAGTGGACAGCATGTCATGTGGAGGGTACTTCATGTCTCCTGAATGCACACTGTGGCTGAGGCTTCGGGAGTTACCTTGGGTGTGGGAGGGCATGTGACTGTTCCGAGCACTTGTCCCTCCCATCAGGCACCCTCCTGATTATCATGCTTCTGCCACAACTCTTCCCATCCACCAATTCTGACTGATCTAGAGTGATCTTCATCAGAGACCCTCTTCCTCTTGACTCCCCAATACCTGCTACTGTCCCCACAAATTGAGGAAAGTCGTATAGAAAGCAAAGGAAATTCTTTAAAGGTCTAGGGTTGGTGTCTGGTTTCTCTGACTCTGTCTCTTTCTCTTGCTGGTGTACTTCCTGGTTCCTCTTAGTCCTTGGATATGTACTTCTTGGGCAGTCATTTTAAAGGGAAAGACTGTGGTGTCCCTCCACCACCTATTTTACCAAGCCTAGGAGTTGTATGATAATAATTATAGTAAAATGGGACCCCACATAACTGAGAAAGAGGCAAAGGCAACAGAAAGTTGGCAGGAGCAGGCAACTCTGAGACAGATCCCTCTTCTAGGGAGAAATATTTAACCAGCGTGATAATCAGGAACAGAATGCCAGCTGCCTCAGCAGCCAGGCAGGCAGGAGAGTAAACACCTAAATCCGGTTGGCAAAGCCAGCAAGACCATCACAATGTGGCCAAAGCAAACAGGGGCTGAGACAGGCCTGCTACCACGGACTCTCACTTCCCCTTCCATCTGGCAGAGGGTGACACTGAGCCAGCTAAGCCTGCTTGTTAAGGCAGGAGAATGAATGCTCATTCCCGTTCCGAGCTTGGGCCCAAGCTGGCCCCTGCCCTCCCTGCTACCGTTTTCTTTCAGTCTGGACCAGGCCAAACAAAGGCTGATAATGATAAAAAATTTTGCATATATGTTTGATTCTTTACAGCAGTCCTGAGAGATCAACATTGTCTCCATCTTACCCGTGTGGAAACTGAGGCTCAGGGATATCAAAGATACGGAACCAGGCCTTAGTCTGGGGCCTCTGACTCAGTGTTTGCTGTATTTCTCATTCCCTCCACCCTCCCACCTCTCCAACCAAAACATCCCATGTCAATTCCCCCAGTCCCTGACAAGCAAAGCTCCCACAGTGTGAGAATGGACTTCTTTTTTTCCATTTCATAAGTAAGAAGAAAAGGCGGGAAGGGGGTATTTTTGTTTTTAAATCAGGAAACTGTTCACAGCTCTGCGCTTTTCTACCACACCCACCAACACAAATGGAGGCCCAGTGAGACTATGTTTATTTTCAATTATTTAGATATTTCAACAGTGTTCTCCCCTTTTATGTAAAAGTGAGAGATCTGGATTAAGACCTGCTGTTTTTATGTGGTAATTTGGTTATGTTTGAACATAGCCTGAATAGGCAGGCCCCTCTATGCCCTGCAGACACTTGGTACCTCTAGCGTCCTGGGTACCTGTGAAAATTTAAATGCGCGGTAGCTGTATTCATAGCTAACGAAAAGACTACTATTAAGAAAAGAAAGACCAGCAGTTGCTAGACAGGGTGCTCGCTTCTGGCTCTCCATTTCTCAGCGGTTTTCCTAATTATTTGAAACGATTTCTCAAAAGCTCTGTTTTTGAGGGAGGGAAGAACAGGAAAAGTACAGAGAAATCATTCATTGGATTTGTACACAATTTGCCAGTTCTTTTTCCCTGGCATTTTCATTTGCGGGATTTCCAGGATCCAGTTTGAAAATCCCATTCTTCAGAAGGGGCCCGTGGAAGTGAAGGTGGGGGTCCTGATTCAGAACATCTCCCTTTCTCATCCCTGACAGGGGGAACTTGGAGGGCAAGTGGGGGTCTGTGTGTGTGTGTGTGGGGGGCGTCCCCACAAAAGAGCCAGGCTTGTGTAGGGCTGATTAGGAGGTTCTATGGAAAGGCTCGTCGTGGCGAATTTGCCTGGAATTGGAGATTAGGACGCACAGAGAAGAAAATCCCGCTCCCCACCGCCTAGGCCAAGTTGCTGTTCCCAGCCACCGGAAGGACTACGGCCGACTCCGGGCGCTGAGCCCGGCGCCTCTTGGCGGGGAAAGATCCTGGGTCAGCGGCTACTCTCTGGGTGCTTTTCGGATCCTGCCGGGCCCGCGGCCCCGAGGCCGCAGACAGGCGCTCCACCGCCCGAGCGCCAGGACCGGAGCCGGGCGCCGCGGCCGCGGGCAGCGCAGGGCCGAAGAGCTCCCGGCGGAGAGGCTGGGCCTTCGCCCCAGCGGGGTCAGAGAGGATCCGCCCTAGGCTGGGAGAAGTGGGACAGAGGTCCTCGTGGAAACGCTCAGGCAGCCCGTTACCAAGCTCTTCTCCCTCGCTCCTCTGCCCGTTTGGCCCCAGCGGCTCCGGTTCGGATGCCCCCAAGCCGTAGACAGGTGAATTCGTCTCCCGAGGGAGCGTGAAGTGGGCTTCCTCCGGTGCGCCCTGTGAAGGAGCTGCCTGGCTGTTTGCTTAGCGAGAATTATGTGCCAAGCACTGGGGCAAAGCACTTTGCCTGCTTTATCATCCCCCAAACCACTTTATGAGGGAGATAAGAGCCCCATTTACAGATGAGAAAACTGGACTGGAGAGGAAGCGGTGTTGCAGGCAAGGCTGGACATAGCCGGTGACTCCAAGTCGACGGGGGACCTCGGCGCTGCCCTTCCCAGATCAGGGTTGTTTGAACTTGAGTTGCACACAGGAAATTCGTTTCTAGTGTGGTGATCAGTGTAAGGCTACTGCTCCTGTTGCAACTCCAGAGGAAGACAGGGAGAGGAATGGCCATTATGCCAATTTTACAGCGTAGGAAACTGGGGCTTGGTGGGCCCAGGTCGTAGCCAGTCTAGAGACCAGCTCCCAGGAAGATCTTCTGATGTTCCAAGGCCAGAAAGAACTTTCAGGCAGGCTGCTCTCCTACATTTTTTACCTGCAAAGAAAACAGGGTGTGAGGAGTGTTGCTGCCACAGTAACTACTCCTCTACAGAGCTTTAGATATTCGGTGTGGAGGACCACACTGGGCCACCAGAAGAAAGGGAAGTGAGCTCTGCCCTGCCTGCCTGCCTTCTGCTTAGGGGCTGTGGAGAAGAATGGAGTTGGGGGTTCCTTTTTCTTTGATTCACTTCTCAGTCGCTCTAGTTACTTGGTGGGGACCAGGTAGAGGGCAAGTGGCCAAGGGTTTCTCCAGGTCACACGCAGTTTGGCTTCAGCAAGGTCCAAGAGGAAGCAGGGGCAGGCAGGACTTCAGGGGTTTTTTGTTCTGGGCTCCACCAGTGCTCGAATGCCACTGTATTATTATCTGATTCAGTAATCAACTCTGCAGTTGTGTTCTATTCCTGAAGAGACTGTGCTCAGGGAGATAAAGACACTTCCTGGGGCCTGAAGCTGGTGGGACAGGGACATGTGCTGGGTCTAACTGATCTCACAGTTTCCTGCTGTTCTGCTGGGCCTATGGCCCAATAATAGCTTGGAAATGGGAGACAGAAAAGGTTTCCTGCACACCATCTTCAACATTAAAAATGGTAGCTCCAGTAATCATTTCTTAAAGTTTTGTCCCTCCCTAAGAAGTGGGATTTCCTCTGTTATACTGGGGTGAGTTGCTGCATGTGCTCCCAACCTTTCATAGTGGCCCAGTCTCTCTCCAGAATCAAGTAATTTTGAACAAATGTGAATCCGGAACTAGTCCACTCCTGCTTCCCCCACTACGCTGCCCTCCCAATTCCCCCCACCATTTCCATAGACAAGTTTATGAAACCTTCTCTAGTTATTGGAAAGAATGCCCCATGCCAAGCTCCTTCTGAAGCCCCAAGTAGGCCTCTGGCCACCCCTTGGAAGGCCTCTGCTTGTTTCCAGGCAGGAAAAAGAGCATTTCAGAACTTCCCCTCTTCTTGGAATCCCTCCCTTCCTCTCTCCTCTCCCCACCACCCCTTCAAGGTTCTTCTCCCACCAGTTTCCAAAGTGTAGAAGATGTCTACCCTGCAGAGAGAAGCTGGGATGGTACTGAGGCCAGAAGCCTGATTCACAGCAGGGAGGCCCTGAGCCCTGCCCCCACCAGACCCTCAAGCCTGAGGCCAAAGGAGGGTGAAGAGATTTGGGCTTAGCAACCCCACTCCCCCAGCCAAGAAATGTCCCTGCCTGCAACTCCCCAACTTCCCAGCTATTCTTACTGCCACCAGCCCCCACAGCCTAGACAAGTAGACAGGGAGAACTTGGAGAGGGATCTTCGTGCTCCCCACCTACTCTGTCACTGTCACTGATGCCCAAGATTGAGATTTAGGGCTGAGAGAGTGTAATCTACTCTATCTCAACCCAATTCACTTTAATACTTGGGTAAGCCATCCTGGGACATTCCCTGCTGAATTTTTAGAGGATGCCAATTTTACCCATACCCTATGCCCAAATGAGGCTGAGCAACTCTTCTCCTTTGGGGACCTGGAGCCAGGAAGCAGAGGAAACTCAAGAACTTGCTCAATCTCACCCGAGGGGTTGGCAGTCAATCAGGATGAAGGGACTAAGAAAGGATAGCAGCCACCCAACTTCTCATCCATTTGCTACAAGCATCCTTCCCCATTTCTACAGAACCCTAAGGGGGTTAATATTTCTCCAGCCACCCTCTTCCTCTGTTTCCTTCTACCTGGAGGCTCTGAGGGCCATGCCCACCCCACAGCCCAGCTGCTGTATTGTCCCAAGTGGGTTAGTGGGGCAGGCTGGCCCCCACATAACCCCTCCTCACCTACACAGCCTGGAACTTGGCTGCTGACTGCCTGACTGCCTGAGTATGTCACCCCTACCTGACCCTGGCGTGCTGATAAGCCCCCAGACAGCCAAACATCGTTAACTTCTTTGCCTTTCTAGGCTTCTCTGCCTGTCCTTTCCCCGACCTGAGGCTGGGGGGTCACCTGGAGGTGTGTCTGTACTTCTCTAGACAGCTGAACTCCACTACAGTTCCTTCTGCCTTTCAATATATACCATACCCCTTCTCTTCCACCTCCCACCCCTTCCTTCACCAAAGCAAACTTTCTGTGACACCTAGTTGGTCTAAAGTAATGTCCTCTGATTCTCTACTCCCACCACAGTTAGCTTGCTTACATAGTCACCGCCTCAGAAAAGCTCCAGGAAACAATAAAAACTAAGGAAGATTGATGTCAGAGAACTTAAACAATGATTTCAGAAATCGAAGCTTAAAATCCCTCAGCTCAACCCTGAATATGGGCAGAGGAGAGAAGGCTTGGATTCAGCTTCTCATTTTCCTTTGCTGTTTTAGACCTTGCTCACAAACAAATGGGGATCACACTAATTAGATTATTTCAGTGTCTACCCTGAAACAATCAACTGCTGCAAAGCATCAGGATAATCTCGGTTTTCCAGTATCATGGAGTGTAGACAAAGCCTGCAAGGGTTCAGGTTTGAAGACCATCTGTCCAGGGTGGAGGAAGCCACCTGGTCTTTTTCCCTGCAGCTGTTTGCTTCAGGGTCTCCCATTGCCAACACCCCTGCAATACTAGTTCCTCCTTTAGATCCTTCTTCAGCTCTTTACTCAACCCTGTCTCTCAAGAAAGAGGAACTTTTGGCAGAGACCCCTGGAAGACAAGCTCTGTTGGGAGAGAGAAGGTGGGGACATGGAAAGCAGCACCCACAAGAGAGAGCAGAGAATCTCTAGGGTGCGGGTGGGGAGCTTTTCCTTCCTTGAAGGGCCAACCCCCTTTCTAGACAGGAGCAGATGTCTTAAGCACAAGAATGTGGTTTACACTAATTCAATCAATTATTTGGATAAATTGGATTTTCTCACCTGCCATAATCTAATAATTAGACCAAAAAGTTAAATGCCCTTTGGTCAGAAAGCAGGCAAGAAATGTTCTCAGGCTACCCTCGATAGAGGTTTTTGGCTTAAAAAAGAAAAAGTAAATGATTATCTGAAAAATTTTTAACAAAAACTTTAAAATTCAATTTATTAAATCTACACTTCATTTCCAACAATTCCAACGAAACCTTTGAGAAAATCTATCCTGGCTTCAAGCCTCAAACAGTATGATGAAGCATTTGAAGCGGCCATCAGGCCCCCCGAACTCGGAAGCTCCACGTGGGAAGTCCCGGGCACTCAACGCGTGCTCAGTAAATGGGAGCGACTTCCTCTCCCTGGCTCTGAACCAAAGAGCTCCGCAAGGCCGGAATTCTCTTTGCCTTTCCTCTAAAGATCTGCATTCGTTTCTTCAGTTGGCCTAGTTTTTTAGTCTGTGCCCCAGGTAGGACAAATGAGCCACAAACCATTGTTTTCCAAATTCAGGAAAGTGGCGCGAATGCGAGGCTAAAGCACAAATTCCCAGCAAAGCGCTGGCGATGGCTCCTTATCTCACCAGGGGGAAATCCGATGAGGTTGAAAAGGGCTGCTTAAGGCACCAAGCCTAGGAACCCAGAGCACGGCCCCGGAATTTCGGAGTTTCAGTGGCGACTGGCCGAGCCCGCGGGTTCAGCTGTTGGTGCCGTGCCTCTGAGAGAGCCAGACGCGGCCTCTGCGTCCCCTCCGATCCATCCTCCGCCCCACTCCTTGCTTTCCAATCTCATCTTCGATTCCAGCTCTGCCGACGCTCCGACCCCAGCCTATAGTCCTCAGAAAATCTAAGCCCAAGGCGATCACTAGGTCCCAGGACTAGCCGCGCTTTCTCAATTCATTGGGAACTGAAGAAAGCGGAATCATCAAAAGTCCATCTGCTAGGTGCCTGGAGGGGCCATATCTCTCTAGATTAATTTCCTTCTAGTGGTTTTTGTGGAGCTCTTTCGTGACAGTCTGGCGACCCACGAAGGGGAGTTTGCCCGGGGGTCGAGACTTAAAGCGAAGGAGGCTTCGAGGGTGGGAGTGAGAGAAGCGAAGCGGGGTGGGGATGGGGGTCTGGGGCCGTGATTCTGTATGGCTCAAACCTTTCCCATCGTAGTCCAACCTGGGACTTTTCCGTGTCTTCTAACCTTAAAGCGTGAGAGAAGACGACGAGAAAACGATTAAGAAAAAACAAATCTTTCCTCATTTTCCAACACGGCCAGAATTTCACAGGGAAAAAATCCCAGCAGCGATAGTCGGCATTCTACACCTCCTCCAAATCTGTCCTCCACCTCCAGGAAACAATCAAAATTCCAATACCTATATACGCAGAGACTTTATATATCCCTATAAGTATAACCTTTATTGACAAAACCAAACCACAACCTCACATATTAGCAAAACACGAACACAAAAAATTTGTAATTTTTATTTAAAAGAATTTTTTGAGACAGGCTGTCATTCTGTTGCTCAGGGCTGGAGTTCAGTGGCATCATCATAGCTCACTGCAACCTTAACTGCTGGGTTTAAACGATCGCCTGCTTCTCCAATTTCCAGAATAGCTGGGACTACAGAGCCACTATGTCCAGATAATTCTCTCTCTTTCTCTCTCTGTCTCTAACTCCCGACCTTTGGCGATGCACCTCGGTCTCCGAAAGGGCTGGGATTATAGGCATGAACCACCACACTATGCCCAGTGAAAAAGTAGTAAGAAACTAGGAAAAAATGGAAAAACAACAGAAAATGGGAGGACATAGAACTTTTTCATAGTTCTCTGAAAAAGGACATAAAAGTTGCTTTAACACTATGAAAACATGTTCAACAACTGTAAAAAGTAAAAATGCATAAGTAATTTTTTTTTTGGAGACAAAGTCTCAATCTGTCACCCTGAGTAGAGTGCTCTGATGTCATAGCTCACAGCAACCTCAAATTTTTGAGCTTGAACAATCCTCTTGCCTCAGCCTCCCCAGTAGCTGGAACTACAAGTGCCTGCCCCAACACTTGGCTATTTTGGTAGAGATGGGTCTCGATCTTGCTCAGGCTGGTCTAGATCTCCTGAGCTCAGACAATCTATCCACCTTGGCCTCTCAGAGTACTAGGGTTACAGATCCTCCTACCTGGTCCTCCCAAAGTATTAGAATTATAGCTGTTGAGCCACCACCATGCCCGGCCTGATAGCACCCATTTCTAAGAATAATTGTACAGATATATTTACTCATATACACAGAATAGTGTATATCGTGTGCATCAGCAGAAAAAAGAAAATATCTGTCAACTCTCTCCTAACTAAATAAATTAAGGTAAATCCATACAATAAAATGGAGCCTTTATAAACAAAGAGACATTAGTAAACATATAGAACGGTCCTTAAGATGCACTATATATTTAAAATAAAGGACAAAATATAAAACTGTGTATGATAGCTGCCATTTGTGTTAAAGGGCTATATTTATATACACCTCTGTAAGGATACTTTGGGAACAGTAGTTACTTTTGGAAATGGAAGCTGAATAAGATGTAGGAGGAAAATATACTTTCCTTTTTAATGTAACTTTTGAATTGTTTCCTTTAATGTACATTACTTATTTTTTTAAAGTAGATTCAAATCTGGAAATTATCATTTTAGTAATATTTGTTTCAAAATATATAGGTAATGAAAATTTATTATGGGCAATGTTGAAAAATTTTAAATTAATTACATTTCTGCTTCTTAGGGTCTGGTCTACACAATCATTATAACTTAATTAAAATACAAACTTTTCTCAGAGAATTAGAATTAAAATCAGACCGTTTACTTGAAAGATTTTTTTTTTAATCAAAACATCAATGCTGTGTGTGGAAACTTGTAAAAAAGTACAGTATATGTAAAATTCAAAACTTAGAAATAAAAAAACCTTTTAGTTATTTTCTGAGGTGAGTTTACAGAGCTTAATTCAACTAGCGTGATGCCAAAGCTGGTGGTCCAAGTAAAAAAATTTATTCCGGGTAGGGGGTTGGGAGGAAATATGTGCTAACTCTCTCTCTTCTTTTTAGATTGAAGGCCAATCTATATAGCTGAGATCTCCCACCGAAGAGTGCGGAAGAGAAATTATTTGCCCCATTCAAATCAAAAATTAAGCCAAACTCCAGGATTCGTTTCCAAGCCGAAACCTGTTTATTGTTGCTGGGCTTCCCAAGTTCCCCAATCGGCCCCCGCAGTGTAGATCTTTGGACCTTTTCGCCCGGAGACCCGGGGGAGCCTGCTCCAGGAGACTGTCTCTCCGCGGCCCACGGCAGACGGAAAGCTGGGAATGGAGGAAGGGCCTGGATGGCATTCACAGTACCCCATGGGAATAAATACTCCTGGAAGGCAATGCCTCCCTCCGCGGCCCTCCCGCCCAGGCGGGAGATGAGAGCCGGGACGCATCAGCCGGGGAAGGGGACCCAGAGACCTTCCCTGGCGCTCCCGCCCTGACCGCTGGGGCCCGCGAGTTGCTCCGGCTCCGCAGCGTTGTGCTAAAGTCAGCTAGCCCTTTGTGCCTGTGCCAGTTTTCCACTCCGTAGGATTTAGCGAAGGGAGCAGTGGCTGGGAACTCTCCTGCCTTCTGCGCGAAGCTGGGGCCCAGGAAAAACAAGGGACGAGAGCGGCGGCGGTGGGGACGCCTGTGGGCGCTGCTGCTCCCCTCTGGCCTCCGCATGGAGACTCTCGGTGTCCCTGGAGGGACCAGTGACCTCAACCCCCGCAGCAGAAACCTGGGTGTGGGGTCTGAACTCCTTTCCACACATTTGCCCAAATTCTCTCCTTTCCTCCCCAATGGTGGCTGCCTCAGCTGTCTTCTGAGTCCCCCAGCTTAAATCTAAGGGAAACGGAAGCATAGACAGATACAGAGAATTTGGGGCACGATTTTATGGTCAACAGGGTCCTTGGTAACCCTGGAGCTAGCATGAATTGGGGGGGAGGCGGGGAGAACAGGCAGATAAAGATAGCCCAAGTGTGTGTGTGGGAGGGCGGGAACCTTTGCCAGAAGAATTATTGCAGGATGGACAGAGAGATCCTATACTCCAGGAGTCCCCAAAGGGGCCTTTGAAAGGAGACTCTGACTTAAGAACTAGTAAGCCAACTTCCCAGCTGTTGGTGTCTCTTCTAAAAGCAGGCTCTCAGAAGCTAAATTGATCTAAACATCACAGAATTATAAACTGACTGGATTTGTACACCAGCAACCCTCTCCTTTCTCTTTTTCACTGGTGACAATATTCCACTTCCCCCATTCCTTTTCTGCGGATTCTGTTCTCCCTTGTCAGTACCTTCAAAGCAACTGCTAAATGAAGGCAAGAACACAGTGGGCCAAGCAGGGCCCTTGGAGTCTTGTTCCTGGATCCCTCCATCCTCCTGGCTCCTGACTGGGGAGGAGGACTTGGAATCTGAGTGTTTGTCCAAATGCTCTGGCTTTTTTGGTTATAAATGTGGCTGCAGGTCAGGGACAACAAACAGAGGAGATGGCAGAGAATGAGACAAATAATAAAAACAAAAATAAAAAAACTAGTTTTTTTTTTTTTAGGACTTTAAAATTGTGAGTGAGGGACCAGGTACAGTGGCTCCTGCCTGTACTCTTAGCACTCTGGGAGGCTGAACTGGGTGGATTGCTTGAGCTCATGAGTTCAAGACCAGCCAGAGCAAAAGCCAGAGAGACCCCATCTCTAAAAATAGCCCAGCATTGTGGCAAGTGCCTGTAGTCCCAGCTACTTGGGAGGCTGAGGCAAAAGGATCACTTGAGCCCAAGAGTTTGACCTTGCTGTGAAGTATGACTGCATGGCACTCTACGGAGGGTGACAAAGTGAGACTCTATCTCAAAAAAAAAAAAAAAAAAAGTTGAAAAACAAATTGAATTGTGAGTGAGTCTCTGGTCCTGCTTCTTCTGGCTCTGTAACTTGTTGAAAGTGATGAGATTAGAGTTGATAAAACTTCTGGATTACTCTAGATTGTTTTATGTATAAGCAGCAAACTGAAACATTTTCCCCTCAAAATTTGAACTGTAGGGGCAAGAGATTTTCCCCTTACATACAAGTTGGTAAACTCTTGGCCTGGAGAGAAAGGGGCTGGAGTCTACTTTTAGAGAGAAGCAAGTAACCCTGATCGACTCTCCACTGGGAGCTAACAACTCAGGGAAAGTGAAAATTCCAGCCAGTCAACTATTGTTTATTGGAAGGAAAGCCAAACAATGGCTCTGCTGACTTCTGAGATTGGCAGGGCTGGCTGGCTATTTTGGTATCTTAGAAGGCCAACCTAGTGGTGTTGAGTTGGACAATATGTATCTGTGTCAAAAGAGTTCTGGATAATTCCAGCCCTGGCTGCTCTCCTACCCAGCTCTCTGGGACATCCCCTTGGCAGAAATTTCTGCCTGTCCTGCCTATCTGTCCCTCTGTGGGTCTGTCTATCACAGACTGCATCTATTTCTCTGGAAAGGGGGAGTTCCTCTGAAGGAATTAACCACTCTCTGTAATCAGCTCTTTCAACGGCTGGATCAGATCATCTAAGTATGAGTAGGACATAGCTGCCATCTGTTCTCCTGTCAGTGTGTTTTTGCAGCGGGGTGCTTGTGGGCACTGTTTTGGATACCTTATGGTGCAGACAAATTTTTCTTCACAGAGAAGGTGACACTTCACCTCCTCCATGTATTAAATTCCCACACATTTTGAAATTTCTTTCTTCCTGAAACTGAAAATTCAAGTAGGTCAGAGAAAGGAAGAGAATTTTATTTTGTTTCCATTTGGAATCTCCTAAGCCTGGCCATGAATAAAAAAAGAAAAAATTCCAGCCCAAGACTCTAACTGAGACACAGATCCCCATTTGGAGGGCCCAGGGGGAACTTCAAGGACCAGCCAGGAAAGACCTCTGGGGTCCAGAGGGAGTTGAGGGGTGTTTGGAATCCAGCCTCTTTTTTACTTAGAAAAAAATTTCTGACTTCCAGGTCAAGGAAGCAAGTCAGAAGAGGTAAAAGAGAGAGAGGAGAAAAAAAGAAAAAAACAAAACAAAACAAGAAAAAACACCCGAAGGAGGCCTTCCTCAGCTCAGAACTGGTTTGCCGCAGGGCCCTGGAAGAGACTTCCACGCTCAAGTCAGGGACCAGACAAAAACTAAGAGAAAACAAGCCATCCTGTTCTTCCTTTGGTTCCCCCATCCTTCTTTTCCTTCCTTCTCCCAAAGTATGTTTTGCGGGCAGGAGACCAGATTCAATGCTGGAGTGTCCCACTCCTTCTCTGGATGACTTCTGGGTAGGGGACCCAAAGTCTTTCTTGGTTCCCTTCTCTCCCATCCTCCCACTGCACCCCACCCTACTCTGCATTGCCTTGGTCTAGGGAAGGAGCCTGGCAAACAGGTGGCACTGCCCAGAGTAGCCAGATGCACCCTCCTACCTCATGTTTTTCTAGATTCTGGTTAAATGAATAGCTTCAGCTCTTTAACTCCACCATCCCAAGAGGTTTCAAAAATGTAGACTCCCTGATGCTGTGGGCCAAGAGGCCCCGCAATGTTAATGGCTCTATTGGGAATCCCATACCCATTCTGGGCAGAAGCCTGTTTTGTAGATGTGGGGCCCAGAGTAAAGGGCTTTTAAAGTTAGACAGAAAGGACTATAAATCCCAGACAAGAGCAATTCCACGCTGCCCAGAAGAGACCTCCAGGTGTGAGGCAAACATGAACCTTTGGTGATAAAGACTGAATTTCAGAGGCCCAGCCAGTAGAAGGAGCTTCACATATCCTTTGCAGGTATTGCAGAACAAGTAAATAAAATATATAAATGTGTATGTATGTGTATAAAAACATCAGATTTTCTAAGAAAGAAACTTCATCAAATCAGCAGTTGAAAAAACAAGATCCAATCTCTTGGTACTCCTAGGCAGCTGAGTGAGCTCTCTTGAAGCTGAAGTTACACTTATATTTCACCTTAAGACCCTCAAAAGATAAATATGTGTTGTGTAAGTCTCTGGAGAAGATAGCAAGCAGCCAGTTACTCAGAATGGATTATGTGAGATTCAGTTTACGAGTGCGAATTGCGTTTCACACATGAATTACCTTGAATAAAACCAATAATTAATCAAAACCATGTCCTGCAGGGGAGAATTTATTACATTTGCTGGCTTTTATGAGCTAGGTGTAGTTTGGAAATGAAAAATGTGAGGATGTTTCAGTGATGTCTGTGCTGTGTTCTGCACTCACAGAGACACCTCCTCACCAAGCCTCAGAGACCAAAACTGGGGGGAAGAGAGACTTCAGCTTGGAAGATTAAAGCAGATTTATTGCAGCTGATTTGAACTCCATTCAGCTTCTGTAATTAGGCTAGTCAGTGTTTCTCTTGGAGAGAAGCTCAGACTTTGGGGTGGTTTGTGCCCCAAAGCTGGGAGCCCTGGAAAGAAGGAAGGGATATGAGTAGTGGGACAGGGGAACTCAGGGCTGAGGTAAATCCAGGCCCCAGGCTTCTTGGAAAGAAGAGTGGGCTTCTTGGTATGCTTCTCCCAGAGATTACAGCTTCTCCCGTTGGACACCACCAAGCTCAGGTCTCTTCCTAGCTTGAGGTGGGGGGAAGTGCTATGTCTTCTCTGTAGACCTGAGGCCAGAACAGTTTTGTCTTCTGGTTCTTTTTTCAATTAAAATCCTCACTTTCTTCTTGGACACCACCAACTATAAAAGAAAAACACTCCTTTTATTATATTGGCATCTGATTCTTTGTAGAATCTTCCCTTCCCTCAACTTGTCTATCTCCAAACTGCCCTGTGAAGAAGGTGGGAAGAGACAATCACTTCCATTTTACAGGTGAGAAGACTGAGGGTCAGAGAGAAGAGATGGCCAGCCCAGGGACACATGTCTGGCAACACAAACTAGAGCAGAGACAGCGTCCAAGCCTTCCTTGTGAAGGATACCCTAGGGGCAGAAAGAAGTGAAAGATGGCAGAGCTAAGCTGGCCACTCCACCTCAGAAACAGACCTTGCTCTTTAGTTCCCTTGAGAAGCATCCATCAGGGGGCATCTGCAAGGCAGAAACTGAGCAGTGCTGGCCCAAGAGCAGCAATCTTGCCTTTAGATCTGGAGCTGTGTATTTGGTATTTCACATTCCCAAATCTACATAATCCAAAACTCCATCCTAGTCTCAGCTGCCTGGGAATGGGGGAGGGAAGGAGGACCCTCATTCCAAGAGCAATGAGAGAATCAAAGGGAGTCAAGACATGGCCTAGTGGGGCCACTTTCTTTGGCAAGAGGTGGAGGGAACTGTGCAGCTCTCCTATCCACACCTGAGTGCCCCAGCTAGAGGGCGAGCGGAGCAGAAGCTTGTAAGAATAAATTCGTTTGGTCCAATGTAGAGCTGTAATCTCTCTCTTTTTTCTTTTTTTTGGCTGAGGCTGGGTTTGAACCCACCACCTCCAGCATATGGGACTGGCGCCCTATCCCTTTGAGCCACAGGCGCCACCCTCTTTTTTCTTTTAATAACATTGGTACCAAGAGCAGTAATCTTTTTTGAGGAATCCAGTACCATTGAGAATTGGGTTGGCCCAGTTTTTTTTTGTTTGTTTGTTTTTGTTTTTCTCACTTTGTTGCCCTCAGTAGAGTGCCCTAGGGTCACAGCTCACAGCAACCTCAAACTCTTGGGCTTAAGCGATTCTCTTGCCTCCTGAGTAGCCGGGACTACAGGCACCCGCCACAACACCCGGCTATTTTTTGGTTGCAGTTGTTATTGTTGTTTAGCAGGCCCAGGCCGGGCTGGAACCTGCCAGCTTTGGTGTATACGGCCGGCGCCCTACTCACTGAGCTACAGCCCAGATTTTTAATAAATAAATGACATGAGGGCGGCGCCTGTGGCTCAGTCGGTAAGGCGCCGGCCCCATATACCGAGGGTGGCGGGTTCAAACCCGGCCCCCGCCAAACTGCAACCAAAAAATAGCCGGGCGCTGTGGTGGGCGCCTGTAGTCCCAGCTACTCGGGAGGCTGAGGCAAGAGAATCGCTTAAGCCCAGGAATTGGAGGTTGCTGTGAGCTGTGTGAGGCCACGGCACTCTACCGAGGGCCATAAAGTGAGACTCTGTCTCTACAAAAAAAAAAAATAATAAAATAAATAAATAAATGACATGAAAAAAGAGAGGACGGAATTGTTTTTTTTTTTTTTTTGTAGAGACAGAGTCTCACTGTACCGCCCTCGGGTAGAGTGCCGTGGCGTCACACGGCTCACGACAACCTCCAACTCCTGGGCCTACGCGACTCTCTTGCCTCAGCCTCCCGAGCAGCTGGGACTACAGGCTCCCGCCACAACGCCCGGCCATCCTTTTTTTGTTGTTGTTGCGGTTTGGCCGGGGCTGGGCCCAAACCCGCCTCCGCATATGGGGCCAGCGCCCTACTCACTGAGCCACAGGCACCGCCGAGAGGAGGCAATTGTTAAGACTTTAAGAGACATATTAACCAAATGTAATGTGTGGACTTTGTGTAGAATCTGATTTTAAACAAACTACTTGTAAAAAGACATTTATGAGACAATTGAGGAAATTTAAACACGAATAGCATTAAAGAATGATATTGTTCATTTGTTTTGCATGATAATCACATGGACATTATGTAAAAAAAGAAGAAAATCCTTGTCTGTTAAGGATTCAAACTAAAGTATTTTGGGAGTAAAATGATGTTTGGGTTTTGCTTTAAAATACTGGCAGAAAATTCTTATCTGTTAAGGATTCAAACTGAAGTATTTTGGGAGTAAAATGATGTTTGGGTTTTGCTTTAAAATATTCCAGGAAAAAAGGCAGTAAGATTGCGTGTGAGTTGATCCATGTTGAATCTGGACCATAGGAACAGGGGGTTCATAATATTTTTCCGTTTACTTTTCTGTATATATCGAAATTTGCTATTAGAAAAACACAATAAAAGGTGGGTCCGGTAGCTCATGCCTGTAGTTTGGAAGGCTGAGGATCCCTTGAGCTTAGGAGTTCCGGAACAGCCTGAACAAGAAATGAGATTGTGTTCTTCTACTAAAAACAGAAAAATTAGTCCCAGCTACTCAGGAGGCTGAAGCTTAGCTTGAACCTGGGAATATGAGGTTGCACTCTAGCCTGGGCAATAGAGTGAGACTGTGTCAAAACAAACAAACAGCAGCAACCCTCCCAACAACAACAAAAAAACAATACAACGAAGCTGTGGACCCATATCCCAGAAAACCACATACACACACCTACTTTCACCCACAAGTTCAAGGGGTGGGCCCTAGAGAGCCACCCATAAAATTAAGTTCCAAATTCTCAGTGCCCACCAAACACCTATTTTTCCTCATAGAGAGGACAGAATTGGAAGGTATTTTCTGCACCAGGTGGACCAGCATGCCTCCTCTTCTGCGGTGTTGTTGGTGTCCGCTGGCTGCAGAGCCACTGGAGTTTGGGTCTTCCGGGACTCAACTATAGGTGAAAAGTTTCAGGCATAGCTTATTTGTTGCTCTTATGGACTCAACCTCTGAAATAAAACTGGGACTACAGTGGCTGGGAGTGAGGTGTGAGTACAAGGGCAGGGTTTAGTCCCCACTTTTGTTGTTTTAGAAGTCAGGGAAGGCACTGGTTAAAAAAAAAAATCACTGCATGTTAGAGGGATTATTTTAACTTTGAGCTAGTGTTTTGATTTTCCCAAATTCCATTATTTTTCCCTTTATAGCTTGAGATACTAATGAGACTTAAATGAGCCTTGTTTCCATTTTAAAATTCACCAATGACTGAATGTTTGAAGAGGAGCAGAAGTGGAATGATCAGACTTGAGATTTAGTGCCATAAAGACTCAGGGTGGAGTTCTTCATTTATTGGAGAATTCCTCATTTATTAGCATCTAGGAGTTAAATTAATCTCCTAAGAATTCCTCATTTATTAGCATCTAGGAGTTAAACAAATTAATCTCCTAAATCACATTTTAAGAGTAACAATTGCCACCACTACCCAATTTTGTTGTTTGTGAGACAGAGTCCGGATTGTTTTTGTGAGACGGAGTCCCCCTCTGTCGCCGGGGTTAGGTCGCAGTGGCATCATCCTAGCTCACTGCGCCCTCAAACTCCTGGGCTCAAGAGATCCTTCTGCCTCAGCCTCCCGAGTAGCTGGGACTACAGACGCCCCTGCTAATTTTTTTTATTTTTAGTAAAGATGGGGTATCTTGTTCAGGTTGGTCTGGAACTCCTGAGCTCAAGCAATCCACCCTTCTCGGCCTCCCAGAGTGCTAAGATTACAGGCTTGAGCCACCGCGTAGGCTCCTACCCAATTCTGTCGTGAGGATTAAGTGAAAGGTACACTGGAACATCATGACCAAAATGCGAATTCTGAAGAGACTGCCTCAGGGAGCCCTAGCGAGCAACAGATATCAGGGGTCTACGGGCTCAGGACGCTGGGCAAAGTGGCGTCCTGGGAGTGCGGCGTATCTGTCCCAGTTCGGTCAGGAGGAGACGCCACACACCTACGCACTACCCGGGTTTTGAGACTGCAAAAATTTCCGTCTTCAGGTACAACCTCCGCCCAAGGAGAAGGATCCACCGAGGGCAGGTGGACCCTCCGTAGGGGTGGTCTCTGGGTGCGTGAAAGGAATGGTGGGTGGGAGGAGGCCCCCACGTTCTCGGGCTGCGCGGGCTGGGCGGTTAGAGATCTCACCCACCCGGGCCGCTTTGCAATCCAAGAGCTGGCGGGTAAAATCCGCCAAGCCCGGTGGCTTCAGTCTCATTACTGAAAAATCTTCAGGACAAAGTGAAAGGAAGGAAGGAAAGTCTCTTGACCAAAGGAGAGAAAAATTCTTAGGCCGGCCTCTAGTCTTGATGGAGAGGTGGCAGGTTTCCCTGGGTTGCGGTGATTTCTGCCACCTGCCAGAGAGGCTCCTAGTCTGCCTGCCCTGCACAGACCTCAGGACACACAGGGCCCGGCAGGAGGGGCTGGTCTGCCAACAGGCTGTGCATTCCTCTGTCCCATCTAGGGCAGGGGATTCCCCAGGCTAGAAAAACCATGCAGATGGCAGGGGGGAGGGGACAAAGGAGGTAGAACCTACAGGTAGGGTGGTGTGGGGGATTCCCACCCCAGGATAGAGAGCACCCCTAATCCCTATCTGCACCCCTCCTCCACACAGCTGGAGATCTGGGCCTGGCCTGTACCAGGCAGGAGGGTTTTTTTGGTTTGTTTGTTGGTTTTGAGACAGAGTTTCACTCTGTTGCCCTGGACAGAGTGGTCTGTCATAGCTCACAGCAACCTCATCCTCTTGTCTCAGCCTCTCTAGTAGCTGGGAGTACAGGCACCGGCCATTACGTTCTTCTAGTTTTTTCCTCCTCTTCTGTTTTTAGCAGAGACCGGATCTTGCTTTGCTCAGGCTGGTCTCTAACTCCTGAACGCAGCAGATCCACTGGCCTTGGCCTCCTAGAGTGCTAGGACTACCAGGATGAGCCACAGTACTCCGCACAGGCAGGGGTTATGGAGAGGATGGAGGGGAGGAGAGACGAAGATCTGTTTCCCAAGGTCCTTCCCCAGCCAGCTAACCTCAAGAATATGAAAGCGGGAAGAGGGGGTTGGTGGGTTCCCACCAAGCAGGAACAATGAGCAGGTGTATGGGACGCTTCCTGGGTGAAGTACAACTTAGACTTTATCTTACAAATGAAACGATGTAACCCAATTGTAGGTAACCTCATATTAATTGGGGAAAAAAGAATACAAAACTGGAGTCCCATCTTTGCCCAGTAGAGCTAGACAGTCAAGACCAGCAGTGCCCCCCAACCTGGGAGAGATGCCCTTGTGACCAACCTTTGGATCCCTAGAACCTAATGGTCATGGAGTTGGTACCATAAAACCATCCTGAACATGTGAGCTTCTACATACTCAAGTTCCAGGTTGCCTCACTTTTGGAATTCCCTGGGGTAAGCATGCAGAAGTACAGTTAAGGCATCACTGGATGCTCCAAAGCTGTACCCAGCTGCTATAGCTGTCTGCCTTTTGTGGTTTTCATCCCATCTCCTGTTCCAAATGTCTAGAACCACAGAACTAGCCACTGGATCCTGAGGTCAATTTTCTCTGTCTTGGGCAAGATAGATAGCTTCCTTCCCTTAGCATCTGCCTCCCAGACACCCAAGCACATAGCTGGCTAGAATGGAATGATCTTTAAGGATTCTCCCAACCCCAAACATCAACTGACTAGTTTGGGTAGCTAGGGAATTTGGAACTTTCTGTTCTTTAAGAGAAGAATAGGCAAAATGGGAAACTGTAGCTGCCTAGAACCACAGATCTGGCCAGTGGATCCAGAAATTTTACAAAGAGGTGACCAAAATGTAGAGAATATTTTGTAAATCAAGGTAAAGTTTTATCTAAAAGTAAAAATTATTTAAATTTTTATAATGAATATTTTGTAAATAAAGGTACATTTAAGCTACATTTTTCCTATTTTTTCATATGTATGGCAATTTTAGGGGCAACTTTGGGGACACCCTGTAGAAATACATTTTGTTGTGAGTTTATAATTTAAAGTGAAAGTCATTTCACCTGTCTTCTTAGCACTCTTAGAAAACCTCTAAAGGAAGCATGGGAAAGATGAACCAGTTTAAACACAAAGTGATTCACAAGTCAGGCAGATTAAGAGCCCAGTTGAAGGGGTCCCATGTAGATGACCTGATATTAGCTCTGGACTAGTCAAGTCAGTGTAGACACACTGCAAACAATCAGCTAGACTTCTCTAGAACAGGAAGTGTCAGGGTCTGGGATGAATGGTTGGCGGTCTGCCTAAGATGGACTTTCCCCCAAGATAGAGTCTACAGGGCAGTAACCAGGAAGTGCTCAATGCTCATCTCAGGCTGGGGCTAAAATTCAGAAAGGCAGATGGTGTGTGTGTACCCACACGTGTGCACAGACACTCTGGGAGGCAGGAGGGTTATTTTTAAAGCCTTTATTGAGTCACAAGGTGGGCAGTCCTTTGTGGCACCTACGAGCAAAAGCCCATGAGCATGGAGAACAGGACAGGACCTCATAGGGATGAATTACAGGCCATTTTTCTTTTTTCCACTGTGTGTGTATGTGTGTTCCAGCGGCCTGGAACCATGAGCTTATGTAATGCCTCCCTTCCTTCTATCCCAACTTTGTTTCTCGGAACAGATAACTTAGTGGGAACACAAGATGCTGCTGTGTGGGGGGGAGGGAGGGAGAAGTGGGTCACAGATGGCTACTTTCTGGTTTTTTTGGAAGGGTCCCGGGACCCTCTCTTCTTTCCTCCCTCTGCTTCCAACCCCACTCAGGGAAAACAAGGGCATCAGAGCAAGAAATTAAATTTCTCAAACTAAACTTTTTCCTAATCTTACAATCTACAGTTCCAATTCAGGCCAAATTAGTGGGTATAGAACTTGAAATGCCAGACCCTTGGCACTAGCATTCCTCCAGTCCTGAGAATAGCCATCATTTTCCTAATAATTATCACCAACATCCACATTCCCTGAAGGGAAAAACAAAATCAAGATAGTAGACAAGTTGTAACTGACTCAAATTTCACTCTTGAATTTGAAGGTTGGTTTTTGATATATTTTTAATTCCTAAGTCCCATCCAGGATCCCAAGGGTTGGAATAAAGGAAGTCCAGTCTCTCAGGACCCTGGAACCTGTTACAAGCCCCAAAGACACTGATTGTCCCCATTTGAGGATCCTATGCCAATTTGGTCCTATTTAATGAGCTACTGTGGAGTTTACACCCTCAGACTGACCTTCCTCACTGAGTCAGAACGTGAGGGTTGTCTTACAGAGGCCCGGGTCACAAGTCCGTGCTCCCTTAAAGCCCTAATAACTGTGCCCCGCCTTGGATCTGCATGGAAAAATAAATGGCAGCCTAGTGGCTTCCTTCTGGCTCCTTCTTCTATTCAAGGTGAACTCTAACTGGGATTTAAAGGACAGCTGGTCCAGCCCTTCTCTCCTTACATAGTACAGATAGGAAAACTGAGGCACAGAGAAGGAAAAATGAGTTTGCCCAACACACCAAGCTGAAGCAGACTTATGCTCTGTGGTGCAGCCATCTAGGCCCCAAATTCCTAATTTTGAATCAGGTTTGTGTTGAATCTAGGTGGGCCTCCCTGGGTGGGTGGCACCCTAGCAAAGGCCAGGATCAGAGAAGGGGCCTGGAAACCCTGGGACCAGCCAATCTTTCTACTCAGCACTTGTGGCCAGTGAAAAACCTGGCTTGTTCACCTAGAGCTGGTGGGGGGGGGAGCACCAGAGGAGGAGGACTCTTGGTCTCTGTTCATTGACCCTTATATTTGGCCTCCCTTCTTCCCTCCCTCTGCTTCCAACCCCACTCACGATTCTCTGGGCTTGAATGAGTGCTCCTCCAGTTTCCAGGCGCCATCAGGGTGGCAGCAGTGGTTGTGCAATTGGGGCAAGGTTCTCTGCTCAGCAGCCCATCCTTCGATTCTTCCTCAGACCCATTTATTCCGTGACTTTAAGGCCATAGTTGGCTCTAATTTTGTAGCTAGCTCCCTCAACCCTGACCTCTGAGGCACTTAGGTTTGTCCCCAAAACATCCTCATCTGAGGATGTCTCAGGGCGGCCCTTTGGGGAGGGAAGGAAGAGGTAACAGTGGCCTCTTTCTGACCAGCTGTGCCTTCTTCCTTTGGGCTCTTAGCTCTTGTACTCCGCTGTCAAATTGTCCAAAAGATTGTCCTCTGAGGCAAAGAGAGACCCTGCCTTATTTCATTTCAGGGAGAAAAGTCCCAGTCACCCCTCATCCCAGCCCTCTGAGCAGTTCTAGTCGCAGTGGGCACTCCCAGGCAGGGCTCCGCAGCATGGCCACGCTCAATCAGGCCGTCTGCTGCCAAGCACAGGCTGGAGCTGCTCAGAGATGTCCCCTGGCAGGCCTTTTCCAGACTTCAGAGAAGAACAATGGAAAATTGTAGGGCGAGAGGGCTGCAAATGAGAAGGTGTGTTGGGGAGAAGGGAGTAAAGTAAAATAGAAACAAAAGGGAAACAGAAAAAGAGAAAGGAAAAAAGGTAGCTACAGGAGAGAAAAAGAATGAAGGAAAAAAGAGAAAATGAAAGAAGGAAAAAGAAAGAAGGACGCAAAAGCAAAGAGAAAATATAGGGTAAGTGACAGGAAGAAAGGAACCAAAAGAAAAATAAAGGTAGTGCAAAGCATGGGTGGAGGATCCAGTGAGCGACAAAAAGAAAGAACACACCAAAAGTAAGATAATTGAAATTAAAGAAAAGAAAGGCAGAAAGAAAAACCAAACACAAAAAGAAAAGAAGATATTGGCAAAGACAGATGAGAGAAAATACAGACGGAAGGAAAGGATGGAAGTAAAGAAGAAAGGAAGGAATGCACCCCAATTAGGCCTTTTTTGGTAAAACCGAGAGAAGCCAAGAGACCGCAAGCAGGTCAGCCAGGCCCGCACAGTCTGGCGGCACAGCTGAGTCCCGACGTTTTGAGAAAAGGAAGCGTTGCCGTTGCAAATAAATCCTCATCATTCATCCTACGGATCTGGGGGCCGCCATCGTCGCCGCCGTATGTTGTTGCAGTTGGGAGAACGAAGGCAGCGGGAGTTCACTTTACTTTACAAAAAATGAAACGTAATTTAGCAAATGCCCCCAAGTGCAGAGGGTGGGTGCTTCTGTTCACCCCCAACCCCCTCGTTGGCGGGTCTCTAGCACAGGCGGGGGCGGGAGCTGACTAGGAGGTGCCAAGTCCGCCTGGCCGGAACCCCTGGGGGAGCGGCGGCAGCGCTCAAAGGCCAGGCTGCAAAGGTCACAGGCGGTCTGCCGGGCTGAGCTGAATGGGCTCCCGGAGGTAAACAGACTCTTAACTTTCAACTTGGCCTTGACCTTCCTGGAGGTGTCTGGCCGGTATGTAAAGAAGCACGCCACGGCTTTTGGCGAGTTTGGTTGGGTCAGTAAAGGAGGCTGGGGGAGGCTCTGGGCTCCAGGAGGGTCTGCGGGGAGCTCGCAGCGGGACACAAAGCATCTATGGGGCTGGGGAAAGGGCAGGCTCAGCCCAGCCTGGCTTGAGAGATCAGGACGCCTGAGGTGTGCAGAGACTTCAGGGCTGAACTCGTGTACAGCTGCAGGGAGGATTTGGAGGCTCTGAGCCTCAGTTTCTCTACGTGGGAACTACGTGGCTTATTCAGGGCTGAGAGCTACAAGCGACAAGTAACCGGTGCTCTTTAGAGCAACTGTTTTCTTTTCAAAAACAGATGGCTTGTAATTCATTAAAAACAGATACACATGCAAGAACATAAAGAGACTTTATGTACTTATTCAGTTTATGAAATTCTTTTAGGTGCAAAATCTCATTAAATCATCACAGCATTCCTGTGAGGTAAGAAAAATTATTTTACATATAAAGAGACTTAATTTTACGGTTTTACCTGACTCCAGTTGAGCTCTATGGTGGGTCACAGACAGACACACATATATGTGTACAGGAAATAGGATCACATACCCATAGGTTAATACATATGTCCATATGGATCTATTAGATGCTAAATACATTGTACAGTAAACAAAACAAAAACAAACCCCATAGTATTTATGTCTGTTGAAATGTATCTGTTTAGAGGGGTGCCTCCAGCACAGCTAATGACCTCTCAGGCAAAGTTTAAGTTGATCATCTCTTCATTCCACAGCAATGTAGAGGTTACATGCACTTAGCTGCTGCTTTCAATAAACATGGCAAAGAATATTATATATCCAAAAAGCACAGTTATAGGCAATGATATAAATTTTAAATTTTTTGATTTTATTATTTTTCCTTTTAAAAATTGAGATAGGGGGCTGGGCGAGGCGGCTCACGCCTGTAATCCTAGCACTCTGAGAGGCAGAGGAGGCAGGTGGATTGCCTGAGCTCATTGGTTTGAGAACGGCCTGAGCCAGAGAGAGACCTCATCTCTAAAAATACCCTGGCATTGTGGTGGGTGACTGTAGTCCCAGCGACTTGGGAGGGTGAGGCAAAATGATCGCTTGAACCCAAGAACTTGAGGTTGCTGTGAGTTATGATGCCATTGCACTTACTGAGGGTGACAAAATGATGCGCTATCTCAAAAAAAAAAGATTGAGATATAATTTATGTACATATAACTTATATATACAGAATTCCCAAGTGCACAGTTTGATGAATTTTCACAAAGTGAACAAATCCATCTAGCCACTAGCATTTAGAAAGATCAAGAATACTTCCAGCACCCCCAAAGCCCACCTCCCCAGGACAATTTCTATTCTGATCTCTATCACAAGACCCTAATTTTGCTTATTCTTAGATTGCATAGAAATGAATCATACCAAAGTTACCCTTTAATGTCTGGCTTCTTTCATCCACATATCCGTGTGATTCATCCATGTTGTGTGTAGCAGTGGTTTTTTTTTTATTACTATATAGTGCTCATTTAATTATAACATGATTTCTTCTCTCATGCTACTGTTGATAGACATTTGAGTTGTTGATAGTTTCAAAGTATTATGGATAAAGCTGCTATAGGCCTTCTAGCACATTGTCTTTTGATGGATTTAAACATTCATTTTTGTTGGATTTATGTCCAGGAATATAATTACTGGGCCATAGGGTATGATTATGATTATTTATTTACTTGCTTATTTTTGAGACGGAGTCTTACTCCGTAGCCTAGGCTACAGTACCATGGCATCAGCCAAGCTCACAGCAACTTCAAACTCCTAGGTTCAAGTGATCCTCCTGCCCCAGCCTCACAAGTATCTGGGACTACAGGCACCCACTACACCAGGCTAATTTTTTTTTCTATTTTTAGTAGAGAAGGGCTCGCCCTCTTGCTCAGGCTGGTCTCTAACTAGTGAGCTCAAGGGATTCTCCTGCCTTGGCTTCCCAGAATTCTAGGATTACAGGTGTGAGTCACCCTATCTGCCTGATTATTTATTTGTTAATGTTTAGGGATCTGGATGGGAGCAGTATCTAATACTTATAACCCCAGCATTTGGGGAGGCCAAGGCAGGAGGATCACTTGAAGTCGGGAGTTCAGGACCAGCCTGAGCAACATGTCAAGACCTCCATCTATACAAAAAGTGAAATAAAAAATCAGCCAGATCTGGTGGCTTGAATCTGTAGTTCTAATTACTTGGGATGCCAAGCCAGGAGGATTGCTTAAGTGCCACTGCAGCCTAGCTGTGGCAACAGAGCAAGACCCCATTTCTTAAAAGAATTAAATTAAATACAAATTTAGGAATCTATTCATGCCATTATATACATGGAAACATAAATATATATGTTTTCCTAGTGGAAGTTTAAACCATGGATATACCCTGTGTATTCACCATCTACCAAGTAAAACCCAGTGACAAATTCTTAGTGTTTAGGTTAAATTCCCAGTATTTTTGCTTTTCATATTAGATAAACAAGAGACTATGAAGAGAAAATGTAAAGCATTGAAGAGACATCTCCCTTTGTTTATATTGTTTTCAAATGCAATAAAATCTAGTGAGGATTTCATGCTCGGCATCTTCAATTATTAGCAATCATTACAAGGATCTGTGCTTTCATCAGGGCTCCTTCCCGCGGGTGGCTCAAGTTCAAGTTTAGGTTGGTGAGGAGACATGGCTGAGCACAGTCAGAGCTCACGGTGGTCTGTTCCATATAATGATCAAGATCCTGTCACTGAATGGAAAAATTCCTCTCTTCTCTAGAAAAACTGTATGTTCTAGAAAAAGCAGGCACAGAAGGATTTGATTTGAGAGGTGTTAGTAAAAGAAACGGCAAACTTCTAAAGACAAATTTGTAAAACAACCCGCTTGAATTTTCTGAATTGCACTGCACAGTAGACCCCAACAGAGGGGCCTCAAGCAATTCTGCCAGAGGTTGGGGCTACCCCTCCCATTCCCTTTTCCTTTTAAGGAAAATTTAAAGCATAGAGGAAGTAGATGGGGGTCCTTGGCTTCCTGGACACTCAGCTTAGGTAGGAGTGTGCCAGTGCCAGGGACAGTTTCCTGGGCCTCCTGGACCATAGCAGAAGGACTGCAGGGCAGAAAGGCTGGGCATCTCCACACAGCCCAGGTGCCTGCATTCTTGGGGGTCTAGAACTCTCACAGTTGGTTCATGGCTGTTAGTCAGGCCTGGCTTACTCAGACTTCTTTAGATCCTAGAAAAGTGGGGGTGGGGGGAGGAGAGTGTTTTTTTTTTTTTTTTGACTGACACTAGAATTTTACAAGATTCTGTCTCATGCCCTCCTTAACTTTTCTCCCTTCCTCTTTGTGCTGCTCTCTCTAGATCTGTTATTCTCATATTCTCTCTCCCTCCCTCCCTCTCCCTCTCTCTGTCTCTCTCACACACACATACACACACGTCTCTGTATCTCTTTCCCACTCTTAAAAGAAAATCCAAGCCAGGCCACGTATAGAGGCTCCATTTTCCTTACAGGTCGGGACACTGAGTGTTTGAGATACATCCACATAGCACGTTTTCTGTGTTTAAGTTTGCTTCCCCTCTCTCTGCCTCACTCCAATGGGAAGCTTCCAGAGTCTTATGGGCAGTAGCTAAGAGTACCTGGGAAAGAGGCGTCCCGGGCATCTCCCTGGAGCCCGGAGCAGCTCATTACATCTCATCCAAGATAGGAAGGGCACCCGTAATGACCTGGGGTGCTAGTACTCAGGACTCAAAGCAAAGGGCTCCCAGAAACACCCCTTAATCCCTACTTTCCAGACTTCTCTTAAGCTCATTCCCGGGTTCTCTTTTGAGGCGGGGAACGGCCTCCCAGCCCCACCCCCGACTACCCTTCCCCCAACAAGATGGACACTTTATGGGGAGGGCTTTTTATTCTCTCATTAAACCAACCAAAGCACAGGAGACGGAGAGCCGGGGAAGGAGAGGAGGAGACAGAGGTGGGGCCGGGCTCCCTAGTCCCCTTTCACCCCGCCTACCAGAGAACCTCCCCCTCCCCCCCGACATGGAACTGAGTTTCTCCCAACTGGAAAGCAGAGAAAGGACACCTCTTCCCTTTTCTCTACTGTTGTTTTCAAATGAAATGAAAGAGACGGAAAGAAGAGAGAAAAGATAGATAAGAAAGAGAACAGAGAAAGGAAGACAGAGAGACGGGGCGGGGGTGGGGGGAGAGGGGAGAGAGAGATAAAAGCTGGGGTAAAGTATTTTCGCAATTTCTGCCTTGAGGATTTTATTAGCCTCTCTCCCCCAGGCCACAGCCAATCAGCGCGCGAGCCCGGGCCCCTGCGTCTCTGGCGTCAGGACCGCAGTGCTGAGCGAATGCAGGAGCCTTGCGAGCTGGGAGCGATTTAAAACGCTTTGGATTCCCCGGGCCTGGGTGGGGAGATCGAGCTGGGTGCCCCCTGTATTCCCCACCCCAGCGCCCCATGAGCCGACCCTCGGCCCTATGGAGCCCGGCAATTATGCCACCTTGGACGGGGCCAAGGATATGGAAGGCTTGCTGGGAGCCGGAGGAGGTCGGAATCTAGTCGCCCACTCCCCACTGACCAGCCACCCAGCGACGCCTACGCTGATGCCCGCTGTCAACTATGCCCCCCTGGATCTGCCAGGCCCTACGGAGCCCCCAAAGCAGTGCCACCCGTGTCCCGGGGTTCCCCAGGGGGCGTCCCCAGCTCCCATGCCTTATGGCTACTTTGGAGGCGGGTACTACTCCTGCCGAGTATCCCGGAGCTCTCTGAAACCCTGTGCCCAGGCGGCCACACTGGCTGCCTACCCCGCGGAGACTGCTGCGTCTGGGGAGGAGTATCCTGGACGCCCTACTGAGTTTGCCTTCTATCCCGGGTACCCTGGAACCTACCAGCCTATGGCCAGTTACCTGGATGTGTCAGTGGTGCAGACCCTGGGGGCTCCCGGGGAGCCTCGCCATGACTCCCTGCTGCCCGTGGACAGTTACCAGTCCTGGGGCCTCGCTGGTGGCTGGAACAGCCAGATGTGTTGCCAAGGAGAACAGAACCCACTGGGTCCCTTCTGGAAGGCAGCATTTGCAGGTAACCTCCATTACCCTTGGTCCCCTTGGCTCTAAGCTGGGGTTATTGGCCTCACTGGCACTTGCCTGGGAGGAGGAAGGAGACTTGGGGATGATGAGGACGAGTTTCTCTGGTTCTTCCCTGTTGGTAAAGAGGGTTCTGGCAACTGGAGGGCTTGGATAGAGGCCCCAGAGGGTCAGTGTGAGGGGCCTGAGCTGGGTGCTATCTGAAGCCTGAGGGGTACCAGTCCAACTCACTTCCCCAGGAGGACCTGGGACCAGCTTTTCAATATGCCAAGAGCCTTGGATCTCTTTGCTGTTGGGTGGGGGTCAGGGAGTCCCTACCCAGTGCAATCCTAGTCTAATTCTACACAAAGCCTAAATAACACTCAGTGAGTGGAAGCAGGGTAATAGGTCAGAAGGGAGGTATTGGATGTTCTGTAGAGAATACAACCCTTTACTTGCTCTTAGATGAGTTTTTCAGTTTCCAAAGGAAAATTTAGGTTTCCTGCATCCATGACTTAGTCGTGTGCATTGGGGTAGCTGAGTGTGTGTGTGTGTGTGTGTGTGTGTGTGTGTGTGTGTATGTGTGCCTGTGTTGAAAGTGGGGGCAGAAATTTGTTTCCTCTTGTACAGAATTTGTCCTTAGAATCTACAAGAATGGCTAAAGGTCTGAAAATACATGCAGGGTGGACACATACATGTATGTGGGCAAAGGCCTGGCTCTGTGTGCGGTGGATGTGTTTGCATATTCGTGAGTGCATCACTGCACTCACGAATATGCAGTGATGGGTGAGGGTGGCCTGCAAGAGCCTTGGCTTGAGCGGTCGCCAGAGAATCAGCTAGAAGCTGGGGGCGTTTCTGTCCCTGGTGCTTTAGGATTGCTAGAGCACACATATGCCTTAGGGTGACCTTGGTGCGCCTGTAGGATGACTTAGCCTGGGGTTTGTGGGGCCTAGGTCTGCAGGTGGGCTTATGCCAGGCTGGGGTCTGAGTGTGCCTTTCTCCCTCCCTTTTCCGTGGCGCAGACTCCAGCGCGCAACACCCTCCTGAGGGCTGCGCCTTCCGTCGCGGCCGCAAAAAGCGCATTCCTTACAGCAAGGGGCAGTTGCGCGAGCTGGAGCGCGAGTATGCAGCTAACAAGTTCATTACCAAGGACAAGAGGCGCAAGATCTCGGCAGCCACCAGCCTCTCCGAGCGCCAGATTACCATCTGGTTTCAGAACCGACGGGTCAAGGAGAAGAAGGTTCTTGCCAAAGTGAAGACCAGCGCTACCCCTTGAGGGACCTCCCTGGCTCGGAGTGGGAGGAAGTGGGGCTGTCCTGTGGAGACCAGGAGCCTGCCAGGGCCACAATGGGGCTAAGGACTCTGAAGAGCAGCCCCCAGAAATGACACCTTTCCCAGGCCACTGACTTCTGGAATATTCCTCATGGGTGGCCGGGGTACCCCATATGTTCCCAGAAAGCAAGGCTTGGTGTTACACCCCACTCTGCCAGAGTTCCCAAAGAACTTGTCATAGTCATAATCATTCATACCAACAGTGGTGGTAATCACAATAACCAGTACTAGTTGCCATGATAATTAGCCTCATATTTTCTATCTAGAGCTCTGTAGAGCACTTTAGATATCGTTTTCATGAATTGAGCTGATTTTGAATAAACTTGGAAGGAGATCTCTTCAAAAGGCAGCTTCCTCTCAGACCCCTTTCAGTTTACACTCTGTCTCAGTAACAGCAGGAAGACTGGAGATGAGGGAAAGACAGATTCTCCTGTGTGGCTATGAATGCACATTTAGCATTTTTAAAAGGTGACAGTTGAACAGGATGAGCAATGTGAGAAGGTGCCTCTTTCTCCCTCCATGCCCAACCCCTAGCCCAACCTACTGGTTTCTGAAGCCCCCAATACCTAACTCTTAGATTTTGAAGTTGTGTGCAGATGAAGCCACTGGCTTCCCCAGTCAATCCTCCTTTTAGAGAAAAGGAACTTGAGAAAACACCACTCCTCATTACCTACCCCAAACTCTCCAAGTCTTCCAATGTTCCTGGTGGTTCTGACTGAAGAAAGTCATGGTTTGTTGGGTATTTGGGAGCTTCAGGAAATAGATATTTGTGGTCTTTAGAAGTGGTCCCTTCAGCTAGAAATGGTGGCTACAGAATGAGAGAGTCATGTCCTACCCTACCCTCAGGCATATCCCAAACACTCTGGTATCGCCAAGCAGGAAAGAATCCAGAAAATGGCCCCTTCACTCATATACCCCATTTTCTCGTATTTGCTTCCCCTGACACCCAGAGGAGCTAACAGGCAGCAGGCCTGGGCGATGCACGCAGGTATTTTTTTGCAGTGGAAAAAATAGCTGTTGGTGTAGAAGTAAAAACCAGGCTTGAAGGGGGGAAACCTAGGTGACCGATGCAATCATGGCCACCAAATTCATTTAATTTTCACTTTGCACCCTGAACCCCATGGATGGAAGGCAGGGTGTCCCACTTCTGTTTTCCAGGTCCAGGTAGACAAACCCACAGTGTGGAATTCTGGAAAATGGGACGGGGTGCAGACGGGTTGTTTGCAGAGGTAGGACCCTAACAGCGTCATGGTGTCTTTGCCACTGTACTGGGCTCCCAAGGGCGTGTACCTGGGCCCAGTCCCCGTGGGCTACACAGCAAAGTCAGTGGGTTTGTGCCAGGCCTTCCTGCAGCCTATGCAGGGAGGTCCCCACAGACATGTGCTCTCCTTTTGAAAGTACAGGCCTGAAGTCCCCAGAACCGCCAGACCCAGCCTGTGGCCCACCGCGCCAAGCCTCTCAATGATGTTTCCTTCTCAGAGACCGCTCTTATTTCTCCAAGAAACCTCAGGGCAGTGCCCAAGCCAAGGGATTTGAGTGTTTATGGCCTGCTGTCAGGTGGGAATCCAAGCCCTGGCTCCTCTCTGGGGAAAGAATGAGGTGGGATGCAAAGCAGACTCTTAAATCTATTTAAAAAGGAGGTTGGGACTGAGAGAAAAGACCAAAGACTAAAGAGCAATCTCTCTCTCCTTGGGTTTCAGTGTGAGGGCATGGGGCTGGGTTGGGGACAGAGGAGGAGATTGATTTTGTGATTTTAAAAAAACCCTTCCAAGCCCTGAGGTCTAGTTTAAGTGCCTCAGCTAGCGCCCCGCTCAGAGAACGTCACTTTCTGACTTCCACGTTCTCCTTCAGACGAAGCCCTGGGCGGGTGGCTTTTAATATTCCAGGTTCTTACTTCTATGTCTCTATAAACCCAAACTCAGCCAAGGATAACGCAACCACACCCTTCTCTAGCCGACTTCGTAAGTGGCGGCGAGACTTCAGAACAGATGGGAACGTGGAGAGGGCTCGAGATAAATGAAGGGGGAACGTCATGGTGCCGGGTCCCAACTTGGGGAGGAGAAAAGGCCGCAGGAGAGGCTGTCACTTCTGTCAACCGAGATGGTCCATGTAAAGAGGCCTTTGTGGGTCAAGGGCTTCCGGACTACTATGGCTCTAACTGCTCCACTCTGCTATCAGGAACTTAAAGTTTCAGTGCTCCTCCATTTTTCGCTTGCAAGAATTTCAGAACAAACAAAAGATTTGGAATCTTACAGATTTATTCCACCAGTATGTTCAGACCATTAAAAAGACAAGGGCGCCCCCTCCCGGCACAGACTCGCTACTTCAGGGGAATCCACCGATAAGGCTCTGGGCTTTTTTAACTCCGCACCTAGCTTCCGACTGCCGGCCACCTGGGTCCTCAAGCCTCGGGGATTAGGAGTAGGGATGGTGGTTCTGGGCTGACAGAGCATCAGCAGATGTGGCAGTCCAGCCTCCGAGAGACCCCAGGCAAAGAGGGTGGCAGGAGCTATTTAGAACCGAAGAACAGGGCGGTCAGGGCTCCGGGAGAAAGGCCTGCTCTCCCTCCAAGTCTTCGTTCCACCAGAGTTATACATTTGTCTTCCTCACAAAAACAATTCTCAGTGGACCCCCTACTGCCTTTCCTGATTTACTTATATGGAACCTGTACAAAAAATATTTAATTTCGTTTTGTATAAAACTCTTGCATGGAATTCCTTAACGGCTATCAATTCTTCTCTCAAAGTAAATTATACCCACTCCCGACCAACCAGTTGAAATCTGTCTTTTTTGTGTTTAAATTACAACAAAATACACCTGTCTACACTTAACTCCACGTGCAGCTATTTGCTTTTAAATGAGGACTGCTCTAAGCTACAGGAGAGACTGTTTTGCTAAAATTATTCAGACAAATTTGAACAGTGTCACAAACAGGTAAATCCAGACAACATCCTCAGAGACAATAAACGCAGAGGCACACACAGATACTACAGAAAAAAAAGAAGGGCGTCTTTTCACGAGCAAGGCCTAATTTTATCTCTGTTCAGCACTGGGCTTAAAGAGATTTAACAAAAACAAAATAAAAATGCCTAATTTTATTCTGAACTGCCCTCCACACCTTTCCCCTGCAGCCGAACCAAACAAGCCTCCCGCCGAAAGTCTCAACCAAGCCACCAAATAGGCTCCCAAGGTCCTGTCTACACTGGCTCCAGGACCTAAGTTCCCTCTATTCCCTCTATTCTTAGGCCTCCAGAGGCGGAGTGGTGGTGAGTAGACGGTATGTCGGAAGCTCTTTTTGAATCTAGGTTTTGGCAGCAGCAAAGTAGAGGGCTAAGCCGAAGCTCCACCTTTCGTATCTTTTACTCCTGCTGGGCAAAAATTTCCAGCAGCCCAGGACCCCATAAGGTCGCGGTTGATCGAGAATCTGCCCGAGTCTCCCCTCCACAGGCTACCTCTACTCGGAATAGTAGTTCCAGGGCGCGAAGCTGCCCCTGCGGTAGGAGAGAGTCCCCATCAATCCTCCCCATTTCCTGGGAGCTGCGTCGGCTCCCTTCCCCCAACCCGAAGCAAATTTCACTCCCCGCTTCCGGCACCCCTCCTCTTCTTCGTTAAAGTTTTATTCAAGGTCCTCAATGCTGCACTTTAATTAGGTTTCCTTCAGGGGAAACTCTGAGTACTCTACCTCCACCCTGTCCTGTCTAACAGAAACCTCAGAGCTGCAGTAGCAAATTAAATAAATGAACTCCTTACCGTAACCTTGCAATAAAGCGCAGTAGCAACTGCTGCGGAGTGGGTGCAAGAAATTAGTTTTTGAAAGAAATTTATACTGTATTCTCACCCACCTGAACAGTCATTCTCTGAGAAAGCGGGGAGAAAGCACTGGAACCGCACTCGGACTCCTGCCCAAGAGCAAGATACCCTGCCCCTTCCCCCAGGCACTGGCTTGAGCCTGGAGAGAGATTTAAAACATCCAGTGGGGAACCGATGCCAGCCTTTCTTCCTTTTTCCGCTACCAGTTAATTCTGTGTTGGGATGGAGGGAACCGAGTGGTCGAAAGAGACGTGAGGGAAGAATTCCATTACCCTCCTCTCCTCCCCTAAATTTCCCCCCCAAATGGGAGGGAAACAGGGGCCAGCAAAGGAATTCAGTCGCCCCCAGAATAACGCGGAGGGAAAGGCAGCAACTGCTGGCGCCAGTCTGGGGGGAGGGTAGGACTTTGCCACTGAACTTGAAGTTCCAGGCTAGTGGTCTTCACAACCTCTGTCTCTACTAAACGCTTTATGTGGGAAAGGAGGAGAAGTAGGAAGAGGGGACATCTTTAGCCTTGGGAAAGAGGGAGGAAGCCAAGTGGCGAGGGAAGGGCCTCCGTGACCGGGAGACCCGTAGGAGACTCCGAGTTTGGCTGGGAGGCCAGGAGGATTGGGGCTGAGTAGAGCAGACGCTCCGTCGGTTGCCCGGATTTACAGCTACAAGGTGGGGAGCCACCGGCTAAGCACGCTCTCATCCAGCTCCGCCCCAGGTTCTGCAGGAAGGGGGGCACTCAGTGCAGCGCTTTTCCTCTCCTGCTTAAAGTGCTCCAGCAGAGCCCCACGCCCCTAGAAGCTGAAATCTTTAGACTGATGCCGGCAGTGGTGCCCTGGGCCTCTAGGCTGCTGGATTCCAGTCCTGGCCTTTGCAGAGAGAACAGCAGTGCTATGAGCCCATTTCCACCAGGGACGGGCCCATTTTACTATCTCCAAGAGTACGTTTAATACGGTAAATTCGCTCATGCGTGGGCCAAGAGCATTACCGATGTCTCAGTCTGGTACCTACTTCAGGAGGAGCAGGAGCTCTCCCAGGAATTTTTTTTGGGGGGCTTCCAGATCTCAGGGGCAAAGGAAAGGAGAGATGTGGGCTTCATAAAGACCACCTTGAATGTTCCTGGAGAGACCAAACCGGTTGGACAGAAAAGGACAAAGAAAAATGTTACGCTGCACGCGGGAACTGCATGGCCTGGACAGGGAGGAGACTTGTGGGAGGAAGCTAGGACCCTCCGGCTGTAAGCTCCCCCCCATAAGATCTTGTGTTTGTCTCCAACCAGATAGAGTCCTGGCACAAATAAAATCAATATCGTTAATGTTATTATTCTTATTTTAAAAGCTAATATTTTAGAAAACACCTACTTTGAAAATAGGGCAAAAATTAATTGTGGTAACGATAATGACTTACTAACTCATACATAAGGGAAAGTCTGTGATCCTTAAAAAAACAAATCAATGAAGCTTGATATTTAGGCACCTGCTCTCCTCTCCATTCCTGACTCTCTCAGAAGCTCCCTGGACTGTTGAGTGCAGTCCTGAGAGTAACCAAGAGGGGACACCCACGCAGGCATGTTTGTGTACAGAATTTCCCTGCCTAGTACAGAAGCAGTCTGGGGCTAGATGCCTACTCTTCATCCACGGACACTAACTTGGTCTTGGGTAGACAAGGTAATCAGCAAACACACTCAGGACTCCAACTCTCCTCCTGTTGCAGCTCGCCTTTTCCCTATCAGTGTCCCCTCAGAGCCGCTGAAAAAACCCACAATCAAGTAAACACTTTATGAAATAAAGAAATTGAGACACAGAGGGTAAATTGTTATACTTGATCAGGGTCACAGTGACAGAGCCTAGGTCCTGAAGCAAGAGCTCTTAAACTCTAAGCCCTGGGTCTTCACCAACTGACAGAATAGAAAGCGCAGCCCCTCCTTTACCCTCAACCTACCTCTCCCCCCAGGGGTCACTCCAGACACTGACAAGCTCCTGCTTCCATCCCTGCCACCAGCAGAGGTTACACAGGTACACCCAAACTCCGTAGACCCAGCCCCACCTAGAACACTGGGCAGATTTGCATAAGTGCAAACACTGGGGATTAAGGCACCTGTGGAAATTTAGTTCAACTAACTACTCATTTATTCAGTGTCCATGGCATGCAAAACCTTCCATGCAGGTGGAAGGTGGGAGGAAAGACGTGGAAATACAACCTCCCTCCCTCCAGGCCTGCCTTCCTATTCCTTGCCAGATCTGAGTCTTCAGCTTCCCCCCATATGTGCCCTGAGGTCAGGGCACTATGTTCCATGATCTCTAGCATTGTGAGCTGGGGAGACAACTCAAACATCTACAATCAATACAGATGGGGAGCAGGGAGTGAGAAGCGTGGAGAGGCTTCTCAGAAGAGGTTGTGTGTTGGAGAAGGATCTTGAAAGACCGTCAGAAAATCAATCTGGGAGGGATGATGTGAGGAAAACTCAAGGGGAAGGGGCAGGAAAATGCAGATCACAGTGGGAAAATAGTGTGGATCCAGGCTCCCGAGGAGTGAGAGCTGGCCAGGAAGAGGGCAGAGGCGTCTCACAGAGTCCTGGACGTCAAGGCCAAGTTTGGGAGGTAATTAGACCTTCAGACTGGGATGCCCCACCCCCACTCAGGCGAGCACTCACCCACAATAACCGCCCAACGCCACCAAGTCCAGGTGGAGGGGATTGGTGGGGAGAGGCAACTTCCGGACCGCAGGGCAGTGCGGAGGACCCTCACCCCCCTGACCCTGGGTGGGCCCAGCCTGTCGCCCCCTCCCTAGAGCTGCAACCAGCCTTTGTCTGGTTGATGGCTAAAGTTTGCTTCCCTTCCCCCTCCAGGCAGGGTTTTGTCAGTGAACTTGAGTTGAGTTAGGCTATAAACATTCCTTTACCCCTCCGGGAACCAGATGGGGACGCAGAGGGGGTGGAGAGGAAGGGGGCGGAGGGGACTACGGAAGCACGCGGAACGCGAGAGGCCTGTCTTCTCTGACCCAAGCCTGCCTGTTTTATCAGAGAGCTTCTGACGCTTGCCTTCCGTGGAAATCTCTCCATGTCTGCATTTTAAAATCCAGCTATAGAGTCTGCATTTAAAAATCCATACGTCCAGTTAGAGCAATATTTTAGTCAGGCTCAACATACTGTAACTTTTTCATTTTCACTCATTCGTAATTCGTGTTAGTTTACCTCACTGTAAGCAGTCTGTCCCTTCATTTCTGTAAATAATAAATGCATAACAAAGGAATAACAGCTAAAGCCGATGAATCATTAGAGAGTATCCGAGTAGTCACCTCGCGGCCGTCGCCGCTCGCCGCTGGGGTTTTTTACAAGCGCCCCTCCCTCGGCGGGGTAATGCGGGGGGCTGTTGCCTGCCGCGCGGGTCCCTGGCTGCCACCAGAGAGGCTGCCGAGCCCTGAGGAGTTCTCGGAAGTCTTGTGCCAGGATTTCCCAAATGGGACGTCTAGCCCTGGCTAAGGCGCGGGAAATACTGGCCTGGAGAGCAGCCCGACCCAGGAAACTGGCACGTCTTTCCCGGGACCGGCAGCCGACCGCCAAGGCTGCGAGGAGCTGCCGGCCGACACGGTATTAGTTTTTCTGTTTGTTTTTTTGTTTTTATTTTTCTTAAGAACTGAGGATCCTGGAGCAAGGGAGGATCAAAGAGAAGACCCGACCCCACGGTATTTTCTAGGCTCAGTAACAGCAAGTCGAAGGGAAACGGGGCGGGCCGCGCGGGTTGGGAGTCGCGGGTCTATTTCTAGGCCTCCGGGGACCACTCGGCGCTCGAACTTCCCTCGGCCCGGAGCACTCAGCAGCTCGGCGACTAAGAAGACACCAAATCCCGGTAAATCCACCAAAACTCCGGGACTCCTATCTGGGGCCAGAGACGAGGCTGTGAAGCAGATTCTTATCAGCAAACAGAAAGAGGCCTTCAGGGAGTTATCCGGGTAATGCTCTCCGGCTTTTACCCCCACCCCCCATTTTGGCTTTTACCTGCCCCAAGACTTCCTTGCACCACAGGGGTTTTTTGTCCCATCCACCTCCTCCACCTTAGATACTCCAGCCTTTTGGGCCCCGGAAAGACTGCAGACAACGCCTCTCCCTTTGTCTGACCTTTGAGGAAAAGAGATGTAGGCGCCTGGGTCAAGTTCAGGGACTTGGCCTACGTCTTTCAGAGCAACCGAGGCCAACCGTTCTTGTACCAAGAGGAAGAGTCCGAAGAATCGGACAATGAGGGGAAACAGTAAGTGTGAGAAGGAATTTTTAATTTTAATCTGTTGTTCCTTTTTCACATTTCCTCCTCCTACCCAGCTCTGTAGAGGATGAATAATTCGATCTGAAACGAAGCCTTTTATTTGGAAAAATAAATGAGAAGGTCTTCTGGAATAAATTCCCAGAAATGGTCTTAAGTCTTTGGAGCTGGGGTAGTTTACCATAGTTTGATGCCGGGCTTTACAAAGATTTACAGTGTTCAGAGCAAAAGAGGCCACATCCAGACTGTGCCCCCAAAATCTTCAGACTGCACACATTGAAATAATTTCCCCCAATATTCTTGCTCCTTAAAAAAAAAGAAAAAAACTTAAAATGTAAAAAGTCTATCCAGATTGCAGAAAATAGAATATAGCACTTAAAACAGATACATACTTTCAAAACCTTTTATAAACAACTCTTAAAAAACTTTTTCATTCTTTTTTTTCAGTGCCGTGTTTAACAATTTGCAACTGCTGTTATTACTTTGTGGTCCCCTCTCCCTCAATGTAGTTATATACAGCCTAACTTTATTTTAAAACAGTATGCTGTACATTTGCTATGTCATAAGCAATTTCCCAAATTTTTACAGCCTTCTAAATACTATTTTAAATCGCATAATACAGATTGTCATAATTTAGGAAATCATTAGTCATCTAGCTTGTCCCTATATTTAAAAAGAAAAGGGTTCTTTTCTCCTGATTTGAAAAGTAACACATTCTTATTATTAGGAATTTCAAAAATATAAAAAATTATAAGGAAGAATATAAAACTGACTCCTATTACCCAAAGTTTACAAAGCTGATCTTTTGTTGTATTTTTCACAGTTATTTTTCCTGGCACATGTGTATAATTTCAAAATGGAGATTCTGCATAAACTTTTTTGGATTTTACATTTTATTTTAATATTAGATTATAAACATTTCCCAGTGTCATTGAATATTCTTCAAAAGTTTGATTCTAGTGATCACATAGTATGCAACCCACCAGATGTGCTGTAAAAAAGTATTTTTTAATTGTTAGTTATTTAGATTGTTCACGTTTACTTTTGAAATAATTCATAATAAAGAAATCATGTGTGGGCATCACCTGTGGCTCAGTGGGTAAGGCTCCAGACTCATATACCAAGGGTGGCGGGTTCAAACCGGACCCGGGCCAAACTGCAACAAAAAAATAGCCGGGTGTTGTAGCAGGCGCCTGTAGTCCCTGGTACTTGGGAGGCTGAGGCAAGGGAATCCCCTAAGCCCAGGAGTTGGAGGTTGCTGTGAGCTGTGTGACAACCTGTCTCTACAAAAAAAAAAGAAAGAAAGAAAGAAATCCGGTGCTTGGTAGGGTGAAGATAGTTGAATCCTCTCTGGAATAAAATGCTTCAACTTTTTCAGGTTAAAATAATCCCTTCTTAGTATTTATTGGGAGGAAATAAAAGGGGGCCTTGTAGGGTGCTTGAAAATGTTCTGTGTTTAGATCAAGGTGGTGGTTACATGTATGTATACACATGCAAAAATTTATTAAGCTGATCATTTAACATTTTGCACTATACTTTTAAAAATTTTAACACTGGTCTCCCACCTCCACCCCCACCCTTGCACCCAAACCCTGTATCTATTTATGAAGAAAAGGAACAATTCAGGAAATAGGTGGAGGAAGTAAAGAACAAGGCAGGAATAACCCTAACTGGATTGGTTCACCTTTTGCTAGGGTATTTGGTTCATAGAGACCAAAATATTTACCAAAAGTAAATATTTGACAGTTGGCGATGAGAAAGAAAAAAAAAAGAGCTTAGCTCTTCTTCCCCACTCCAGTGCTAACCCATGTAAGGTAGAGAGGGTTTTTCTATTATGTGTGTAATCCTGTGGCTTTGAATTTTCCCAAATGAGTAGAAGAGGAGTAAAAATAGGGTAAAAGAAGTTTAAACAGAGAATTAATAGACTACAGGTAGAGTAAAATAAAAAGAGAGAAAGAGAGAGCAAACTAAAATTGACAGATACATAGCTGACCCATCTAACATTGTCATGTGGGCTAGAAATGGTTTTTTTAAATTATAATATTAAAATTAAAAAATTTTTGAAATAGATTTATTTTGTGATCTATTTTCACTTAAAAAGATACTGTACTCTGGGAGGCTAAGACAGGCAGACTGCTTGAGCTTAGGAGTTCAAGACCAACCTGAACAAGAGCAAGACTCTGTCTCTACTACAAAATAGGAAAAAAAAATTAGCCAGGTGTTGTGGCAGCACCTGTAGTCCCTGCTACTCAGGGAACTGAGGCAGAAGGATTACTTGAGCCCAAGAGTTTGAGGTTGCTGTGAGCTATGACGCCACAGTACTCTACCCAGGATGACAAAGTGAGACTCTGTCTCAAAAAAAAAAAAAAAAAGATAGTGGGCGCAACTTGGAGGTTGTAGGGATAACAGCCTTCCAGGTGACAAATGAGAGCCTGGAGGGAGTGGAGTGGAGTCGAGAGTTTGAGTCTAGTTTATTTGGCACTGTCTTGTGAGGTCAGTGGTGCTATGTGCTGGCCAGAACATGTGCTTTATCCTTCGGATGCTGGAGAGAGGGAAGATCCTCTTCATCCTATAAGGCCTCAGACTTACTTCCTGCCTATGCTTCAGATGGGAGGCTGCTACAATCACTCCATATATTCATATTTACTGGTGATTTCTTTCTTTTTTTTTTTTTTGGTGATTTTTTTGGCCGGGGCTGGGTTTGAACCCGCCACCTCCGGCATATGGGACCGGCGCCCTACTCCTTGAGCCACAGGCGCTGCCCTACTGGTGATTTCTTATTTTTACTGTTTTATTCTTTTTTCATTTAGAATCAGGATAAAGTTACATTTTTAATATCTTTTTTCTTTTTGAGACAGAGTCTCAGTTTATTGTGCTCAATAGAGTGCTGTGGCATCATAGCTCACAGCAACCTCAAACTCCTGGACTCAAGGGATCCTCTTGCCTCAGCCTCCAGAGCAGCTGGGACTACAGGTGCCTGCCATGACACTTGGCTATTTTTAGAGATGGGGTCTTGCGCTCTTGCCAAACTGGAGAGCTCAGGCAATTCAACAAAATATCTGTGAGATTTATCCATATCCATGTTGTTGTGTGTATCCGTAGTTTATTCTTTCAAATTGCTCTCTGCTATTCCATTGTATGCATGTACCACAATTACTTTATCCATTTACCTGTTGATGGACATTTGAGTTGTTTTCATTTTTGTCTATTATGAATAAAGCTACTATGAATATTCTTGAACAGGTCTTTGGGTGAACAAATTGAATCATTTCCTATAGAATTTCTGGATCATAAGGTAGGAGTTGTACCTTAAGTTATGTTTAACTTATAACTTACGTAGTATTTTTACTACACTTGATCTTAGCCGAAAGACTGAGAAGCAATTTTTATGTGGTATTTGTAAAAGTTGAATTATCCATACATCAGTCTCAAATCCCCATGACAACTGGTGTAAGAGATCAGATTTAAGAGGCAGAAAAAAATCTAACAAAGAATATGATTGTATCTGCTTGAATTTCTGTAATGAGTTATTTAGAAGTCTTAATGACCTGCATCCTTGGGACAGCAGAGATTTGCATCTGCTGACAGCAGAGCATCAGTACTTATGGTTCTGGTCTTCCCTGCATCCTCCCTCTACTAGTCTAGTCCTCAAGCGCAGTCACACATGCAAGTGGCACCCATGTGGGTCTCACAAACTCTTCCGAATGCAAGCACCATTAGCTGGGGAATGGGGGCTGAGGTTAATGGTCAGGGTCGGCAGGGACCAGAGGCCCAAGGGTTATACCAGAAGGTGGAAGAGATTCTCCTGAGCCCTGATTTGAAGCTGAGTTATGACTCAGGAAATTTACTGTTCCATAGTCTTTTAAAAAGAAGCAATTTGTCTTCCTGGGCAGAACCTCCATTACCAATGACAGGTGCCTGGAGTCAGTTTATTAAAAACCATCATTTCAACCCCCAAAGCGAAGGTGTCTCAGTATGTTGGAACAGAATGCTAATTTCCAGCTTCAAATCAAAATCTAGGACATGGGGAGAGCATTATGAGGCACTTTAATATTCCAGAGGAAGGAAATTCAGTGCTATTTCTGCAGCTGCCCCCTCAGTCTTGGGACCATTAGGATCTGTCTTTATTTCCAGGGTTACACTACTGCATTCTAGCCGGTTAATACAGTCCACCAGCTCTCACATGCTGCCTTGGGCTGGCCCTGCTCTGGCCCTGGCCTGGCCCAAGACAGAACTAGCTTCATGACTCAGCAGCTGTGGCAAACTGGCATGTACACTGGACTTCAACACAGTGGGATGGATCCAAGTCCCAGCTGTGACCTAGGTAGAAAGCTTTCTTATGTTTGTATGGTGCTTTTTAATTTGCTAAGCACGTGTGTACTCACATCTTTTATCTCATGTTGTATATGGTGAGGTAAGGGATGGGGAAAGAATCTTTCCACTTTATGGAGAGGGTAAATTGATACCCTGGACTCAGTTCCATGTTGTTTTTGAAAGTGAGAGGAGGTTCCCCTCATTGGCTTTTGTCTCCAACTTTTTTCTGTCCAGCTGTGATAGTAACTCTGAGAAGTTTGGATGGGAGGAGGAAGTGGCATGGGGGAGAGAATCCATGGTGATCTCAGGGACGACCAGTGTTTTCTGCCCCTACAGAGCTTCTCTCCCTCCTATGGTTCCCCAGGGGACCTTCCTGACTGAATTATCCAAATTATCAATGGACTTTCTGTGTCACACAGGCTGGGAGGAAATGGTCTGAATAGCTGCATGATTAAACCAAGTACGTTTTGTAGCCTGTTGGCATGTATCTCATCTAAAACGCTTGGACTGGGAGCACAGGGATTGGGGAAGCTGATTGCTTAGATATGCCAGTGGCAGGGATCTCCCTTACAGGTGAAGTTGAAGAGTCATTTACAGCTGCACCCGAGAAAAATATCCATAATTTTCTGAGTTTCAGTTTCTATTTTAATGAACAACATGAATTTGACATAGTTGCCATGGAATGCCAGATGTTTTGCAATGTAGGCAGATGATTTCATGTGTTTTCACAGTTTATATCAGTTATGTAAAACTTCCCTAGAAAGTTTTGTCCCTCTGGGTATTTGGGGGGACATATGCTATGGCCCTCTTCCTGTCCCTTCTTGCCCTGGCACTCTATGTAAAGACTCAAGACAATTTACTTCTCTCTGTTATAAAATATTTGGATAACTAACACAAAGTTCCAGTTTCTTTTTTTTGTTGCAGTTTGGCTGGGGCTGAGTTCGAACCTGCCACCCTCAGCATATGGGGCCAGCGCCCTACCCACTGAGCCACAGGTGCCACCCAAAGTTCCAGTTGCTTTAACATCCTAGAGTCCTGCAGAAAAAATGGTGGCTGTGTGCCTAATTGAATTTCTCATCTAGATGTCTGGTGCCATGTGGTCTGAGTCTTGGGAGTGCTGAAAACTGGGTTATCAGGGGCCCTTGTGGGGTTGTGTATATATGTGGCAATTAAAACCAGTATTGCTTCCTACCCAGCTTAGCCCAAGATAGGGCTCACTTAGCCTTATAGGCAGAACTATTTCCTGGGTTTTGCACCTAAGAATCAATTGTCTCCTGTCCTAATGCCTCTTTCCTGGAGAGTAAGCCATGGAAAACAAAGGATTCCCTATTCCATTCACGTGTAAAGTAACAAGGGATTCCCCAGAGGAGCATCGCCTTCAAACCAGGTGTAAGTAACCAGAGGCTGACTGCTGTTTAGTTTCAGAGATAAAAATGGATGATAGATGCAAGCTCTTTTCCAATAAAAATATTTTATTTGTCCCTGAGAAGATTTCCTTGGAAGCATCTCAACATGCCCCATATACTATTTTTACTCCGAATGTTTCCCCAGCCCAGAATCATATTTGGCACAGCTGTTGGACAAAAGTGTGACTCCGGGCTGAGATGTCTGCCTCCCACTTGGCAAGGGAGTTTCCAGTGGCTGAGCTGTGTGTGTCACCTCTGCCACCTTACTTCATTAAAGATGCTGATATGAGTCTTTGCCCTGCAGCTTGTATCACACCTCGATCCATATCCTCTACGCTCTAAAGCAGTGGTTCTCAACCTTCCTAATGCCGAGATGTATTTTCCTTGTTACAAAGGGGTTGCGACCCACAGGTTGAGAACCACTGCTCTAAAGGCAGGAAAGCTGCAATGCTGCAGGAGAGTCTGAGGAGAAAGCCATCTGGGAATGAAGCATCTCCCCTGTAGTTCTGAACCTCCGAAGGAAGAGCAGAACCCACTGAAGATACAACATCAAATCCCAATTTTCTGCAACAGAATTTTCTTTGCTAGTCTCACGACCCACAATGTTGACATCATGACTTTATCCTCTCAATCTGACTCTTCTGTTGTCCTCAGCCCTGCCATAGGTGATTGCAGGGACTCTGGAGTCAGAGAAAGATCGACCATTATTGACCACGGGAGTCTAAGAAGAGGACGACTTCTCACAGGCTCTGTTCTTGCTTTCCCTGCCATCATGTTCCAAAGAGGCACCAGGGACACTGAGAGGCTGCAGAACTCAGCAGACCCTCTCCAGTCAGTCCTCATAGTGTGTAGTTTGGTTTCTTGTCTTCACAGTCACAACTATGGCCAAGTGCTTAACTCTTTGTAGGTGCTGGACATATGTTAATTGAATGAATAAATCAATGTAGAGTGAATAAATCAATGTATTTCAAAGCTGCCACCATACAGTTACAGAGTTACTATCAACAACTGAAACTGCATTCCAAAGTAAAACGATAAATCATTTTTATAAGAAGTAAAAGTTTGTTTGATAGTGGTTGCCTTTTATAGGTAACCAAAGATAAGATTTTAATACTATGTTACACGTTTAATGAAATGTTAACCCTGTTGCCCTCTCTTCTCAGTTCTAGAAGTCTCCTCTTTATCCCAAACTCGTTTCCTAGGCCTTCAGAGTAAAGCCTAAACTCTGCATTATGCCCCTCCAAGGCCACATAAGGTAAGTCCTGTCTACCTTTCCGCCCTTTAGAACTCACACCGGGTAGTCCTAAATTGTAGTGTTTTCATTACTGTGTCCTCACTAAATCTTTCTAACAATTGGGGGGGATAATAATTGTCACCCCATTTCATAAATGAAGAACCTATCAGCTAATAGGAAGTAGAACCAGGACTTAAATACAAGTTGTTGACCCCAAATCTCTACGTTTCCCACTGTATACACTGCCTCACCAGATGGTCCTTTCCCAACCCCCCCTTTCTACCTTTCATTTCTTATATGTGCCAGAACTTTCTTATCTCTAGATCTTTGACCACATGAAGCTCCCCCACCCCCTTCCCCAACTCTGCGTGTCCAGACCATCCATTCTGCAAAATTCAGCTCGGAGATGGCCTCCACCATGAGTCCTTGGGTTGGATTTAACCTCTTCCCTTTTCCATTTTTCCTTGGCTTTACTTATTTTAAAGCATTCAGCCTTCCATAGGGCTGCATATTTGTGGATAAGCCTGTCAGGCTCTGTTACTAGATTGTCTCCAGATTGAACAGAGGATTGTGAGTATCTTGTGCACTGATGTGTGTTCCAGGGTGCCTAGCACAGTGTCTGGCACATAGTAATTACTGAATAAACACCTGTTGGTAAAATTCAGTTTTTATTATTTATTTATTTTTTATTAAATCATAGCTGTGTACATTAATGCAATCATGGGGTACAATGTGCTGGTTTCATAAACAATTTAAAATATTTTAAGTTTTATTATTAAGTGGAAAAAAGTGCAGAACAGGATTATAGTAGTCTATCTTTTGTGTAAAAGGGGAGGGGAAGAATAAAGAATATATTATCACGATCATTGTCACATGATTAAAGACCCTCTAAAAGGACATAAAAGAAACTAATCACAATGGTTTCCCACAAGAAGATGAGACAATGTGGGAAAGAGATTTTTTACTTGATACATATTCACAGCTTTTAAAACCATACCAAAATGTACTTCTTTTAAAAATAAAAAAAGGAAGGCATGTGTGGTGGCTTACGCCTATAATCCTAGCACTCTGGGAAGCTGAGGTGGGAGGATCAGTTGAATTCAGGAGTTTGAGACCAACCTGAGCAAGTGCAAGATCCCATCTCTACTAAAAATAGAAAAATTAGGCAGGTGTTGTGGCAGGTGCCTGTAGTCCCAGTTACTTGGGAGGCTCAAGCAGGAAGATTCTTTGAACCCAGGAGTTTGAGGCTGTTGTGAGCTAGGGTGACACCATGGCACTTTAGCCTGGCCTACAGAGTGAGACTCCATCTAAATAAATAAATACATGCAAACATAAATAAAGGGCCAGGCAAAGTGAGAGGCTGAAGCAGGAGGCAGGAGAATTGTTTGAGGCCAGGAGTTTGAGACTAGCCCCGGCACCACAACAAGACTTCCTCTCTAAACAATAAATAAATAAATAAATAACTTACTGGATATAGTGGTGTATGCCTACAGTCCCAGCTACTTGGGAAGCCAAAGTGAGGGGATCACTTGAGTCCAGGAGTTAGAGGCTGCAGCGAGTTGTGAGTGCATCTCTGTACTCCAGCCTGTGCAAGAGTGAGACTTCGTCTTTGGGGAAAAAAAAAAAAATGAAAAGGCAACTGAAGCAGTTTAGTTATCAGGAGCTGTTCCTGATGCTATCTATGTACTTGTGAGATGGTAACAGCCACCAACTGTCATCTGCTCATCAACTCTGTGGTAGGCGGCAGAGCTGCTCCTGCAGAAGGTGATAAAAACTCCACTTGATATACAGAGAGCCAGGCACGGGGGTGGGAGGGGAAGGAGGGAGAAAGAGCAGGAAGGAAAAGGAGTGGACATGAGAATAGAGTGAAAGATGGGAGGAATAAATATAGAGAAGAGGAAGACAAGAAAGATAGAGAAGACAAGAGAGGAAAATTAGATCTCAAAAGATAGGAAAGGCTTGGAGAGAAACCCCCAAATCAGGCCACTTCCCCAAAGGCTCACACACTAGTGAGACAAACTCATCTCATCAGGGGCCCACAAAGCTGTGAGATGAGGGGGCTTCACGTTCCTGGAGCACAGTGTCACCAGAGGTTTGGTCTCAGCCCCCAGGTGTGGGCAGGCCCTCCCAGTACCATCTCTAGAGCACGAAGCAACAGAAAGCAGTGGTCCTCTGGACTTCCATGGGTCTCCTCAAGGCCCGATCCCAACTTACCTTCAGGAGCTGGCTCCCCAAGGGCAGGGACCATATTGGCAGCCTGAATTGTGTGACCTCCAGGCATAGGGCAGCCAAGCAGGGACACACCTGTCCTGCTCTTGGTAGTGGGCACAGTTGCCAGGCGACAGCCTCCAGCTTCAGGGTTCCTCCCTGACAGCTCTGGGAAGGTGTGTGTAGTACAGTCTTGGCCCCAGAGTCTCCCTTTGTGGGTGCAAAGGGCTTTAAATAAAGGAGGGAGAAGGATAGGGTAGGGGTTAAAGTTGGTGGTAGGAAAACTTTGGCCTTGACATGGGGAAGAGGAGGGGTGTCCTATTCTAGACAGGAATGAGGCTCTGTGTTCCCTACTTTGGACTACTTCCATGCTTGGTAGAACATCTACAAAAGAGAGGAATTCAGCAGCATCTTGTTAAAAGAGGAAAAACCATGCATTCTGACTTTTGTCCAGGATGTCCTCCCTAATCAAAAACAGTTGGCTAAGGACATTCTCTTTTGTCACTCACTACCTGAGTGAGTTTGCCTCTCCTCTAGTGCCTGACATCTTTTTCTTTCTTTCTTCCTTCCTTTCTTCCTTCCTTCCTTCCTTCCTTCCTTCCTTCCTTCCTTCCTTCCTTCCTTCCTTCCTTCCTTCCTTCCTTTCTTTCTTTCTTTCTTTCTTTTCTTTCTTTTCCTTCCTTCCTTCTTTCTGACAGAGTCTCACTTTGTTGCCCTCAGTAGAGTGCTCTGGCATCACAACTCACAGCAACCTCAAACTCTTGGGCTTAAGCAATTCTCTTGCCTCAGCCTCACTGAGTAGCTGGGACTACAGGTGCCTGCTACAACACCTGGCTATTTTTTAGAGACAGAGTCTTGCTCTTGCTTGGGCTGGTCTCAAACTCATGAGCTCAGGCAATCTACCTGCCTGAGCCTCCCAAGAGCCAGGATTACAGGTGTGAGCCACCGTGCCCAACCAGCTAGTGCCTGTTTTCTATCCTCCTCCTTTACATCTCTTTTATTTAAAGCCCTGTCCTCAGGCTTTGGTCCTCCTCTATGTTCTTGCCCTTGGTGAGGTTACACCGTCTGACATGGGCCCACTCCTGCCCCCTAGGCTGTCGATCAGGTAGATGATCTCTCCCTCGACCTCCTGGCCCTTATTTCACACAGCCCTGGAACCTTCTTCCATGTTTTATGGCCTGGCCTTATTCCCCTTAGAGGTCTGCTGGGGAGGTACTCTACTCCGAGGAAGGAAGGGTTCTGAAAGGTCAAGGTAGCCTTTCCTTAAAGATATACCCAACCTACCTTTGTCGAACCAACTGCTAAAGGCAGCCTTGTTTTTGGATGTGAACTGTATCTGCTGTGATGCAGCATGAAGGCGAGTGAGGGGAGGATGTGGGAGGCAGGGTGAAGACGAAGCAGGAATGGCAGAGCAGGAGAGGCCGGGAAATGGACACCCTGGGTGAGGTTTTTGTCTCTGCCCCAAGCCTCTGACCAGTTGGACCCAACATCTGGAGGTAAAGTGAAAAAAATTTATTTTATTTTATTTATTTTTATTGTTATTTTTTATTAAATCTTAACTGTGTACATTAATGCAATCATGGGGCACCATACACTGGTTAAAAAAATTTTTTTTTAAATGAGATTTACAATCCAGACATTTGGTTTGCATGCCACTGAACATCTGGACACTGGAAAATGTCTGGTTTGGGAACTATGATTTTTAGTTTCCATTAAAATTTGGAAACCTGTGGTCATATTGGATTGCCAGAAGGACTTAAATGTGTCTTTAACTCTTACAAATCCTTAGGAGATCTCTGTGCATACAGCATCGCTATCTAGGTAATTCACACTTTTCAAGGTTTCACAAAGGATAAAGGGAAAATACAGACTCTGAGGGATTCCGATAACTGAGCGTGGTTGGGGAAGACATGACCTCTATTTACATCAGAGGATACAGGGAAATCTCCAGAGGGCATTCTTTCCCCACCCCCACCACTCAGGAAATGTTTGTAACATTCCCTCCTCTGTCCATCAGCAAATGAAATCCCAGACTGACTGGTGCTTGGATACCATGGCAGCAATGAAGCCCAAGCTCATTGACTTTTCTCAGCTCCGCTTTATTAGCTATTCAATAACCAGCTAAGGAGCCGGTCCAGGAAACAAGGCAGGATCCAGGCCACGCTGGGCTCAGTGCAGCCTTCTTTTTCCAGGAAACTGCTTGTTTTGGCTTTGCAGTGGCTTTCCCAGCTCATCTCTGACCTGAAGTAGAACATAATCATTAACTCCCTTGCCAACATCTTCAGTTCTGCTGTATCAGCATGATTCTTCTCCTTTTCTGGGAGGAAGCCAAGAGGAGAGAGAGATGACCTGCCCAAAGGGCCTTGGGAAGTTTGGGCCTAGCAGGAAGATGCTGAGAAGGTCAGATTGTTATGGGCAATATCTTCCTAAAGGCCAATTGAATGGCTCTATAGAAGGGACGGCAGGCCTTCAACCACTCAGTCCCTCTCCTACTTCATCTCTCTTATTAGAATCCTTAGAACAACTAGCAATATTGTAATTATTCTCCTCATTTTGCAGGTGATGAGACCGAGGCTCAGAGAAGTCACACAACCTGCCCAGAGTCCCATAGCCATTAAGGCCTGGAGGAGCTGGGATCTGAACCCAGACTGCCTGACTCAAAGCTTTGTGCTCTTCATTCCACCCTAAGGTGCGCAATATCCACTGAAGAGACAAGACCAGCTCTCAGGAGGCAAGGGTCAGCAATGGAAGGTAGGAGGATATTGCAAAAAAGAAAAGCAAGTTGTGGTAGTCACGGGAGGCTTCTGTGAAGAGGTGCTCCTTGGACCTCAATGAAAAAGCAGGATTTGGCTAGAGGAGGAAGGGGAAGGCATTCCAGCCAGTGAATGGCATGAGCAAAAAATGCAGGCAGAAATAGGCATGGCCAGTTTACAGCCTAATTATTAGTATTCTGACTCAATAACCAGAGATAGGAGGACTGAAAACCCCACAAAACTGCCCCATAAAAAACAATTGAGGCACTTTGACCACACCCACAGAGGTCTGACAATAGATTGAAATGGTACCAGACACAGGATCATTTCTGCCCCTTATTTCCTCTTGCGCTGCCTTGCTCCAATACTGGTAGAACCACATGGAGCATAGAGAATGGGGGAGGAGTAAAGAGTAAGGAGGAGAAGTAGTAAATAAGCTAACTAAGACCCCTCTTTCCCACCATAGACAGTTCCTGAGGTAGGTCCAAGCTTAGGGAGGGCAAAAAATTAAATTGGACAAGAGATCAGAGTGTTGATGTTAATATGAACACACACCTCTTGCACACTTACAGGTGAAAGTCACTGAAAAGGCCATGAATCTGCCTAAGATTTCATGCAGAAGAAGAATGAAGCCACAGACCAGACTGAAAGGGAAAGTCTGGAGAAAGAATAAAATTGCTTTTTTCTTGCCTTCTCTTGAGTTTGGCTTAAGACAACAAGAGAGAAGAGAATTACACTTTCAGAAAGATGAAGAAGCTGTACTTCTCCCTATTCCTCCCCCTAAACACAGCTAAGAACCTTAGGCATCATCTATAAAACAACCATGAAAAGACTCAGGAAGGTACAGAGAAGAAGGCGGGCTGGCTGTGGACTTCAGGACCAGAGGACATGGTGGTGAGTTTTCTCTGTTTTCTTTCTGTTGTATATATCCAAGACTTGGAGCCAATGGGTTCAGATAAAATAAAAACCAAGAAAATCCTGAATAAAAGCTTGGTATTACCAGCCAAAGGACCAAGAAGGGGATAGCCCGGTAAGACAAAAAGCTTTTATTTATTTATTTATTTATTTATTTATTTATAGACAGGGTCTTACTTTGTTGCCCTGGGTAGAGTACTGTGGGATCATAGCAAACAGCAAACTCAAACTCCTGGGCTCAAGTGATCCTCTTGCCTCAGCCTCCAGAGTAGCAGGGACTACAGGTGGCCACTGCAACACCCAGCTATTTTTGGGACAGGGTCTTACCCTTGCTCAGGCTGTCTTGAACTTGTGAACTCAGGCAATTCACCCGCCTTGGCCTCCCAGAGTGCTGGGATTACATAGAAAACTTTTACACAATAACTTCTCCACTGCAGCCAGACACTACAGAAAAAAACTTTGGCTCAATGAAGGCTGAGTGAGAAGCATAGACTTTCACTCTATTGAATAGGAAGGTTATAATAAGGCCTTTATTAACACCTCTACTGAGTGGGGCTAGAGAAGGCCATGTAGAGATCAGAGACTTCTTTTTTTCTTTTTTTTGAGATAGAGTCTCAAGTTGTCACCCTATTTTTTTGGTTGTAGTTGTCATTGTTGTTTGGCAGGCCCAGGATGGATTCAAACCTCCTAGCTCCGGTGTATGTGCCTAGTGCCCTAGCCGCTGAGCTACAGGCGTGGAGCTCAGGGACTTCTATTCTTGTAACAAGATACCCTCCACCCCCGGTGTCAACAGAGACTGGTTTTTACCTCCACCTGGCAGTAAGGAGGTGACCTTCTCCCTCTCCACTGGGGTACAGGCCTAATACAGAGGCAGGACTTTCACATTACCCAGTGGTAATAAGATTATACCCACATGATGCCCAGCAGAGACCTATGGGAAGGCAGAAATCCTACCCCTGACCAACCAGCAAGAACGAGGAATACCCACTCCTTTAGGTGTCAATGGAGGGCAAGTGAGGAACCTGGACTTCTACCTCCAACTGGCAGTAAAGAGGTGGTGGTTCCCTTCCTCCCCTGCAAGAGCAGTATCAAAGATAACCAGTTAAGATAAAAACTATGAATAAGATCCAGAGTCTTACAATATAAAATGAAAAGGTCTAGGGCCAGGCGTGGTGGCTCACGCCTGTAGTCCTTCAGTTTGGGAGGCTGAGGCAGGTGAAGCTTGAGCTCAAGAGCTTGAGACCAGCCTGAGCAAGAGCGAGATCCCATCTTTTAAAAAAAAAGTAGCTATGTGTTGTGGTGGGTACCTGTAGTCCCAGCTACTGTAGAGGCTGAGACATGAGGATCACTTCAGCCCAGGAGCTTGAGGTTGCTGTGAGCTATGATGCCATGGCATGCTACCTGCGGTGACAAAGTGAGACTCTGTCTCAAAAAAAAAAGCAATTAATAGATGCCAATACTGGATGAAAGATGTTAGAGGGGCCAGGCGCAGTGGCTCACACCTATAATCCTAGCACTCTGGGAGGCCAAGGCAGGTAGATTGCCTGAGATCAGTGGTTTGAGACTAGCCTGAGCAAAAACAAGACCCCCATCTCTAAAAAAATAGCCAGGTGTTGTGGTGGGCGCCTTTAGTCCCAGCTGCTCAGGAGGCTGAGGCAAGAGGATCTCTTGAGCCCAAGAGTTTGAGGTTGCTGTAAGCTACAATGCCACAGAACTCTACTGAGGGTGACAAAGTGAGACTTTGTCTCAGAAAAAAAAAAAAAGATGCTAGAATTATCTGAAAAGGATTTTAAAGAAGTCATCATAAAAATGCTTCAATGAGGGTGGCACCTGTGGCTCAAAGGAGTAGGGCGCTGGCCCTATATGCCAGAGGTAGCAGTTTCAAACCCATCCCTGGCCAAAAATTGCAAAAAAAAAAACAAACTTCCGTGAGTAATTAAAAACATACTTGAAATAAATGAAAAATAGAAATTTCAACTAAGAAAGTCTCAGCAAAGAAATAGAAAATACAAACTGGAAAATAAAAACCAGTCTCTGTTGACACTGGGGGTGGAGGGTATGTTGTTACAAGAATAGAATTAAGTGAAATTTTTGGAACTAAAAAATATAATAACCAAAGTAAAAAACCTCAATAAATGAACTAAGCTATAGAATGGAGGAGACAGAGGAAAGAACCAGTGAACTTGAATATAGAATAATAAATTTTGTTCAGTCTGAACAAAAGAGAGAAAATAGATTGAAAAAAGTGAACAAAGCCTCAGGGAACTACTGTACTAAAAGGAATGATCTAACATTCATGTCATCAGAGTCCTGGAAGAAATGAGAAAAAGGCCAAGGCCAAAAAGTGCTTAAAGAAATAATGGCTTAAAACTCCCCAAATTTAGGTGGTGCCTGTGGCTCAGTGAGCAGGGCGCCGGCCCCATATACCGAGGGTGGCGGGTTCAAACCCAGCCCCGGTCAAACTGCAACAAAAAAATAGCCGGACATTGTGGTGGGTGCCTGTAGTCCCAGCTTCTCGGGAGGCTGAGGCAGGAGAATTGCCTAAGCCCAGGAGTTGGAGGTTGCTGTGAGCTGTGTGATGCCACGGCACTCTACTGAGGGCCATAAGCTGAGACTCTGCCTCTACAAAAAAAAAAAAAACCTCCCCCAATTTAGCACAAAACATAAACCTACATATTCAAGGAGCTGAGTGAACCTAAAACAGAATAAACTAAAAAATTCCACACCTAAGTACATTAAAATAAAAATTCTAAAAATTGAAGGCAAAGAAAAATCTTGAAAGCAGTGACAGACAAATGACTCCTTGGCTATAGAGAAAAATTATTCCAGTGACAGCAGATATTTTATCAGAAACCATAGGGCTCATAAGGAAGTGGCAAAATATTTTCCAAGTGCTGAAATAAAATAGCTATCCTCTCAAAATTCTATATCTTATGAAAATATCTTTCAGGAATAAAGGGTAAATTGATATATTCTCAGATGAAGGAAAACTAAGAGAATTTGTCACAATTTCCCCCAAAAAATGGTTAAATAAATTTCTCTAAACAAAAAGGAAACAATAAACATTGGGAAGGAAGGAAGAACACAACATGTAAAAATGTGGGTAAATACAATAAGCTTTCTTCTTCTATTCTTGAGTTTTCTAATATTATGCTTGATAGTTGAAGCAAAAATTACAACACAGTCTGATGTAGTTCTAAAAATATATAGAGGAAATATTTAAGACAATCATAAATGGAGGAGAGCAAAGGAATGTAAAGGGAAGTAAAGTTTTTATACTTCACTTGAATTGGTAAACCAGGAGACTATTATAAGTTATGTACATATAATGTAAAGAGAAAGCACTAAGAAAAATTATACATAAAGAGATATCCTCAAACACTGTAGGTAAATAAAAATAGAATTTTGAAAAAATATTCAAGTGGCCCACAGAAAGGTAGAGAAAGAAAACAGAGAAATGAATAGTAGAAAAAAAAACCCATAAAACAGAAAATAAAATGTGAGGCTTCAGTTCTAACATATCAACAATTACATTGAATGTAAATGGTCTAAATATGCTAATTAAAAGACAGAGATTACCAAAGTGGATTCAAAAACATGACCTAACTAGATGCTGCATATAAGAAAGTCATTTTAAAGAAAGCAATAAAGGCAGGTTGAAAGGAAAAAGAAGAAAGATATGTCATACTAACATAAAACTAAAAAAAGGAGAAGTGGCTCCTGAAATACATATACATTTATCAGGTAAAATAGGATTCAGAGCAAAGAAGCTTTACTAGAGACATAGAGAGAAATTGTACAATGAAAAAAGAGCCAGTCTGGAAGAAGAGCAAAAATTCTAAATGTGTGTGCACCAAACAATAGAACTACAAAATATGTAAAGCAAAAACCAATAGAACTGAAAGCAGAGATAGACAAATCCATAATTATAGTTGAAGATTAAGTTAATCCATAATTATAGTTTAATCTTACAGTAGATAGGAAAACTAGACAGAAAATTAACAAGGACATAGAAGAATTCAACAAAATCTTAAACCAGCAGGATATAATAAATATTTCTTGAACACTGCACCAACAGAAGAATATTCATTCTTTTCAGGTACCCATGGAACATATATAAGACCATATCCTGGGCTATCAAATAAAATTCAACAAATTTAAAACAATTGAAATCATAACCAGTGTGTTCTCTAACACAATGGAATTAAAGTAGAAATTAATAATAAAAACATAACACAAAAATCTCTAAATGATTGGAAATTAAACAACACACTTCCAAATAATCCATGGGCCAAAGAGGAAATTCTCAAAAGAAATTAAAAATTACACTAAACTGAGTGATAATGAAAATATACCAAAACTTGTGAGACACAGTTAAAGCAGTGCTGAGAAGAAAATTTGTTGTACTAAATGCATACATTAGAAAAGTAGAAAAGTCTCAAATCAATAATCTAAACTCCTACCTCAAGAACCCAGAAAAATGAGTAAATCTAAAGCAAACAGAGGGAAAGAAATAATAAAGATAAGAGCAGGAATCCATGAAATTAAAAACAGAAAAGGAAGCTAACAGAAAACTGAAAAGAGAAAGAGAAAATGAATGAAACAAGGAGATCAATACATCTCTAGTAAGACTGACAATTTTCAAAGAGAGGAGAAGCATATCTGGAATGAAATAAGAGATATTACTATAGACCCTGTAGACATAAAAAAGATAACAGAGAAATACTGTGGGAAACATAATAGGGAAAGAAAAAGGGAAATACAAGTATCTTTGGAGACCATTATTCAACCTCAGCAGGTCTCTGAAGATATTAAGTCCTAATCCCTAGAACCTGTAAATATTACTTTATTTGGAAAAAGAGTCTTTGCAGGTGTGATTAAGTAATCATTGAGATGAGAAGATTATCCTAGTAGTCTCTAAATACAATCAGAAGTGTCCTTGACATAACCAGAAGAGAAGAAGGCAATGAGACTATGGAGGCAGAGACTGAAGTAATGTGGCCACAAGCCAAAGAATGTTGGTTGCCACCAGAAGCTTGAAAAGGCAAAAAATGGATTATCCCTTGCTTCTGGAGAGCATATGGTCCTGTCAACACTTTAATTTTTGTGCATAGGTACTGATTTTGAACTTCTGGACTCCAGAACTGTGAGAGAACAAATTTCTGCTGTTTTAAACCATTTAGTTATGTTAATTTGTTACAGCAGCCACAGGAAACCAACATCCTAGAAACAACTTTCCATATATAAATTTGGCAACTTAAATGAAATGAACCAATTACCCCCACACACGAACTACTACAATTCATCCAGTATGAAGTAGATAATTTGAATAGCCTTAAAATTATAATGAAAATTAAATTTGTGGGTGGCACCTGTGGTTCAAAGGGGTAGGGCGCTGGCCCCATATGCCGGAGGTGGTGGGTTCAAACCCAGCCCTGGCCAAAAAAACTGCAAAAAAAAAAAAAGAAAAGAAAAGAAAATTGGCGCCTGTGGCTCAGTCGGTAAGGCGCCAGCCCCATATACCGAGGGTGGCGAGTTCAAACTCGGCCCCGGCCAAACTGCAACCAAAAAATAGCCGGGCGTTGTGGCGGGCACCTGTAGTCCCAGCTATTCGGGAGGCTGAGGCAAGAGAATCGCTTAGGCCCAGGAGTTGGAGGTTGCTGTGAGCTGTGTGATGCCACGGCACTCTACCAAGGGCCATAAAGTGAGACTCCGTCTCTACAAAAAAAAAAAAGAAAAGAAAAGAAAAGAAAATTGAATTTGTAATGAAAATCATTCTTCTTCTTCCTAGTAGTTCCAGATCCAGATGGTTTCACTGGAAAATTCTACAAAACATTCAAAGAAGAATTAAATCCTACACAATCGGCTTGATGCCTGTGGCTCAAGTGGCTAAGGTGCCAGCCACAGACACCAGAACTGGCGGGTTCGAATCTAGCCCGGGGCCCACCAGACAACAACAATGACAACTACAACCAAAAAATAGCTGGGCATTGTGGTGGGTGCCTATAATCCCAGCTACTTGAGAGGCAGAGGCAAGAGAATTGCTTAAGTCCAAGAGTTGGAGGTAGCTGTGAGCTGTGACACCATGGCACTCTACCCAGGGCGACAGCTTGAGACTCTAAAAAAAAAAAGAAATTCTACACAATCCCTTCTCAAAAACAGAAGAAAGGGATTACTTTCCAGTTAATTTTATAACGTTAAAACCTAACTCCAAAACCAAATGAAGACAGTAGAGAAAAAGAAAATTACAGACCCACCCAAGCTGAGTGGGTGGGGTACCAGCCACATACACCGGGGATGGCGGTTCAAGCCTGGCCCGGGATAGCTAAAACAACAATGACAACTGCAACAACAGCAACAACAACAACAAAAATGGCCAAGTGTTGTAGTGGGTGCCTGTGGTCCCAGATGCTTGGGAGGTTGAGGCAGGGAGAATCACTTAGGCCCAGGAGTTTGGGATTGCTGTAGGCTATGATGCCACGGAACTCTACCTAGGGTGACAGCTTGAGATTCTGTCTCAAAAAATTTTTTAAAATTTAAAAAATTAAAAAAGAAAATTACAGACCAATATTCCTCATGAATATAGACATCTTTAACAAAATATTAGCATATGGAATTCAGCAATATAAAAAGCATTATACACCATGACCAAGTGAGGTTTATTTCAGGGATGTAAAGCTGATTCAATTTTAAGAAACCAATCAACATAACCCACCATATTAATAGTATAAAGAGGAAAGCCTGATTTTCTCTTCCTCTTTGTTTTGGTGTGCTGGTTAAAGATGAAATCCACTGAAGAGGGAAGGCCTGAGTCTTCAGCACCCTGTGTGCCAGCACAAAAGTTGCTCTATAAAAGCCTCTATAATATCTATAGATCCCATGAAAATCAAGAAGGCTTGGATTTGGACAGTAGAAATGGTTAAAGGATGATGGGAACATCACTGGACCATTGTGCAATTTAACTTGATTCCTAGATAGAACCCAGATTCTAAAGAAGTAAAACATCAAGAGACCAAAAGCAGATCTGAATCTCCCTTTTCTAGTATGGACCTCTTCAGTGCTATAAAGAGAATGTAAAGAGGGAAAAATGTATTATTATATCAACTGATGTAGAAAAAGTATTTAATAAAATTCAGTACCCATTTAATAACTTTTAAAAAATCTTTCAGAAAAATGACAATAAAGCGAACATCCTCAACTTGATAAAGAGCACCTACAAAAAACCCACTGACATTCTTAATGGTATAAGACTAAATCTTTGCCCCTAATATTAGGAATAAGGCACCACTTTTTTTTTTTTTTTGAGACAGAGTCTCACTTTGTTACTCTGAGTAGAGTGCAGTGGTGTCATAGCTCACAGCAAACTCAGACTCTTGTGCTCAAGCAATTCTCTTGCCTCAGCCTCCCAAACAGCTGGGACTACAGGCACCCACCACAATACCTGGCTATATTTAGAGATGGGGGTCTCACTCCAGCTCAGGCTGGTCTCAAACCTGTGAGCTGAGACAACCCACCTGCCTCAGCCTCCCAGAGTGCTAGGATTACAGGTATGAGCCACCACACCAGTAGGCACCACTTTATTCAACATATTGCTGGTAGCTCTAGCCAATGCATAAGATGAGAAAAAGATAAAAGGCAAACAGATTGGAAATGAAGAAGCAAAACTGCCCCCATTTGCAGATGATATGATTACCTCTGTGCCTCCTCTTACTCCTCAGAGGCTATCATTATTCATTTATTGTATGCCTTCCTGGAAATTTTTGCTGAATTTTCAACCACACTTAAACTCCTCTCTTGACCAGGTTCAGTGGCTCATGCCTATAATTCCACCACTTTGGGAGACTGAAGAGGGAAAATTGCTTGAGGCCCAGAGCTTAAGAACAGTCTGCACAAAATAGTGTGACTCCATCTCTCCAAAAAGACTTTCTAATTATAAAAATAATACAAAAATATGATTTTGTATCTTCTATTCTGCAACTTGTCTTTATATTTAATAATATCCTGAAAATATTTTCCTATAGAGATAAATAACAACCTTGCTCTTTCCTTGTTTTTTTTTTTTTTTTTCACAGAGTCTCACTTTTTCATCCTCCGTTGAGTAGGTGGCATCATAGCTCACAGCAATCTCATATCCTTTTTTTTTTTTTGAGACAGAGCCTCAAGCTGTTGCTCTGGGTAGAGTGCTGTGGCATCACAACTCACAGCAACCTCCAGCTCCTGGGCTCAAGTGAGTCTCCTGCCTCCTCCTCCCAAGTAGCTAGGACTACAGACACCCGCCACAATGCCTGGCTGTTTTTTGGTTGCAGCAGTCATTGTTGTTTGGCAGGCCCAGGCTGGATTTGAACCCACCAGCTCAGGTGTATGTGGCTGGCACCTTAGCCGCTTGAGCCACAGGCGCCGAGCCTGCAATCTCATATTCTTGGGCTCAAGAGATCCTGTTGTTTCAGCCTCCCAAGTAGCTGGGGCTACAGGTGCCCACCACAATACCTGGCTATGTTTTAGAGATTGAGTCTGGCACGCCTGAGCTCAAGCAATCCACCTGCCTCAGCCTCCCAGAATGCTAGGATTATAGGTGTAAGCCACTGTGCCCAGCACCCTCTTCTTTATTTTTTTTTTTTTTGTAGAGACAGCCCTCCGGTAGAGTGCCGTGGCGTCACACGGCTCACAGCAACCTCTAACTCTTGGGCTTATGCGATTCTCTTGCCTCAGCCTCCCAAGCAGCTGGGACTACAGGCGCCCGCCACAACGCCCGGCTATTTTTTTGTTGCAGTTTGGCCGGGGCTGGGCTTGAACCCGCCACCCTCAGCATATGGGGCCAGCGCCCCACTCACTGAGCCACAGGCGCCGCCCCCCCTTCTTTTTTAAGATAGAGTTTCCCCGTGTCACACAGGCTAGAGTGCAATATCATGCTACCTTCTGCAACCTCAAATTCCTAAGCTCAAGCGATCTTTCTGCCTCAGCCTTCAGAGTATCTGGGACTAAAGGTGCCTGCCAACCACTCCTGGCTAATTTTTCTGATTTTTTAGAGACAGGGGTGGGGGTGTCACTCTTGCTCAGGCTAGTCTTGAACTCCTGACCTGCTTCACTCTCTCAAAATGCTGAGATTACAGGCATGAGTCGCCACACTTGGCCTTTGCTCTGTCTTAACTGATATGTATAGTTTTTGGTCTGGATGTACCCTTATTATTTAACATTAAATTTTTTTGATACTTTTTCTCACAGAAATAATGCATACACAAATACCTAAAGTAAAATTCTTTATTCCTCCTCCCCTTTCCTCACCCCCCAAACCAGAAGGGTGCAGAGGTGGGCAAGTGATCCAGGCTAGCTGATCATAATACTCCGTATGTCTGAAAGGAAAGATGGTCTTTTTATCTAAGATTTGTACAGTAAGGATGACATGAGCCTGGAACTGTCTGAAGCCAAAGGAAAGGAGAGCTGAGAATGAAGGGAAGGAAGGACATAGAACCATTAAGAGCAAACTCGTGATGTCTTTGAATTCCTGAGTTCAGTAGTACTTGAAGCTCCCTGGACATATCACTTATGTCAGAAAATTAAGTCTATCCCTATTTTCCTTAACCTGGTTTGAGTTACAACTCAGTACCTTGCCTAATATATAATAACGCCTTTATGCATATACGCCATCAAATATATGCACATATAGAAGAATACATTCCGTTCTGTGTATCTATTCATCCTATACAATTTTAAAAGAATATTAAAATTGAAATTTCTACTAAGCATCACATTAGATGTAAAATAACGATATGCAAAGTCGCTATGTGCAAATCTTCAAAAGACACAGCCTTAAGAATCTGTTGCATGACCTGTTACAGGACTCTTGAACCTGATTTTGAAAATGGGGCCCAGAGCATGCAAGGGAGGGACTTTGTGAGGAAGTTTTCTTCGGGAAGATCTCTTCCTGTGCTGTAAGTGCCCCCACACAATGTTGAGGGACACAAAACTCCCTGCTAGAAAATCTCAGGCAGAGAAACCTCTTGTAAGTCTGGGAGGAAGCATGTTGTAGGCCAGGAAACCAGAAAATGGATTGCACTGAATGTACCCAAGTGACAATGATTCTCTTTTAACTACTTTCCTCACCCATGGTGTCAGCATTTTGATCACGGGGCCCTGTTCCTATGGTTCCAGTTGAATTAACTGGGGACAGAATTGCTTCTTCTAAAATTTATAACACATAGGCCAGGCACGGTGGCTCGCGTCTAAAATCCTAGCACTCTCGGAGGCCGAGGCAGGTGGATTACTTGAGCTCAGGATTTCGAGACCAGCCTGAGCAAGAGCTGGACACCACCTCTACTAAAAATAGAAAAACTAGGTGGGTATTGTGGCAGGTGCCTGTAGTTCCAGCTCCTTGGGAGGCTGAGGCAAGAGGATCATGTGAGCCCAGGAGTTTGAGGTTGCTAGTGAGCTATGAAGCCACAGCATTCTACGCAGGGTGACAAAGTGAGACTCTGTCTCAAAATAAAATAAAATAAAATGAAGTAAAATTTATAACACAGACTGAAAAAAAAATTCTGGGTGGCTGAATCTGGAATGTCATATTCCTCCATTTAGATTGGGAGTGGGAGCAGGGATGGTCTGCAGAGAAAGAAAAATGCATCAGACCTAAAGAAAAAAGAAACAGAGAGGAGAGGTGGAGAGAAAATACTGCCTGGGTTTCCCTGTGGTTTCTCAGTCCCTGGTTGCAACTGAGTGAGGAGACCTGGATGGTGCGCACTCTGGCTCCTTTCTTTGATTCCACCTTTTTAATTTAAGCTATTGTGAGTTGGTTTCTGGTGTTTCAGCAGGATTCCCAATTAACACAACTGCTAACATCCCTTAATCTTTTGTCAAATGACATTTGACATCTTTCCTAGTTCATCTATTTCAGTTCTACTCCCAGCGCGCCCCACCCCTCGCCCACTGCAGGGCCTGTCTTTCTGTGGTCCACCTCTCCCTCCTCCTCTGTGCAGCACATCAGGATTCACAGAGCACTTTATCCTTTGATCTTCCCAATGACCTGGGAGCTAGTCATTATCCCTAGTGCAGTTCAGCAGTCCATTACTGAGTACCTACTACGTGCCAGGACTGCAACTGTGCTGTTCATTCTCCTTTCCTCTCTGAAACCTCTGGTGCTAATGTACAGACTCACTTGCAGGGCCTGAGGCAAGAGTAGAAATGGATGCCCACCTGCCCACGCCTAATATATTTCAGATGTTTAAATCAAGCTGACAAGCTGTTAAATAAGAACTGTGTTCTATCCTACCTGGACAGATATAGTGAGGGTTATATGTACAAATCTGGACAGCTACATCCATCTACCCTCTTTCTCTTTGCACACGTTCCCTCACCTTGAGGGGCTTCACCAGCACATGTGTGGACATCTTACCTCCATTCATACCTGCTGCAAATTGCTGCTCTCTGGTCATGTCTTGGGCTTAAGAGTGTGTATAGCAGTGGCACGCTCCTCTTTCCAGAAGGCAGACCTATTAAAGAGGCTCTGGGTCATTTGGGCAGCACATTCCAGTGTCTCAGGAAGCTGGGACATGGTCTAGAGTCGGGGGCTACTCAGGTGATGAGGGGCCCATCATTTTCTCTCCCAGATTCCTCACCTATTGGCCAAGGGCCATCTAAAAGAAGGGCAAAACACATCGCTTCTCGGCCTTTTGGCTAAGATCAAGTGTGAAGAAGGGCAAAACAGGGCCCTCCAAAGGGTGGAGTCCTCTGGTATGGGTCTAAGATCAGCACTGTAGGTGAGTTTTGAAATTTAGAATTGTTCAGTTTTCAGAAAGATATAATGTGCTACACACACTGCGAATTATTAATTCCCCCAGTGGGGTCTGGGGAGGGCATACTCAAATATATTGGCACATCTGCAATGAAAATCGATTAATCTTCATTCTAAGTGGGTTAAATAAAGACTATAAATAGACTTTATAGATGGCTCTATAAATTCCTTATGTCTTGTCAAATCAGATTTTGCCAATACATGAGTTTATGGGTTGAGTTGTGTCCCCTTCCCTCAGAAGACATGTTGAAGTCCTAACCCCCAGTCCTCAGAATGTGACCTTATTTAGAAATAAGGTCACTGAAGGTGTAATTAGTGAAAAGGAGGCAACACTGGAGTAGGAGGCCTTTAATCCAAGATGATTGGTGTCCTTTTAAGAAGAGAGAAATCAGGCTGGGAGAGAGACCTTTCGCCTGTAGTCTTAGCACTCTGGGAGGTCAAGGTGGGTGGATTGCCTCAGCTCAGGAGTTCGAGACCAGCCTGAGCTAGAGTGAGTCCTTGTCTCTAAAAAAAATAGCCAGGCCTTATGAAAGGCACCTGTAGTCCCAGCTACTTGGGAGGCTGAGGCAAGAGAATCAATTGAGACCAAGAGTTTGAGGTTACTGTAAGCTGTGATGCCATGGCACTCTACCGAGGGTGACAAAGTATGACTATCTAAAAAAAAAAAAAAAAGGAATAAAAAAATGCAAAAAAGAATAGTCACCAAAATAGCGTAATTATCTCATGATGGTAAAATTTCAGGCAATGTTTACATTTTAAATCTATTTTCTTTACTAACTAATATTTTATTTTATGTTATTTTATTTATTTATTTTTGAGACAGAGTCTCACTTTGTTTACCCTTAGGTAGAGTGCTATGGCATCATAGCCCACAGCAACCTCAGACTCTTGGACTCAAGTGATTCTCCTGCCTCAGCCTCCCGAGTAGCTGGGATTACAGGCGCCCGCCACAACACCCAGCTATTTTTTTGTTGTCGTTGCCATTGTTGTTTAGCAGGCCCGGGCTGGGTTTGAACCTGCTGGAGCATGTAGCCAGCACCCTAACCACTGAGTTATGGGTGCCAAGGCCCCCAAAGATTTTGATTGTACTGTGTTGTTACTTTCTTTAAATGGACTTCTAGGGAGAGTCGGTATAGACGGCTGTTTTTATTTTCCAGTTTTTCTCTCTGAGTCTATGCCTAATTTTGAAATAAAGTCTATCTGTACTCTGCCCTCCTGTTGTTGCCATCCCTTGGGGGCAATATTCACACCTCTGTCTAGGATTTGGTATTTTAGGCCAGTAGGCTTGATTAGCACCAGAGTATCAAGGTCCTCAAAAATACTTTAGACAAGAGCAAATATTATGAACAATACAAAACCCATAATATGGAAGCAGAGGCAGGACGGCGATGAGGCTGAGGGTTGCATTTGGAACCACGTGCCCACAGCATTTTCTCAAGTCTCAGAGACGTCAGTTTTATCACATTTGTCATTTCCCCACACCTTATTCTCAATGTCGTAAGTCACAAAGATGAGTCATTAAGCTGGTTTACTCAATTTATCTTGTGAACATACTGATAAAAACACTGTTATTGAATCCCCATGATTTTATTTTATTTTTTGATTGCAATGGCTTTTTAGAGGCTTTCCAAGCCCCCCAAAGGGTCTAGCACCCAGTCAACCATCTTTACAGTGGAGTCCTAATTACTCGATTCTGTTTTGTAGATCACAAAGTTTCCTTCCAATGATCTCTTCTTCCGTTTCCTCAAATCAGCTTACACATTCTGAAAGTATATCCATCTCTCTCTCATACTTTGAGGTGGCATATTCTGGTCTCTCGCTTTGTGTTTGAAGTAGATTGCTTCTTCCTCTTCACTATCATTAATCTTTTCATTATCTTCTTGTTTCTTTTAGCACAGTCAGGGCATAACATATTATCTTCTAGGCCTGGAGATGGGAAAATGCAGGCTGGTAACAGGAAGAGGGAAATCCTCCTCCTGGGAGTGGCAGGCACCCAGGCCTGACCTGCATGAAACTGTAGGCAGACCCAACCCTCTGTGTCTTCGGGGAAAGCCTCACCAAGGATCACACACCACCTGAGGCCAGAAGCTGTTGTCAAAAAGGCCTCAGCAGAAGCAGGAATGGACCGTGAATTCAGAGTCTTAGGCTGACCAGGTTTTGCAGCCATGGTTGCCCAGGATGCCACTGCAGATTCCTGAGCTGACGTTATCACTTCCACTCTGTTGGGCTCTTCTGTTTTCACATTCATCTTGGACCTTTCCTGAGGTTTTGTTCTCTTGGTCTCTGCCTTGAGTTTCCTTGAACATGAATGTAGTCTGGCCTCCTTTGGTGTTTCAGGAATTTCCCATTTCTGTTCAGGAAAGGCATGCTCCTGAAGCCTCAGAAAAACTTCTGTTTTCTTGCTGTCAGTACTCAACTTGAGTTGCTGGCACCAGTTCCGCAAAGCGTCTTGACACACATCATTAATCATTTTGTCTCAGCAAAACGGTTGGCAAGGGAAGATCAGGTTTTTTACATCTAGCTTTTTGGATGGCTTTTGATCATTTATTTGTTGGAGGTAGATGAACTTCATTGTGTTTCTGGGGATTGTTCAGTTTGATATCAGAAGTTGAAGAAACAGCTGGTTCCATTTGTTCATTATTTGAATTGTCTTTAACTGGAACCAATGTCAAAATCACACTTTCTTCATCATGTATTTCCTCCTCAGAGAAATTCTTCTGGCTGTAACCATGATTTGAGTCTGACATTTTCAGCAGGACCTGTAATCCTAGCTAGCACTCCCAGCGGCTGAGGTGAGAATCACTTTGAGTTCAGGAGTTCAAGAACAGCCTGAGCAAGAATGAGACCCCATCTCTACTAAAAATAGAAAAGTGAGCTGAGCATGGGAACACAAGCCTGTAGTTCCAGCTACTTGGGAGGCTGAGGCAGGAGGATTGCTTCGGCCCAGGAGTTTTATATTACAGTGAAGCATGATTTTAGAGTGCAGTAAGAGTTTTGGAGAGCCAATAAAACCCTTTAATTAAACTTGACAATGGTCATTAGAAGTAGTAATTAGTGCCATCTGCCTGATAATTGAATGGTCAGTATGAGAAATGGCTCTGTGTTAGGATCTGTAGGAGATAATCCCAGTGCTTTGGGAGGTTGAGGCAGGAGGATCAGTTGAGGCTAGGAGTTCAAGATCAGCCTGGTCAACACAGCAAGACCACATCTCTAAAAATAAAAAGAATTAAAACTTTAAAATTATCCAAGGTTAATGGTGTGCACCTGTAGTCCCAGCTACTCAGGGATCTGAAGCAGGAGGATTGCTTGAGCCTAAGAATTGGAGGCTGCAGTGAGCTATGTTTGGGTCTCTGTACTGCAGTCTGGTGACTGAGTCTTTATCTTAAAAAAAAACCTCTGCATCTCTGCAAGGTAGGGTAACATAATGAAAAGGCACAGTCAGCTGGTGCCTGTGTCTCAAAGAGTAGGGTGCTGGCCCCATATACCAGAGGTGGCAGGTTCAAACTTGGCCCCAGTCAAAAACTGCATTAAAAAAAAAAAAGGAACAGTTCAGATGCCCGTCGTCGTCATTTCCCCACACCTTATTAGCTCTGCTATTTCCTGCTGATGTTCATCTCTCAGAGCACAGTTTTCTCAGCTTAAGTCATGAAATGACTTAGTATATTACACATAGTAAATACACATAGTATATTGCCATATAAATCTTTGGCACATGGGTATAACTGTCATTTGTGTTGCTATTAGCTAATTTTTGAAGATTAGAAATTTGACACAGAGAAGTAAGATGACTTGCCCAAGATCACACAGCTGGTAACTGGCAGAGCAGGAATTTGAACCCAGATCTTCTGACTCCAGGCCATGTCCTCTTGGAGTTTGACACTGGTATGAGGCCAGGAAGTAATATCCATGGGTCCAGCGATACGGAGGGGTGCCGGCGTGGTGACCTGGGAAGAACAGCGTTGGGGAACCAGGAAAGATATGGAGTCTTTATAGGCAAGATTAATGGTCAGGGAATAGGTTCAGACACCTGAAAAGGGGCAAGAGCCAGGCAGAGGAACCCGATTCAGCGTTAGACGGCGGCCTGTTCACTTGCGGCCAAACACTGACCCCTGCTGGCCGCCCGAGGGAAGGCGGCGCCCGGCCCACCTCTCCACCGGGCAGGCCGATGTTCCTGTCACAGACAGGGCCCCTGGGATGGCACCTTCCTCTCCTGGAACCTCGCGACCTTGGTGCCTACTTAGGGCCGTCCAGGATTACGTCGCGTCGCCCTCCTCGCTCACTCAGCTTTTGACCAGAGAGGGCCGGTGTTGAGGGCCCCCACCTCGAGGACCGCTCCTTACCCCGCAGCCCACCGTCGTGTTTTGGAGGCTCTCGGCCTGCCATCCCACCCCGCCTATGACGCGACCACCTGGAGCGGGCGGAGGGCGACTGACTCTAGGACTGAATCTGAGCCTCGGCTGGGGCAAGTGAACCACTTCAAGATCAAACTTTTGGAGGAGAAACCTGCTGGGCACCTTGTTTGTAAACATTGGACACAGCACCTCTGACAGCCAGAACACAAGGTGGAGGTACAACAGCAGAGAATCAGCCCAATAGGGAAGTTGTGTGTGTGTGTGTGTGTGTGTGTGTGTCGGGGGTGTCTCTATCCCTAGTGCGGGACTCAGCATTTTATTCTATGACTTGGCTAAAAGCAAAGACAGACTTGTTAGCAATTCAAACATATTGATTTAGGAGGAAAGATTTTAAAAGATTTCAATAATCTTTAGAAATTGACAAGATGTTTTAAAAAATAAAGATTGATGTGAGTTTCTTTATCTTATTTTCCCCAAATCAAGAATCTTCTTTTAGAATGGAGTAGAACTGATTCAAACTAAATTTCCTATGAAAAGGTGGGGAGGAAGGTGAAAGCGTGAGTTGGCTGATCTGACCTTGTGCTCTGGGTGAGGTTCACAGCCAGCCCGCTGTAGAGTGAAGGTAGTTGAGCCTGAACAGAACAAATAATGCTCATGTTTACAACATATAAGAACTTTCCGGGTGGCGTCTGTGGCTCAAGGAGTAGGGCGCCGGTCCCATATGCCGGAGGTGGCGGGTTCAAACCCAGCCCCAGCTAAAAAAAAAAAAAAGAACTTTCCATCACATCCTTAGATCCTCTGAACTCCAGATTGACATTTTTTTTAGGTTGGCCTGGCTGCTAGTATTATTCTTATTTTCAGGCGAGGAACTTGGGACTTGAAGCTCTGCAAGATAAAGAGATTAATTTGATGGACAGATGAGATCATAATGCAGGTATTTTTGTCTGTCACCCTTGGGTAGAGTGCCATGCCATCATAGCTCACAGCAACCTCAAATTCTTGGGTTCAAGCAATACTCTTGCCTCAGCTTCCCAAGTAGCAGGGACTATAAACTTGTGCCACTACGCCTGGTTAGTTTTTCTATTTTAGTAGAGATGGAGTCTCTTGCTCACTCTTCCTCAGGCTGGTCTCAGTCTCCTGAGCTCAGGTGATCCACCTACCTCAGCTTCCCAGAGTGCTGGGAAGTGCTGGATTACAGGCGTGAGCCACTGAGCCCGGCCACAATGCAGGTTTTGACCCTTCCAACACAGTACATTATTATTTATGCCTTCTTAATAAAGTGGAACCTGCTGGCTCAGAAGGGAGATGGTTTTGTTACACACAACCCTGGTACTCTCTTTTTTTTTTTTTTTTGGAGACAGAGTCTCATTTTGTCACCTTCGGTAGAGTGCTGTGGCATTGCAGCTCACAGCAACCTCGAACTCCTGAGTTCAAGTGATCCTCTTGCCTCAGCCTCCCAAGTAGCTGGGACTACAGGCGCCTGCCACAACACCTGGTTATTTTTAGAGACGAGGTTTTGCTCTAGCTCGGGCTGCTCTGAAACTCATGAGCTCCAGTGATCCACCTACCTCAGCCTCCCAGAGTGTTAGGATTACAGGCATCAGCCACTGTGCCCAGCCTATCCTTGGTACTCTTGAGCACTGCATTTTTACAAAGATACCAACAAAGTGTCTCACTATTATCAGTTAACTTCAACTGAAACGTCCCCTCAGAGAGGGCTTCCCTAACCTTTTTAGTATTGTTTCCACCCCAGCCTCCCAAGTAGCTGGGACTACAGGCACCAGACAAAACGCCTGGTTGTTTTTTAGAGACTGGGTCTTGCTCTAGCTCAGGCTGGTCTCAAACTCTGTGAGCTCAAGCAATCCACCTGCTTCGGCCTCCTAGAGTGCTAGGATTACAGGTAGGAACTAATGCACCTGGGCAAACCAGTGAATTTTAATGAAATAGACAATGAAAAGTTCATTGACAGGGTTTCAGGTTCCACACTGCAATTAACCTTTAAGAAACGACCATTTGTGGGTGGCGCCTGTGGCTCAACGGGTAGGGCGCCAGTCCCATATGCCGGAGGTGGTGGGTTCAAGCCCAGCCCTGGCCAAAAATAAAAAAAAAAAAAAAAAAAAAGAAACGACCATTTGTCAAGTTTGGTGCATTATTTGAGAAAAATATCCACAAGTACTTGAAAAGGCTATTAAAGTACTTCTCCCTTTCTAACTACATATCTGTGTGAGGTCAGACTTTCTTCATAGATTTTTTTTTTTTTTTTGAGACAGAGTCTCACTATGTCACCCTTGGTAGAGTGCTGTGGTGTCATAGCTCACAGCAACCTCAAACTCAACTGATTCTCTTGCCTCAGCCTCCCAAGTAGCTGTGACTACAGGCGCCCACCATAACGCTATTCAGACTTTCTTCATATATTTCAAACATAACAATGTATCTCAACAGATTGACTGTAGATACAAAGAAGATATGAGAATCTACCTATTTTCTATTAAGCCAGACATAAAACAGAGTTGCAAAGATGCAAAATAACATCACTCTTCTCACTGTTTTTTTAATACAGTCATTTTTCATAAACTGTTACTTATGTTTGTATGTACAGTATATGGTTTATTAATTCTGTTTTTAATGAATTAATAAGTATTTTCAAAATTTCTCAGTTTTAACTTCTACTATGTAAATGTCAATGGCTGTTGAACATAAGCATATGAAAACAAAAACAAAACATATATACAAAAGCTCTGTGAGGCCCTCAATAACTGTTAAGAGTATAAAGGGAGACCAGTCCAGCGCAGGGCGTGGTAGCTCATGCCTGTAATCCCAGGACTCTGGAAGGCCAAGGCAGGTGGATTGCCTGAGATCAGAAGTTTGAGACCAGCCTGAGCCAGAGAGAGACCCCATCTCTGAAAATACCCTGGCGTTGTGGCAGGTGCCTGTAGTCCCAGCTACTCGGGAGGCTGAGGCAAGAGGATTGCTCAAGCCCAAGAGTTTGAGGTTGCTGTGAGTTATGACGCCACGGCACTCTACGGAGGGCATCAAAGTGAGACTCTGTCTCAAAAAAATAAATAAAAATAAAGGGAGACCAAAAGGTTTGAGAACCACTGAGCTAGAGATGAAGAAAATATCAACTTTTTTCTCCTTTGTAAACTGAGTTATAATTCACATACAATAAAATTCACACTTTAAAGTGTATGATTTAGTGGTTTTTAGTATACTAACAACGTTGTTCAACTATCACCACCACCTAATTCCAGAATGTTTCTTTTTTCCTTTTTATATATATTTTTATTTCAAATTAATATGAGGGTACAAATTTCTAGGTTACATTCATTGTTCTCTCCTCCAAGGTAAAGTGCAAGTTGTTGTAGAGCCCTTCACCCAGGGGATGTGCTGAACACCCTCACATTGTGTACATTAGGTGAGATCCCACCAATTGCCCCCTCCTCCTCCCACCAATCACCCTCTCCTTAATTCCAGAATGTTTTCATCATCCAAAAAGAAACTTGTAATGGTTAGCAATCACTCCCCATTTCCCTTCAGCCCTGACAACCACAAATTTCAATGAATCTGCCTATCTGGACATTTAATATGTATATATGGCCTTTAATGACTAGCTTCTATCACATAGTATAATGTTTTCAAGGTTCATCATTAGCATGTATCAGTACTTCATTCTTTTTATGATAAAATAATATTCCATTACATGGATAAACTACATTTTGTTTATCCACTCATTATTATAGATCATTTGGATTGTTCCTGCTTTTTGGCTGTAATAAATAATGCTGCTATGAACATTCATGGATAAGTTTTTACATAAAAACAATGCTTTCAATTCTCTTGGGTATATACCTAGAAGTGGGATTGGTGGGGTTTACAGTACCTTTATATTGAACTCTTTCAGGACCGGGCCAAACTGTTTCCCACAGTGGCTGCACCTTTTTGTATTCCCATTAGCAATATGTGAGGGTTCCAATTTCTCCACATCCCTGCTAATATTTCTTGCTGTCTTTCTGATTATAGCCATGCTAGTGGGTGTGAAGTGATGTCTCGTTGTGGTTCAGATTTGTGTTTCCCTAACAACTAATGATGCTGAACACCTTTTCACATACTTATTGGCCTTTTGTATATCTTATTTGCAGCAATGTCTAGTCCAAACATTTATTCCATTTTAAACTGTGCTGTCTTCTTATTATTGAATTGTAAAAGATCTTATGGACGGGCGGCGCCTGTGGCTCAGTGAGTAGGGTGCCAGCCCCATATACCGAGGGTGGTGGGTTCGGACCCAGCCCTGGCCAAACTGCAACAGAAAAATAGCCAGGTGTTGTGGCGGGCACCTGTAGTCCCAGCTGCTCGGGAGGCTGAGGCAAGAGAATCGTGTAAGCCCAAGAGTTAGAGGTTGCTGTGAGCTGTGTGACGCCACGGCACTCTACCGAGGGCGGTACAGTGAGACTCTGTCTCTACAAAAAAAAAAAAAAAAAAAGATCTTATGGACACAAGGTTCTTGCCAGATGTATGATGTGCAAATATTTTCTCTCATTCTGTGTTTTATCTTTTAACTTTCTTGATAGTGTCCTGCCACACAAGTTTTTACTTTTGATGGAGTCTAGTCTATTTTTCTGCAGTTTTTGTGTGTATGTGTGTGTGGTGGTTTTGGTGTCATATCTATGAAACTATTGCCTCATCCAAGGTCATGGAAATTTATACCCATGTTTTCTTCTAGGAGTTTTATAGTTTTAGTTCTTATACTTGTTTTTTTACTCATTTGGAGCTAAGTTTTTTTTTTTTTTTTTTTTTAAATATGGAACGCTTCACGAATTTGCGTGTCATCCTTGCGCAGGGGCCATGCTAATCTTCTTTGTATCGTTCCAATTTTAGTATATGTGCTGCCGAAGCGAGCACTGGAGCTAAGTTTTATAGATGATAAAAGATAGGGGTCCAAATTTATTCTTTTGCATGTTAAAAAAATATTTCCCCACAGAATGGTCTTTACACCTTGATCACAGATATACAGGTTTATTTCTGGACTCTCAATTCCATTCTACTGATCTGTGTGTCTGTCCTTAAGCAATTACCACACTATCTGGATTATTGTAGCTTTTGAAATTGGAAAGTATAAGTGCTCCAGCTTTGTTCTTATTCAAGATTGTTGTGGCTAGATGATATCAGATTTAATATTAACCTTTTTCATTTCAAATTGTTACATTATTCTCTTTATTTTTCTGTATTAGAAATTTTGTACTAATAGAAAGGATGACAGCTGTGTGTGTGTAGCAATAAAATGACTTAATAAATGCAGAACACAGAAGAGTATCTGACAGCTTCTATACTGTTATTTGTTATTCTTTTAAGTGAAAAAAAATTTTTTTGAGACAGAGCCTTACTTTGTCGCCCTTGGGCTCAAGTGATTCTCTTGCCTCAGCCTCCCAAGTAGCTGGGACTACAGGCGCTTGCCACAATGCTCAGATATTTTTAGAAGCAGGGTCTTGCTCTGGCTCAGGCTGGTCTTGAACACTGAGCTCAGGCAATCCACTGGCCTCAGCCCCCCAGAATTCTGGGATTACAGGCATAAGCCACTGTGCCCGGCCTACTTAAATGAAATTTTTAAAAAGTACCTTTTGAAGCTAGACTATCTGGGTTCAAATGCTAGTCCTGCTTCTCCTTAATGGTATGATCTTGGGCCAGTTACAAAACCTTGCCACATCCTAATCTGTATAATGCAAATAATAACCTTAGGCTGATAAGGTTCTTGTGAGGATTAAATGAGATAAAGACACAATTAAATCAGAGAATACAGCTCATAGGAGATGCTTTACCCCATAGGTGCTAAACTCTAGGGAGTGATCACACTTGGTGAAAAGCCTAGAAATCATTCCATAGGAAGGACATAAAGGAATTAGAGCATGAAGCTGTTTTTAATATCCAAAAGCCATATGTGAAAAAAAAAGATATTTTCTGTGTACTCCAGAGAGTATCAGGACCCCTGACTTTAAGGAAGGCATTCTGGCTAGTCCTCCCCAGGCCCCATCTCTCTGGGAGCTCCCCTAAAGCTCAGTGCCACCACTTGCCAATTAGTAATTATAATTATTTAGGTCTCATATGATCCCATTCCATAAATACTGACAACACACTTACTATCTGCCAGGCATCCTGTGTGTTAGACCCTGGAGTCCATGGATAAATGAAACACTGCCCCTGTCCTCCAAGTCACAGGCCAGCAGAAAACCAACTGGTGAAAGTTTGAAGGAACCAAATCCAAATTCCTGCTTGGTAGCCTTTTTCTGCCTCCCCCTTTTCTCCAGAGACCTTAGTTTTAGAATTAAGGCAGCAGCTACTTTTCCGCGATTAATCCCCTGACTTAAAAGGCGAGTCTCCGAGCAGGCCGTCCAGGCGCGGGCAGACAGAGGTCCCTGACATGGAACAGCGGCTTTCTGAGCGCCGAGCGCCCTCTAGTGTCTATTCACGGTAAAGCGAGTCCAACGCGAAACCTTCCGAACATTCCTATTTGCCGCCAAGAAATTCCCTTTTCTTTAGTGCCACCTATGCCTAAGCTGCTTTCAGATCTCCGCAGCAAAACAAAATCGACAGTTTAAAAATAATAAGTAATATAGTCGCCAATATTTTTGAGCACTTACTATGTGCCAGACCCTGTGTTAATTGTCTTATATGCCTTACCCATAAGGCAGATACTATGATTATTATTATCATTATTATTACGCCAGATATATAAAGGAAGAAACTGAGGCAGGTCGGACAACCAGCTCAAAGGGTCAGACTTCATAACCATGCTCTTCGTTTTGGTTTACTGTCCAAGAGAAGCAAGAACCACAGGTAATATCAAGATAGTTCTAGTCAAATTTCTCCTAGAACTGTAATTTATGTAAATCCATCAAATTTATGTCAAAATATCAAGTATGGAATGATAATGAGTCTTTCTCAGGTTCATAATGAAAGGGATAGAAAGAAATAATGGACTAGGATTTTGGAACTGTGGGTAGTGGCTCATTGATGTAAACAATTTCATGGATTTTCACAAGCATTTTGTTTTAGAGACAAGGTCTCACTCTGTTGCTCAGTCTGGTGTTCAGTGGCACAGTCATAGCTCACTGTAGCCTGGAACTCCTGGGCTCAAGTGATCCTCCTGCCTCAGCCTCCCTGGTTGCTGGGACTACAGGCATAACCCACTGTGCACGGTGACTGGCATTTTAGACATTGAAATACAGTCATGCATTGCTTAATGACAAGGACTAGGTTCCGAGAAATGCATCATTGGATAATGTCATCATTGTACAAACATTGTAGAGTGTACTTAGACAAACCAAATGGCCTACTGCATACCTAGGCTATATGCTAAACCCATTGCTCCTAGGCAAAAAAATCTATACAACATGTTACTGTATTGAGTATCACAGGCTATAACACAATGGCAATATTTGTGTATCTAAACATATCTAAACACTTCAATGGTACAGTAAAAATACCTTATTATAATCTTATGGGATTACCATCATTTAGTGGTACATAACTGCGTGATAAATCAGGAAAATACTAATCTGAATGACCCAGTACATATTCTCACATTCTTTCCTTTTTTTTTTGAGACAGAGTCTCACTCCATTGCCTAGGCTAGAATGCTGTAGTGTCAGCCTAGCTCACAGCAACTTCAGACTCCTGGGTTCAAGTAATCCGCTGCCTCAGCCTCCCAAGTAGCTGGGACTACAGGTGCCTGCCACAACGCCTGGCTAATCTTTGTATTTTTGGTAGAAACGGGGTCTTGCTTTGCTTAAGCTGGTCTCAAACTGCTGACCTCAAGTGTTCTTCCCATCTCACCTTCCCAGAGTGCTCAGGTTATGGGCATGAGCCACTGCACCCAGCCTCTCATATTCTTTCTCTCTCCCCACCCTGCCCTTTTATATATACACAGTATTCTTTTTCTATAAGAATATGATACATAATACATGTTTATATATACATGTATGACACACACATATATTTCCCCCCCATACGACTGACCGACTGACCATCTGAAATACACTGCTCTTTCTACCTACCCAGGATTATGGCCAAGCCATTTCACCCAACTGAAGCTGTCTTCTATGTTGTAATACCCTCGTAATGTGATTTCTACAGCCTCTTTCCTGTCCTCCTCTTGGTCACTAGTTCTCTTTGAGTGACCCATGCTTCTGAAAATGTCATCTTGGATCAAAATTAAAATCTCTATGTTATAGCCACCCCTCTCCATTTTTGGAGATGACAAATAGGGATTTCTTCCCTTTGTGATAGGACATGTGGTTAAAAACATTGTTTATTTTTTATATTTAGTTTATTCAGTACTTTTTTTAAAATGACAGTTGTTAGGGCCGCGCCTGTGGCTCAGTGAGTAGGGCGCCAGCCCCATATAGTGAGGGTGGCAGATTTGAACCCGGCCCAGCCAAACTGCAACAACAACAACAACAACAAAAATAGCCAGGCGTTGTGGTGGGCACCTGTAGTCCCAGCTACTTGGGAGGCTGAGGCAAGAGAATTGCCTAAGTCCAAGAGCTGGAGGTTGCTGCAAGCTGTGATGCCACAGCATTCAACCAAGGGTGATAAAGTGAGACTCTGTCTTTAAAAAAAAAAAAAAAATTGCTAGTTGTTGGAGTTAGCCTTTTCTATGATAGTATATTAAAAGATAGGCATTGATTAGTTCCCCCAACTTGCATTTGAGCTTCAGAGAGGTTAATTTGTCGTAGGTCACCCAGCCAGTAAGAGAAGGAGGTGGGATTTGAATGCAGGATAATCGGACTCCAGGAAGGCAAGCTCTTAACTACTATATTATGAAAGAAATTCTCTGTGAGCACCCAGGGCTGAGAGTACACAGACAGACTCTGGACTACTGCTGACCTGGGTAGGGCATGTATTGAGTTGTATTGTAAGACCACATTATAGGCTCAGTGCCCATAGCTCAGTGGTTAGGACGCCAGCCACATACACTGGGGCTGGTGGGTTCCAGCCCAGCCTGGACCTGCTAAAAAGCAACAATGACAACTACAAAAAAAAAATAGCAGGGCTTGTGGCAGGCGCCTGTAGTCCCATCTACTTGAGAGGCTGAGGCAAGAGAATTGCTTAAGCCTAAGAGTTTGAGGTTGCTGTGAACTGTGATGCCACAGAACTCTACCAAGGGCGACATAGTGAGACTCTGTCTCAAAAAAAAAAAAGACTACATTATAGTCTGAACATGTATAGCCTATTATCATGTATAGTCTGCACTACTACATTATAGGGGTGTTTGAGTCCAAAACACAGTATTACCACCATGTCAGAATGCCCATAACAATAAGTGATGGGTCCTTGGTTTTGTGCCCTGACATTGACCCTGAGGGTAAATGTGCTGCAGTGTGAGACATTGGTTAGGTCTCACAACTCTGAGGTGGTTGTTGCTACTGACCTCATTTTCCAAATGAAGAAATTGATGTTCAGGTTGGTCCACAGATAGCAAATAGCTGCTCTGCAAATTATGTCATAAAAACAGTAACAGTGGCCAGGCAAGGTGGTTCAGGCCTATAATCCCAGCACTCTCGGAGGCTAAGGCAGGAGGATCCCTTGAGCTCAAGAGTTCAAGACCAGTGTGAGCAAGAGTGAGACCCTGTCTGTACTAAAAATAGAAAAACTAGCTGGATGTTGTGGCAAGCGCCTAAGGTTCCAGCTACTGGGGAGGCTGAGACAGGAGGATTGCTTGAGCCCAGGAGTTTGAGATTGCAGTGAGCCATGATGATCCCACAGTCTTCCAGCCTGGGCAACAGAGTAAGATTCTATCTCAAAATAATAACAAAAATAACACTTATTGAAGGCTTACTATATGTCAGGCACTACGCTAAGTGACTTCCATATATCATCTCATGTAGTTGTCTCACAGGATTCTTTGCCACGTTTTGAAGTTAAGGAAAGTGGGGCTCAGAGCAGTTGACAAAATTACCTGAGGTTGCACAGTAAATGCAGAGCCATGAGTCAAACTTCAGTCTGCCTGTCTCCAAAAACCTTACTCTTCACCATTCTAAGATCTAACCAAAGGATATCCAACCTTTTCCTGGGTTGGAAAGACAAGGTGAATTTAAGAAGAAAACCACAGTCATAAAAGAGGCAGGCTAGTATATTGGTTAGGTCTCCATAAATGTGGCTATAACTTGTTCCAATTATTTATTGCTGCATAACAAAGCATTCCCCAAATTAGTACTTTGAATTAACAGTAATTTTTTTCCTTTGATAGTTATAGTGGTTGACTGGGCTCAGCAAAATGGTTCTTAAGATCTCTTATGTGGTTGAAGTCGGATGGTGGCTGGGGCTATAGACATTCTGAAGGCTTCCTCACTCACACCTCTGATGGTTGATGCTGTTGGCTGGCACTATGCTAGGCCATTTCCATCTCGACTAAAGCCCTATGCTAAGGGATTTCCAGCTGGGACTGTTAGTCATACACCTACATGTAGTTTGTCCTTTTTGTCTGGGCCTCCACATAGTGGCCGGGCAGGTGTTCTGAGAGGACCAGGCAGAAGGTCTATTGTCATTTATATCCTAACTTTGGGTAAACTTAATTGGCTATGATACTGCCATTGTGCAAATATCATGGTCTAGCTTTGGAAGTCACATAGTTACCCCTGTCATAGTTATAGACCTGCCCAGATTCCAAGGGAGGGTGCATGTGCCCCGCTTCTCAGGGGGAGGAGTGTCAACATTGCATTGTAAAAAGACCACGTGGATGGGAAATCCTGTTGTGGCAATCTTCGAAAGTATAATACAACCCCCCACATTCTTGCTAGTCTCCATCTACTTGGTGCAGAATGGTATTTGCCCAGCGGGCATTTGGAGCCATACTCAGTTATTTATAGTGGTGTATATTCAATGTTTAGCACTGAGCTGCCCACATTGGGCATCTGTTCTTGCCTTGCTCACCTCACTGTGTACCATCACTACCTGGAGTCTCTAGAAAGGCAGCCTCTCACTTCTCTACCTTCTCAGGGATTTTTTTTCTGGAGCTTTCTCTGAGTTCTGAGTGCTTGGCCTTTCTAGAGTGCTCTAGTTTACCTCCTTTATGTGACTCAAATTTTCCTTCCAGGAAGCTTGGAAGGAAAGCCCACTCCTATCCTGGAGTTACTAATTGCCTTAAGAAGTTTGGGCAACCACAATAAAAATACCCTACAGTAGATGGCTTAAACAACCAACATTTATTTCTCAGAGTTCTGGAGCTGAGAGGTCCAAGATTAAAGCACTGGCAGATTCAGTGTCTGGTGAAGGCCTGCTTCCTGGTTCATGGATGGCCATCTTCTCACTGTCTCCTCCCACGGCAGGTGGGCGAGGGCACTCTCAGGGATCTCTTTTTAAAGAGCTCTAATCCCATTCATGAGGGCTAAAGATCTAATCACCTTTCAAAGGCCCCACCACCAAATACTATCACATTGGGATTAGGTTTCTTTTCTTTTTTTTTTTTTTTTTTGTGGGTTTTGGCCGGGGCTGGGTTTGAACCTGCCACCTTCGGCATATGGGACCGGCGCCCTACCACTTTGAGCCACAGGTTCAACATACGAAATCAGGAAGAAATAACCATTCAGCCTATAGCACTGACTAAGAACTGTATCTCTTCCATCTTCTCTTCTCGGCCAGGGCAAGAACCAGACTGCCCACCTCAGCACAGTGCTGTGGGTGTGTGAATGCTTTGCTGACTGGGTGGTGAGTGCTCAGGTCCTGTAACTCTCCCCACAAGCTCCCCAGTTGATCCACTGATCCGCCCCCATTTCTCCACAATTCTATATGTGCTAGTTCTCTACACAGATGCAAATCTTTATTTATACTTTAGCATCTACTAGTCCAGGTGAACTTATTCTGATGCATGTAAAATATTCATAAAGTGATATCAAAAAGTATGCATATGTCATTCTGTGCTGTTTTTTCTGTGGGGAGGGCCCATAGCCTTAACAAGATTCTCAAAGGAGTCTGTGACCCCCCCAAAAAATGTTAAGAATTATCTGGAAGTGCCACAAGGCCAGAATTGTATCTCTCTTATTCATTTGCTTTTTCTCTAGCTTTTTTTTTTTTTTTTGTAGAGACAGAGTCTTACTTTACTGCCCTCGGTAGAGTGCCGTGGCCTCACACAGCTCACAGCAACCTCCAACTCCAGGGCTTAAGCGATTCTCTTGCCTCAGCCTCCCGAGTAGCTGGGACTATAGGCGCCCGCCACAACGCCCGGCTATTTTTTGGTTGCAGTTTGGCCAGGGCCGGGTTTGAACCCGTCACCCTCGGTATATGGGGCCAGTGCCTTACCGACTGAGCCACAGGCGCCGCCCTTTTCTCTAGCTTTTAACTGACAAACACGTAGTAGATACTTTAGAACACAGCTGGACCCTAACCGCTTGTCTGCTTTGACTGTCACCACCGGTATTTTTGACTGTCAAGCCAGTATTTATCCACCTTGCCTACACAGAAGCTTCCTAAATGACATCTATTTCTGCTTTTGCCCCTTAGAATCTATTATTCATATAGCAGTGATCTTGACTTTTAAAATCAAATCATGTCATTCTCTCCAAACTTCTCAGTCTGGCCTCCAAGGCCCTGCAGGATCTGGCCTCTGCCTGGCTCCCTAGTCTTACCCCACACCACCTTCCTCCTCTCCTCCTGTGCTCCAGCCTGGTTCCTGTTCCTCCAATTTGCTAACCTCTTTCCTCTCTGTCTTGGTAAAGGGTTCCTGGGCAAACTCCTTTCCAGAGACTAAATCTCTTGCAATCCAATTAAATTGAAAAATGAGAGTTTTCTTTATTTGATCATCAAACTATATAATTAAGTAGTTGAAGTCTGTTTAAATTATAGAGCCATTTCAGTACTGTATTTGAAATGTTATGTATATGATTTGTTTTAGCTATGTGTTTTAAAAAGGTCAGTGAAGCCAGGCAAGGTGGCTCATGCCTGTAATCCTAGCACTCTGGGAGGCTGAGGCAGGTGGATTGCCTGAGCTCTGGAGCAAGAGTGAGACCCCATCTCAAAAATTAGCTGGGCATTGTGGTGGGTGCCTGTAGTCCAGCTACTTGGGAGGTTGAGACAAAAGAATTGCTTGAGCCCAAGAGTTTGAGGTTGCTGTGAGCCTCAGTTGACACCATGGCAACAAAGTGAGAGTCTGTCTCAAAATAAAAAAAAAAAAAAAAATGTAAAAAGATCAGTGAGGGTCCTCCTCCTCTTCCTCCTCCTCCTCCTCTTCTTCTTCTTGTTAGACAAAGCCTCACTCTTCTGCTCAGGTTAGAGTGCCGTGGCATTAGCCTAGCTCACAGCAACCTGAAACTCCGAGGGTCAGGCAATCCTCCTGCCTCAGCCACCTGAATAGCTAGGATTATAGGTGGTTGCCAGAACACCTGGCTAATTTTTCTATTTTTGTAAAGATGGGGTATTGCTGTTGCTCAAGCTGGTCTCACACTTCTGAGCTCCTCCTGCCTGGGCCTCCTAGAGTGCCAGGATTACAGGAGTGAGTCACTGCACCTGGCCTGGGACTGCCACTTCTCCTCATGAGGTATGAACTGCTATAGAGATTGCCCTGCAAAACATACACACACACACACACAAAATGAACAAATACATGAAACAACTGTTTTTGCACATTGGACCATAGATGCAAGATTATGATCTCTGAAAAAAGCGAAATAAATGAGTTGATTCCCAGCTTATTGTCTTACTGCTCTGTGAGTGACCCGAACAGAGCCCAGTGGGCTCACTGAGTCTAGGAGACAGAGTTTGAAGTTTAAGGAAGCCAAGGCAGCTAGACTCTTGGAGAGAGTGCTAGGGAAGGGGGGGAGTTTGGTGGGGGGTGGAGGATATATGTATCTAAATAGCTATCTATCAATAAATCTAAAGATGTAGGTATACATATAGATACAGTGGGTATTGTCTTCCCAACTCCTGGATGAAACTGTAGAAACTCCAGGAGGTTGGGAAAAAAATAATCAGAAAGCAGAAGATTGAACAATTGTGGCTTAACACAAGGCTGGGGATAGTTTGTTTTTCCATCATCCAGAGTGGAGAGAGCTCATAACACTTTATTGGGTAGAGTCTTCAGAAGGATAGAGACGAAATTAGCTCTAGAACTGTAGAAGCTTAATAGCAAGATATAAAAGGAAAAAAACAGATCACAAGTAACTTAATTATGTACCAGAATAAAGTTCATATTCATTTTGTTGTTATTGTTGATACAAGGTCTTGCTCACTCTATTGCTCAGATTAGAGTGTAGTGGCGTCATCATAGCTTACCACAACCTCAAGTGGGTTCAAGTGATTCTCCTGCCTTGGCCCCCCAAGCAGCTGGGACTATAGATGCACACCAACACGTCTAGCTAGTTTTTTCTATTTTTTTGTAGAGACAGGGTTGCTATGTTACTGGGCTGGTCTCAAACTCCTGGGCTCAAGTGATCCTCCTGCCTTAGCCTTCCAAAGGGCTAGGATTACAAGTGTAAGCCATCGCACCTGGCACAAAGTCCACACTCTTTAAAAGAATACAATAATGTCTAGCACCCAATAGCCCAGAATTTACAATGTTTCGCATCCAGTAAGAAATTGCCAGGTAGTCGAATAAACAGGAAAAAATCACCCATTTTTTACCAAGAGAGAAATCAAGCAATAGAAACAGATTACAAAATTCAGAGATAATGGAATTCGTAGAAAAAGACCTTAAATAGTCATTATACCTCATCTTTACAAAAAGTAAAAAATTAGCTGGGGATGGTGGTGTGTGCCTGTAGTCCCAGCTACTTAGGACTCGTAAACCTTCATGGTTTTTTTTTTTTTGTAGAGACAGAGTCTCACTTTATGGCCCTTGGTAGAGTGCCGTGGCCTCACACCGCTCACAGCAACCTCCAACTCCTGGGCTTAAGCGATTCTCTTGCCTCAGCCTCCGGAGTAGCTGGGACTACAGGCGCCCGCCACAACGCCCGGCTATTTTTTGGTTGCAGTTTGGCCGGGGCCAGGTCTGAACCCGCCACCCTCGGCATATGGGGCCAGCGCCCTACCGACTGAGCCACAGGCGCCACCCAACCTTCATGGTTTTAAATAGAAATCTTTAGGACGATAAAAGTGTCTGTTGCATGCAAATGAGATGATGGTGGATGTGGGGCGTCCCTAAATGGCTTTAGGATGGGGACGGGTCATCAGAAAGACCAAGGCATTGGCTCAGCACCCATAGCTCAGTGAGTAGGGCACCCACCGTGGCTCGTGGGTTCAAGCCTGGCCCGGGGCAGTTAAACAACAATTACAACTGTAACCAAAAAATAGCTGGGTATTGTGGAGGGAGCCTGTGGTCCCAAATACTTGGGAGGCTGAGGCAAGAGAATTGCTTAAGCCCAAGAGTTTGAGGTTGCTGTGAGCTGTGACGCCATGGTACTCTACCCAGGGTGACATAGTGAGACTCTGTCTCAAAAAAGAAAGAAAGAAAGGAAGGAAGGAAGGAAGGAAGAAAGGAAGGAAGGAGGGAGGGAGGGAGGTAAGGAAGGAAGGAAGGGAAAAACCAAGGCATTAAGGAGCTGGAACTTTCAGTGTCATCTCAAACCTCTAGTAAGGGAGATGATGGGCTGGAGATTGAGTTAGTTATCAATAGGCAATAATCTACATTATGAAACCTCCATAAAACACCCTAATCTGTGGGATTCAGGGGGCTACTGAGTTGGGGAACATGTCAAGGTTCTGGGAGAGTGAAGCAACTCGAGAGAGCTTGGAAGCTCTTTGCACACTCTTTCTCACCCCACCCAATACCTGGCTCTAAGTGCCTCTTTTATTTAGCTGTACCTGAGCTGTATCCTTTAATAAACCAATAAATGTCAGAAAGAAGTTCCTGAGTTCTGTGAGTTATTTTAGTAAATTATTGAACCTAAGGAGGGGGTCATGAGAACTCTCAATTGATAGTCGGCCAGTCAGAGGACTAGGACTTGTGACTGGTGTCGAAAGTGGGGGCAATCCTGTGAGATCTGATGCTAACTCCAGGTAGTATTAGAATTTTTTTTTTTTTTGTAGAGACAGAGTCTCACTGTACCACCCTCGGGTAGAGTGCCGTGGTGTCACACGGCTCACAGCAACCTCTAACTCCTGGGCTTAAGCGATTCTCTTGCCTCAGCCTCCCGAGCAGCTGGGACTACAGGCACCCGCCACAACACCCGGCTATTTTTTTGTTGCAGTTTGGCCGGGGCTGGGTTTGAATCTGCCACCCTCGGCATATGGGGCCGGCGCCCCACTCACTGAGCCACAGGCGCCGCCCAGGTAGTATTAGAACTAAATTGAATTATTGGGGCTCGGCACCTATAGCTCAGTGGCTAGGGTGCCAGCCACATACACTGGAAGTGGCTGGTTCAAATCCAGCCTGGGTCTGCCAAACAACAATGACAACTACAACCAAAAAATAGCCGGACGTTGCAGTGGGCACCTGTAGTCCCAGCTACTTGTGAGGCTGAGGCAAGAGAATTGCTTAAGCCCAAGAGTTTGAGGTTGCTGTGAGCTGTGACACCACAGCATTTTACTCAGGGTGACAGTTTGAGACTCTGTCTCAAATAAATACATAAATAAATAAATAAAGTTGAATTGAATTGTTGGATACCCAGTTGGTGTCTGAAGAGATGGAGAATTGGTTGGTATGAAGAAAAAAATGCACACATTTGGTGTTAGAAGTGTTGTGAGTAAAAATCAGACCAGCTTCCACAACCCGTATTACTAAAATTACTGCCTCCATTCACTCAGCAATCAGCAAATGCTTTGTAGTCACATATTTGGATTAATGTATCTGTTAAAAATATACGTATACATCTGTTAAGTGCTTATTTCAGTCAGTGTGTCTTCACCTTTGCATGGACACAATATACCTTTACCTAGTTAATGATGGGGCAGGTTGACAGACTTGCCATCGCACACAATCTTAGCAGACAAGACCTTAACTGCATCCAACTTCCTACAGGAACGCAGGTCTGACATTAGATCGATGACATCCTGCTCAGAGGATATTCATTTGACACCCTAATTTAAAGACATCCAAATATTCAAAAAGAAGCTCATAAAAGAAAAAAGATGAGTCATTGTCCCACATAAAGTATAAGGTACAAGTACAAGTACTGAAGAAAATTTCAAGGGATTATTTAGTTGTTCATCCCTGATGCTGTCAAGAAATAGTTATTGGTCCTGTTAGCACCCACAATGCTAAAACATCTCTTACATCGTTTGGGATTCTGAGGCAACATATTCCTCTTTTACGAATTAACTTAATCTCGTTTTTGCTGTTCTTCACAAACTGGCCTGCCTGAATGGGGCCCTCTAAGACAAAAGGCTCTAGAACCTGCTTCAACTATAAGGCACTGGACCCGACTATTAGTGCCTTCCAGAAATTCTTTCATTGCTTTAGTAAACTCTTCCTGTGCTTCTGGAGTCTCAGATCCACTCAGGATGGCCATAGGTCGTCCATGGGCTTCTGTTATAAGAAATTACCCTCCTCAGCTCCATGCTATGCATTAGTAGAATGATAATTGCTGGCTGCATACTGGATTCTTCCAAAAGAAGGAAGCTCTTTTTTATTTATTTATTTTTTTGTAGAGACAGAGTCTCACTTTATCCCCTCAAGTAGACTGCTGTGGTGTCACAGCTCACAGCAACCTCCAATTCCTGGGCTTAGGCGATTCACCTGCATTGGCCTCCCGAGTAGCTGGGAGGCACCCGCTACAACGCTCGGCTATTTTTTTGTTGCAGTTTGGCCAGGGCAGGGTTTGAAACTGCCACCCTCGGTATATGGGGCAGGCGCCCTATTCACTGAGCTACAAGCACCGCCCAGCCATAAGACTGTGACACTACACACCCATTATACCTTGGGCCATGGAAGCAGCACCCCCACAAGGTTGGTATGGCTATTGAGGCCTCTTTGCTAAAATAAAAGTGGTATCTACAGGATAGAGCCAAACTGAAGTCCTGTAGCATATTCCGCTCACAGGAGGTGGTGGGTGCCCCTGTCCTCAGTCCCTGGCCACAGTGCTGAAGGAGGCTACTCCTCTCCCAGACACCTTGGCCACTTGGAGAGCCCCTTAGGATCAACTGAGTAAGCAGCAAAGGGAGCTCATGTAGTTTAAAGTTGGCAGACCAGTGTCACATCTGATGGGGCTTGCTTTCCATCCCTCAGCAGGCATCACTGATAAAAGACAGGACCATACGGTCCATACAATTTGCCAAACTTCAGGCAATCATCGTAGCAATAAAGGATCCCTTGGCCAATAATTGACCTACCTTCACTTTTTGGGAACTGTAGGCCATTGCCAATCATCTGGCTGTCTGGGCCAACTAATGGCAACAGTAATTCCTTATCTAAGGTCATTTCCTTTGGCATAGAGTACTCTGGGAACTTCTTGCTTCAAAATACCACAAAATATAAATTAAGGTCAAACATTTTTGCAAATACTAAAGCCATAACATAAGTCCTCAAGATACCCTTTTCCCCGTTTGGAGTTCCAGGTATTATAAAGGGTGATCAAGGCATTCATTTCACTTCTCAAAATCCTAACATTCAGCCCTTGAAAAAGTCATTCAACAGGAATTTCACTTCTACTGGTCTAAAGCTGCAGCCCTCATAGAGAACCATAGCAGTTTACTTACACAAATTCAAATGTAATTAAATGAAACCTGACACATTTCAGTAGTCCATTAAATATCAGGGATGAATTGTAATAGAATCTGACTACATTTTTAATGTTTGACCACTGACGACTTTGAAACTCTGCAACTCCCTCTTTCTCTTCTGCCCTACAATGGGTAGACAAGAAAGCCTGGGTATTTTCCTCCTCGGCCCGGGCAGGCAGCTTCTGATGCCCTGTGCATCAGAAACCTTACCCTACCCCTTAACCCCCCACAAACCCAGGGCTACTTGCCCCTCCCTTGTTCTCAAGCCTTTTGGGGGCCTACTTAGGAGTGTGTTCTGAGATGCTCCAAAAGCCACATTATATGTGTTATTAATTTTTTCATGATCTCTTGGTGTGGATGAGGTATCTTTAGTGTCTCATATTCAAACTAAATTTGGCTAGGGGAGCCAATCCTTGCTTTGCAAGGTAACTACAACCAACCAGTACAAGTGTCAAGAAAAGAAAACAGGGTGACACCTGTAGCTCAAAGGAGTAGGGCGTCGGTCCCATATGACAGAGGTGGCGGGTTCAAACCCAGCCCTGGCCAGAAACTGCAAAAAAAAAAAAGAAAAGAAAAGAAGACAAACTGGGCGTGGTGGCTCACGCCTGTAATCCTAGCACTCTGGGAGGCCAAGGCAGTGGATTGCTGAGTTTAGGAGTTCGACACTAGCCTGAGCAAGACCCTGCCTCTAAAAATAGCCAGGCATTGTGGCCAGTGCCTGTAGTCCCAGCTACTGGGGAGGCTAAGGCAAGAGGATTGCTCGAGCCCAGGAATCTGAGGTTGCTGTGAGCTATGATGCCACAGCACTTAACCCAGGGCGAAAAAGTGAGACTCTGTCTCAAAATAAAAATAGAAAAACTATCCAGGCATTGTGGCAGGTGCCCGTAGTCCCACCTACTCAGGAGGATTGCTTGGATCTGGGAGTTTGAGGTTGCCGTGATGCCACGGCATTCTATGCTGGGCAGCAAAGTGAGACTCTGTCTCAAAAAAGAAAGGAAGGAAGGAAGGAAAGAAGGAGAGAGAGAGAAAGAGAGAAAAAAAACAAGAAAGAAAGAAAGAAAGAAAGAAAGAAAGAAAAGAAAACAGAGGAAGTGTCCCAGACTAAAGGAGCCCAAAGAGAAAAGACAATTAAATGCAATAAGCAATCCTGGATTGGACGCAGGTCCAGAAAAAAGGAAACTAGCAGGACAGTAGACAAATTTGGATAAGATCTGCAGATGAGTTGATACTCTTGTGTTCATGCTAATCTCCTGGTTTAATAGTAGTTTTCTGTGACCGAGTATACCTGTAATCCTAGCATTCTGGGAGGCCGAGGTGGGTGGATTGCTGGAGCTCAGGAGTTCAAGACCAGCCTGAGCAAGAATGAGACCCCATCTCTATCAAAAGTAGAAAAACTAGGCTTGGCGCTCAGCGCCCATAGCACAGTAGTTATGGCGTCAGCCACATACACCAAAGTTGGTGGGTTCGACCCTGGCCTGGTCCAGCTAACCAACAATGACAGTTGCAACAAAAAATAGCCGGACATTGTGGCAGGTGCCTGTAGTCCCAGCTACTTGGGAGGCAGAAGAATTGCTTGAGCCCAAGAATTTAAGGTTGCTGTGAGCTGTGACACCACAGCCCTCTACCCAGGGTGACATAGTAAGACTCTGTCTCAAAAAAAAAAAAAAGAAAGAAAGAAAGAAAGAAAAACTAGCCATGCATCGTGGTAGATGCTTGGCATCCCAGCTACTCAGGAGGCTGAGGATTGCTCAAGCCCAAGACTTTGAGGTTGCTGTGAGCTATGATGCCACAGCACTCTACCCTGGCTGACAGAGTGAGACTCTATCTCAAAAAAAAAAAAAGAAAAGAAAAGAAAAGTAGTTTTGTGGCTATGTAGGATGTTATCAGGAAACTGGAAAAAGGATTTATAGAAATTCTTTATGCAGTTTTACAACACTTTGTAAGTATGAGATTATTACAAATTGTAAAGTTAAAAATTTTTTTAAGTTGAAGGTAAAATGACTTTTTCAGACGAACAAAAACTGAAAGAAACTATCACCAGCAGATCTGCACTATATGAAATGTTAAAGAAAGTACCTTAGGAAGAAAGAAAATTATAAAGATGAATATTTGGGTCTATACAAGGCATGAAGAACACCAGAAATGGTAAATATATGCATAAATATAAAACACCTTTTTTCATTTTTAATATATTTAGAAGATGGATTGTTATTTGAGCAAAATATAACAAACAGGGTTCATAGTTATAAATTATGACAGCAATAACCACATAGGAGGAGAAAAGGGAAGTATATTATTGTATCACTATTCATGAGATGATATAATGTTCTTTGAAGATAGACTGTGATAAGTTGAAAATGTAAATTGTAAATCTCAGATGTGATGGTTAATTTTATGTATCAACTTGACTAGGCTATAGGGTGCCCAGACATTGGTTAAACATTATTCTCAGAGTGTCTACAAGTATATTTTTGAATGAGGTTAACATTCAAATCAATAGACAGAGTAAAACAGATTGCCCTCCTTAATGGTTTCAATCAATTAAATATCTGAATAGAACAAAAAGGCCCTCTTTCTAGTAAAGAAAGACTGTCTCTGCTTGATCTTCCGCTTTTGGACTCAGACACAGATGAGAATTATACCATTTACTCTCCTGGGTATCCAGCTTGTCAATTGCAGATCTTAGAACTCCTCAGCCTCCACAGTCATGTGAGCCCCTTCCTTGTAATGAATCCTTCCATCTCCATTTACCTATCTACTTATCTATGCCTTATAGATTTTTGTTTTTCTGCAGAATTCTGACTAATACATTAGAGTAATGGTAACCACTAAAATTTAAACAAAAAGTACATTTAATAAGCCCACAGTTAGTTGAAATAAAAAGAAATTCTAAAAAATATTTAGTCTGAAAGAAGGCAAAAAATAAGGAAAAGGGGAACAAATAGTAAGATGTTAGTTTTAACCTAATCAAGTTGATGATTACATTAGCTATAAATGGTTTAAATCTCAATTAAAGAGTAGAGATTGCCAGATGGGATTAAAAACATAAAACTCAGCTCAGTTCCCGTAGTTCAGTGGTTAGGGCGCCGGCCACATACATGGGGCTGGTGGGTTTGAACCTGGCCTGGGCCTGCTAAACAACAATGACAACTACAACAATGACAACAAAAAATAGCCGGGCATTGTGGCAGGAGCCTGTAGTCCCAGCTACTTGTGAGGCTGAGGCAAGAAAGAAAGAAAGAAAGAAAAACTAGCCATGCATCGTGGTAGATGCTTGGCATCCCAGCTACTCAGGAGGCTGAGGATTGCTCAAGCCCAAGAGTTTAAGGTTGCTGTGAGCTATAACGCCACAGCATCTGACTGAGAGCAACATAGTGAGACTCTGTTTAAAAAATAATAAAAAAGGGGGGCAGCGTCTGTGGCATATGCCAGAGGTGGTGGGTTTAAACCTAGCCCTGGCCAAAAACTGCAAAAAAAAAAAAAAAGTTAAAAAATAATAATAATAAAAACCCCATAAAACTCAACTATATTCTGTCTGCAGTTCTTTTTATTTATTTTTTTTGAGACAGAGTCTCTCTTTGTTGCCCTCAGTAGAGTTCTGTGGCATCACAGTTCACAGCAACCTCCAGCTCTTGGGCTTAGGTGATTCTCTTGCCTCAGCCTCCCGAGTAGCTGGGACTACAGTGCCTGCCACAATGCCTGGCTATTTTTTTGTTGCAATTTGGCTGAGACAGCGTTTGAACTCGCACCACCCTCGTTATATGGGGCTGGTGCCCTACTCACTGAGCAACAGACACTGCCCCTATCTGCATTTCTTTTAACATTGTACTGGAGGTCCTATCCAGTGAAATAAGCAATAACAGAAAAAGAATAAGGGTCTTACAAATTTGAAAAAATTAAAACTTTTTATTCTCAGACAACATGATCATCAATGGTGAAAATCCTAAGAAATCTACTTGAAAAGTTAATAGAGCTAATAAGAGCTATTAGCTAGATCAGGGGTCCTCAAACTATGGCCTGTGGGCCACATGCGGCCCACCAAGGACATTTATCCGGCCCACCGGGTGTTTTTGCCACAGCTGCCTGTCCTGCTTAGTAGCCGACTTGCCCCGGGCCGCAGTGCGCATGTGTGGAATGTGTGCCAACTCTCCAACTCCGTTCCTTCCCTCTGTCTCTCCCCGCCAGGTGTTATTGCTGTCCTGCTTAGCAACCCACTGTCCAGGCTGCAGTGCACAAGTGTGGAATGTGCTCCACACTCTCCAATTCCCCTCCTACTCTCCAACTCCACTCCTTCTCTCTGTCTCTCAACTCCTCATCTCAGTATCTGGTGTAATTGGAGGAGTCACCAGGTTGCCTGTGCAGAGCCTGCTGCTGCCTAAGGACCGAAGTAAGAACAAGTTAGGATTTTTTTGCCTTTTTTTTTGAAGTTAGGAGGTTTTTTTTTGCAGTTAGTAGGGCCTTTTGTTTGCAGTTAAGGGGGGCCTTTTTTTCTGAAGTTAGGAGGTCTTTTTTTTTGTAGATGGGGGCACCTTTTTTTGAAGTTAGAAGAGCCTTTTTTTTGAAGTTAGGAAAGCCTTTTTTTTTTAAGTTGGTTAGTTGGTTGGGAGTAGTTTCTAGGGGGGTTGCATCACAGTGATAACGCAAATAGTCAGCGCTCAGTGCTACTGCAAATTGTCAGTGCTCAGAGGTAATGTAAATAGTCAGTGCTCAGTGGTTATGATAATTGTTAAGTGCTCGGTGTTAATGCAAATTGTTAGCGCTCAGTATTAATGCAAATTGTCAGTGGTCAGTGTTATCGCAAATGGTCAGTGGTCAGTGTTAATGCAAATGGTCAGTGCTCAGTGTTGTCGCATGGGGGCCCCAAACTGGTAATCTGCCTAGAGCCCAATGGGAACTTAATCCAGCTCTGCAGTCAGCCAAGGAGTAGGAAACCCAATTTAATTGCCAGTAAGTGCATTTATATTCTGATTGCTATTCAGTTGTGTATGATGTTGTATGTTGTGTGCTGTGTAAGCCCTGGTTCACACTGTTGCAATCTCTGAGCAGTGTGAGTTCAGCCATACAAGCATATGGCTGAACTCGTATTAGATTTGGAAGAAAAAAGGCATACATGCCTTCTTTTTCCTGCAGTGGAATCTGATCGCATGGGGGATAAGACCATGTGATCTGGAAAGGTGGTGGAGGAACCAGCTCTGTAATCATGCCTGTTCCTGCACTACACCAGTGTGAGCCTGAGATAAAAGCGGAGTTCCACCATATGGGCACTGGCGAGGCTGAAATGATGTGGACTGGCAAGGCTGCATTGATGGACACTGATCAGACTGCATTGATGGGCACTGATCAGACTGCATTGATGGGCAGTGCAGTCTGTATGTCTCTGTGTGGGCAAAGTTATTGCTGGTATATTGTTTTTGGAGTGCTGTATATATATATTGGTATTTTACTGATAGCAATTTGGAATCCCTAGGAAACAATGATATCAAGAAAGAGAAAAATTGACTCAGAGTGTAGGATATTCAAAGAACAGTGGACTTATGATTACTTTTTCATGCAGTACAAAGAAAGAGCTGTGTGTTTGATATGCCAGAATATAGCATCTGTGTTCAAAGAATACAATTTGCGTTGACATTTCAAATTCAACATAAAGACAAATATGATAGTTTGGTCAGAGAAGTGAGAAAAGATAAAATATTAAAACTGAAATATACATTGACAACTCAGCAAAATACTTTTGTGAAGCAGAAACAGCTAAATAATTCATCACTGTGAGCAAGTTTTCAAGTTGCCAAGATAATAGCATGCACTAGCAGACCATTCGTGGAGGGAGAATTAAAGAATGCCTTCTTTCTGTTACCAAAGAGATGTATCCAGAGAAGGCCGATTTATTTAGTACAGCGAGTCTTTCAGGACCCTCAATTACACGAAGGATTGAAGAAATGGGAGACAATTTGCATCAGCATTTGCAAAACTCTGCAAAAAACCTGTCCTATTTTTTCTTGGCACTTGACGAAAGTAACAATGTTTGTGATTCTGCACAACTTCTAATTTTTATTTGTGGTACGAATAACTATTTCAAAGTCACAGAAGAGCTTGCTGCACTGCAAAGCATCAAAGGAACAATTACAGGAGAGGATAATTATGAAAAGGTTTGCCAAACTGTGAATAGTTTGGAACTGGACTGGGCAAAACTAGCCAGTGTGACAACTGATGGTGCTCCTAGCATGAGGGGTCCAAGAAAGGAGTAATTGCTCACATTAACCAAGAGATGGACAAACATAACCATTCTCATCTAATAGCCATACACTGCCTCATCCACCAACAAGCACTGTGTAGTAAATCACTGAAGTAGGACTCTGTTAAGAAAACTGTGGTATCTTGTGTTAACTTCATTAGCGGTAATACACTAAACCACAGACAATTTCAGGAATTTCTGTCTGAGCTAAATGTTGCCTGTGAAGATGTTCCATACCACATAGAAGTCCCTTGGACATATTCTAATCTCAGGAACCATGCACTCAAAATGGCAACCATCTTTGGTAGCACTTATGTCTGTGAACAGACTTTTTCCAGAATGAAATATCTGAAATCTCCAACCATATCTAGACTAACTGATGCACACTTGCATCACTTGTTACGACTAGCAGTGACAAATATGGAACCGAACATTGACCATCTCATTAGCCAAAAGCAGGCCCATAGTTGCCATTGAAATACTGCTAAGTTTGTTGATTTAACTTTACTTGTTCTTCATTTTAAATATTGTATTTTTCCCATTTTGTTTTTTTTTACTTCAAAATAAGATATGTGCAGTGTGCATAGGAATTTGTTCAGAGTTTTTTTGTTAAACTATACTCCGGCCCCCCAACGGTCTGAGGGACAGTGAACTGGCCCCCTGTTTAAAAAGTTTGAGGACCCCTGAGATAGAATCAGAGGATATAAGTTAAATATATACCAACTGCAGGACCAGCAATCCCACCCCTCAGTATTTTCCCAAGAGAAATGAAAATATCTGTCACTTGTTGTGAATATTTATGACAGTTTTATTTATAATAAGCCCAAACTACTCCAATGTATAATAATTGGTACACGATTGATAAACAAATTGTAGGGCATCTATATAATGTACTACACTCAGTGATTAAAAAGGAAAACAAGGGACTAGGCGAGGTGGCTCATGCCTGTAATCCTAGCACTCTGGAAGGCTGAGGCAGGTGAATGGCCTGAGCTCACAGGTTTGAGACCAGCCTGAGCAAGAGCAAGACCTCACCTCTAAAAATAGCTGCGCGTTGTGGTGGGTGCCTATAGTCCCAGATGCTTGGGAGGCTGAGGTAAGAGAATCGCTTGAGCCCAAGGGTTTGAGGTTGCTGTGAGCTATGATGTCACGGCACTCTACTGAGGGCAATAAAGAAAAAAAAAAAAGGAAAACAACTACTGAAACACACACAATGTGGATGAACTACATTATTATTGGGCTGAGTCAGAGAAGCCAGAAAAAAATACTGAGTAACTTTATATATGACATTCTAGAAAAATCGAGACAATAGTGACAAGATCATAGATCAGTGGCTGCCTGAAGATAGGGCATAAATTGCCTGCAGTGGGACACAATAGATTTTTTGTGATGATAGAAAGGTCCTATATCATGATTGTGCTAATGGTTACATGGCTGTGTACTTTTGTTTAAAAAAACCATTGCAGGGCGGCGCCTGTGGCTCAACGGGTAGGGCGCCGGTCCCATATGCCGGAGGTGGCGGGTTCAAGCCCAGCCCCGACCAAAAATAAAAATAAAAAAAAAAAAAAAACCATTGCAGTATACATTTTAAGTTGGTGAATTTTATTATATATAAATTATACCTCAGTAAAACTGACCAAAAAAATCCTGGTGGAGGAGCCAGGGGGAACCAAAACATGTTCTGTGAATCTCTGAGTCTCCTCAACAAGAGACAAAATAATGTGTTCTAAAATAGATTCAGCGGCCTAGCACCGTGGGTCAGGCCCATAATCCTAGCACTCAGAGAGGCTGAGGCAGGAGGATCACTTGAGCTCAGGAGTTAAAGACCAGCCCAAGCAACACTGAGATCCCATTTTTACTAAAAATAGAAAAATTAGGCAGGTATCATAGGCTCACACCTATAATCTTAGTACTCCGGGAGGCTGAGGCAGGAGGATCCCTTGAGCTCAGGAATTCAAGACCAACCAACCTGACCAAGAGCAAGACCTCATATCTACTAAAAATAGAAAAATTAGCTGGGCATTGTGGTGGGCACCAGGCTACTTGGGAGGCTGAGGCAAGAGGATCGCTTCAATCCAGGAGTTTGAGGTTGCTGAGCTAGGCTGATGCCACCGCACTCTAGTCTGGGACAGCAGAGTGAGACTCTGTCTCAAAAAAGTAAAGTAAAATAAAATAAAATAAAGTAAAATGAAATGAAGTAAACTAAAGTAAAATAAAATAAAGTAAGAAAAAATAAAATAAAGTAAAATAAAACAATGAAATGGCTTCAGAGTTATAGAAAATCAGTCTTTAGTCCAATAAACTGTCTCAGGATCTTCATTTGTACTAGCTGTTCTCTGCCTAGAACAGTCTTGCTTCCTATACTTCTCATAACAGATTCTTTTTTTTTTTTTTTTTAAACAGTCTTACTTTGTTGTCCTTGGAAGACTACAGTGGCATCACAGCTCACAGAGACCTCAAATCCTTGGGCTCAAGTGATCCTCTTGCCTCAGCTCCCTGAGCAGCTGGGACTACAGGTGCCCACCACAACATCCAGCTACCCTGTTTCCCCGACAGTGTCTTATTTTAAGGTGTGCTCCCAAAGATGCGCTAGGTCTTATTTTCAGGGGACATCTTATCTTTCCTGTAAGTAGGTCTTATTTTTAGAGGATGTCTTATTTTCAGGGAAACAGGGTAGTTTTAGAGACCTGGTCTTGATCTTGCTCAGGCTGGTCTCTAACCTCTTGAGCTCGAGGGTCTCTAACTCCTGCCTCCACCTCCCAGAGTGCTAGGATTACAGGTGGGAGCACCCACACCTGGCCTATTTTAAATAAATATATTTTAAATGAGTGAAAGAGTTCTCTCTACTTTCCTCTCCCCAAGGTCAGGACCCTTCTCAGGGTCCCTAGGATACTTTATGAAATGCCTTTTGGCTCCCTCAGTCTCTTCTGTACATTGTGTACTCTGTGACACAGTCAACTCAACTTCACTGGTATCAAAGATTTGCAATTTTTTTTTCTTTTTGAGACAGAGTCTCACTATGTTGCCCTTGGTAGAGTGCTATGGTGCTATGGCATCACAACCGACAGCAACCTCAAACTCTTGGGCTTAAGCGATTCTTTTGCCTCAGCCTCCCAAGTAGCTGGGACTACAGGCACCAGCCACAGTGTCTGGCTATTTTTTTGTTGCAGTTGTCATTGCTGTTTGGCTGGCCTAGGCAGAGTTCGAACCTGCCAGCGTGGGTGTAGGTGGCCAGCATGGGTGTATGTGGCCACCGCTCTACCCACTGAGCTATGGGCGCCACCAAAGATTTGCAAATTTAAACTACAATGAGCTATCATCTCATTAGGATAGCCACTATTAAGAAAACAGAAAATAACAAGTGTTGGCAAGGATGTGGAGAAATTGGAACATTGTGCACTATTGGTGAGACCGTACAATAGGGCAGCCATTATGCAAAAACAGTATAGAGGGTTCCTCAAAAAATAAGAAATAAGAAATTAGAAATAAGCTTGGTGGCACACATCTGCAATCCTAGCACTTTGGGAGACCAAAAAAGGAGGATTGCTGGAGGCCAAGAGTTAGATATCACCCTGGGCAAAACAGCAAGACCTACCTCTACCAAAAAGAAAAATAGTGAGACCTTATCTTAAAATAAAAAGTTAAAAATAGAATTACCACATGACACTTCTGGGTATAAACACAAAGGAGCTGCAAACAGGTCTTGAAGAGATATTTACATGCTGACATTCATTGCAGCATTATTCACAATAGTCAAGTGGTGGAAGCAACCTAAATGCCCACCAGTGAAGGAATGGATAAACAAAATGTGGTATATACTATATAATGGAATATTAGTCAGTCTTTTAAAAAAGAAGGAAATCCTGTCACATGGTACAATATGGATGAACTTCGAACACATTATGCTAAGTAAAATGAACCCATCAGAAAAACACAAATGTGGTATGATTCCACTTGCAGAAGTTATCTAAAGTATTTAAACTCATAGAAACAAAGAAAAATGGTAATTACCGGGTGCTGGGAGAAGGACAGAATAGGTAGTTGTTGCTCAATGCTTATCCAGTCTCAGTTTGCCAAGATGGAAAAGTTCTAGAGATCTGTGGCACAATAATGTAAATGCACTTAACACTATTGAACTGTACACTTTAAAATGGTTAAGACTGTAAATATTGTTAGGTGGTTTTACGACAATTTTTTAAATGCACACATGTAAAACCCCCAATAAAACAAGCAAGAACACTATAAAGCTACCAGAACATTGCAAGAACACTATAAAGCTACCAGTATGAACAAGATGGACAATACCAGGTGTTGTTAGACAAATGGATCAACTGGATCTCTCATACTCTCCCTTACTGGTAGGAGTGTGAATTTGGACAGTTGTTGGTTATTTAGCAAAGGTAAATGTATCCTATTTACCTTTACTAAATAATTACCTTTACTAGGATAATTTACCCTATTATCCCTACCCATTTTTACTCCTGTGTCTCTAAGTGTATGTGTCCATCAAAAGACACAGATATAATGTTTATGGCAGTTTTGTCATAATATCTCCAAAAGAAAACAATCCAAAAGTCCAGTGAGAGTTGAACAGGTAAATAATTGTGATATACTCATACAATAGGGCATGACACAACTATAAATGAAGAAATAACTGCTATATACTACAACATGGTTGGGTCCCATGCACATAATATTGACAAGTGAAGCCAGTTAAAAGAATGTATACTCATGACTTTGTTTATATGAAGCTGAAGGATAGACAAAACTGATCTATGGTGATAGAAAACAGAATAATGGTTACTAGCATGTATGGTAGCAATTGACTAAAGAGTTACTAACTGGAAGGAGTTACAAAGGAGCCTGCTGGTGTTTGGAAATGCCTTGATCTAGGTGGTGTTTTCAAAGATGTGTATGTATGCAAAAATACATTGAACACACATTTTTTTCTGCACATATATTATGTATAAATGAAAATTGAAACTGGGCATGGTGGCTCACACTGGTAATCCTAGCACCCTGGGAGGCTGAGACCAACAGATTGCTTGAACTCAGTAGCTGGAGACCTATCTGAGCAAGAGTGAGACCCTATCTCTACTAAAAAAATAGAGAAATATTAGCTGGGCACTGTGGTAACTGTAGTCCCAGCTGGTACCTGTAGTCCCAGCTACTTGGGAAGTTGAGGCATGAAGATTGCTTGAGCACAGGAGTTAGGTTGCTGTGAGCTATGATGATGCCATGACACTCTACCCAGGGGAACAGAGTTAGATACCCTCTCAAAAAAACAAAACAAAACAAAAAAACAGAATTAATAAAAATCCCTAAATGACTCTGTAATGTTAAAAAAAATAATAAGTTGGGAGCAGTGACTCACACCTATAATCCTAGCACTCTGGGAGGCTGAGGCAAGTGGATTGCTTGAGCTCAGGAGTTTGTTTGAGACCAGTCTGAGCAAGAGCGAGACCCTATCTCTACTAAAAACAGAAAATCTATGGGCGGCACCTGTGGCTCAGTGAGTAGGGTGTCGGCCCCATATACCGCAGGTGGCAGGTTTGATCCTGGCTCGGCCAAACTGCAACAACAACAAAAAATAGCTGGGTGTTGTTGGCGGGCGCCTGTAGTCCCAGCTACTCGGGAGGCTGAGGCAAGAGAATCACCTAAGCCCAAGGGCTGGAGGTTGCTGTGAGCTGTGATGCCACAGCATTCTACCAAGGGTGACAGAGTGAGACTCTGCCTCAAAAGAAAAGAAAAAAGGATAAACTAGCTGGGTGAAGTAGTGCATACCTGTAGTCCCAGCTACTTGGGAGGCTGAGGTAAGAGGATTGCTCAAGCCCAAGAGCTTGAGGTTGCTGTGAGCTAAGATGCTATAGCACTCTACCCAGTGTGACACAGTAAGACTCTGTTAAAAAAAAAAAATGAGAGAGAGAGAAATAAAAAGAAAAATAGGAAAACAGGTCCATTCATGGACGCAAAGTTTAATTATGTCATATTTTGACATTCATGCTTAGAGTAGACCTAGAATAAAATCACCATTTGAATATATTTTTCTCTCAATGGTTCAAGCTCACCAGAACCTGAAATGGGAGGCTGAAGATGCAAAACATAAATCACTCTTCCTATTTTACAGAGGAAAAAAATGCTCCCATTTTACAGAGGCAAAAAACAGGTCTAAAGAGGACTTAATGTCCCGCCATAAGTCACTGGCAGAGCCAATCCTAGAATACAGATCTCAGACACACTCCTATTGGCCTCCTGGACAATCCAGAAGGAAAGGGCTAGATTATAAATCCGTCCCCAGTGTCACGCTGGCTGAGGAAGGAGGTCTCAGATCTGAGGTGAGGCAGATGGGGCAACTACTTGGGAGACAAGCCAGCTGCTGAGGAGTCAGGAAGGCTGGAACTGCTTGTCATAGGTTCCACTAATTGTAGGCAAGTTGGAACTTCTACTTGGGTCTCAGCTAGAAGTAAAGAGAAGAGCCCCTAGTTTCGGGATAATTCTTTAGTGACCCTAAAACGCAATGGGATCCTGAGGGCTGGGATGGAAAGTGAAATTTCTAAACTCTTTCTTTGACCTTGTCCAAGGTCATTCTCTCTGGCCTCACTTGTCTTGTTCATCAATGGGGGAAAACCCCCTTTAAAGCCCAGCGGACAGAAGAAAGGAGGCACTTAGAGGGACAGCTGGGTGTCGCCCTCCAGGAGGGACTGAGCCTCAGACTGCAGAGCCTGGGTGGCTGAAGAGGGCGGGAAGAGATGGGCTGCCACCGGACAGGGGGAGGGTCCCCGCTCTCATTCTCGGGATTCCGTGTCCTAAACGTGGATGGCTGTCTCCCGCCTGGGGTCTGCGTGCCTCCTCCCCTTCTCAGACTCCTTCGGCCTCGCCCCTCCCTCTCACATTTCCAACTCCCAAGGACAACTTGTCGCTCGCTCCAGACGCCCCGGGCTTCTTTCTGTCCCCGGGATTTTGCTTTCTCCTCTGCTTCTTTTGTCTATTTCTGTTATTTGGATGGTTTCTCTGGGAATGTTCCTTGGATCTGCTTCTCTCTTTCTTGTCTGTTCTCTCTCGCTCTCTCTCTCCCCCCCCCCCACTCTTCCCTCTCCCTCTCTTACACACCCTCTTTCTCTGGCGGCCTTCTCTGTGCGGTTTCTCCGGCTCTGGCCTTTCGTAAGGCCCAGTCTGGAAACCGCCACGCGGCGACCCGACGGCGCCCCAAGGCTGCGGCAGGTGAGATGGGCGGGAACCCCGCCAGGGCAGACGCGGAGGAAGGAAGCGCCGGCGCCAGTCCGCCGCCCGCGCCCTGTCGTCGCCCCCTACTCACCGGCGCCAGAGGGACGCAGGTCTCGTGAGCCCCTTCACGCAACCAGCGCCGTCGGCGTCGCCGCCCCAGACACAGACACTGCCCAGAGAGGCCTCAAAGGGGCGGGAGCGGGTGGCAGGAAGCGGCATCCGCCTCACCCCTCGCCCTGGGCGCGGTCACCTCGGTCCCCAGACGCCTCGGGTTTCTACAGTCTATGAAGACGCGCGGAAGACGACGCGGTTCTGAGAGGTAGGTGAGGCGGTTCCTGCCCTTCCTGTCGCCGCTGGGGGGCTGCGACCACACAGATCAGAGCTGTGGCCAAAAAGCCTTCTCCAGGTTGGAGAGCTCCTTGGCTCGAGCTTTGAGGACTGACTGGCAGTGGCAAGCTAGGGCTACCAGGGCCACTAGCATAACCTTGATCTCCATACCAGCTTCTTGGTGGGGCCTCAGGGCGCACCGAAACGCCTTGACCTCCCTGCTGGCTAGCACCAGACCCTTCTCCAAGAAAAGGTGTGTGTATGGGAGAAGAGGATCGCCTCCCCTCGTTCTATCCGCAACTCTAGCTCCCCAGAGCCCAGTGCTGTGTGCCCCGCCCAGCCTGAGGCCCTCTCCTCCTGGTCTTCCTGCTCACAGTCCTGGATTCCAAGCAGAGGTAGGATATAGTCAGAGAGACTAGGACTATCTGCCCTGAGCTGCCAAGGCTGGGGTTGAGAGAATTGCTTGGAAAGGAAAAATGGCCACTCTTTTCCAATAGAAATTAGACATTGGCCTGGAACTCTAGGTCCAGAAGGGAGCCCCTTGGTCCCCAAGGTGCAGAATCTGTTCCGCCTCCATCCCCGGCGGAGGGGATGGGGGGAGAATGCTTTAGGGGAGTCTCTTAATTTGGGCTTTGGGTCGGTAAGGGGAGGAGGTTTTCTTCCCCTCAGGACTGTGATGGGGCTCAGCGGCCAAATGCCTGAGCGAGAGCCCTGTATCTGAATGCTGAAAAGAAATGCCAGGCGCCGCCATCTTACTTGAAACTCACAAAAACGGTGCATGTGCATTTTGGTAAAGGGGTCTGTTCTTTATGGGAGTGGGCAGGAGGCAGGAAAAGTATCTCGATCTGTATGAAGTGATTCATGCGTCAATACAAAAATTATTCACCTTTGAAAAGGCATGTGGAGACAAGCAAGCATAAAGGGGTGTGTATCCGCCATCGCCATCATGGGCAGTGTGGGGTCTCCAAGGAATTAATAACTGGGTGAGTCAGTGAGGAATCCTGTTGGACAGCAAATGTGCCTCTCAGAGTACTTAAGCGCCGCATAAAGATTCCTACAAACATGCAAAAAGACATGAAGTTACGTGTATCCAATTGTGCTCAGTAATAAAGGCAGCAGATGGAAATTAATATTTTCACCTATATATCACCCCACCAAAGCCCAAAGTAGAACAATGCACAGTATGTTTCACATTAAATGTAACCAACTTACTGCACAGGACTGTGCTTTCCAGTATAAATAGAAGCACAAAGATGTGAGTGAAAGTTCCCATTTCTGAGTGCAGTCCCTAATCCTTTGAGGAAGATAGTCTGGGCTTTTCCTAATATGTTCTTCCTCCAAAACTCCCTTTGGGGCTGCAGGTCCTCCCTTTCCCTAAAGTGTGGAGCACTTGGCTTCAAGTTTAGAGATGCCTCCCTACTCCCCCAGTCCAGAAGGGATGCATTCTCCTCCATCCCCAAACATATAACCCTTGGCTCCTCAAGAGAGTTGTCCACCCTCTGTCCTCTGCTGAGGTTTAGAACTCCATCTGGACACACAGACATGCACATACATGCTGCCCCAGAAGAAATGCAAGGAAAGCTTTACAAGCCCAGGCAAGATGCCATGGGGAGACACCAGCGGTCCTCAAGAAGAGCCCCACTCTTCCACACTGCAATTTAAAAGACCTAGGTACATTCCTCCCACCCGCACAACAGATGGTTTTCAGTTCTACCTTCTCAATTCCTCAGAAGGCACTGACCCCACAACGCAGAAGTATCCCTTAGGCTGGGAGCTAAGTCTCCCACCTGCTCTGCCTCCAACTCCTCTTCCTGGCCAGATTAAAACAAACATCAGAGTTTCAAGTGCTGTTGGGTGAGAAAGAGAGTTTGATTATTTTAATCCATTGGATTCTCTCCCTCATTTTCTGTCCCCTCATCTCTCTCTTGCTTCCAGGTTTTGTCTTTTCTTGTCTCTCCAAACATAGAAACACAGAAAATCCCTGACTTTTCTGGGCTTTGAGGGCGGGGATAGAGAGGAGTAGCAAGAAATATTTGACCCATCCAGGCAGCACCAAGAACTGTGATTGAGACCACCAAGTTGTCATAGTAGACCACTGCCCTCCCAGGCTTAGAGGTCATTTGATTCTACAACCTCCCACCCCCATCTCAAGATCCCACACACTATCTTCTTCAAGGGGAACTAAGGATTGGGGGCTTCTGTAATTTTCAAAAATGAGAAAAGAAAAAATTGCCTTTTTTATTTTGGTGGCTAGATGTGGAGGGAATCTGAGTCTGTGATTTGACCAGGATGCCTGAGCTCACAGGAGTACTGAGTCCGGGAGAGATGGGGCAAGGCTAGCCATCTGACCCTGCCGGCTCTTCACTAGGTAGATGTGAGATCAGGGGTCTGGAAGTCAAGGTCTCTCTCCTCCCTATCTGCCTCAAGGGCCCCAGAACCTACTCTGGGCCCAAAATCAGGAATAGTTGAAAGAAAAAAAATATTAACAACGTCCAGGTTTGTAATATACTTAGACTCCCAGATTCATTCTGAAATCCATGGAGAAGATTTGTCTCTTTGACTGCCTCCCAACTTTTCACTTAGTTTGGCAACATACGGATGGGGTTAGCATGAATTTCAGAGCATGGGGGTCCAGAGGTAAGATCAGTGTCTAGAGTGCTAGATTTGTGGCTTCTCTCCTCCTTTCCCTATGCCACCTCTTACATACTTCTTCTCCTAAACTTTCTCAAAAAGTAACATCAGCCTTGAGCCCTGAAATCCCACAATTTCAAAAGGTGCCAAGACTATTTGAGCCTTAGATTAAGAATGCTTACTTGGATTGATCAGAGAAGTTTGTATCTAGAAAATGCCGACAGCAATCATGATTGATTGCTTTTTTTTCCTTTAGCTGATTTCAGAGCTTACCAGGTCAAACTTGGCCTTTGAAGACACCAGGTATCAGTGTTCCTCTTGCCACCACTGTCTGAATAAAGCAAAGGGCAATAGCACTCAGGGCCTAAAAGTTCGGCCTGGAAATCAAATGCCTCCTTTCTCAAGAAGATTCCGGAGTGACTATCCTCAACCCATTTGCTCTTCTTTACTTCCTCCTGCCCTCTCCCCAGCTGCAGCTATAGGAATAACAGCTTTTACTTTGCAGGGATAATTCAGGCCAACCTTTCAGGAATAATTAAGGCCAAAGCAGGGCCACCCCTAACCCATGACCCATTTGGGAGCTGGTCTACGTTGCTTCCTTCCCAGCCCTTCTCTTTTGAAGAAATGCCATATTTCGGCTGGAATGAAGGTGAGGGCTTAAGTAATATTAATAGTAATTATTTAATAACTATGAACTCCAAAGCCTCAACTACCTAGAAAAGTCCCCCACCCCCACACTATGCACAGACCCGCAGGACTGGCCAGAACTCTGGAAACTCCTTTATGGAAGAGGAGCCAATGTTCAGATACCTCAGGCTTTAAAACAATGAAAGGGGAGAAGGTCCAAATTTCTACTAGATAAACCTCTTACCTCCAGTTGGATCCCTCCTTGGCCTGGGAACCCCGGTCTCCTGGGTTTAGACGACTTGAACAGAAGGGACATGGCTGCCCTCAGCAACCTTCTCTCTTCTGGGCTCCTCCTGGAGGCTCAGAGATCCCTGCTTTGCTGTTCCAGCTGTGGCTCCCGGGGCAGACAGCGTTACTGCCGTAGAACCAGGTCTCAAGGGGTTGGAGTGGTCCGGGAAGTCATGACCAGGGGTTAGAGACCGCTATGTCCCCCGTTGCGGACTCCTAATCTGCTTGCGACTGTGAGGAAACCCCAGTCCTCAGTCTAGGATTTCCTTGTCCCCGACAGCGCACCCCACAGAGCTCTGCTCTGGACAAGCGCCTTCCTTTCGTCTCCTGGCTCAGCCCAGAGTGAAGATCTCGGCGCAAGCTATTAGCCTGCTCCGCGACTGCCTCCCCGCTGTGAACGGGAGGACAGGATGTCTGGGAGACCCGGAGGTGGCCGAGCGCGGAGCGGCAAAGACGGATCAGGGGCACCTGGGGATTCCGTAAGCTTCCAGGCCCATCCGCAGACAGACCCGCCTCAGGGGTGGAATCTGGAAGCCTGGGAAGGCCCGGTTTGGAGCCCCTGCAGTCCCGGGGCTGAGACCTAGCAGAGGGATTAGAAAGGTGGGTTTTCTACCCAGCTTTGGCGTCCGGAAGCAGCACCTAAAGGGACTAAAGGAGGTCGCAATTACGCAGGTACTCCCTCAGACGCCGCAAAGCCAGTAGACCCACGACCTCCCTGATGGAAATAGGTAGAGTGGGCCGGGGAAGTTCTGTCCAACCACCAGGGCAGGGAGCGACTGTAAACACTGACCCAGTGCCTTGCCCCAAGCGGGATCTTGGCGAGAGGGACAAAGTGGTAGCGAAGACCTACGGAGTGCGGCCCCCGGCGTCATGCCCGGGCTCCCTTGCCCTTACCGGGTGAGCATCTTCTTCCTGATTTCTTGCTCCGGGTGGGAGTGGGTCCTACTTTCTGGATCTCGGTGCTCCTGACTACTTTGACTGTCCCTGAATAGTTCATTTGCTCCCTCCAGGCCGCTGGCGCCAGCATCACCTTAACCCCTTTCCCAACTCTGAATTTGTATCTAGAAAATGCTTCCCACAATTAACAAACCATCTAGCGAAATCCTGCCAGAACCTTGGCAGAGGGGCACCTCCATCCGCCCGAACCCTCCAATTAATTCGAGAGCATTAAGGAGCCGGAGGAGTTGTAATTGGGCGAAGGGGTGGGGTGCTGACGAGTCATTAACCCCCGGATGAAGATAGGGAGCCAAGACGCGCCTGGTCGCTTCCGCGCCTCTCTGGGCTCTTCTCAGCACGCGGGTTTTGGCTGCTCCACCTGCCTACTACGCTCCATCTCCTGCCTCTTATCCAGCTATTTCTTTCTTTCTTTTTCTTTCTTTTTTTTTTTTCCTTTCTTATTTATTTATTTAGAAAGAGTCTCACTTTGTCGCCCTTGGTAGAGTACTCTGGTGTCATAGCTCACAGTAACCTCAAACTCTTGGGCTCAAATGATCCTTCTGCCTCAGCCTCCCCAATGTCTGGGACTACAGGCTTGTGCCACAACGCCCACCTTGTTTTTCTATTTTTAGTAGAGAAGGATCTTGCTCTTGCTCAGACTGGTCCCCAACTCCTGAGCTCAAGCAATCCACCCGCCTCCGACTCTCCAGAGTGCTAAGATTACAGGCCTGAGCCACTGTGCCAGCTCCCAGCCTTCAGTTATTACTCTTCCCTGTCATTCTCCCTCCTTTATCTGAAGTTCACTGAAAGCCCTTTCCTTGTGCCTACTTCTATCTACTTGTCCAGCTGTCTTATGCACCCTTTTCAGGCCTAGCGGAGGGCCAAGAGAACTTACAGGTCATAGCTGGCAGTACACAGTAGGGGTCTCTGCTCTGGGTCTCAGAAGCAGTTCCTCAGATCAGGCTGGAACTGTACTAGCTGGAGACTCAGGGAAAGACCCTCTCCCCAAAGAGGGGGGTACTTGCAGGGGGAAAATGGTTTCTGAAACTTTGGTATGGACCAGCTCAGGACAAGGCAGCAAATGGCAGGAAAAGGTCCAGGCCCCAGTGCATAAAGCTTCCATATCATTTTGATTAGAGATAGAGACCTTGCCTACTCCTCCATGTGTGCAAGTGTACTTCTCTGCCCTGGAGTCCTCAGCACACCTGTGAGAAGGTGCCTGGTGTTCCAGGGAAGTCTGGGTGACAGTAGCTCCACCCCAACCCCTCATGGTACATAAAATTATCTGTTCTCTCTTTTAATGTGTCTTGTCAGATAACCAAGCCTATTTCAATGCCTTCTTCTGCTTCACATTTTTGGTTGTTTGTATGAAATGTGGATGATATGTCCTTAATATTTTAGGGAGCATTCCCTGATAATTTAAAATTTGGTGGAATTTAGCCGGGTGTTGTGGCGGATGCCTGTAGTCCCAGCTGCTTGGGAGGCTGAGGCAAGAGAATCGCTTAAGCCCAGGAGTTGGAGGTTGCTGTGAGCTGTGTGATGCCATGGCACTCTACCGAGGGCCATAAAGTGAAACTCGGTCTCTACAAAAAAAATAATAATAATAATAATAAAATAAAATTTGGTGGAATACAGTGATGCCCCTCTACCTAGAAAAAAAAATTTGCTTATGTAGGACTCATCAAATTCTACAATTTCACAGGGTTTCAGACTCCTCCTGAGACACCAGGTTAAGCACTTTGTTTGGATTGATCAAAAGCTGGTGTCCAGGAAACACTGAGACCAAATATAGCAGATTTATGTAAATCTTCACTATTTTCCTTTGGCTGATATCTCCATGTCTGCCAGGCCAACCTTCACCTTTAAAAGCACCCAGACAACAGTGTTCCTCTCCCATTATCTATAGGGATGGGATCTCAGTGGAAGTAAGTCTTTCCTCCCCAGGAGCTGGGGCCTGAGAAATTGAGAAGAGCTTTGCTGGGGAAAGTTGGTCTTGGATTGGCCAGCAGAAGGGCCAAGGGGTGCAGGGAAATCCAGCTAGGAACTAAAAATCATACCAGAATTCCTGGGAAGGAGAAGCAAACCTGGAAATAGCCCTCTAACTAATGCTGTCTTGTGAGCTAAGCAAATGGGGATCTAGAGATTGGACCATTGAATGTTCCGTTGTGTCTCTTATTAATCTACTCATTTGGTTTCCTTGGGGATCTGAACTGTGCATGGGGCTGAAGACTTAGCCAAGGTTAGAGGCTGGGAAATACAAAACTCTAGACTAAGTGGGGAAAAATTTGCTTCTTAATATTTTAGTAATCTTGTTTGTAGGAACCAAGAAGTGCATGACCCGTGATAATTCTGGGGGACCTGCTAATTTTACCCAGTCTCATGTGTTGTGACTTTGTTTAGATGCAGACAGTAAAGAACTTAAATCTTCTTCCAAGCCTATTAAAAGTTTCCTGGACATCTTCTCACCTGTGTGAATTGACCAAACTAGATCTCCCAGAAGTCAGGCTTCTTTGGGTTTGGGAAATTAACTAATTTTCTTTTTCTAAGACCATGTGTAGAAAAACTAGGGAAACTGAAAATTATCTAGCAAATTGGATCCTCCCTTTTCACACATATATATATACACTCCAAATGGGAGCTGTTCCTAGATGTTGTTCAGTTGTGTACACATTTTAAACAAATGTGTCTTGGAGCAGGAAAGACCAAAACCTATTCTTAGTTGCCCCTGTCTGAGCTAGCAGAACCACCACCTACCTGCCTGCCCAGCAGTTCTGGGCTATGACAAGAAATCAATGGTAGCTAATAGTATTCAGACCCCTGCCTGAAAATAAAAGGAAAAAATAAATAATTTTCTGCTTGGGACAGCTTAAACTGAATAATCCTGGCTGTGAAAACCTGACCTAAATGCCTTTAATCAGAGCAGAAGAAATATATGCCCATTTGCTTCCTACTTTAGTAATTAAAGAAAGCTAATTGGTGTTTCAGGAACTTCCGACTGAGGGTCAGGAGCCTGTAGTCATCCCTTCACCCCACCCCTCCCCCCACAGGGCCATCCCTACCGTGGAGTTGGCCTTTTTCTGGTAGACAATTGGAGGGGGTTGCTCCCACCTTCTGGCTCCACCCCTGCACTAGGACGTTGGCCCTGAAAAGGCAACACTGGGATTGGCCAGAAGTTCTTGCCCAGCAGGGTTATCCCCTTTCCCAAGTCCCTTGGACTTGTTTCTGGAAGCCAAGACCTTTTACTGGCTGCAAGTCAGCACCACCAACTGCTGGGGGGTGTCTTCTGCTGGAGCCACAGAGCTCAGCCCAGGGCTGGGCACACAGTAGCCACTCAGGAAATGTTTGCTGAACGTGGAATGAAAGTCCCAAGCTGACAAAAGCCTGTGATTTGTTTGGGAGTCTCTGTGGTAGGTGAAGGAGAGCTCCAAGGCAGGACCTAGTTTTTCTCAAATGTTTCTCTGGTGCTTTGTTTAACCCCAGTTGTCTGACCACCTATTTCCTTCTTACCCATTTTCTAACACAAGACCTTGCTCACTCCAGCAAAGGGGGAGGGCTCCCTTAAAAGCCAAAGAATATAAGCTACCATTTCCCAGCCCTTCCCTCCCCCCATGAGATCCAGATACTTCAGGCTAAAAGGAGTTTGAACCTGAAATGAGCCAGATAATTGCCCCAATTCTTTGTTCTTTATTGAAGAGGTAGTTACAGGCCAAGGGGTCTGAGGGGCCTCACTTTTATAGACATTGCTCTAAGTCAAAAGAATACATGATACATATAGAGGCTAGGACATACACCCTCTATCCTGGTTTGGGTATCTAAAAATAAAGCAGGCTCTTCCTCTTACCTTCTCTTCCCCTTTTCCTCTTTTCTTCTCATCTTCCTCTTATTAACAGTTACTGTTTATTAAATGCTCCTTGTGAACCAGGCACTGTGCTGTATGCTGGACACATAATACATTGATCCTTTCAACAATTTGAAGAGTTAAAACACCCAGATTTTGCAGATGCAGAAACTAGAAGTTAGTTTTCCAGCATGAAGCATGCACACGTGTGTGTGTTTTCAATAAGGTTGAAGTGATGTTATTGACAAATTTGAACGCTGAAGTGGTATAACAATGGAAATAAAGAAAACTGAGAATGAGACGATCTGAAAGTTTTAAAATATAAAATGTTTTAATAGAATACAGATCGTTTCTCCTGCCCTAAAGTGAACAAAGAAGTGAGGCAATTAACTGGCTAATTCTGAGACCCAAATGCTTTCCCTTGAAATGGGTGTATAATGAGGCCGACAGTATGTTCGCAGTTGAATTCGCCTGATGTTGCTCCATTTTCCCCCCTAACTTTTGTGAATCCATTGGACGATCACAGTGAGCTGCACAGACACAGCCTGGACGTGCACGCACACATGCGGGAATGCTGACACACACAGACCCGACTTTATTCTGCCTCCAGAGTCCTTTATGACTCAGCCTCGGGAATGAAAATGAGGTTTGGCATGAAATAATGTGTCCAAGGCAACGGTAGGATGCAGCTGCTCCAGATGTGTGCTCAGTAATTAGGCGTCCTCAAGAGCCTTTGCTGGCTGGGAAACTTGAATCTCATGGGACCACAGAACCCAGCAGGTGCCCCATCTGAATTTGCCCTATAATAGCCACATGCCCTTTGCTGCCTTGCCCCCAGCAAACCCTGAGCCCCCTTTTCCTCTTCCTCCCACTTAGATGATTGTCTGGCACCTCTGCCCTCCAGAGGAATAACTTCGGAGAAATATCTTGCAGAGGGCTCTGCAGCATAAAATGGTGCCTCTGCCATAGGGGAAGGGGAACAGGGACTCTTCCAAGGTCCTGGCTATCTCTGCGCTCAGACTCAATGGGGCTGGGTTCGGACAAGGCTTCTCTTTCCTTGCCACACTGTAAAACTTAACAAAGAGGCTCCATTCAGGCCAAGGAGAGTGACCCGGCTGCCAGCCCCAAATGCCTTGGGCTTATGAAGCAGTAGTGCATCAACAAGTTCTCTTCAGTTATGGGGTCGCTCCCACAAAATGTTCATGTTTCAACATATCCCCGTCCAACAGGTCGTCTTCATCTGGGCCTTTGAGAATCTAAGGTACTTGGCCATGATCACACACCTAGGGAAGTTATAAGGGATTGGCTGGCCATTTCCCAAGAAGGGGGTTGGATTTGTCTGGATTCTGAATCCTGACTGAGCTGCCCCAGTTTTTTTATGCACTCCCCTAAATTTGAAGGCCAAGAGACCCCAGAATTCCAACAGACAATCCCCAAAGGCTGCCTTTTCTGAAGATGAATTTTGCTTACAAGAGAGACATGGTTTTTAAGCCTGATGCAGGAGTGCAAGCCTATAGCCCCTGCAACTAGAGAGACTGAAGCAGGAGGATCTAGCGCCTTGATCTCAGGACTTTGAGACCGACTTGGGCAACCTAAAGAGATTACTCTTCCTGAAGAGAGAAGAGAAGAGAATACATTATACATGGACAAGAGAAGAGAAGAAGAAAGGGGTTGGGGTGGGTGGTCCTCATAATTTGGGGTATAAGAACATTCAAATTGGAGTTCCACCACTTTTAGTAGCTGCTGTAATCTTAGGCTAAACACTTAATTCTTTCAGAACTCAATGTCTTCTTTTGCAAGTTGGGGGAGGGAGTTAAAGATGTTGGCGCTGCCCTCTAGCTGGCTGCTGGGGAGATCAAAGGAGATTCAGGCTGTGTAAGGCTCCCTAGCGTCCGGGATGGGGGTAGGGAGTGGGGGCGGGTTGAAGCGGATGGGGCTTTGATTAGCTGTCGATTTCTTTCTCAGCGCACTCGTTTAACCTTGTTTCTCTTGCTTGGCAGAGGGCGCCAAAGGCGACGTACGGGCTGCCGGCTCCTTCTGGCCAAGCCCTGCGCGCGGGCAGAAACCGGCCCCTTCACCCAGCGCGGGACACAGAGCTGCGCGAGAATCCTGTTCAGCCCGGACTCAACGTCAGGGCGCCGCCTAGAGGTCTGTTTCTGCCTCGGCCTCACCCACCGGTGACCACAGAGCTGCTTCCCCAGCCTCTAGCCGCCTGCCGCCAAAAGTTACTAAAAAAAAAAAAGAAAAAGAAAAAAAATCCAGCTTGGGTCTGGGGACTTGGCTTCTGACAGAGATGACTGCTTCTCACCCTCCTGCCCCCACAATGAACCCCTGGAAGGGAAGGGGCCAGGAAGAGGCAGAAATATTTGTTCTTGTGGCTCTCACAAAATGGAAGAGGGGCTCAATTTGGGTTTCTTTAAGGATCTTGCGTTCTTCGTCTGTGTCTACACTACCTCTTCCACCTTCCAAATTGTCCAGCCCTCTCCAGTTATAATAGAACTTTGCTTTATCTTCAAGGAAGAAAGGGAGTAGGGAGAAGTTGCCCCTAAAACCTACAACTTAGCTAGCAATTTTCTGAATAATTGGGGAGATCAATATTCTTTTGGAAAGGTATTTGGAAAACATTTGGGAAGCAATGCTGAAATGGTGTTTACTCACTGACCATCAGCTCAGCTAGTGTATGAGGGACATTTAAGGAATGTGCTTCAACTCCTGGGCTCAAGCAATTCTCCCGCCTCCACCTCCCAAATAGCTTGGACTACAGGCGCCCACCACAACGCTGGCTATTTTTGTTGTTGTTGTTGTTGCAGCCATCATTGTTTGGCAGGGCCAGGCTGGATTCAAACTCACCAGCTCAGGTGTATGTGGCTGGCGCCTTAACCACTTGAGCTGAACCCATGATGAGCTTTTGAAAGTTGACTTCTCCTTTGGATTCGGGTGACCTCAGAAGGAGACAGCTGGCATCTGTGGAAATGGGTTTGAGGTGTCCTTCAGCCCCTTTCAGAGTGTTTAGTTTTTAAAACCGGGATCCAAGGCCTAGGTTCTGGCGATAGGTGTAGGGAGAAGCTACAAAGTCCCTAAAATGGATGCAAAATGTATGTATGTGGCAGGCGTATAAGGTTCTAAGGCTTCAGCCTCTTCACTTTTCCAAAGAGTCTAAGACTATGTTTCCATCCCCTTACCTCAGCCACACAGCCATGGAGACTTAGACCAGCAATAGGCTGAGGGCCAGCACCTGACCTACCTGGCCCCAGTATAGGCTCTAACCAGGCATCCTGTAGGGGATGGGCAATAACAGCCCTGTTGTGACAACTGCTGGCCCTTCATTCCTGCCCTGCTGCTAGAGGAAAATCCTGATAGGACTGATAGCATGAGAGCCTTCTCAATATTTTAAATAAAAATATAACATGATAAAGAGCAAATTGAGGGAGTTGGGGCACATGATGAGGAGAGTTAGAGGGGTTTCCTCATGCAAATGCTGAAATTTGGATGTTGGATAAACATGAGATATTTCCCATTTTCCAGCTGTTAAAGAGCTCCCCCCCTTCCTCCCTCTTGGTGCCAGGAAGGGGCCACGGGGCACTCCCCTACCATACCACCACCCACCTCTGGATAGGGTGGGGCACAGTGGGACTGCTTGCAACAGAGTTAGCCTTTCAGAAAATTTGGAAATTATAGAACGCAGCCTAGTATTTTCCCCGCCCGCTCCAATTTTTATCCATGTTTAAAAATCTCCCCCAGCACTTTGGCGCATTTTCTTGGAGGGGAAGTGGAGTTGGCTGGGTCAGGGTTGCACCTGTGTGTGTGTGTGTGGGAGAGGGGATGCCTTTAGTGCACTAAACCCACTCCGGGGCCTGCAGCTGGGCCTCGATTTCGTGCCTGAGCCCCGCCAGAGCCTAAGCTAATCTTGGCCCCTCTAGTGTGTCTCAGACCTGAACCTGTGGTGTTTGGGGGCAACTGTAAGGCAAGATGGAGAATCATTTTGCTCTCCGGCCAGCTAACCAGTCTGGAGCTGACAAACGGAGCAGGACGTCAATAACTTTCCATCCAGTTAATCCTGAAGCCCAAAACCAAATTTTTTTTTTTTTTTAGTTTTGATTCACAGTGGCCTAGTATCAAAATCTGGATTCCACAAAGTTTTGGAAAAAACAAATGGTCCAGAGCAGAAAATAACTATGGAAAGTTGAGGCCCAGTAGTGGTTGCTTTTGTTTGATTTTGAAGCTTTTAAGGAGCAGGAGAAGAGCCGGTGGTGGCGCGCGACAGAGGCGGATTTGTGCACCTCTCAGCGCGGGTTTTCTCTCTAGCTCCGACCAACACCGGCTCCTCGGTTTTCTCCTCTGGGAGTCCCTGGCCGGCTCAGCCCACTTTAGGCCTTGGGAGTCTTATCTTCTGTCTCTTTCTAGCAAGTACCTGGCAATAAACGGGCTGGGCAGGGCAAAGGTCTGGCCGCTGGAGACGAAAAATGAAAGAGAGAGAGAAAGAAAAAAAAATATTAAAAAACCCGTTGTCAGCGGAAAGATGCAAAGAACGGAGGCCACAGGGTGTGGTGGGGAGAGCCGGGTTTAGCAAGGAAGCGCCAGCGCGCCCATCCGTGCCTTGGCGAGGAGCTGGGAGCCTCATCTCTGGCCTGGTGGGGCGGACGGGCGTTGCATGTACGCGGGGCCCTGTGAATTTTCACTTTAGGCCGTGGCTTCCAGTCTCAGAGCGGACAACTTCTGCTTGGGGAGAGCACGCCTGGTGGCTGGAACGCCGAGGCAAAGGGCTGAGGGCCGAGGCTGCTTCTCTCCACGCGGACAAAGTCGGTGCAGGCAAAAGAAAGGGGCCGAGGCGGGTGCTTCTGCAGCTCGTAAATTTGTTTCCCCTTCCTTTTAATCGCCCCGGCCGTCTTTCTTTTCAGGACAGGAGGGGATGTAAACCGTTTGAAGTTCATCAACACGGTGAAGTTTTATTGTATTTCCGGTCCCCAAGATTTATACCCGGGAGGGGGAGCGGGCGGCCAGGCGGATTCCCTCGCTACCTCTGACTTCCCCGCCGGACACGTGGCTACTCGGACACTCGCCTCCGGGGCGAGGGCGGGAGGGAGCCGGGCCTCACGGGAACGCGAACCCTTGTCCGCACCTTCCGACGGTCGTTCCCGCCCAGCACCACCGGCCGGCGCCGCCTGGGTAAGTCAACCTCGGCCCCCGCACGCCTGTCCGCGGTTGTGGATGGGTGTGGGGTGCGAGCTTGAGCACTTGTGAGGATGCGGGTATCTGAAGAGGCAGTGGTGGAGAGCAGGAGTGCGAGATGTGAGGGGCTTAAGGACCCAGACTAAAGGTAGGAAGGAAGAAGCAAATTCGTTCTCTGCGTCTCCGTCCCAGTCCTTAGTCCTTAAATGGATTGTCTTACCTGGGGCAGCTCAGCGTCTGCAGAGCCAGGGTCCTGGGACGTTTCCGTGAGAGGCACTTCACAACAACTGTCAGATCAACCCTCTTACCCCTCCAAACCACACTTTTCCTCTACTCCCTAGAACTCTTCATACTTCCCGGCACTCTGCTTTCCCATCTTTTCTCTCTCTCTTTTGCTTTCTCAGTGCTCCTTTGCCCCACTCTCCTGTCTACACCCCAGTCTCAAAGTTTGACATAGGGCTTGAAGAATTGGCCTATTCAGAACTACTCTGGGAGGCTGAGTGTCCCTGGAATACAGCGGCTAGCCAGATGATGAGTGTAGAAACATCTTCATAACGGTTTGAAGTTGAATTCTGTCTGTGGAGACCTTCAGCCGCAGAAACTGGCTGAGAGGCCAATACCAAGCAGGTATATCAAAGTGGCCCTGCCCAGGCCCAGAGATGAGCCTAGGATCTTCTCCTCTGGCCAGGGCTCCTGGAAGACAGCAAAAGTCTGGAATCTGCAAGGACCTGCTCCAAAATGCCTTTGCCTGGGTTCCTGGGTTCAGTTCTTTGGATATGTTATTTATGAACAACTGGGCTCTTCTGTTGGGAAAGAGGTGGAGAAAAATGAAGTTAAGTGGCTTTTTAACCCACAAAAAATGGCCACAGGGCCTATCCCAAGTGAGCCCTTGACCTGGAGCTTGAACTGGAACTGCTGAGTGAATTAGGTAGTTTCATGTTGTTGGGCCTGCGTTTCTGAACACAACAACATCAAACCACCCGATCCACGGCAGTTACTGCTCCGCTTAGCTGAAAGAGTCGGGGGAGGAAGAGCAGATCCGGGACTGGTATATATATCACCTTTGTAAAATGGTGAAGAGGTTTGAGGTTCCTTATCCAGAAGCAGCAAGGATGCTCCCCGAAGAAGAAGCCATGCTCTGTGATGTATCTTCCTACTTCTGAATATTTTTAGTGGCCTTTGGAATGAAAGGCAGATGGGGAGCATTCAGTTCTCCAAATGCACCTTGCTGGCAGTTGTTGAGCTGCTGTGCATAGCTGAAGGATGACAGTCCTTTAAGCTTCCTGCCTTAGGATCTTGGACTTCTGTCTACATTTAGAACCTTCTAGAGAAGAGCTCAGCTTCACAAACACTTGGTTTCAACAGAGACACAGGGTACTTGAGGTTTTTGTAACTCTTAGGGGCTCCACCTCAGTAGGAAGCTTCAGGTCCTTGAAGAGAGGTCAGTGGGTTCCATTCTGAAAGAGAAACATAGAGGTCTTAGGGTTGGGTTGGGCCTAGGACCCCATAGTGGGACCAGACCTAAAGAGGTAGGTCCCTAAAAAGTCCTTTCTTTTCTAATTTCTCAGTTGACTCCTTCTTTACTCAAGTGACCAAAGGCTTCCCACTGGCCCTTAGGGTAGGCTGGAGGTTCACATAGGTCCTGAGCCTCCCTCTCCCCCTTACAGACTACTGGGGAGCCCCAGCTATTGGGTGACTCAACACAGACTGATGCAGTAACAAGGAATAAAGAGGGGGGGTGGGCAGGGCCAGACTGTGAGACCCTCTGGGACCCTAGCCCTCTTAAGGCTTCTGGCTCTGTGCCCAGGAAAGGAAAATCCAGAAGTGCTGGTGGAAGGAGAGGGACTATTCCAAAGCATAAGCTAACTTTTGTTCCCAAACTTTCCCCCCTGCTTGAGGCAGAGGAAATGTGTAAAGGGCCCAGAGAAATAGGCCCAACCGGATGAGACTCTGGCGCCAGGCTGACTTGGAAGACCAGGGGGGGTCTCTGAACAAGGGGCCTCTGCTAGGGCAGAGGAACACTGGGGAAACCCATTCCCAAGCCCAGGGGAAATGCAGCCTTCAGCCCACTGTCCTGATAAGCAAAGGCTAACAACGCTGTCTCTTGACAGTTTCTTATTCTCTGGTCTGGGTGAAGATGGTCTGGCATGTCCCTGCAGTCTTATTTCTCTTCTCCCTGAGCCTTTCAGAAACCTGCCCAGTCACTAAGAGCCTGACTATCTTCTATCCCTCACCTCCCTTGGCCATCCCCTCCCAGGAAAAGTGCTGTAAAAAGAAAAAAGGGGTATATTAGAGAGAAAGGAGGAAATAAAGTCTTTGGAAAGCAGAGTTTTACAACAGCCACAGGTTTTATGGAAGCAATTCTGTAATAACCTTCTACCTGCTTGCCTCCTTTCCGCTGGCCAGCCGCCCACCCCGTTTGGTCTCTTGGATATCCCCTCCCAAGGAGTCAGCCACCCCCACTGCCTTGGATATCCTGGATGGCTGAGAGTTGGTAAGAAGATTCCTGAGGTTGGCTTGGGCCACTGACCTCTCCGTCCTTCCTTTCACCTCTGACATCCTGGGAGGGAGGCTTGGCAGAAGATTTCATTACTTCACAATTAAGATCCCCACTTGGAGAGTGCAGAAGTATTGAGGTTTGAACCCAGTCATGCAGATCCAACATGATACTAATTTTGTGTGAAGGATGAGGGTTCTAGGACCTGTGGGCCTTCCCCCACTGGCACAAGTGTCCTTATGCCTCACTCTTTCCCAGAGCGGGTCTGGACACTGATCCTGAGTCAGAAGAAATCTCTCCGGTGCTTGGGAACATAGACTCGGGGACTTTCCTAATTTTGTTCTGCACAGCAGTTCTTTTGCATGACCTCCATAGTTGCCTGTGGACTTTCACATTCAGCTCAGCTCTGTCCATCTCTGCTTCACACTTGGGTGAGACACATGTGCGCACAAGTAATTGTGCTTCCACCCCTGCGCCATCACTACCATGAAATAAGCTTCACACAATGCAACATACACTGTCCCTGCAGTTTTGGGTAAGAAAGGCAGGAAAGGATTTCCTGGTCAGACAAAAAAAGTAACAAAATTTCATAATCTCTCTTGGGCCAATTTGAAACATTTCTTCACTTTCCTGAGATATGTTTTGGAAGTAAGTTGTAATAGAATCCAGCTTCAAAGTCATGCATTTGTTTTGTTTGTTGATGCGGTATATAATTTCCTTGAATATCAAGTCAAGGGACAGATTTTTCAAGTGAGACTTCCACGCTAGCTAATATTTTAAAGCCATAATTCAAGTATACAATATTCAGGTTTTTGCCTTCTCCAATAGGTGTGCGGTGGTTATTAAAATGTACACACAAACTTTTGAGTCACTCATCTTGTATATGAGCAGAATCGTAAACCTGCATTACTCAAAAGGTTATGTGTATCCACATATGCATGATTAGATCTTATATATGAACACCCAAGTACATTTAGTATTATAGTTGGGCAGATTTATTTATTACATACTCTATACCAAGTATAGAGCACAGAGCATTTGCACACTGGGATCCCCATACAGAAATATTGATTTGAAATATACATACACACATCTATTAAGTACAGCATGCATAAATTTAAGCTTAGCTTGTTAATTAAAAACAAACAATTTTCCTCTTTCTTATTGTTTTTATTTTCTACATTTTCCCATTTTCATCCCTCCCTCTATATTTTCTCTACCTTATTATTGCCAAAGACCCTTCCAAAAAGTAACCCCTCAAATACAGGCACTCACCAGCTGGTTCCGGCCATCCTCCATCTCTGTTCTTTAAACCTCAATCTTACTTTTAAGCTGTTCAGGGTCCCAGTATGGTCAGGAGCTGCCGCTTTTCCCTGCCTGCCCTTCCCCAAGCTACCGGCTGTGTTCAGGGGAGGCTTCAGTGCAGGGAATGGTAAGAGGCTGCAAGAGAAGGCAGAGTTTTTCCTTCTTTTTCTTTAAGATTGGGGGTGGGATATGGAGCAGTTTTGCTCTCTCAGGACAAAGTGATCCCCACTGAAGAGACCCCTCTTTTAAGTATCTTTGGAAGCTGAGCTCTAGGGGCTGAAATTCTGTTTTCTCCCCTTCACCACAATGGGTGCTATTATTTGGGGTAGACAACAAGGTTTTGGGGAATTCACAGGTTTTCAGAGTACCCACACAAGGGGTGCCTTCTCAACTAATCCTTTAATCATTTGCTTAGGCTGGTGTTGAACTCCAATTTGGGGCAGCAATGCTTTCTAGAAAGCATGGAGGGGGTGTAGGACTGATCCCTTGGCGTATCCACATCCTCTGGGATGCAATGAGCTGGGATGCAGAGTCCGGGCTGGGGTTGGGGGCTAGAGTTTATTCTCTTCCCTCTGCAGTCACCTCTTCTTAATCAAGACCTCCAAAACTTGTCATTTTGAAATTGTTCCCATGCTCCAGCTTTTTTTTGTGAGCAAAGGCTAAGCTCCAATCTCAAAAATGAGGCCTGGGTCCCCTCCTCACCCAGCACCCAGGACCCACCGGGTACTAGGGAAATTTCCCAGGCTGGACATAACCCACAACCTGAACCTTTCTGTCTGGAGAGTTCATTCTAGTTGAGCACAAGTCATGAAACCAAATCTTCTTCTTCTAACTTCTAAACTAAATGGCTTTCTTGACTCCTCTCTTGTTGCAGAGAGAAAGCCACAATGCCGGGGAAGGGGAACCAGGAGGGTGATAGAACCCAGTTCCTGTATAGCTAAGGTCTTAGGAAAGCCCAGTGCTGTGACTTCCATAAATTAAAAAAGCCCCAGTCCACATGTCCTTTTGGACCCTAATTTATTATACTACAGAAAATCATATACTCAGTCTGCCATGCTCATAATGCTATTATTTATGGCAGGGGAGGGGATTTTTTTTGGTGACGAGTATATTTATTACAAGTAAAGCTGACAGCAGACTCCATACGGCTGGCAAGTCACGAACAGGTGCTTTGCCTTAACTGTGATTCATTCATTTGCCGCTCAGCGCCCAGCTTTCTCCCTGGCAAGTCAGGAAGCTCTCTTGACTTTCCCAAGTGTCCAACCGCTACTTGGAAGAATTTGCTTCGGATTTTTGCTTCTCCATTTGGGTTCTATGGAAAAAAAGCAGAGCTTCATGCTGTTTGGTTCCAGATCTGCTGGGCTATTGCCCTCGGAGAGCAGGGTTGGAAAAGCAGAGAGCCAGCTGGGCGCCGGCATTGATCTTTAAAAAATCATTTTGAAATTGCCATAATGTGAAGAAATATGGCGCTTCACCCTCGTATTTCACTTGTAATGACAGGAGATGGCTTCATTTGGAAAGAAAAGTGGGTGGGATTGTGTCTGTGCTTGTGTGGAGGTGATCCACAGCTTTCTCCAGGGCAGAGGGGTGTGTAGCCAAAAAGATAAAACCCCAAGATATAGTGGCCTCACTTTTTTAAAAAGGACTGGACTAAGGGAAGCCCTTATAATTGATCAGAGTCAGAGCGTTGCCGAGAAATCCACCCCAATCTGCCTCTAAACCAGCCCAAGGAGAACTGGGTCTGTCCGGAAGCTGCACCTCCTTAGAGCTCCCCATGGCAGTAGAGGCGACTGCACCCAGGCAGAAGCTGGAGGATCAGGGGCTGGGAGAAGAGACAGGAAGTTAGCCAGTGGCCCAAGGGGAGTCTCAGTGCAAGGCCCTATAGTGGGGCCTACTAATAAAAGGGACTTATTTGGAAGCTCCAATGAGGTCTGCAGGAAGGAAGGCCTGAGTGGGTCGCTCACTGTCCACAGTCTATACCAATATTTGGAAGTCACCCAGAGCGGCAATCCCCCAGTGACAGCGGAAAACTCGCCTTGGTTCCTTCCTCTTTGGGTGGCAAAGAGGTAATTGGGACCCCTTCCCCCATGCTGGTTGCAGATCCTTTCCCAAGCCTCTGCCCTGGTGACACTTCAGGAAAGTGCCTTTAACCCTTTTTCATGTTCAACTTTCCCCTGGGGAATTTTAAGGGCCTGGGTTGTGTTGAGTGGAGAAATGGCCTGTTCCCCTATCCCGTTCATTCATCCCCCTGGCCAGGGCTAGAGAAAAGCCCTAGAAATTTAAAGGAGCTTTGTGTTAAACTCTTTCGTGACTCAAATTTCCTGGGCCTGATGAATCCTTTAACCTAGTGCAGGTTCCAATTTCAGGACAAATAATGGATCCTTTGGACACTCCTGTTTTATTCCCCTCTCAGCTACAGAAGGGTCTAGGGAAGCTCCCAGTCACAGAAACCTCCATAAATAGAGCTCCCAACAAATCTGAAAACGTCCTAAAATCTCTAACTTCTACCCCATCCCTTCTACTTCATCTCCTGTGGATTACTGCTGCTGCTGCTGTTTAATAAACATCTTCTGTCAAGGGGACAGAGGAGAGGAAATGAGGGCCCGCGGGGTGGAGGTGGAGGTGTGTGTGCAGACCACCTCCTCTTTAATTATCCTGTCGGGCCTCTCAGGCTGCTCCCTGAGCTAAGGCTCTCTCCCTCCCTCTGCCCTGGCTGTCCCCCCCTTCCTCCCCGACCCGCCTGGGGAGAGGGCTCCGCAGCTCGCGTCTCTCCCGAGGCAGCCTGCTGCTTCCCTCCGCCTCTCCTCCGCCCCCGCCGCCCCACGTCGAGAACTCTCCCCCCTTTCCTGCAGCGGGCGGAGCGGGGGGAGCGGGGGGCCGGCAGCTCCGGCTGAGGTTACGTGGCCGCCGGAGCCCTGACGTGATAGCACATTGCATCAGCATAAAACAATCCATCCTCGATATGGAATGCGGTGCGGACGGATGACAGCGAGAGCGCAGCCCCCTCGCCCGATTGATTTATGTCGGAGCTGACGCTTTATCAGGCAGTCGGAAAAACTTTGACCAATCATTTTGCAAGGAGCGCTGAGCCGGGCTGCTCCACTGTACTTTGTTGGCTGAGAAGTTGAGCAAGGGGTGGGGGTGGGAGGGTGGGGGGCTGGGGGGGTCGCGTCCGAAAGCCCTCACACCGGTCCGGGTGCCACCTCTCCCTGCTTGGGCGCCGCTGCGCGAGTGCTTCCCTTCCCCCTGCGAGCGCCCGGATAATGTCTGAGAATGTCCATTTCTGGGACGCTTAGCAGCTATTATGTCGACTCGATCATAAGTCACGAGAGTGAGGACGCGCCTCCAGCCAAGTTTCCTTCTGGCCAGTACGCTAGCCCGCGGCAGCCGGGCCACGCGGAGCACCTGGAGTTCCCCTCGTGCAGCTTCCAGCCCAAAGCGCCGGTGTTCGGCGCCTCCTGGGCGCCGCTGAGCCCTCACACGTCCGGAAGTCTGCCGTCCGTCTACCACCCCTACATCCAGCCCCAGGGCGTCCCGCCGGCGGAGAGCAGGTACCTCCGCACCTGGCTGGAGCCTGCGCCGCGCGGCGAAGCTGCCCCGGGGCAGGGCCAGCCGGCGGTGAAGGCGGAGCCGCTGCTGGGCGCGCCTGGGGAGCTGCTCAAACAGGGCACGCCCGAGTACAGTTTGGAAACTTCGGCGGGCAGGGAGGCCGTCCTGTCTAATCAAAGACCCGGCTACGGGGACAATAAAATTTGCGAAGGAAGCGAGGACAAAGAGAGGCCGGATCAAAGTAAGTTATAAAAAGTGAGGAAATACCCAGGCCGAAGGCCAAGCGAGGGGGAGGGGAGGGGAGAGGCAATAAACTGCGGACAATGTGAAGGGAAACCGCGGCGGTGGCGGGAGAGCGAGCGGGGGGAGGAGGAAAGAGGAAGGAAGGAGTGAAGGTAAAACTTGGGTACCCCAGAAGGGGAGACTGAGGCTGTCGGAGGAGCGTCACCCCCACTACTTCAAGTCTTGCAGGGAACTGGGGCTCAAGGATCAACTCGCCGTTCTCTCGCCCTCCCGGAGGCCGCCGCTGAAAGCCGGGCTAAGGACCCGCGACCGCCGGGAGAGGAGCTAGCCGGAGCCGGGGCTGGTGGCCTCGCTGGCCGAGAGCAGGCGCAGGCGAGGGCCGGAGCACACGGGGGTGCCCGAGACCGCGCGACTGGCAGAGCTCCCCGCGCCACGCGCAGCCGGTAAAAGCCGGCCAAGGAGAAGGGGGAGGGGGCTCATTAGGATTTTATTTGCGATGCAACAGCTTGGCAGAGGATTGTTCCTAGCAAATCTCGCGCAGTAGCCGCGCGGGGTCCGCAGCCGGCACCAGGAGGGGCGGGGGAAGCCCAGGACGCGGGGACTGAGCCCCCTCCCCGGATGCGCTGGCCCCTCCCGGGAGTCTTCCCTCCGGAGGCCCCCTCTCTTCCTCGGTATCCTTGCCTGGGCCGCCGCTTCCTTTTCTAAGGGCTATCCCCTCCCTCCCGCTGCTCTCCGCAGGACTCCCTAGCCCCAGCTGTGGCTGTCCTCCTCGCGGGGAGTCTGGGAATCGCTTCCGAATTTCGGAGCATCCCGAAGGGACCTGAGGGAGAGAAGGGGTGGGGGAAGAGGGTTGCGGAGAGGCGGAGAACTTTACCGTTACTGGGTAGTTTCCCTTCATCTCCTACTCTTCAAACACTCTCCTGCCAGTACCCCAAGTCTGGCTAATTTCCATGGGATGCTACTCAATCAGAGAAGGGGGGGTTTCTCATATTTTTAATTTATTTTTAAGGTTGAAAAGGGCAAATCGGCTAGGGGTTCTTAGTCTCAAACAATCACACCCCCACCCCCGCGCAATCTTATCCTTGGTTGTTTGGGGGGAGTAGGGAGTCAGACTTTTTAGCCTGTCTTTGCCCTACCATATTTCCCACCAACAGAATGGAAAAGGGTCCCTTTGGGGCACCCTTGCTTGCTGGAGAGCAAAGAGCTGTCCCCGTCCTCTCAGGTCCCTGCAGAATCCCACCACCTCCAACCTGCCAGGTTGAATCAGAAGAGCTGGCATTTGGGGAACAGGGCGCTTTCTAAGCTCTTCCCACACCCGCAAACAGACTCCTCCATCCCAAACCCCAAAACTCTGCCTGGAAAGCCTATTATTGCAAGGCAACCATTTGGCTGAGATCAATTATTAACAGTTTTTTCTCTTTCATATTTAATGCGGCTGCAGGTCCCATCCCAGGCAATCGCATTAAGGAAATAGCAGTGCAAATTGGTAAGACAGGGTACTTAGTGTAGGATGCACAGAATTAAAAAAAAAAAAAGTCCAGTGCTTTTCATTTGGGGAAAAGGAAGCTAGTAGCGTGTGGCTGTTATTTTTAATTGGCTTGGCTTTATTTGGCAAGTTTTCTGCATTCCAGGGTAGGGGGTGAGATGCTAAGGAGAGGAAAAGCCTGTACATATTTTCCTCTTTTTGCTCCTCTTCTACTCAGTTACCTCTTTCCCTGCCCCCTCCTCAAACACATAGGGTCAGTTAAGCTAAGCGTGCTGTGAAGGGCTTTCGGTTACCGTCACATCATCCCCGGCTCCCCACCTTAGGACTGGAGTAATTTTGCTCCCCGGTTTTCCTGAATTTGTGTTAACCAAACTATGAGCTGAGCAGGAGCAAAAAAGAGAGACTATTGCAACCATAAGTTATCTGTGAGCCCTGGAGGTCCCCTGTCCATAGCCGGAGTTGATAAATGGTTGCAATTGCATTGCGTGTGAATTGGAGTGTGTTGGAGGCTTTCGGCTCTAAATGCAAACCTGTATTTGTGGTGTGTGGTGGTGGCAGAGGGGGAGATTTCTCCACAGACACACACGCCTGCTGCCATGTGGCCTAAAGATGCCATGATTAGAGTATACTCCATGGACTGAAGGGCTGAGAGGTCTCTTGGCTGTGGCTGAACAGAAATCCCTCCTTCCGCACCCAACCTTCCTTTCACCTCCTAGATCTAGAGCCAGGTCAGCCATCCCTAGGCAGTCTGGTGGCACTGGTGGTGGGGCTTCAGCCATTCTGGGCTCTGACCTGGGTCCTAAGAAGTTTGGACAAAATGGAGAAAAATTGAGAGAGAAGTTGAGGTAGGCAAAGATTTGGAAGTTCTGAGGAAGCCTGAGCACAGTTTGGCTCCATCCTCTCCAAAGAAACTCTCACCTGGAGGCGTGCCTACCAACTGCTGGCCCATCTTTGGAACCTTTTCAAGGAGCTTGAAGGCCCAGGTGCCTCTTCTCCAAAGCAAGATGGGGAGTGGAGACTAGGGTTGTACCCTCTTGGTCTGGGGCCCTTCACCCCTCTTCCTTTCTTTGATTCTATCCCTGCTTCTCTTTCAGCCAACCCCTCTGCCAACTGGCTGCACGCTCGCTCTTCCAGGAAAAAGCGCTGTCCCTACACCAAATACCAGACGCTGGAGCTAGAGAAGGAGTTTCTGTTCAATATGTACCTCACCAGGGACCGTAGGCACGAAGTGGCCAGACTCCTCAATCTGAGTGAGAGACAAGTCAAAATCTGGTTTCAGAACCGGCGGATGAAAATGAAGAAAATGAATAAAGAACAGGGCAAAGAGTAAAGATTACCCTCAGCCCTTCCCAGCTCTTCCCCATCTCACTCTTATTTATGTGATGGCCGCAAAGCCAATGCTGTCTGGGATGTTATTCAAGTGAATGGGGAAGGCAATCTTTACTTTCCAAGTCCTTTATCTGCACCTAGAGCCTCTCTCTTTTCCTTTGCCCTTACCTGTCTTTCTCTTCTCCCTGGGCATCAGGAGAAAGTTTTGATGTAGAAGTTAGAAGTAGTTTGTTCCTAAGAAGGTGATGGGCTACACAGAGAGACCCATCAAGCTCCTAGTAGCCCTTGTAATTTTTCTGGGAACCCCAGCCTCTTCCAGCTTATCTGTTTCCTCCCCCACCTGCCCAAAAGTCGCCCAGGGACAGTCCAACTACACACAGCCCAGCAGACACCCACAAACATACATCCTGGAGTCCACAGTAATTACAGGGAAAGCTCACAACCACAATTCAGTCAAGTAGTGACACCCCAAATGCAGACTGACAAACATAAAATCTGTCAGAAGACCTTGGACCATCAGGCAACCCCAGCTCTACCCTTTGATGCAAACACACACTGAGAAGATGTCTAGAGACAGAAAGAGACTCCTGAATGAGGTGCTGCAGCCCCCAAGGTCTCAGCATTGTGATACCATCCCATGGAGTCACCAACTCTACCTAGGCCAGGGGCCTCAGGTAGATAGGGCAAACTCCTTACTCCCAAGCTGGCTGGCCTCGAAAGGGCAAGAAAAGGTAGCATAAAAGCGGTTTTATGAAGGTACCTTAGGTGGATCTTCCCGCAAACCTACTCCCCACATTTTATTGCAGGAACTGTTTAATTCTGCATGATGCTTTCCTCTCCTTCCAATAAAAGGAAGTCAAACTGTGTGGGTCATGGAGCCTTGACAATGTCGTCCTCCTGTTCATTTGTGCCCCACTTGACAGACTGTAGCTTCTCTTGCTCTCTCCACACGGACCCTGCATTCTTCTGCATCCTTCCTGGCTCTGAAATCAACTCTCTTTCTGGCCAAATCCACCTTGCACCAGTAAGGCAAGCTGCCTCTTGTAGAAAATCCTGACCACCCTCTGCATTTCCTGGCTAAATTGACCCCACTGTAGACAGGAAGGCCAGGTCAGGAAAGCCCTATAGAGAATTTATTGTGAATCGATTCCCAGGCACCCTTCGGTGTAAGTTGTCCAGGACAGGGAGGAGCTATAGCTCCAGCGCTTAGAGCAAGGTGCATTGCTCCCTATCCTGCTGGCTTCCCAGGAGGAGGAGCCCTGGGCTAGGCAGCCCCAGCCCCAGCGCCAGTGGAGACTGGCCCCAGTGCCGGCTGTGCCACCGCTACATCGGCTTAGATGGCGATCTGCCCCACTGGTGCGTGCGCACGCTTCCGGGGTAGCAGTCCCGCGTGCAAAGGACAGAAGCGAAAATCGCACCTAAGCATCAGGCAGAAGGTTATTCTCTGCTTCCCTTCCTTTCCCCTACTCCCCTAGCTCTCAATACCCTCCAGTTCCTTCTTGCTCCTGCTTCTCCTGATCCTGCAAGGGAACATTCCAGTAGAAGTTTTTTGCTTTGTCAGTGGCTGTTGTGAAATTGTGCTTGTGTTTTGTGATTTCTTTGGGGGTGATTGTCTCGCCTGTTTTCAGTTGTCACTTATATAGGAGGGTTGTGGGTGGGAGTGGGAAGGGTGAGGGGCCTAGAGCTCTAATTGTTTGTTTTGGAAGAAAAAATGAAAAAGAACAAAAATATATCACTCTGGAAAATAAATCTCTCCTTGTGTCTTATTCCGTGCTAGTTTTCCCAGCCTGACCATAGATAAAGATCCCAGTTGCCAAGATCCCAAGTAAAAAGAAGAACTGCTGTGCCCAAGAGATTTCTCCCCAGACCCTGGAGAGCAAGGTGCCTCTGCAGAGCTCCCTGCTCTGGCAGAGCTGACAGCTGGTCCCAGACACAAGGTCCCAAAACCACTGCTTAAAGTGAGCCCCAGTCTTCCAACAAGAGAACTGGAAGGGAAGGAAATATCGGTGGTTTGGAGAGGGGACTGGGTCTTGGGGAGCAATTGAGTCTTCCCCTAAACAAAGTTGCACTGGAGACCTCTCTGCCTATTTGGGAGCAGGAGGGAAGGCAAGTCAGCTCTGCAACCTCTGGGAGCAGTTCCTCTCTCAGCCACTGAGAAAAATCACCTTGGTCAAGCCATTTAAAAATACATGCAAGGAAGCAGCAACTTCCATCTGCTCTTCCCTGCAGCAAGGTGGCTGGGTGGAGAGAGAGACCTCAGGCTGCCGGGCTCTTCTTCTTTCTACCCAGAGGCACTTAGTGCCTTAGGGTTCTTAGCCCCACTTGCAGTCTGAGGTACCAATTTGAGCCACAGGATAGCCGCTTAGTCTGAGTCAGGCTGGGTATGAGAGGGGCTGAGACCCGGGGAGAGCAGCTCCCAAGGACTGGAAAAGGCATTGCGTGTGGATCAGAAATGTCTCAGGAGAGAAAAAATTTTCTCCCCAAAGGACCTCAAAATTTAACTCGTTTTTAAAAGGCACCTTTCTGTCCCTCTCAGACTGTGGTGTCCCACCAGAGCCTCTTACGAAGACTGCAGTTCTCGGCAGCCTGCCTTTCTCATCCAGGCGTTAGGATTCCGCTTCTTTGAAGCTGACGTTCCCGAGCCCCTCACCAGATCCACCCTGTTGGAGACACAGAGGCCTGCAGAGATCTTGCGGGTTGGGGTGGTGGTGGGAACAAAGCATAGCACCAGTAAAGGGAGCCCGTAAGTAAGTTAGAAACCCAGGCCTACCCTCCTCGAACGAAAGAGTGATGCGAAAGGATCGGAGAGATGGCAGGAGGCCGGAAGAAGCGGAGCTCTGGGTGCAATGAGGGTTCCACTGGGGAAACGAAATGAATCTGGTATTACTGCTGGTGTAGACTGGGCTCCCTCCCTATGTTGGGCTTCCCAGTCCCGGCTGGCGCTGGGAGTGAGCCGAGAAGGCGGGTTTCTGCCAAAAGGAAACACAAAGTGGGGCTGGAAGCCGACGGAGTGTAGCAGGGTAGGGGGTCAGGCGCCCGGAGGGGCCTCCAGCTGCGGCGTCTGGATCTCGAGTCCCAGTTGGGTTGCTTCTTTAAAGGCAAACAAAGGCAAAGATGTAGGCTCCGAAGCCAGAGATGGGGAAATCAGTTGTCATAAAAGAGAGAGAGAGATTCAGAGAGAGAGACGGCGAGAGTGCGAGGCAGAGAAAAGCAGGGAGAGGAATTCAATGCCGTGTGCGCAGCAATAAAAGAATATGACCGCTATAAAAGTTTATAGCGTATAAATTTCTGAAGGTTAAGAAACTAAACAGCAGCAAAGCAAACAGTGAGGGGAAACTTTCCGGAGCTGAGAGAGCCGCAGCTGGGCCTGGGCTCCGAGCCTGGCGGGGGAAATGGGTGGGCCCGCTCGCAGCCCCCACCTTCACTGGCCGCGAATTCTGGGCTTGGGGCTTCCGGGGCCCCAGGGGGCAAAGAAGGAAGATCAGGGAAGGGGGGAGGGAAGAACACTTTGTTGTCGCCAATGCTTCAGAGATGGCAATTCGGACAGACTCTTTGTTCTTCACACTCCCTCCAGAATCAGGCATCATAAATGAGAAGCCCCCTGAGCTTGCGCGCACACATGCACACACGCACACGCAGGCCCGGCGGGGCCAGACGTCTGGGTAAGGGTAGCCTCTTGATCCTTTTACAGTCTCATCCCATTCTCTCAGCCTTCTCCCCCCCCCCAAAAAAAAGACCAATTGTTTATTGTCGGAATTTGAAACAATCGTATGGAGTTTGAAAAGTGCTCAATTCCCCCTTTATGGGCCCTAAACGGCCCACCGCTCAGCGGTCTCAGCTAAAAAATTACGGGCTGGTGTGTGTGGGGCAGTGTACGTAGAAAAAAAAAGCTTATGACTTCTTTTGTTCCTCTTCCCTCCATTTTTTTAGCTTATCTGCACAATTTCATGAACAGCTTCCTGGCACCGATGCCTTTGTTTCTGGTCCACTCTAGTATCCCTCCCTTTTCCCCACTAATAATGAAAGTTTCTCTCCGTTGCAGCCTTTGCGGCTCGCTGCTTCTCTCCTAGAACCTGGCCAGGCCGTTGACGGCGACGCCTTTTGGTAGAGCAACCGCTAGATGGCACCCTTGCTCCATGTGAAAATCTCCAGTGTGGGGGGCTGCGGACGCCCGCGACTGGGTGCTGCCCCTTGGTCCGCCCTGAATCTATGAACTGAGCGCTACAAAAGTCAGGAATAATTTGCACGTAATAAAAAAATAGGGTCCGTTATGGCCTTCTCCCCCATTTTGTAGATTTTAGATATAATGGTGTTCCTCCCCTCTCCTCAACTGGTTAATTTTCTGAATTTCCCCCATGAGGAGGACTCAGTGCTTCTCACCTAGTTGCTGTACTCGGTGGGGCAACAAATGCGTGTAAACGGGGAATAAGCGTAATAATAGGAATAATGGGCCCAAATAAGAAAAGGAGAATTGATTCGGAAAAAATGAGATTTCCCTGGAGGGAGCGAAAGGAATGTCCTCCGGATGCGGTGAGCAGGTCAGTGAGGGGGAGAACGAGCAAAATTAGGTCGGATGAAGAAGCAGCCACCGGGGGACTGCCAACTTCGGCTGGAGAGGGAACCTGGTGAACCAGCCTGGGGGTTCCCAATGTGGGAGAAAACGGAACGATGGTTTTGTGGGAAATTGGAGTTGCCCAAAGCCGGAGGGGTGCCTCCGCACGAGTGTAGGTTCCAAGGCTTTGTACGTATCCAGGTCTGGGCAGGTGACCCAGGGCAAGGGCTGGGGCTCCCCAGGCTGGCCGGGTGCGGGAAGGCTCGGTTATCACCTCGGGATGCTCTGCGCGCCCCCAGTTGGGCCGCCAAAAGAATGCGCATTTTCTGGCTGGTGTGAGGGCAGGCTCAAGCGTCCGAAAGCAGAAGCTCAGGTCTCTGGGGGTCTTCAGGCTTCCAGGTGAGAACCGCGCATCCCTCGTGCCCAGGGACCTAGACCCCAGGTCCTTTCCTAATTTAGAAGCTGGAGCCCTGAACTCAGCACACTTTCCTTCTAAGGTCCTCACTTGGCTGTCCATAGCCTCTTTGATTCCAAATCTATTTCCTCCAGGCACCCTGAGAATCCTACCTCCCATCAGTACAAACCTGCGCCAGAGATAGATACCCCAGCACACCCCCACACACACACCCGCATTACCCTGGGCGTTGCGGCTCCTCTCTTCCACCCGGACCCAGAACAAGAGGCAAGAGGAGTTTCTCCTCATCTTGAGTTTCTCTAGTAAATCTGCGCTCCGTTGGGTGTTTATAAATTATCCCCCTCGCTCTTACTTGTTTTTTCTTATAACAGAAACATTTTCCTTCCATCAGGAATTTCTGGCACGGTGTAGAGATGATTTAGAACAAGCCATTGAATTTCTACCTCGCTGGTGAGTCCTCAAATCATGACCATAAAATCCTCGGCACTTGATAAAAATGTTTGCTTGGGCAACAATTTAACTCTGCCTTCCTTTGCCTCATGCATGGTCCCCTCAGCCACCCGCTGAAAATTCAAAACCCTGGTGGTTCTTCCCCTTCATTTTTTCCTTTCTCTCTCTTCCACCCTCCGCCCTTTTTGCCCCTCTCCCATTCTCTGTAGCAGGTGTGACCCCACTGGTAATTTTCCCTTGGAAAAGGTGATAATTTCATTTTTATAAAAGTCAGGGTATATGGGGTGTCCAAAAGGTGCCCCTCTTAAAGGAAACCACTCTCTCTTGAATAAACAATGGGTTCAATGTATTTTAAAGCCTTCACTTTTGTTGCTAGAACATTTTTTCCCCTCCTTCCTTTCCTTCCTTTTTCTTTTCTTTGCCGATAGGCTGCTTCAGGAGGCCATTTATTCTGACCCTAGAATAAATGGCCTCCTGAAGGCCTTCTAAAGCCTGACTACCACCTAATAATATTAGGCCCAGTGGGCATAGAGTGTGCCCCAGTCGTCTTGTTCTAGCATTCTGTGTTTCAGGCCTCTGGTCCACAGGACTGCAGGGAGAGCCGGGTTTAACCAGAGGTTCTCTCCAAGGGTAGAGGAGAGAAAACGGGTGACTCATCAGCCTTGGTCTATCCGAATCCCCTCCACCCTCAAGTTAGTTTAGGTAATGGACAGTGTCTTAAGGGTCTGGGGGACACTGAGGACTAATAGATGCCCCCCTCTAAAAACATACTTTGTAGTCACCACCTAGGGCAGCCCAGAGCAAGTACAGCAGGTACCAAGGCCAGGTGGCAGGGCCTGAGTGCCCAGCCAGAGCCTTCATTGCCCTTCTCTCCTTTTGATGTGTAGATGGGTTGACAGTGCCCGCTCACTCTCGGGCACTGCAGAAGGTGGGGGGCTGGCCAGGAAATATTGGGAGCCAGTTTGGCTTGTTTACTGTGTCCCCAAACCTGGGGTGCAGGTGTGAGGCAGCCTTATGGGCTGCCCCCTCTTTGATGACCCCTCTTTCCTCACATAAAGTCTGCCCTGAAAGCACTGACTGGGCAGAAGTGCATTCAGGGGACCCTCCTGCCAGCAAGCCGAGATTGTGCAGAACCACAGAATCTGCAGTTGCAGGCGAACTTTGCTCTGTGCTTCACCACCACCCATTAAACCAGAAAGTTTCTTCTCCCCTGCTCATCCTAGTGCAAGCTCTCCCAGACCCCTTCACCACAGAAAATCTTGTTTGTTTGTTTGTTTAATGAGGGAAAGTTGTGTGACTGGCCATGGCAGGGTGAAAGGGGTACCTTTGGGGGGGTCTAGAGCGGGGCTGGGGGCAGGTGCTTGCCAAGGCTGAAGGAGGCAAAAATCTCGGGAAAAGTCGCCTGTTTGCACCGAAAAAAAAAAAAAACAACCATAATCGTTCTCATTTCAGCTTCGTCACCCCCACAGTGCTGCAGTCAGGCGGCGGGGGCGATCGAAGCTGCAGTTTTATAGCTGTAGAGGAAAGAACTCGTAAAATGCTAACAGCTTTTATGCGCTGCGGCATAAACAACAACAGACTCCAGCTTTATTGCGTTTTATAGTTTGTTAAAGAGTTTACAGCCGTTTTTTTGGGGGGCCGGTTACCCAGCCAATTCCCTCCACACGATAGTTAAACCTTTATCAATAATAAGGAAATTGATCATTAAAGCTTTAAATATGACTACCTCGTTTGTTTGAAAATATGTTTAGGAGAGGAAGCTGTATGATTTGATAACTTGTATTAAAATACCAATTACATTTATAGGACCTTTTAAAACTCGGCGCAATTAAACCGTGTTCTTTTACATTTTTCCGAAGCGACCCTGACATTTAGAAAGACTCCAATTGCCTCGTTAAATTCACGAAATTAACAGCGTGCCTACGCCTGGCGCGTTGTGTATGTGTGTGTGCGTGGTTTTTTCCGTGACTCCCCCACATCAGTCTTTGGGGGTGGTCTGCGAAGGTATTTGATTTGTTGTGAGGCGAGAGATATCTCATTAATGTAGGTAGTTAAACAGATTTAATCCGTATTCATTCTCTCTCACCCCCTCTCCCTCTCCCCCTCTCTCTCCCCCTCTCCCCCTCTCTCCCTGGGTGTTTTTTTTTCTTCCCCTCCTTTTTTTTTTTCCTCCGCTCTCTCCTCACTCCCTGGCGCTCTCTCGCTCTAGCTCTCTCTCTCGCTCGCACCCTCGCTCTGCGTTCTGTCCGGGAGGAGTACGAAGAAGCCAATAGGATGCGGGGTCTCTAATGGATGCAAATGATCATGAAAAGACAGTGCAAAATATGAAACAACTCATTTGCAGGGAAGTAAATCACCGAAAACTGTTTATGAACTGGCATCCCTTCTTCGAAATGTAAAGCGAGGACCTCTTTAAGTGGCGGTATATTTTTGTTTGGGGGTGGGGGGTGGGGGGGAGGGCGATCGAGCCGCGGCTGCCATGCAAGCTTAGACTTTTGGAGGCTTCTCTGTCCTTTTCTATTCCTGGAAATCACAAAAAGTGTGGCGGCTTCGAGATCTTCTTCGCCTTTTCTTTCTTTTCTCTTTTTCTCCTCCTCCCTTTACCTCTCCTTTACTGGCGAGGGTGACTAGGAGCCGGCGAATCCGCGTTTTTTTTCTCTCTCTCCCTCCCTTTCCCCCTCCCCACCCCCTCCCCAACAGCCCCCAACTACAGCCTCCGCCGCCGCCGCCGCCGCCTCAAAATTCAATAAAATGAGCTCTTATTTCGTCAACTCACTGTTCTCCAAATACAAAACCGGGGAGTCCCTGCGCCCCAATTATTATGACTGCGGCTTCGCCCAGGACCTGGGCGGCCGACCCACCGTGGTATACGGTCCCAGCAGCGGCGGCAGCTTCCAGCACCCATCGCAAATCCAGGAGTTCTACCACGGGCCATCGTCGCTGTCCACGGCTCCCTACCAGCAGAACCCGTGCGCCGTGGCGTGTCACGGGGACCCGGGCAACTTCTACGGCTACGATCCGCTGCAGCGCCAGAGCCTATTCGGTGCGCAGGATCCAGACCTGGTTCAGTACGCAGACTGCAAGCTCGCCGCCGCCAGCGGCCTGGGTGAGGAGGCTGAGGGCTCTGAGCAGAGCCCGTCGCCCACACAGCTCTTCCCCTGGATGCGTCCGCAAGGTGAGCTCGCGTCGGGGCCGGCGGGGCAGGAGCGGGCCCGGAAGGCCCGAGGCCGGGCAGGCCCGGGCCATTTCCTCCAGCTACTGGAAGACTTGCCGGCTCTGTTCCGGTCGCCTCCCGCTTCTTCCTTTTCTTCCTTTCTTTCTCTCCGTTCTTTCTTTTTCTGGGTTTCTTTCTGTCTTTCCTTTTTGTTTCCCTTGAAGGGGGAGTCGCTAAACGACATTTCCTGAATCCATAAACCCCTCACCCTGCTTTACTTTTCTTCTCCTTCCCCTCTTTTTTCTTTTACTGTTTTATGGGGGTAGTGTAGAGAGGGTGGTGGGAGTGGGGGCGCTCAACTTTTGCACTTCTCAATTGCTTTATAGTTTAATTACCCTGAAGAAACTTTTCTTCTGGGGCAGAGGCTCTGGGGGCTTTTCAAGGTGGGTCCATTCGTCCCCACCTGGCTTTTTTATTCTTATTTTTCCCACTCCTTCACATCCTTCCTTCTAAAGTTTTATGGGACTTTTAATAGATTTGAACCACCCTCCACCCAACTCTAGTGCTGGTTACCAGGGGAGGGGGCTGCCCTTTCTGACTCCCTTAGATTCACTGGTGTCTGATCCCCCTCACGCTCCCCCCCTCCTGCTGATCGCGGCCTCCCCGCGCCCCCGCCCCCGCATGGGGTAGAAGGTCCCCTGCCCTTATTATACTGGTCTCCTAGGCTCGTTCACGAATCTTTGAACCTTCTCGTCTCTTCCTCCTCCCCCATCCTTTCCTCTCCTCTCCTCCCCTCCCCTCTGTCTCGCCCTTTCCCCCATTCCCAGCAGCCGCCGGACGCAGGCGAGGCCGACAGACCTACAGCCGCTACCAGACCCTGGAGCTGGAGAAAGAGTTCCTATTTAATCCCTATCTGACTCGCAAGCGGCGAATCGAGGTATCGCATGCGTTGGGACTGACAGAAAGACAGGTCAAAATCTGGTTCCAGAACCGGAGGATGAAGTGGAAAAAAGAGAACAACAAAGACAAGTTCCCCAGCAGCAAATGCGAGCAGGAGGAGCTGGAGAAACAGAAGCTGGAGCGGGCCCCGGAGGCAGCGGATGAGGGTGACGCGCAGAAGGGCGACAAGAAGTAGGCTCCAGCTGGACTGCCAGGGCCGCGGCCACCCGCACGTCCGCCGGTCCCCTGACTGTGCCGCCGCCGCTCACCCTGGCCTGGGAGAGCTCCGGCCCCGCGAGCAGAGCCAGGAGCCGAGCCTCCCACCGCAGCGTCCCCCGCCGCGCCAGTCCCCGCTAGTGGTAGAGTCTCGTAATAGCTTCTGTGTGTGAGCTACCGTGGATCTCCTTCCCTTCTCTTGGGGGCCGGGGGGGGGAAGAAAAGGATTTTAAGCAAGAACTTCCCTCGCCCTGTGAGGGTGAGCGGCCGAGGCCCGGCTGAGCACCACCCCCCCAGCTCCTCTGTCCCTGCCCCATGTAAAAAGCCTCCTTGTGCAATGGTCCTTTTTTCCTTTGAACGTGCTTCTTTGTAAAGACCAAGGTACAGATTTCTGCTAAGTTCTCCCAACAACATGAAACTGCCTATTCACACCGTAATTCTTTCTGTCTCCCTCACTCTTCTCTCTCTCTCTCTCTCTCTCTCTCTCTCTCTCTCTCTCGTCCTCATTTACCCTCCCAACCCCTCTCTCCCCGCTGCCCTCCCTAGCTCGCTGGCTTTCTCTCTTGCTTCTCTCTCTTTTCCTCCCCTCCTTTGGTTTGACAATTTCGTCTTAAGTGTTTCTCAAAAGAGGTTACTTTAGTTAGCATGCGCGCTGTGGGCAATTGTTAAAAGTGTTCTTAGGTTTACTGTGAAGAGAATGTATCCTGTATCCGTGAATTGCTTTATGGGGGGGAGGGAGGGCTAATTATATATTTTGTTGTTCCTCTATACTTTGTTCTGTTGTCTGAGCCTGAAAAGGGCGGAAGAGTTACAATAAAGTTTACAAGCAAGAACCCGAGACTGGCCAGGCCCGCGCTCATTTGCTCCTGGGCGCCTTGCAGGGCTAGGTTGGGGGGGAGCCTGTCACTGGGCTCCTGAGCCTGCAGAGGCTAGGCCACGGAGAGCAGGGGGCGGAGGCTGGAGGCAGGTGGTGTGAGTCCCTTGGCCCAGGGGGCAGGGGGTGAGGGAGGCGACTGCGTGTGATTGGAGGAGAGAAAAATGAGGGAGAGGAGCCAAGAGAAACCCCCTCCCCTTGCTTTCTGAGGCTGCTGGGACCTGCCGACCCGAGGCACCCAGGCCACGCTGGAGAGATTCTCCTAAACTGGTGGCTGTATCCCTTCCACCTCCCTCTTTGTTTTGGTGTGTGTCTTATGTTGGGGGGGCGGTAGGGGATAAAGGTGGAGCGCAAGGATGATGAGCTTGCTTATATTTTTATTTTTCTCCAATACTGATGAAGAGAGCAGGAGAGGAGAATGGAGACGTTCTTCCCCGCCTCTCCCTCTCTGGCACTTGGTCACCTTTGCCCAGCTCTAAGGCCTAGTTTCTCCGCCTCTGCTTCTCTGATAGCAAAGCTCACTGAAGCATCCAGGAAACAGGAGAGCAGCTTGCCTGGGCCGCCCTCTACCCTTCCTTTCTCTCTTTACCCACCTCCAATCCCCTCCCCCTTTTCTTTTTACTTTCAAACCTTTTTTTAGCCACCAGACACCGCAGCATTCAATGCTCACGGGCTGGATCCTGTGCCTTAGGAGCAACTATGATGTCTCGCTCCATCTCTGCGCATTTATCTGGGGCACCGAGAGAGCCATGAGCCCAGGTTTACCTCGTTCCTCGCCTTAGGAGAACCGGACCAACTTCACCCAAAGGCTGTGCTGAATTGGCCCGGATTAATAAAGACTGATCTTCCCCACTCACCACCCACCAACCAACCCAATTGCGTGCATTCAATTCCTGCGTTTGTCTCTCGCTCTGTCGGTAACGGACTGGAAAGGATGGGTGGAGGGTGACAACACAGATCGCTGGGAGGTTATTTATTTTCCCTTCCCACCCAATCCCTTTCTCCCCAAATCTCGCCTGCAAGCTGCCTCCAGCCCGCAGGGGTCGGTAGCGGCCCTTGAGCCCCCAGCCCCAATCCACAGGGCTCGGCTTTCCCATTCATTATTGATCATATTTTATAAATCCAACGCCACACAATTTTTTCCACATTACCGGGAGCCGTAGGGAGGCTGCCGGGCCATTGGCTGAGGGGACGTCACGTGAGCTGGCGTCACGTGTTCTGGAGAGGAAAAAGGGGGTCCTTTTTGGTGTAAATCTGTACTCTAATTCTGTAATATATCAAGGAATCTCGTAAAACCGACACTAAAACGTCCCTGCCTACAAATCATCCGGCCAAATTATGAGTTCATTGTATTATGCGAATGCTTTATTTTCTAAATATCCAGCCGCAAGTTCGGTTTTCGCTACTGGAGCCTTCCCCGAACAAACTTCTTGTGCGTTTGCTGCCAACCCCCAGCGCCCGGGCTATGGAACAGGTTCGAGCGCTTCCTTCGCCGCCTCGATGCAGAGCTTGTATCCTGGCGGGGGGGGCATGGCGGGCCAGAGTGCCGCCGGCGTCTACGCGGCCGGCTATGGGCTCGAGCCGAGTTCCTTCAACATGCACTGCGCGCCCTTTGAACAGAACCTCTCCGGGGTGTGTCCGGGCGACTCCGCCAAGGCGGCAGGCGCCAAGGAGCAGAGGGACTCAGACTTGGCCGCCGAGAGTAACTTCCGGATCTACCCCTGGATGCGAAGCTCAGGTAACGCCGCGCACCAAGCTGTCCCGAGCCCCAGCCGGCCGGCACATTCCCTGGAAGGCGCCCCCCCTTTCCTGCCGGGCACCCCTTTCCGCGTCTGGAGTGCTCCCGGTCCAAGGTCAGCCCTGGGGACGCGGCACCCCCCTGGCTGAGACGCAGCGCACTGCCCCCACCCTCATATTTGCTGGGTGCTCTCAGGCCGGCTGTGCTTCCCGGCGGATCTATCTTCGCTGACGCCGCGACGCTCCTCGGAGCCCCCATCTCGCCCCCACTCTCCTCCCGGCCTTTTAGCTTTAAATATTTATCAGCAGCGCCGGCACAGGCTGGAGATGAGGCCGTTTGTCTTGCGGAGGAAGGCTGGGGTTTACAGAAAACAGCCATTAGGTTATCCCCCTTCTATCCCCCCTTCCCCGCCTGGGATCTCAGTTCTGGGTGTGTCCCCCAGCCCCAGCTAGGATAAGGTATGGGGGAGGGGGCATAGCGCTAAGCAATTCTCCCCTCCCCCTTCCTTCTCAGCCAACCCCACTCCCCCATTATTCCCAATAAGACAATTAGAAATGAGCTCTAGAGGCTTGGGGGGGAGGAGATGAGGACCCAGCCAGGGACACAGAGCCAGAGAGGCAGGTGCAGGGAGGGGGTTGAGGCCAAGAGAGATGAGGCTTCAACCCCCCACTGAACTAGAGAAAGAATAAGAGGCCTGGTGGGAGTACAGCTGGCTTCCTCAGGTACCCTTCCTAGGGCTTCTATATACCCCCAGAGAACTGGCCAACAAGTTTGGAGGTGTCACTCTAGAAGGGTGAATCTCCTCTTGGGGGAGGGGCCAGGACTCCGTGGGGTCAAATCAAGACTTAGAGATTGCAGGCCACCCAGCCAGCTGATAAGGGACTCCAAGAAGCCAAGGGTTCCCTGGGTCTTCTGCCAGTCTTGCCTCCACATCCTATTTAGTGCTGTCCCAAGACAGATGAACTTGAGGGTAAGCCCCCAATGTCCAGAAGGCCCAAGAGTTGTGGTCAGAGGCATCCATCCAGTGAGGGTTGGGGGCCAGGGGAAATTCAGTTCTCAGACTATCAGTATTGGTGGTCACAGTCCCCATTATCTGCTCCATAATTCAACTTCCTTTCCAGTTGATTTATCAAAGCTCCAATTTTTCTGCTCGTAAACATTTCAGCTTGGCTTTTATCTGACTTGAAACTAGGCCCCTCCCTTGTCTCCTTCCCAGGAGAGCTGACATCAACACCTTTCCCAAATCTCTTCAGGTTCTGGACCTAACTTAGGAAGTTCCTCTCTGCCCTTCAGCTCTCATCATCTAGATACTCCATATTCTGTCCTAACTCTGTTTTTTCTCCTCTTCCCCTGTGCTTTCCTGGAGGCCCAAAAATTGCTTTGGAGAGCTGGGTTATCTGGGCAAGCAGGCAGGCAGGACAGCTTGGCCCCAGCAAAGCCTCAGACAATCACTGGAAAAGAATCATCAGAGGGCAGCTGCTCTCAGACTAAGGCCATGCTCCAAGGAAATCTGCAAATTCTCACCTCATTCTGCAACAGAATGGAGGGGAAACTGAGCCTGTGAGACCCCTTTGTCTCCTTTTCTTCTTGAGAAACTTTCTCAGGGTAGGCGAGGAGCCCCACTCCAGGGCTACTTGCATGGTTTCCATTGTCCTCTACCTCAAAGAATTATAATCAGAGCCCTAATCCCAGAAAGTGAAAGGACAATTAACCTAACCTCATCCTACACATACCCACTAGTAGCAGAACCTTCAAGAACCAGCAGGTTAGATCCTCCTGGGTTCAGAAACTCCAAGCTTCTTGGATAGAAAATAGAAATGTCTGCTTTGGGAGGCTTGTAGAATGTTCTGCACATTTGGGGGAATGGGCAACAAAGACTATGTGCTGAGGTATAGAAAATGAGAATTTAGTTTAGTGGAAAAATGGACTTCTGTTCACAGACTTTACACACAGGGTCTAAGAGGGAAAACTCTTTTGGAATTTTCCCCGGTCACTGATTTTTCTCCTCTAAACACATTTTGCAGGAACTGACCGCAAGCGAGGTCGCCAGACCTATACCCGCTACCAGACCCTGGAGCTGGAGAAAGAATTTCACTACAACCGCTACCTGACCCGGCGGCGGCGCATCGAGATCGCGCACGCGCTCTGCCTCACAGAAAGACAGATCAAGATTTGGTTTCAGAATCGGCGCATGAAGTGGAAAAAGGAAAATAAGACCACGGGCCCTGGAACCACCAGCCAGGACAAGGCAGAAGCAGATGAGGAAGAGGAAGAGTGAGAGAAAGAGAAAGGGCAAAGGAAAAGAGAGAGAGAGAGAGGAGAAAGAATATGAATATGAATCCTAGCTCTGGGAACTGAACCAGGAAACTCAAGTCATAGGGAAGAAAAACACTATTTAAATTAAAGCAATTAAAAAATGTTTTTAAGGAGAGAGAAAGGTGAAATTTTGATTTCTCAACACTGAAAAAAATACTACCTATAGAAAGTCTGTTGGGTTTGTTTTGTACAATATGAGAAGGACATTATCTTCTTGTTCTGTAGCTTTCTGGAATTTGCCTCCTGTTTTCTATGTTGCTATTGTAAGGTCTTTGTAAAATCTTGCTGTTTTGTAAGCCCCCTTTGATGCTGTCTTTGTGGACTTTTGGTCTGGACTTAGTGCCCGTGGTTCCTTACCCTCATGAGCCTCCACCTTCCCAGTAGTGGCACCAAAGGGGCCTTAGGGAGCCCCAAGGACCCATCAACTAGGGTGTTCCCCCAGCAACTAGGGTATTCCCGCCAGTGCCTGACGGCTGTTCCCTGCTCCTGTCAGCTCCCTATCCCCATCCCATGCTCCTCTTCACAATCTGTGTGTATCTAAAGGATAGAAAAATAAAACTCAATTAAAAACAAACAGATACCTTATTTCCTGTGTCTCCCTCAGGATGGGAGGGTATCATGGTTAAGGATGGGAAGGCATCCCAGAGCCCCTCTGCTCTGACTTCTTCTGTGGGCATGTTTCTGTGCTGGGTCTGCTCTTTTTCCTGATCCTCCCAGCTCTGGGAAGCTGCCAACTAGTGAATCCCAATATTACATGCATGCATTCCCTTTACACTTTATGCATACATACACAAATGCACACAGTCACCCATTTATTTGCAGGCTAACATACATGATTATACACACTGTCATACACATGTTCCCAAATTTATATGTTCATAAATAAACATAAAGACATTCCCATAATCTCAGCTCCATGCCCAGAAAATACGCATTCATATTCACACACACAAGTAAACACATATTCATGCTCACTCTCAGACACATTGATATATATCAATGTATATTCACACATTGGCTTATAAACACATAGATACACATTTGCTCCCAAGTAAACACACCCATGAGCCCCCATGCTCAATTACAAACACTCACAAAACCATAAAACAAAATTTTAAAATCTCATAGTTCCATAAACCCTATTCCTCATCCAGGCCTTGAAACCAGCCTGTAGGATTTGGGCGGCAGCCCAACACAAACACAGAGCTGAAATCCAAAATGGTAGGCCTCATGGGAAGGAAAAGTGGAGGGAAAGGGAAAGTGAACACCCAAATTCATTTTGGCTTCTTGGCTGGCATTGGATAGAGGCCAGGCCCGTGAGTAGAGGCCTCGCAGTTGGCCCAGAGCAGCCCCTAACTTCAGGTGCTCGCTCAGGGTTTCTCGTTTGTGTGGCAATTATTTTCGGCAAGAGCTGTTCCTTTCTTTTATTTCAATTTATTTTATTTTCATTTGTATTAATTTGTCTCATTCTAAATTGACACAGGTAACCCAAATAAAATTTAACAATGGTAGGGAGGACAACGGGTCCGGGAGAAAGAGCCTGAGCCTTGCGAATTTACCAGGCTAGGGTGGCGGCACGCCCGCCTCTGAGCCTGGCCGCGCCGCCCGCCGGGGACTTCCTCCAGGAGGACATTCTGCTCATTCTCCGCGCCGCCGGCAATCTGGAACCTACACCGGAGCAACTGAGAGAGAAAGGAAAAAAAGAAAAAAGTATTTTTTGGACATTATTTCGTTTTTTGCATTTGGGTACTAACCACTCAACTCAAAATATTGGGGTTTTCAGGGGACTTGGGAAACGTGGGCCGATTTTTAAATTTTACTTTTTGTTTGAAAACACTCCCCAGATTGTGAGACAAAAACCTATAGGACAGTGTCTAGGCAGCTAGACCTGCGGGATTGATTTTTAGTATAAATTTGATTATAAACCCTGGCATGTTTAAATGTAAAGAACAGAAATTATACAGAAAAGGGGGGAGGGTTGGTTTTAGGAGAATCTGTTTCATTTGAATTTGTAAAAAAAAAAAAAAAAGGCTCCAAAACCTACAGTTTCCCCCATTAAGGATCGGAGAACCCCCTGGAGAGAGCATGGGGCTGCCTTACAGAACCTAGACTTTCTGCATTTGGGTGGGAGAGGCTGGGATTTGGCTTTGCCCTCCCCCAGTTTCTGGGGTGCAGAGACAAGAATTGGTTGGTGTTATATTATCTGCCTTGGCCCCCTTCCAGGCCACTTTTCCTCCTGGGGCAAAAACCTAGCCTTAGAGGATCTAAGGCCCCCAGTGCTGCAAACCACACAGGTGGGGGTCTTGCCATTTCTAGGGCTAGGAATGAAGGAGCCAGTTCAGAGGGGGAGGGGGGACACTGGAGCTTTCATTTTGCCTTGGTTCAGATGGCAACTCTAGAAACCACTATTGCCCCCCCCCATTGCCTTACAACAGTCCCTATCGGGAGGATTTGGGGTGAATTTTTACTAGAAGAGCTGGCTGTGTTCCTGTGGAAAATAGGGATGTTCAGAAAAGAACCCCCTTCTCGGCTGGTTTCGTGTGGCTTCCCCTCTCTGATTCCCTGCCCCCAAAATCTCACCCCTGTTCATATTAGGGTTTCCCCAAAAAGAGAGAAGGAGAAGAAAAGAAGATGGCGACTGAGAAAAGGGTTGCTGGTGGAGCAGCCATGAAGAAATGCAATAAATTCCTTGTTGTTTTATGAAAATTTACAACTTTGTGATAGAAGTTTATGAGTGGTTGAATACAGCGATTGGCCAGCGCCGGTCATGTGGCCAGGCGATCGTGAACATGAACTTTTTATCATTTCCCTGGTGGTTATAATGCAGCATTCTTTTGGACACCACACCTAGGTCGGAGCACTGTCGTCCTTCAGGGCTCCAGCCTCTTGATATTTTTATACTTCAATATCAGCTCAATAGAGCAAAAGAGAGAGAGGAAGAGAGAGGGGGGAGAAAAGAGAAAAGAGAGAGAGAAGGAGGGGTGGGAATTACACAAAAGAGAACCAAAAATAATTTTGATTTCTAAGTTAATTTGCTTGCTGATCTGGGATTTCAGTCATCATGGAGGGTAAATGGACAATCTGCCCAGGACTGCAGCCTGATATCATTTTTCAAAGCCAGAACTTACTCCATTTTCTATGCAAATGTCAGAAAAGCGAAACACCCTCTCTTCCAAGTCAGAGAAGGGGAAGCGACGGCTCTCAGGTTGGGACAATATTATCTGGAAGCTGAAGAAGAAACTGAACGCTCCTTTCTCCCCAGCCCTTTCCATCCCTTTCAATACGGAGGGGGGAAAAATCCCAAGATCTGCAAAGGTAAGGGAGATTCTACAATTTTCTTCTTGTTCGTTTGCATGGCTTTTGTAGGGGGTGGGGCTTGGGTTTTTCTCCCTCCTCCCCCCCTCCAAGACGGGGCTGAACCCCACCTCTGGGCGCTGCAGGGAGAGGCTTCCCAGGAAATTCGGTAGCGAGAGAGGGGTGGCTGCTTCCTGGAGGGGGAGCCCAGTCAAAGATGGGAGGAGGAACAGAAAGAGGCAACGAGGCCAGCTCTAAGTCGCCTTTTTAAGCTTGGAGGAGAGGCTCAAGCAGGGGGGACTGCGAAGGAGAGGATGGGGGTGTCTGGCTTCTACGGCACCCGAAGAAGCCAGTCGCTATGGCCTCTGTGGGTTTGCCCCCTCCCTCCTATCATTCCTTCCTTGCCCTGTCCTTTCCCAATTGCTCCCGGGCTGGAATTCTCTTGCCTGGTGCGGATGTCGGCGGTTTCCCGGCAGCATTGGCATTCGGGGCGGTGGCGCTAAGGGATGTCCTGGTCTCTGTAGGGCCTGGAATCTCCGCAGAGGCCGGCAAGGGCAAAGAGGCAGCTAGAGAGACAGAGAAAGAACAATTCACAGAAAAGTGTTCACTGTCTCTCTTTGGTGACATTTCTAAAATTAAAAGGTTGTGTGTGGAAGCCCCCAAAGCGCGGGAGACACCCCCCTCAGGAAGCCTCCCGGAGAATGCCCAGGTCTCTGGCCACTCCCGCAGGAAGGAGCTTCGCTCTGCAGGGAGACAGTTTTGTGGTTTTAACGCGGTAGGTCACAGCGTGCTGGTTTCTGTACTGTATCGACTTGTTACTTGTGTTGGTATGGGTCGTGTGGATTTTGGTGGAGGAGAAGAAGATTGTCGTGTGTATGTCTGATGTGGAAACATTTCAAACTTATCCAAACGTGGTGATTGTGAAAAAGCCGTTTAGCCTGTTGTTGTTTTAGACTTATAAACAAAACAAAACAGAAAGAAAAGAAAAAGAAAACCCAGTTATGGGACTTGATGGTATTCGAACTGGAAAGCCTAGACTGGCGCTGAGCTTGGACAGCTAGCTAGTCCTGTACCTCAGGCGCCCAGATTTCATCCCCCAGTCAGGCCTCCTGGGGAAGGGGAGAGGTGACAACCTTTGAGTGGGAAATAGATTCCTAAAGTAGCGGGTGGGGTGGAAGAAGGCGCAAGCCTTGAGGCAAGGACTTAAAAGTGGGGTGACAGAGCTTCTGGGGAAGCTTCTAGCCCAGAGATAAGTGATACTAGGCGAGGAGGGCAAGAGAGACTGTGATTTAGTTTTGTCTGCACAAATAGGTGATTGCTTTTCTCTTTCTTAAAACCAGATGCAGGGCGTTCATCCTAGGGCGTCTGGTTGCCGGTGAACAGAGGAGCCTGGGGAGTGTGTGTAGGGGTGGGTGTATATTGGCTCTCTCAAGAGAGGAACGGACGGCAGCCACTTGTGGCGCGGGAGGGGAGCCCTGGGGGCGCAGGTAGATATCCTAGGCACAGGCACAGACTGGGCACCAGAGGTATCACTTGGCTTCATAGCGAGAGACGTTCTCCGCCAACACCCAAGGCACTCGGGGCCTAGCCTCAAAGGAAAAATTCCCCCAAACCCACCCATCCTAAAGGTCTTTTTCTCCAGTAGTCTTGGAAGGTTATAAATCCTCCCTTAAGACAGTTTGCTCTGACCCAAATTATGCGGTTTGCTGCCATCTACCGTCCGTTCGAAGACACGCGGCTTTGGCTCCGCAAGCCCCAAGGCACTGCTCATGCAGTGCCGGACGCCTGAAGCCCCAGGCACAGAAGATTCGGGAGATAACCGGCCCACCCCGACGCTCCCTGCTGGATCTTGGTCCCCGGGTGTAGATTAGAGAATGGAACACATTTCTCCCCAGTCCACCATCCCCAATGTCATACTGCACGTTGTCTCCCGCCCATCCCAGCCCCAAACTTGGTGGCTACCAGGGGAATCGGCTTTTCCCAGGGCGTATTTAAAGAGGACTGATGCTACATTCAGCGGGCAAGGGACCCTAAACCAAGGGGTTGAGGGTAGAACAGACCCATCAAAACCCCCACCATCACGATCTCCTCCTCCCCACCAAGGCTCGGGAGAAGATCCGGGCGCTGGAGAGATGTGAGGCCAAGGCTGTTCAAGGTTTATTTGGTTTTCTTCTCAGCTAAAGGAAGGAGCCGGAGGGGAAGGCGCCGGCCCAGGCAGTTCCACTCGGTTGTCAAAAGACAAACCGAGTCTGTGTTTTCCCGGTTGGCTGGTTGGTCTTGCCAGTTCCTTGGCTGGTGGGTCTGTGGTGAAGGAATTGAACCGAGTTTTCTGGAAACTGAGGGTGTCTCAAGTGTCATCCCCTCCCCCATTCTCGATCGTTTCTAGCGAAATCGACGCAAATATGCTTTGGGGGGAAATCGGGAGTGGGACTGGGGCTAAATCATTAAGGAACCCACCATAATTTCCGTTTCTACCGCACCCCTCCACCCACTTAACGCGACCGCTTTCCCAGAAGGGGGTGGTGAGGGCGGCAGTGCGAGCCTCTGCTGCGGCGTTTGAATATTGGCCCCTGTCTCACGGGTTACTGATTAGCTTAGGCTTTCAAGTCTCAGGAGGAAGCTCTGGCCTCTCCTTTAAAGGTACTGTGGCCCTAATTCCTGGCGAGGGGTGGGTGTTCCAGGAAATTGCCTCCGGTGCCAAGCAAGCCGGGGTGTTGCTAGGGTCTGGCCCGGAGCTAACGAAGCTATCGAGGTCAAGGGGCCTAGCAGTACTGGAGGCAAACGCTGCAGTTGCGGGGCACCCTCCCCAGCCCCCCCACCCCCGCGCCCTCGGAGCCTCTTGAGGTTGGGCCTCTGGAGCAGCTCTTTCAGCTCTTCCGCGGCGGAGTGACTTTCTGACAGCTAGAAGGCTCGGCTCAGTGAGTTGGGTCTTCGGGGAGCCCTGAGGGAGACAACATGGAAGGCTTGGGCCCTTAGGAGATTAGTTTTCTTTTGAGCAATCTGAAAGACAGGTAGGGTGAGGAAGTCGGGCTGCCGGATTGAAATCCTTCAGGGCTCTTAGGGAGCCTATGGACCTGTGTGGGGGACAAACAGAGCGGCTCAGAGCCATCGCCCACACCCCCCAAGATCAGAAAGGATGCCGCTCATTTGCATAATGGAAATGAGATCTTGTAACTCAATTTGGACAGGCCAATTTTAGGACAAAGTGTCTCATATAAAGAGCCTCCTCCAAGCTTATGGAAGGAAGCACAGGGGTACCTCTGGGAACATTTATGTTCCCCAAGCTCAAGAGAATTAAAGTCCAGTGAGAGAACTGGGTTGAGATGTTCTCATCTGGCCCACCCCAGCCAAAGTTGGGAATAGGTGAAGGTGCCTAGAACCCAAAGAGCTGGGTTGGGTATAGGAGGCTTGGAGGCGGGGTAGCTTAGAGGAAATGGAAAGCCTGGACAATCCCTACTCACCCCCACTTACCCCACCACTACACATACATATAGGCAAATACTCCTCCCTGAGGTTACCCTTCAAGAAGAATTTTACTTCTGAACTGAACACAACTTAAGAAACATTTTCCTGGGAGTTAGAATGTGTGTGCTTGCCCACAGGACTGCAGATTCACAGCCAAGAAAATTACAATTATAAATCTTGCCTGTGGTGTATCTATCTGTACAATACCTCTGTTATGTACTCACGAGTTGGTATACGTTTATATCTACTGCTCTGAAGATACACTTCCTCCTTGAGGTGGGGAACATAGACACCACCAAACTAGCAGAAGGCTGTGCCTGCTGTGTATTTACATATTACCCCAGAGACAGACGGAGGTGGACTGAGACACAGATAGATTCGAATAGATCTGGCTCCAGAAACCAGGCAGTCTCTGGCCCACTCTGCCTGCCTGTTCTTTTTCCCAAACAAACGGATCAGATGAATAAACGCTCATAAATACCTCTGGGCTTAGATAAGAGCGATGAGGCGCTATTTCCTTTCATGCCCGACTCCAGGCGCCCTGGCAGGCCCTCACATAGTGGCTTCATTTCCCAACAGGCAACCTGCAGAGGTGAGGTTAATTTGGCAGTTGTGATTCTAAGAATAAGGCAATTATTTTCCTGCCTCTATCACAGGGAAGGGCTCCCTTCCTCACTTCATCTTACTTTGCCCAGACTCTGTGTGTGTGTGTGGGGGGGGACCATACTGCCCAGTGGTAGGATGGGAACATTGTGTCCAGCAAGGGGGCAGAGAGGACTGAGGCCCAGAGCTCAGTCTTAGTGTCAGGGTGGAGGGAGGTGCATGCAATGACTCTTTCCCTATCTGGTTCGTATAGCCCCTACTCCTCGTAAGAGTGAGCCCAACCATAGCTAGATTTGGGACATTGAAATTTTTTTATTATTAGAGGTTTTGAGTTTCTTCTTTTAAAATCTTATCAACTCCCCAACCTCCAGTGGGATCCGGCTTGGAAGTGATTGGAGGGACATCCAGGATGGCCACTTTGCCATGAAAGTACAGTCTCAAAGTTGCCCTGAGTTCAGAGAGCCTTGGAGACTATTTTGCAACCAATCAAGTTCTCACCCTTGGTCACTCAACCTCAGCCCTGTACCACCTTCTCTAGTGTCTTGCACCATCTCCAGTGGGCGGATCTAAGTCATAAAGGGAGCCCTGAGGACAAGGCAGAGGAGGGTCAGTCTGGCCAGACATCAGACTTTGTCCCACATTGTGCCCCCTTCCTGTTCCCAGATTGGAATATTGTCAACCTGCACTGGATGGCCTGTGCATTGTGGTCCTGTCTCCCACCCTGTGCTCCATGCTCATTTTCCTTGGATGATAGAACCAGAGACATACACCGTCACACCCAAGCTTGAAAGGCAGCAAAGTTGATGATCCAAATGTGGGGTATGGGAGGGATTGTACAGATGCTGAGAAACAGAAAGTAGAAGGGGATGTAGGCTGATGGTTGGAAACTGCCTGCTGAGTCCCCAGGAGGACCGGAACACCTTTCTCCTTATAAAACTAAAGCAAAACCAAGTCCTGGGAAAGAATTAATTTTAAAAAGAACTGCCAGCTTCTAGACAGACTGGAAAAGGGGAAAAGACTCCTCTCTTCTGGTGGTCCTCTGATTGCCTTAAAAATCAGGAGGATTTGGAGACTCACAATTGCAAGAGGAACAATTTCTTCCTTGTGCCCAGATTTACTTGAGCATTCTTGATTTCTACAAATCTGAACCCAGGATATTTTTAATGCCTTTTGGAGTATCCAGGGGCTACTGGAGTGAGGGTTGTAGGCAGGATGGGGATCAGACAAATAAAGCCATATAGGCTGAAGACTATCCCTCACCCTTTATATCCCCAAGTGAGGAGGGGGCTAGTCCTTTCCCCCAATGTCTCTTCCCCTGCCAAGAGTGTGCAGCTGCTTACTACAACCAGGCAGGATGTCTTGGGCAGCAGCAGCCACAGCCTTCCAAGAAGCTCCTAGGCTGACTACAGAGCCACAGGGGAAACTGGGGCTAAGAACCTTCTGCCATTTCCCCCTCTTCTGGATCTTTCAGGTGGTGGGATCTGATATGCCCCTCAGACCGGAACAGTTGTGGAGAAGCAGGAATAATATAAACCCAGGTTTAGAGGAGAGAGAGCAGATCTGATAAACAGGAAGAAATGATTTTCAAAACCTGGAAAGGAGGGTGTTTCTTCTTTGCTTCTCTTTCTGAAATGGTGCAGAAATCAGAGAACTCTCATCACCTTCTACCAACACTACATCCTAGAAACAAACCTTCTCCTTTAGTCCTCTCTAAAGGAGATTCATTCAGGAACACTTACCCACCCCTCCCAGAGGCAAAGGGCCCAAGTAACGCAGGGGTTAACTTTTCTGAAAACACAATTAACTTTTTCCTATCCTTCGTGGGGTGAGGGGAGGCATATATTTATTTAATCACTGGGGGATGAGGTGGTCTCAATCCAAATGCTCCCTCCTCCCTCAAAGGCACAGCCCGTCTTTGCAGGTTCTATGTAGGTGAAACAGGACGCGTTGTGTTGTTGGGGGGGAGGAGGGAAGAGAGAGAGAGAGAGACAGAGAGAGAGAGAAAGGAGAAGGAGAAGGAGGGAAAAAAAGGTTGATAGGTTTGTGCGCCGGTCCCTCGTGCGGGCTGCGCTCCTCCAGGGTGCTATTTGACAATTCCTGCCTCTGCCATTGGTCAGTGTTGGATCAGATGGTTGTATTTCCTTCTGGCCCTCACTGGCACCTCGCCATCCCCCCTCAGCTAAAACCCAATCTCGGATATACTACTAATAGGCGCGGCGCTCAGACTATAAAACACAACAAATCATAAACCCGGCGGAGCAGCAGCGGCCGCGCGCGCCTCCCCTCCCAATGAGTTCCTATTTCGTGAACTCCACCTTCCCCGTCACTCTGGCCAGCGGGCAGGAGTCCTTCCTGGGCCAGCTACCGCTCTACTCGTCGGGCTATGCGGACCCGCTGAGACACTACCCGGCGCCCTATGGGCCCGGGCCCGGCCAGGACAAGAGCTTTGCCACTTCCTCCTATTACCCGCCAGCCGCCAGTGGCTACGGCCGAGCGGCGCCTTGCGACTACGGGCCGGCGCCGGCCTTCTACCGCGAGAAGGAGTCGGCCTGCGCGCTCTCGGGCGCCGACGAGCCTCCCAGGTTCCACCCCGAGCCGCGGAAGTCGGACTGCGCGCAGGACAAGAGCGTGTTCGGCGAGACCGAGGAACAGAAGTGTTCCACTCCAGTCTACCCGTGGATGCAGCGGATGAATTCGTGCAACAGTGAGTGACACTTCCCGCTGCCGGTCCGACCCTGGGTTCCCCAACACCGGAGACAACCAGCGAGACTGCGCCCCTACCACTCTCCCTTAGGGTGCTAGGTGGGCTTCTCAGTTAGGAGACAGGGGAAGATGGGGCGCCTGCATGGGGTCTCCCCGCTCTGTCCTCGGGTCTGCAGGAGTTACAAAGTTTGCAAAGTCCCAGCTACACAGGGAGCCAGGGGGAGTAAGTGGGCTCCCGTGCAGCGCCAGGTCAGAGTCCAGGTCCAGAAAGGAAGCAGGGGCCACAGTCACTGACTTTGTTTTCCTTTGGGCCCCCTTGCTCTGGTGTCCTCCACCTAAAGAGGCTCCATTTAAAACTGAGTGCGTCATGGGGGGTGTGTGTGACTGGGAGGGAGAGTTGGTCTGTCTGGGACTGTGTTTCCCTGAAGGTGGGGAGCTAGGTAAAGGAGAGGCACAAGGGAATGGGTGGTAGTCAGAGAAGAGAGGGAGAATAGGCCATAGAAAGAGAAAGGGACCAGATGGAGGGGGGAGAGGGAGAGAGAAACAGGCGCCTGGGTCTCTGGTTGGAGTATTTGTCCGCCTTAAATCCCAATTGATGTCCATTAGCGGGACACCAAAGTGAGGAGCCGTTAATGTGGACTATAGATCGATTCACGTCATTACCGATTAAGGGCCTGAATCTATCATTGGGTGGGCGGGGGCGGGGTCCTAGATGGATGGAAAGGGAAAGAAAGAAAAGATGCCTCTAGGAACAGACACACCTGGCCAGCCCCTCCCCCCAGGCTCAGGTGGGAGTTCAAACTGCTCCTCCCTTCCCCCCACAGAGAATCTAGATAGAAAGCACTTGCCTAGGAGATCAGGAGGGAATCTGGAGGGGGCGCTGGAGGAATGGAAAAGGGGGACACAGAACAGTGAGAGTGGAGGGTATCCTGGGACGTCTATAGTCCTTGTTTGAGGGTCGAGAGGGGGAGGGGAGCTCTGGGCACTGTGACCCGAGGCCTCAGCGTCTCCACTCTGCGTAACAGGTTCCTCCTTTGGGCCCAGCGGCCGGCGAGGCCGCCAGACCTACACGCGCTACCAGACGCTGGAGCTGGAGAAGGAGTTTCACTACAATCGCTACCTGACGCGGCGGCGGCGCATCGAGATAGCGCACGCCTTGTGCCTGACCGAGAGGCAGATAAAGATCTGGTTTCAGAACCGCCGCATGAAGTGGAAAAAAGAGAGCAAACTGCTCAGCGCGTCTCAGCTCAGTGCCGAGGAGGAGGAAGAAAAACCAGCCGAGTGAAGGTGTTGGAAAGGGAGGGGGCTGCGAAGGGAGAGGCCTGTAGGGAGCCTAGGGCGTTGGAGAGCCCCAAGAAGGATCTGCGGGTGGAGGAGCCCAGAGAACTGCTTTCCAGCTCACGACAGGCGGGGCCCAGCGCTGTCCTGGACGCCCCTGCCCGCAGAGCTCTTGGCGGGTGCTTAGAGGCTGTGCCCCGAGCCACCCTGCACCCCGCGACCCCCCTTCCTCCCTGAGAAACCTGCTCGGCCGGACCAGGCTCCCTGGTGAGAACTGAGGATCGAACTTGATGTTTCCTGGAAGCAGAGCAAAGTGCTCTTGTTCGTGTCGCGTCTCATTTCGTCCATGTCCCTGTGCACGGTTCAAAGATAGATTCGCTGTCCCCCAACTGGGGCCTCGAAGACTCCCTGACCCCAGACCTGTCCTCTCTCCCACTCCCTCCCCAAAGCCACTGGAAAGAGCACATACTACCTAGAAGCTAAGAAGAGGAGCCTCAGAAGAAAACAAAGTTCTATTTTATTAATTTTCTATGTGTTGTGTTTGTAGTCTTGTCTTAGCTCTGGACGTGAAATACTTCAGTAATAATATTAATATTATTAATAATGATGATAATAATAATAAAGACGTGAAAACTTGCCACTCAGTCAACCTCCAATCCTCCCCTGCCATTTTTTTTTCTTCTCTCCCCTCTCATTGTCCCCCACCCACTCTGTGTCCTATGGTGGGAGCCCTGGGCAGCCTGGGACTTCCCCAGTGCGCTCCACTCAATTCGGAACTTACAGTTGAGATAAAGGCTGGAGGGATCAGTCCCTTCCAGGCCCCAGATCTGGGCCTGGACAGTGCTGAGGCTCACAACTGACTGCCTCTCCGCCTGCAGACTTCAGAGACGGAAAGGGGACGTCATTCTTTAGCTTTTCCTTGTTTGTCCACAGCACTGAGGGAGGCCACCAAAGGTCCCCAATCTTGAGCCCCTGCAAAGTCTGAGCCTGGAGAGCCTAGGCACCTCTGCAGGATTTTCTATCCTCATGGTTGCCGAGGCACCTGGCTTTGGCCTTCCCACATGGCCAGGTCTCCTCCAGTCCTGGTCCTCAGCTTGTGGCCAGTGGCTCCGGAGACAGAAAAATGGGGCCACTGGGTATCTCTCCACCATGCAGCCAAAGAGACTAGGTGCCCTTTCCTACCTAAGGAGAAGCTCAAGTAGAGGAATGTAAAGCCGCCAGCATGCACTGATGGAAGGGTTTGACTTTCTCCCTCGTTCCTTGGAGATCCGAGGACCGAGGCCAGATGATGGGGCATTTGGTCTCATCCTCTCAACCCAAAATGGCCCATTCTCTCTCCGCTCCCACCCGCACCCAGGTGGCAAGCTGCTGACACTGTTTTTCTTTCTTCCTCCTCCCTCCCTCTCTCTTTTTTATTTTTAAAGAAAATAGCCGCCTGGCAGAAGGGGCCCTGCTGCGGTGGTCTCTCGCAGCCCAGCGCTCACAGCAAGACTGCTGTCCTCGGAACCGCTTTTCCGGAAGGCGGTGGGCCACCAGACAAATTCTCAAACTGCCCAGCCTCCAGCAAGGGACCTCAAGTGGGGCTCCCCAATAATCAGGAGGCCAAGGGATCTCACTTTAACCCCAAACTCTCAGCCGTTACCACCCAAACCCAAGCCGCTGCTGATGCGGTAACCGCTGCAATCCTTTCGGCAAGTAGGCCGCTTAGGTTCAGCGGTGCTTGTTCTCTGGGGTCCCTGTACTGTTCTGCCATACCCCAGGCTTGGGCTAAGGACAAGAAGGAGGCTAGGAAGAGCATTCCAAACTTCCATGGGGCCCAGGAGAAGTGAAAGCTTCTCCTGCTGCTTCTTGAAGCCTCCGTCTCAGCCCTGCTCGCTCGCGTTCGGCCTGGGCGCTGTGGACCGTCCTCTGCAATTTTGCCAGGAAGCAGGCCCGGTTGAGCTGGTGGGGGATACCCATTGCAATAATTGTTTTTCACATACAACTTCCAACCCTTCCCCCCATTTCCGCCCCAACTGGGAGACTTGCAAAGCCCAAGTAAAGGAAAAAGCTATTCAATCTTTGATCATGTCTCATCCAGAATTAAAATGATGATGATGATGATAGGGAGAAGGACACAAACAGACTAACCCTACCCCCAAGAAAGTGGATGAAAAGCTAAACCCCCTCCTCTAAAATGCTCAACCCTACGGTTGAGCCACGGCCAGGGTTTCTTTCTTTCCCGGCGGTTGCGGGGAGTCAGCCGGGAGGCTGCAGCCGCCGCCATAGAGGTCTTGGGCCCGCGCTCCCGCCAATCGCCGGGAGGTGGCGCGCTCTGCTCAGAGGCCAACGCCAACCTTCTCCTTGTTTCTCCCCCTTCTCCCTTTTCCCCCTCTCTTGGAGGCTCACATTGAATCGGCCCTAACGATTCTCGGATCGTCATTATTTGTAACCATAGAGCATGAATTACCTCTTGAGGTCATCAGCGAGAATTTACGACTGGTCAACAAAAGCACGTGATTCCCTAACGCCCCCCCATCCCCCTTCCAACCCCCCCCATATTTGGCCGCATACATAGCAAAACGAAGTACAGTGCATCGCTATAATTCATTAATACATCATAAATCGTGAAGCACAGGGTTATAACGACCACGATCCACAAATCAAGCCCTCCAAAATCACCCAAATGAGCTCGTACTTTGTAAACTCCTTCTCGGGGCGTTATCCAAATGGCCCGGACTATCAGTTGCTAAATTATGGCAGTGGCAGCTCTCTGAGCGGCTCTTACAGGGATCCCGCTGCCATGCACACCGGCTCTTACGGCTACAATTACAATGGGATGGACCTCAGCGTCAACCGCTCCTCGGCCTCCTCCAGCCACTTTGGGGCGGTGGGCGAGAGCTCGCGCGCCTTCCCCGCGCCAGCCCAGGAGCCCCGCTTCAGGCAAGCGGCGTCGAGCTGCTCCCTGTCCTCGCCCGAGTCCCTGCCTTGCACCAACGGCGACAGCCACGGCGCCAAGCCCACTGCTTCGTCCCCCTCCGACCAGGCGACCCCGGCCAGCTCCAGCGCCAATTTCACCGAAATAGACGAGGCCAGCGCGTCCTCGGAGCCTGAGGAAGCTGCAAGCCAGCTAAGCAGCCCGAGCCTAGCTCGGGCGCAGCCAGAGCCCATGGCCACCTCCACAGCCGCGCCGGAGGGGCAGACTCCGCAGATATTCCCCTGGATGAGGAAGCTTCACATCAGCCATGGTAATTCTCTCTCTCTCTTTTTTGTCTTCTCAGCTCTCCTTCTCTGCATTGGGGCGGGGGGGGGGGGCGCAAGGAGAGCTTGGCTTTTCCTCAAATACAGATTTATTTTTCCAAGGGGGAGAAGTCTCTAAGAGGGTCCTCAGGGCTTTGTGGACAGAGCCAAACAGAGTCTCTATCTGGGAGGGGGATATTTTAAATAATTTGTTTCCAGCTTCGGCTTAGGTTTTATTCGCTTTGCACCAGCTTTAGGATGAAGGATGGGCTTTATGTAATATGGGAAAAGGTCCTTCTTACCCCTGAAATTTTAAGATTGCCGCTAGCGAAGAAGGGGAGAGCAGTAAAATGCTTCCCAGGGCAAAAGTGCAACCTCTCTCCTCCCTCCCGGGGCGAGCGGCCGCCTGAGCCCAGCCAAGGGTGAGGCTCTGGCAGGGAGCAAGAGACAAAGCCGGGCGCATTAGCTGCCGGCAGAAGTGGGGGCTGTAGGAGAAGGGGGTGCAGACATCCAGCTTGGGTGTAAGCATCTGGAGTAGGGAGGATTGGTGCTGCGGTGAGCTGGGTGCTGGGGACGCCTGGGTCCTGCTCCCCCCGCCCCCCTCCTACCCAGTGCCCCCTCCCTTAACCGGAATTAACAGTTGCCTTGCGGCTCTACTCTATCCGCTCCAGATATGACCGGGCCAGACGGGAAAAGGGCCCGGACCGCGTATACACGCTACCAGACACTGGAGCTGGAGAAGGAGTTTCACTTTAACCGCTACCTGACCCGGCGACGACGCATCGAGATCGCCCACGCACTCTGTCTGTCCGAGCGCCAGATCAAGATCTGGTTCCAGAACCGACGCATGAAGTGGAAGAAGGACAACAAACTGAAAAGTATGAGCCTGGCTACAGCCGGCAGCGCCTTCCAGCCCTGAGCCTGCCCAGAGGAGCCCCGGGCGGCCCAAGAGCCCGCGTCACCCCAGTCCCAGCCCCTCTAAATCTTCCCCGCTGCAGCCGCCCGCCCGCTGGGGACCGGTTCCCACAAGCCTGCCTTGCCCCGGCCTTGTGTTACGATTTTTCGTTTGGTCTTAGGTCTTCCTGTGGCTCCCTCTCTCCTGGACTGGTTATCTTGTTATTATTGTTAATAATAATAATTATTATTTTCCCTCCACGTTCCCCACTCCCTTCCGATGGTCCCAAATCTGCCAATGTTTCTGAATGTTCGTGTCTGTGGTTGCAATCCTTCCCCCCGGGGAAAAAGAAAAAAGAAATTCGCATGTTTAATGTGAACTTTCCCCTTCCCATCTGTGTTCTAACTTATTTATATAAAAGGATAATTGCTGTATTTTGAGTTTCAGCTGGAAACTTCTCTAAGAGGCGGCAATTGGAGGTGGGGTAGTGCCGCGTCTCAGGCCCAGCTGAGCTGGCCTGGGAGATGGAGTCCATGACTGTGTCTCTTTTTCACCCTCCTCTTCCTCCTCCTTTCCCATTTCCCAGACCCAGGTCTTCCAGGGACTTGGTCCTGGGGTAGGAAGGGGGTAGGCAGGATCAAAGGAGTGATGCCGAGAAGAGGGGAGGAAAACAGTTAAGATTTAAGTTCCTGCCGCCTGGGTAGGCCGCACAAGGCCTGGTCTGGGAGTATAAGGAAACAAAAATACTCTTCAGTGTGAAGTGTCTTGTGTATTCCTCTGTGAATCCATAGGTCTGGCTAGAGGGCCCAAAGCTTGTAAATATGGGAATAGTCTAGGTCAGACCCATCTTTTCCTCCCTACCCATTTCGATTCCAAGACCATTTGTAGTGAGCGAGTGGATGCTGTACTACGTGTGAAATCTGTCTTTGCCGGGCCTGTCTCAGTGATTCGCTTTTGGTATTTGTTTGTAGCTTTCCTTGAAGTCAAATAAATGTTTTCCCCACCACACTGCCCTTCCACTTGTCTTTTCTGGGTGTGTGTGGGGGGTCTGCCTGTCCAATCAACTGGAACACCTTAGAACATTCTAGACCATTTTCAATAGATCTGGGGTATAGGGAATGGAAAGCAGGATGCTTCCCAGCAGCCACTGTCAGCTACCTAAATGCCTGGCTTGATCAAGAGTGCTTGGGCCAGGGAACAGGCCTTCATGCCTGGGGGACTGAGGGGCCCAGAAACCCCATGTGGGGCTGGGGCATGGGAAAGGCTGAACTGGACTCCATTCTGGCTTTCCATCAGCTGGCTAGCAAAGCCTCTGGAAAACTCTTTAGGGAACATATTTTGGGCCTAAGTCCTAAGCAGGAGGCTCCTGGCCTGACCAGCTCCCTGCTCCAAATCCCAATTCAATTCTGCCACTAAGGCAAAAAGAAAAAAAAAGATCAGCTCAATTTCAAAGTTTTTTTTCTCATCCTCACTCAGCCTTGTCTACACTTCTCAAGGACTCCTTTGCAGGGGCCGACTGATCTTCCTTCTTGATTAGGAATTGGGGCTCTTCCTGAAAGACCCCTAGTTTCCCCTCCAGCCAGACTAGCCCATGGCCAGGGCCCAGTCCACTTCCATCCAAGTTAGCCTCCACCCTGAGCACAGGAGTCAAGTCTGGACACTTACCCGGTCAATCCCTTCCAGCTTGGCTCAACTTCTTACTGGATATGGGGGGAGGGGAGCTGGTGAGGAGGCTGCCGAGGGTCGTGGAGGCTCTACTGGGCCCTCTTTCCCCTTCACCCCTTGACTTTGTCCCCCTTTGTCCATAGCAAACTATCCCAAAAGTCGCTATGACATTTAGATGTCAAATGGATAGGGTTTTATCTCGAAGTTAGATCGTAAAAATCGCCGAGAAGTCAGGCAGATACCCCTCACTGGCTCGAGAAAGTCACGTGAGATCCATAAAGTTAGTTTTATGGTTTTGGGGAGTTGACACCGCGCGGTATATTTCACATTCTCCAGAATGTTAAGTGACACTTTAACTGCTCGCTGTGGTGGGGAAGGGGGCAGAGGTAGGTGAGCGCTCTCCCAGCCTAGAGCAGCCGGATCAGCCCAGAAGGCAGCGGAGGCCCGGGCCAGCACTCCCGCAGTAAGTAGCTTCCAGCTTTCGCTTTCTCCCCTTGCAATTCTGGGACTTGGGATTGGAGGAAGGAAATCTTGCTTCTAGCAGGGCTGTGAGATGATGTAAGGGAAATTTAGCCTGTTTTTTACATCCAGTTCTGAAAAACTGGGTGCCCAAAGTGAGGGCATTCATTTCCATAAGGCCTCAGAGCGTTGGGTGTTTGGTTTTTATTTACAGGAGTGTCTGACTCATCACAGAAAAGGGGTTGTGTGAGCTCCACGTTCTTTCAGTGCTCTTGGAAACTTAGGGGGCAATAATGAGGGGTGCGTATTACTGAAAGAAGGGACCGCTGTAGGGGGCTACTTCTCTGCTGGGTATCTTCACACAGATATCCTTCCACCCTTGGAAAATAAACTTTATGACGTTCCCTCTTCAGGGATGTGGGGGTGCCCACTGGACACTTTTATCTGGATATATCTGAGCTAAGAAAAAGCACCAGGGGAAGTGGTTGCTGTGGGCTGCCTTGCCCTGGGGTACTTGCTGACTTTCAGATCTTTGAACCTTACAAAAGAGGGTCCCTCCAGTTCTCCATTGCTTCACCAGGGCTGTCCGGAATGGGGAGCATAGCCCTTTTACACCAACCTTCAGCATATTGGTCCCAAGCTAATACTTCTATTTGACTCTAAGTAGGATCGTGAGGTCAGAGTAGGGAGTGCAGAGAGAGGCAATTCCTTCCGATCCAAAACCTAATGCCTGGCCAGGAGTAGGGGCAGGGGAGAGCTTCTTCTCTTGAGAAGATTTGGGTGTTTAAATACATCTCTGGCAAGCCCTTCATAAATAAAACCTGCTCAAGAACTCAAATTCCCACCCCCTAACTGTCAGGAGGGGAAAAAAGAGATTCAGGAGCTAGGAGAGAAAATTGGAAAGGCGCTTTGTTTTTCTTTTCTCTTCTTTCCTCTTCTCTCCTAGGCACACCTTCAAAGGCTCCTTTGTTTTATGCCACCACAAACCAGAGGGACTTCAGGATTTGAACCAAGAGGGCCTGTTATTTTTTAAGGAAAAGTCACCCTTCTTCTAAAAGTCAGAGTCCTCTTCCTCACCAAGTTAAACATCCCAACCCCACTTTAAGACCGCGGGGCAACCACTCTGTCACTATTCCCTTCATCAGTCCATCATTTCTTGATTAGCTCACCAACTCTCCCATGGGTAGTTCCTAGGATTGGACATGTGGCACCTCAAGGAGCTTATGATCATTGGGTCATGAGCCTCCCTGTTTCCCATTAAGGGACACTGGAACTCTCCCCCTCTCTTTTTTCTCCTGAAGCCACTCTCTGTTCCCTTCAGTCTCTGCCCAAGCCTGACTTACAGTCTTGCAGGAGAATCTTAACAGGTTTTGAAAGCAGAGTCGCCCTGGTTTGAAGATACATCATCCCAAGAATGCTGGGCATTTGTATCTCTTGGGAAGGAGACTCTGGTTAGCTCCAAAAAGATCCCCAGCACCATTTAAAATACTAATATATTATGGAGGCATAGCTCCACAGGCTTCCACTGTCTACAAGGCAAAGGGGTTAAGAGTGGTTCAAGGAAGAGAGCAGCAGGGAGAGATCTGACCTGGGACCTCCAGGTGACCCCATTCCTAACATGGCCCTGGTCTCATGATGGTAATGTGCTTCGCTCTCTGGAAGCCTTCCCGGGACTCCTAAACCCTAGTTAACCAGGCCTGCCCCTGAAGATTTTGGGGTTTTTTTGGTCCCCTCATATGTCAGTTGCAAACAGATAAAGAGTGTGTGTGGATGACTGCCCCGGTACTTGGGCTGGGCATAACTGGACAGATTTTCTGGAATGGCAAACAGTATCCCTGGGCAGGGGTGCCCACTTCCGCCTCAGTGACCAAACCCTTGGAGGGTTTCCTCTCTCTAAGCAGATCCTAGCAAAGACATCCTACTGCTGGGCTTTCTTGTTCCCCATTCTGGCTCTCTGAGCAACCTTCCTTCCTGAACCCTAACTAGGACAAGTTGGGGAAGGGAGGAGAGGTGTGAAGGGGGTTCTGTTATAAAGAACTCCATCGTATGCTCCAGACCTGTCCCCTCCCTTCCCGCCTTCCCTCAAGTAATTTCTTTCTCTGGGGAAGCTGCTCTGCTCTCTCCTCAGCTCTGTTGTATCTCCTCTCCTACAGCTTCCTCTCCCCTGCTGAACTATAAGCTAACACCCTCGGGCTAAATCCTCAACTTGGGACTGGCCCCAAGACGTGACAGCTGAGGATTAAGGCTGTAGTTTCCCTTTTTCATAAGAGGCCAGCCTGGCCATCACTCAGTGGGCAATTTGATTTTGATTTTTTTGTTTTGTTTTATTTTGTTATTTGTTTTGTTTTGTTTTGTTTCTCCCAGGCCAAGGGGTGGGAGGAAGTACAAAGAACTGTAAACAGGAAAGCCAGTTGGGCCTGGAGTTCTAAGCGCCCATATTTCATCGGCTTCCTCTCCATAACTGTGGCAGGGACGTTTAACCCTTCCCTGACTGTCAGAAGTTATCCAATGAGGGCTGTGGACAGAATGGGGAAATCCACAAGGAAGCTCATTCATATGTCAGGTTTCTTTATCCCTGGGATCTGGATACTGAGGAGGAAGCCAAAGATTCAGAGCAAAGATGAAGACAGATGCTTGACACAATTTCCAAACTCAGTCCCTTCCCAGGACTGGTCTCCCTTGCATGGGCTCCCCCAACTTGGGGACTAACCTGGTCAACTTTAGTGGACAGGACTAGAAAGAACCAAGTCCTCTCTTTTAGGGGAGGAGCTACTGGTAATCCTCTCCATTTGGGGCTGTTTCTCAGAGTAATCAGATTTCTGAGACTGGGATCTGCCCACAGCAGGATTTATCGATTGCTTCAGTGCTGTTACACATACATATTAATTAACCCAGACAAGGCTGGAAACGGAGCTGTTTGGGATGGGAAGGGGAGGGGAGAAACAGGGGCCCTTTACAGAGAATGGACATTTCTCCCTAAGTGCCCAGAGGCCCAGATTGGAGAGTTATTTTCCACCAAATCCTTTGGTCCTCCCCAAGCTTGAAGTACTTGGAGTTCTCAGCAAGGGTAAGAGTGACTCAGTCTCCACAATTGGACTCCCCACACATCTCCTAGGGGGTGGAATTAAACACCCCCAGGCCAGTTCTTGAAGGCCCCCACCTGACCTCTCCTTGTCGGTAGCGCTCCAATGCTGTGTTTCTGGTGGATGTTACCACCACGACCTTTCTAGAGGGGTTAACACCCCCTCCTCACCTTCCTTTCAACTTTCCAAAGGTAAAAAACTTTTGATGGTTTTTGGGTTTGTTTTGTTTTGTTTTAGTGTCCGTGTCCCGTTTGTTGCTGGTAGTGATGATGTTATGGTCTTCCCCTTTCTCCTACCTCTCCCTCCAAAAAGTGATTAAAATCTGTTAAAGGATTTAATTAAGAGAGTTAAATGAAAAGGAAGGAGGCACAAATGAGTTGGGGGAAAAAACCCACACCAAAGCTATTCTCAACGATTAAATCGCCATTTTAACAATATAATGGAGTTTGCATCCTGAAAGGGGAAATCAACGCTCATATCTCATCAATAATTCATAGAGTCTGGGATCACACAGAGGTCAGCAGACGGGGGCCGCAGCGCCAGCCTACAAGGGCTGCGAGCAGCGGGCCGCATACATTACAGTCCTGCCGCACTACTGCAGCCACCTCCGCAGCTCCAGGCCAGGGGCAGGGCGTGCCCACAGGTTTAGGTGTATCTTTCGTTCTCTCTTTTAGTGAATTCACTGAGACCTAGATTGTGGGTTCTAAGAGGAAGAGGAGAATTTGGGGGCCTGGAGAGGATTGGACTTCAGGCAGTTTGGCACCTGTCAGACCCGAAAATCACCTCCTGCCCAACTGTTAATTTTTCTCTCTCTCCCCTTTTCCATTCTTTTTCCTTTTCTCTATGGTTTGGACATCGCCTGTCCTGTCTCTTCTCTCTCTAAATCCTTCTTGGAGAAGAAAATGTACTTTTTGCAGCATGCTTTAGCTTCTGCTGACTGGACACAGCCTACAGGCTGCTGGGCCGCATTCTGGCCTCGCTCTGGGAATGGATTTGGGCTGAGCCCCCGCAGCTGCAGCCTAGTCCGCAGCCTCTTAGCACGGCAGCTGGTTTGGGTTGCAGCGATCGCTGACCTCGCAGCCCTGTTCGGTAGGGATGAATGCGTCTTGTGGGGGAAAGGTGCTTAGCCAGTCCCAGACAGGCTTGCCTAACCAAGAGATGTCCCAGGGCAGATGGAAATGTGGGACGTCAGCATGAAAAGAAACATTTATGGGAGAAGTGGAAGAAAAGTGTCAGCGCGTGGGGGGGTCTTCTCTTCTGGGATTTGAAACATAACCCCTAAATAGGGGCTTCTGCAGACTTGTTCTATTCTCTCTCTTTGTGCATCTCTTTAACTCGCTCTCTAGTCTTCCCTTTCCGATTCCCAAGGGCCCTTACGGACGAAAAAACGGAAACTTTTCCTAACGGTGAGAGGCGGGGGGGCCTGGGAGGAGATATTTGGGCGAATAGGAAACCGAAAGCGTGCGGGTCATCCGCATAGCCGCCAAGCTGAACGAGCGGCAGAGCCTGTAACGTCCCCAAGCTACCAGTAGAGTCCGCCTTAGACCAAGTTCACAGCCAGGCTAAGGCCTCCGAGGCGTCAGCGATCGGCCTCGCAAGGTGGCCCAGGGCCCTGCATTGTTGGGACGCTGAGCTCTCTCTCCAGTCCTATGGGTACAGTGGCTCCCTCTGCTCTCTCGAAGCCCCTGCTCGAAGCTCTCCCCACTCTTCGCCCCAGTAATACCCTTCTCTCGGTCAGCCTATAGGAACCCTTTCCCAGCAATCTTGGCCACACCCTGGGGACAAGCATTTAGAGTGGGTGGCCAAAAGCCCTCCTTAGCATTCCAACATAAGATCAGTGAAAATATGGGAAGTAGAGTTGGTGGCATTTCCCAAGGAGATTTAATAGCAAAGACTCCTCTTCCCCAAGTCTAGGGCCTTGTGGGACCGCTGGAGAACATTGGCAAAGGGGGAGGGGTAAGGAAGGCTATTTGTGCTTGGATTTCTGCAGTGGGCCAAGCAGAATGAGACCCTGGGCTGTGAGGCCAGTGTTATTGCCAGAGGGGTCGCAAAGTTGGAGGGTCAAAAGTTTACAGCTTTCTAGTCGTCTAGCGGCCAGGATGAGGAAGGAAAGGGGGAAGGGGAGAGAAAAGGATGCTCCAGGTAAGGAAGACTTGGGAGAAGTGGGGAGCTGAAGTGGGCAGGGAGAAGGCAGATATCTGGAGGAGGAGAAAGTGAGGAAGCAAGAAATTCTTCCCCCCAAAGGGAAGCTGCACAAAAGAGCACCCAGGACATGTTGAATCCTTCGTGCATTTTCTCTCCCAAAGACAACCTTTGAATCACCATAATAAATTTAATTAAAAACTATCCAGCCGCACACACATTTTAAAAATTCAATTACCCATGAATCTTTGTAAGGACGCTTGTCTGCGCCAAAGAAGGCGTCCATGGTAAAGGTTTGATTCTCATCAACACTGCTTGCCCTAAATGGCCCAAACTTCTAGCTCCTTCTCTCCCCCTTTCCCTCCCTTCAGAGAGGTTGGTCTGTTTTCAATATCCTCTAACCCCAAGGCTGGGTGTAGGCAGCTAGGGCTCATGACCACCACCAGTATTGGAGGCTTTCCAGACTCTCATTCCTCTCTCCAAATTGCATGGGTTTAAGAACTTGGATATTGAAAGGTTAGCTTGTTAATTCTCTCACTCTCTCCCAGTATGTTCATCTTGACTCCCTCTCTTCCTATTTGAACAAGGGAGGGGAAATTGCAAGGAAAAATACCAAATGGCCTAAGGGAGATCTATTTAACTGGAGTTGAAACAGGCGACCTGAAATGAACCTTGATTCCATGCATTAAGCTTAACTCATAAGCGAAGTGCCTAGAGAGACTCTGTAATTATAACACCAGGGCATATGCCTATTTTGGGTATTTAAATGACTGCTGCTTTATGAGAAGTCTTCATATTCTCTTCCAAGCATTTAATATAGAAGGTGCACTGTGGGTGTTTGTCCTGCTAGAATGGAGATAACCTAAGAGTTTCTGTAAAGAAACCTTTTGAAATATGGTGAGAATAGACAAAAGTTTAATATCAAATTTTAAATCAATTTTACCCCAGGTTTTGTTTTGTTTTGTTTTTCACCAAACCAACTAGGTACAAATCCCTATTTTTACTTAATTTTCAGGTCAGTTTCTGTTAGGTCAGGGAAGAATTCTTGGAGTCTTGAGGAGGTAAAGATCAAAGCCTGAAGAATTCATCTCCTATTCCCCCTGGGTCTCCTTTTCCTCCCTTTCAGGACAAGATGTTAGCAAATTCAGGGATCTGTGCATTATACTGGAGAAGTGCATGGTCTTGGCTAGAGGGACCTCCAGATAGGGAAGAGGTGGTTTCTGCTATCCAGAAACCAGAATATCCAGACTTATCCAGAATAAGTTGAGTGCTTAGGGGAGCTCTTTCCAGACCTCTCTGTTAGGGGGATACCACTCTGCCAACTCTTCGTAGGCCTAAACCTAGTCTCAGTCTCCATCTCAAGACTCAAACTACATAGAAGGAGAGTCACCTCTGCTAGTCCCCAGGAGGCTGGAGAAAGGGAGAAGTGTATTGTAGGCAATCCCCCAGATCCTAATTCTGGGGAGACAAATCTAAGAAAATATCACTATTTAAAATGTCTCCGGGGTTGGCTTGTTAACTTCCTGTGGTGGTAATGGAGGTAGTAGGCAAAGGAGTTACTGTACAGATAAGAAATTGGGGGGGGGAGTATTGTTTTGTTTTAAAAGGATAATTAAAGCCTCTGAAAGCCAAGTCCACCTTCGACCTGTGCTATCCAGTCTCTCTCTGAGGATGCTGTTTCTCTCAATCTTGCTGGGCTATGGGCATAAATTTTGGCTCAAGAGGTGAAGGGGTCATTTCTGGGCCCTGGAGTCTCCAATTTTTTTTCCAAAAGTGGATGTATCTCTGGCACCTAGAGGAGTTAATAAAGCAGATGGAGTGTGCAAAGGGGTCCAGATACTGGCCCTACTAGTGCAGGCATTTAGGGAGAAGGTCAAGGGAAGGAGCCTCTGACTCAGGCCTACTCTCTGGATGGAGCAAAGATGCCCAGGCAAATTTTCCGTTTTCCTTGTGCCAGCCTCCTTTTCAGGCCTTGAAAGTGTCCCCCATCGAATTCTACCCTCTCCCTGAAAGCAGAGCTGACAAAAATACAGAAATGATGGAAAAGCAAAGCAGGGACGGCAGGGATGGCTGACTCCTATCCCAATGGGACCTTTTGGGAGGTGAGGGCCAGGTGAGGAAAAGAGAAGTTTCTGGGTAAAAGTGGAGCTGGAGGGAGTGAGCTGAACCAGATTCCTGCTCTATCATTTTTTCTGCCAAGTAATGACCTAGGCAAAATTCAACATGACGGAGCTAACTGCAAGAGCATATTATAGTAACTGTCTGCTCGTGAGGGAGGACCAGAGAGGGGTGAACCGCAGGTCACGGCGTCTAAAAATTATTAAAATGTTCTAGAGCCTCGTGACGCGCCCAGCTGTTTAACAAAGACTGCCAAAGTATGAGATTAATACGAAAATCTTGCGCTTCAAAAACAAAAACACACACACACACACACACAAAAAAAAGTCTTGTTCCGGAGGCCCGTAGCTCCTTGTGCCGGCTGCTGCAGTCGGTTTTCCGGACACAAGATAGTGGACAAGAGCGAGCTCAGCGAGTCCGCAGGCAGGGCAGCGGCCGGGAGGGCACGGGGAGTGCCGGGTGAGTACTCTTGCCCTCTCCTGCTCTGGGCCTTCCTCTCCTCCGCGAGCCTGTCGGCTACTGATGTGCAAGGGACTCGCCTCCGCTCTGCCTTTTGGTTTCTCTCTATCGCTACGTCCCTTCCTACCCGCCCGACAAAAGGTGGATTATTTCTGACGGGCTGGGCATGCCCAGGACGGTGGAGGGGTGCTGGGCAGCAAGAAGTCAGGCCAGCAACCTGTGGCTGCCAGGCTAAGGCGGCCGACCAGCCACAGAACCCCCGGGAGCGCAGGGGAGATGGTTCTGAACGCGCCCGAGCCCCTGCTCTTACTTTATTATTTATGCGTATTGGTGTTAGTGTTCTGGGGGTGCAGGGGAGAGGCAGCCTCCAGCGCCGGCGAAACTCCTACTGGGAGTGGCTGATAAACCCTGTCTTCCACCTCTGACGGCTGGGGGTGGGGGGAGGCTGCGGCGCTTTGGTGGGATTGGCAGGTGGCTACTCTCAGAGCGCTGAAGAGAAAATCTTTGCTCTCCGGCCCTAGAATCAACCATGCCCAACCCCGCAGTGGCTCTGCCCCTCATTCCTCTCTCTTGGGGTGCTCTGGGTACCTGTGCCATATCCCTCCTGAAGTGTAGACCAACAGAGAGGCCCAGCGGCCTTGGCAAATTTCCGAAACACCGACGGGTTGGACGGGTTTCCGAGAGCGCCTGAGTTGAGAAAGACAGGAGGTATGGGGTGGGGGAGGGGCCGGCTGGTTGGAGTGGGTTCTGGAGTCCCTGAGTGGCCTTTAAGAAGACTTGGAAAGGTCCCTACTTGACCCTAAGGCTGATGGGGATCCTAGAAGGACATTTGGTCTGTGGGCCCAGGGCCAGACTCCAGTTTCCTTGAGTGCCCAAATGGGGGTCTGAGACTACCTATTGGAACTCTCTTGGCAAAGATAACAGCTACAATGTAATAGTTTGATTTTCTTCCCCAAAATATGTACAGTCAAACCTGGCCCAGAATGTGTTGGTGTTAGAAATCAGCCCCACAGGATAACATTGGTAATGCCTAGATTTGGAATTTTTTAAATTCAGAGGGTCTCTGGACCTACCCACCTGCAAGGGTCCCAGGACTAGGGGTAGGCAGAGGCCTGTGGAGTATGGTAAAGAGTTATTTTTGCATTGTTGCTGTATTTGTGAATGAAATTGATATTATTCTGACTTGCTCACTAGGTAATGTAAGTATTTCTCAGATTTAGAGATTAAGGTCGGGAGTCTGGGTGAGGAGAAAAAGGCTTTTGTGCACACTTTCTCTCACACTGTTGCAGATTCCACAGTTTAAGCCTGGGTACTCCGCCCCCCACCCCCAGCCCAATCCCTTTCTAGTAAATCCATAGTTCCTGGGAATCACAGGAAGTCAGTTCAGAAACCCCAGATCCCCATTTTGGCCCCAATACCAATAATCCAAACAGGTGACGGGGCAAGTTAGTATGTGTGTTTAGACCTACAGGACCTGCCTGGGGCGAGAGAGGTGGAGAAATGGGTTTCCTCCCCACACCTCCAGAGGATTGTCTCCCTCTCCGGCCCCCAGGAGGTGTGGGAGATTGGGAGGGGCCGGTATATCATCTGGCTACATCTTTTATGGTTCCTCATCGCCCTTCATTCGGAAATGAAACGCCTTTGATCTTTTTCTCAGGTTGTAAACCGAATTGCCCTGTCATTAAATATCCAGGGCCCCATCTGCTTGGTCTCCCAGCATTTTTCTTTACAGCTGTTTCTCTCTCTTTTTACCATTGAATTTTTCCAAAAGGACTTTTATAACACCCCCTTCACACCCAGCCATCTCTCCCTCCTCTCTTCACTGAGAGGCGCTTTGGAAAATATCTAGATATTCGTTTGATCACAAACTAAAGGCTTCAAGGGGGCTCGGAGGAGCCGATTGGGGTTTTGTTTTTTCTTAAAAAAAAAAAAAAAGTCCTAGGGGGAGGGGAGGGACTCGAGGGCACCCAGAAAGGCCTGAATCTGACTTCTCCGCAGCCTCAGAATGACCCTTCCTCCTTTTGTGCTTAGCTAATGTTTACATCTCATAATTCATGCGCCGGCGAGAGTTGCACAGCGGCCGCGAGGTTAACGTCCTTTTGCGAATCGGCTGCTTCTATTTCTCTCTAATAGGAAAGGAGAGTTGAAAACCTTGTAATCCCCCAAATGAACCCTCAGTGTCTTTTTCTGCTCCCAAAGCTCGAGACTAGAACAAAACGAAATAAAATCAAAGCACTCAAACTACACCCCAAACGAAGAACACGCGGAAAGTAAGAGAACTGGAAAATTTCTGGGCCAAGAAGATCTGTCTGTCTTCTGTATATACCCTGTAGATCCGAATTTGTGTAAGGAATTTTGTGGTCACAAATTCGTATCTAGGGGAATATGTAGTTGACATAAACACTCCGCTCATTTTTTTTCCAGAAGAAAAAAATCTATTATTTTTCTAAATGAGGACAATCCGGTGACTACCACGCGAAGACTCCTTCCTTTTTCTTTCTTCCTTTCTTTTCCTCCCTCCACTGGTTAGGGACAGAGGAATCATCTACCTGAACACTCTTCATGCCTGCCCCTAGGAGCCTTGGTTCTTTTTCACTTTTCTGTAGAGGTTAATATTGTCGTTGATAATATTTTAATTTTTTTCCTTTTGCCCCAAGCCCACTTATTTCCTATTCCGGGTTCGAGGCTTTATTGGAAATTCTGAAAAAAGGACTGTTGTCGTCAGTGTACTAAGGCAAAGGAAATTCGCTTTTCAAACGGATGCTGAGATTACCTTTCCGTTTGGGTTCAGCACAAGATGCCCTGGACATACGCGGTTACGAGGGGGTATTATTGTTTGTGGGGTTCACCTCTAGGTCTCCTATCCCCAGCATCACAAAGAGGTGAGATTTCTGCTCCCCGCGGAGGCGGCGGCATTAGCGACTATTAGAACATTAGAATATCTAAGCGCCATGGTTTGTATTGCTCCTGTGGCTTTGGAATTATCAAATTACTACCCAATTTTGCTATTAAAAGTTACAGGTTTTTCACTCGAGCGCTCATCTTTAGTGTGGGAAACCAAGTCATTTCTGCTGTCTTGGGCTGCGTGGGGTAAAAGGAGTAGTGGATAGGAGAAGGGGTACAGACGGACTGACTGACACAGTCAAGCTAATCGCTCAGCTAAATGCGATTTGGAAGGCGAGGTCTCCCCGAATTAGTGCATGAATTTCCTATCGATCCGCCCGCAGTTCCATTCATCTCTGACAAGTCCCTCTGTGCACCCGCCCTCTAGCTCTCGATGCTTCCTCTCTCACCCCCTACTCCGCCCATCTGGTTGCAGAAAAAAGCCCCAAGCTCTGTGCCCCTCGCTCCTATACGGGTTCCCCTTTTAAGGTGGAGCCCCCAAACCACAGGTCGCTTAACTCCCCAAACAGATGCATGGCCCATAGTCTCCCTCCCGCTTTGGGGAGGAGATGGGAGACTCTGAAGGCAAAGAATGTTCAGCAGTGTCGAGGCAAGACAGGAGGGGCTACTCCCAGAGCCCCAACTTCGGAGGGAATACAGGGATTGCGCTTTGCCAGCTCCTGAAGAGGCCCTCTAGTCGCAACCTGCGCGAGCTCTCTTTCTCTCCCTCTCTCTCTCATCCCAGAGGGAGCAAGGAGAGGAAGGGGTCGCCCTCAGAAGCCCTATGTAAATCTTGGTGTTGGGTGTGTAGGGAGGGGAAGAGAAGGGGAAATAAACCTCTTTGGCTGGAGTAGGGTCCGGGTGAGCAGATTTCCTTATCCGGGAATCGCAGGCAGGGCGGCCATTGGCTCGGAAGATCACGTGGGCCCCTAACTTTGTTCACTTGACAGTAAGTAGGAGGGCTTTCGGAAACAGGAAAACGAGTCAGGGGTCGGAATAAATTTTAGTATATTTTGTAGGCAATTCCCAGAAATTAATGGCTATGAGTTCTTTTTTGATCAACTCAAACTATGTCGACCCCAAGTTCCCTCCGTGCGAGGAATATTCACAGAGCGATTACCTACCCAGCGACCACTCGCCGGGGTACTACGCCGGCGGCCAGAGGCGAGAGAGCAGCTTCCAGCCGGAGGCGGGCTTCGGGCGGCGCACGGCGTGCACAGTGCAGCGCTACGCGGCCTGCCGGGACCCTGGGCCCCCGCCGCCTCCGCCACCACCCCCGCCGCCCCCGCCACCGCCGGGGCTGTCCCCTCGGGCTCCTGCGCCGCCACCCGCCGGGGCTCTCCTCCCGGAGCCGGGTCAGCGCTGCGAGGCGGTCAGCGGCAGCCCCCCTCCGCCTCCCTGCGCCCAGAACCCCCTGCACCCCAGCCCATCCCACTCCGCGTGCAAAGAGCCCGTCGTCTACCCCTGGATGCGCAAAGTTCACGTGAGCACGGGTGAGTGCGTGGGCATCCCTTCCCCCCCCTTGCGCTTTACACCGAAGGGACCTCCGAGGCATGGGGGGGCGGGTGAGCTGGGGGAAGCCAATTGTCCCCACTATAAACTCGCCGCCGTTGCCAGAGATTTACGGTCGCCTGTTTTCAGAGCCACATAATTACATCCCCCATAAATTTTTATGGCTTGGTGGGCCTTGCGCCTTTGAAGTCGGTTCCCCATCCTCTCCGCCATTTTCACCAGGGACTTTTTCGCCAGGGAGATGCCGTCTCAGTGAAGCTGGAAGTTGGGGAGGGGTGTAGGAGGTGGGGGAGGAGAAGGAGGAGGTGATCCGTATTTAAGCAGAGTTGAGTCAACTCCCAGTATTTACTTTTTCCTTTCTTCTAGTCTGACTCCTTGGCTGGAGAAGTGACCAAAAGTTTTTACCCAGGGCAGGCACTACTTGGAATCTGAGCTTGAGGGTGGGAACGGAACAGAGGGAAGATTTAGGGACACCCCCTCCCTCTATTCTACCCCGCAGTCTGTCATTCCAGGAGAGCCCAGGCAAAGGGGTAGAGTGGAGCCATTCAAACCTTGGACAGGTTCCTCACTCCTCACCCCCGGACTCCCAAACAAGAACAAGGACAGCAATACCTCCCAGAACTTGGGGGTCTCTTTCTCTTCCTTGGGTCCCACTTCTAGCCTTTTTTAGGTTTTGTCCCCTTTGAAGCAAGACGTGTTGGGAGAGGGAGGAAAGGAGACACTGTGTTAGTTGGAAAAAAGGCTCTTCCTCCTCTTTTGGGGGGCAATAAAACTTTCTCTTTCTCCTTTTCTCTGTGTGTGTCCAGTAAACCCCAATTACGCTGGCGGGGAGCCCAAGCGCTCTCGGACCGCCTACACTCGCCAGCAGGTCTTGGAGCTGGAGAAGGAATTTCACTACAACCGCTACCTGACTCGGCGCCGGAGGGTGGAGATCGCCCACGCGCTCTGCCTCTCTGAGCGCCAGATCAAGATCTGGTTCCAGAACCGGCGCATGAAGTGGAAAAAAGACCACAAGTTGCCCAACACTAAGATCCGCTCTGGTGGCACCGCAGGCGCAGTTGGAGGGCCTCCTGGCCGGCCCAGTGGAGGCCCCCCCTCGCTTTAGTGTCCCCCTTGAAGGAGTCATGAACCTGGTGTGGGGTGGGCATGGAGCGCCTGGTGGTGGGAGGTGGGTGGGAGGGGGCCGGGGCCTAGGCCTGGAAAAACCTACCTGCCCTCCCCCCACTTTATATAGGAATAAACGCAGAAGAGGGGGAGGGGAAGCTTTATTTATAGAAATGACAATAGGGAGGGAAGGAGGCCCCCCAGAAGCAAGGTTCAAGTCTCCTGCTTTCTTCCTTAAGAGAAAGGAAAAAAAGAAAGAAAAAAGAATGAAAAGAAAAGAAAGAACAGAAAAAGGAAGAAGAAAAAAAAGAGAGAGAATTGGAGGCAGCTTCTCCTCCTTTTCAGCTTTGGTGAAGATGGATCCACGTTTCATCTTTAATCACGCCAGGCCCAGGCCCATCTGTCTTGTTTACTCTGCCGAGGAGAGGATGGGCCTCGGTGGCGACCATTACCTCGACACCCAGCTAACAAATGAGGCCCGGCCTCTGCTGCTGCCGCTGCTGGAAGACAGCCTGGATTTTCTTTCTTTGTCCCCCACTCCTGACACCCAGCGAAAGCACCCTCTGACTGCCAGATAGTGCAGTGTTTTGGCCACGGTAACAAACACACACACAACCTCCCCCCTCCTCGGTACCCTTCACTGGGGACTGTGACTGCTCATCCCCTTCTTTCACATTGGGGCTAGGGGGATGGAGAATAGAAGAAAGGGGACAAGTTGGGGAGAGGGTGGCCTTGACAATGCAGTAGCAGCAGGGAAATTGAGTCCGAGGAAAAAAGACAGACTCAGATACGGGAAAGGCTTTCCTCTGGAAGGCCAAGTCATGCCTGGCAGGATGAGGGGCCAGTTGAATTCTGGGAGCGGAGTACCAAGCTCTCTCCAATCCACAGTTGTACAGTGGAGGCCTCTCTCCCAGATTGAAAATGAATGTGAAACTAAGAAAAAATATCCTGCCCCTCCCAGTCTGGGAGGAGGATGTTGCAGAGCCCTCTCCTATAGTTTATCATTGTTGCATCATTTATTATTATTATTATGACTATTATTATGACTATTATTTTATATCATGTGTGTGTGTGTCCTCTCCCCTTTTCTCTTTCCGACATTCCAAACCAGGCCCCTTCCCATTTCTGGGGCTGCTTGAGTCTAGAACCTTTCCTTGGCGTGAAAATGTGTGTCCTGTACAGAGTGACAATAGAAATAAATGTTCGGTTTCTTGTGACCAGCACGTGTGTTTTTGTTGAAACCTTGATGTAAAGATATGGACAAATGCCACCTAGTATATATTCTAAGCACCCTAGTGGGTTCAGCTTCACATTGTGTGTGGTTGAAGATTTTCTTCAAAGAGTCTGATGGGAATTTTTATCTCAGAGGACTCCAAATTGTGGTAGCTCATTTGTTTTTCTTTTGGGGTGGGTGTATTTTGTTCGGAGCTTTTAATTTTTTCCCTCCAGTCCAAAAATGGATTGAAAGGACTTGGGAGGGCTGATTCCAGTCCCTAATGGGGGAAAATGTTTCATTGTAGGACACAAGAGGCTTAAGTATGGAAAAGCCATTCATATTGTGATTTATTTGTCATAAGCAAATAAAATGCGGTTAAGCTGTCTCCTACTAGACAGACTGCTCTTTGGTTATTAAAGTCCGAGAGGATTCTGCGAGGCCGGCTTCTTTCCTCCCAGCATAAGAAGGTATCGCTTTCCTCTGAGGTGTTTAAGGCTTTAATGAGTCTAATTTTTTGCACAGATGTTTCTGGGTGTTTGCAGGTTTTCGAAGTATTTTTATATTACAAAGGAGCTAGCCAGTGCCATAGCTCAAACTCTGAGAAGCAAATAGATAATCAAGAAGACAAATGGCCTCTTTTGTGAAGCCCTGCTCCTGTATTAATTTTCATTTTCTTTCTCATAGAAAGTATCGAAAGTACGACTGGGGACCAAATAGCTTTTTGTCTCTGAGGTCCCAGTCACCCCTAGAATAGAGTGGGGGAAGGGGAAAGGGGTGCGGTTGACCCTTAGAAGCTCTGTCAGCCTTGGGCCGCTTTTGTGCAGCACTCTGGAAAAGTTCTGAAGTCTGGGGATTCCAGCCTTCAGGTCTCTGGTCTGGTGGTAGCCCAGGGTGCAGCCACCTTGCCTCCAAAAAACTCAGGGCACCAGAGAGCATATGCAATTAGAAGACTTTTTTTTTTTTTCCTGGTCCCATCTTGTTTCAGAAAATAAAAAAAGCCAATCCCATCTGTATGTTGTATTATTATTTTACATTCCTTTGGTTTGCAGCAGGCGGGTAGTTGGAGGATGCTGGAACTGATGGGGCCAGTGTCCCTAGCAAGGGAAAGGGTGGTTGAACTCCCTGTTTAAATGCTGCTAGGCGAGTCATACAAAAAATTGCCCTGGACCTGGAGAAAGCAAGGGGTGAGCTTTGTTTGGTAGGATCTTGGTGTGATGTTTTAGCTCCAAGGGGATGGGGCAACCCTTAGTCTAGGGAAAAAATAGTTCTTAAAAAGCATATGCCCCCCCCAGGAATGTCTCTAAAGAACCAAATCAAAGCTGCTCCTTGGAAGGTATGAATAGAATTTTTAAAAAGAGATTTCTATGGAGCTTAAAGTTCACAGCCATTCTGTGTAGACAAGAGCTAAGAAAAATGTGAGAATTATACAGAAAACCATTAATCACTTCTTTTCTTTAAATACGTATCCTCTCTCCTTTGTTATTATTCAACAGCAAATCTCCGCAGACCGGCTGTTGGGGGAAAAAAGTGTTAGCCGTCTCTCCCGGATCTGCGAGGGGGAAAAAATTTGGAACCATAAAGTTGAAAACTTTTTTCTCTCAGTTTGGAAGAAGCCGTTCGTCATGAATGTGATCTGCGGAGCTCAGGCGAGAGGAGGCGAGAGGCAAAAAGGTAACAAAGTCCCGGTCCCGGGCTGGCATTTTGATCGTTTTATGAGCTCTTTTCACAAGCAAAAAAGAAACTCTCGCCTCCTCTTTTTCTTTTTCAACTATCTTTGCTGGGGTTTATGGTGGATGCTTCGGCAGGTTTGCTGCCTTTTATGATGACAGATGCTTGGGTCAGAGGGAGAGAGGGGCCTGGAGACCTGGAGAATGTACTGGTTAGGACAGAGGTGTCAGGACCCGGCAAAAAAGCCTTGAAAAGAAGGTTGTTTGTGAGGCAGACTCGGCAAAAAAGCCTTGAAAAGAAGGTCGTTTGTGAAGCAGCTCAGAGTGCTTTTCTGATTTTGGAAAATGCATATGGGCACAGCTGAGCCCCAGCGCGTGCACATGAATGTGACTGTGGATGTGGTCAGAGTGTTCCTGTTGTGATTCTGCCTGTCTACACGGGGAGCTTGTATCCCCTACATCTGTTGACCTGTGGGATGTTGTCACTGCCACCAGTTTTTGGATAGAATGCTCCAGTCTTGGAGCGGGTATAAGTGGATGTTTGGTTTTTTCTTCTTTTGTCTAGGATTCTAGATAAATGTGTGCTACTCTGTGGCGCAGGCAACTGCTCGGTTCATAGGCGAGGTGCATTGATGCAGAAATAAATATTCCTCTTCTATTCTGCCCCCCCCAAAGTCTTGGTGTTTGCTTTGGTTTCCTTTTTTTTCTTGGTTTGGGGATACCCGTGCTCTCCTCTCCTCTCCTTTCCTTCTCAGCCAAGGGAGTTAGTGGGCTCTGCGTCAGACCGAAATGTGCTGGCCATTTTTCCCTGAGGCCTCGCTTAGAGTTTGGAGGCGGGAGGCTGGCAGGAGAGAGTTCATGGAGAGGCCACGTTTTCTAGGCGATTAGCTCAGTATTAGAACCACAAAATGACCTCGGAAGCCCCTTGACCTCCCTGAGACTGGACAATGTGCTGGCTCTTGCCTCCTGCCCAGGAGGGAAAGTCACACCTCCGCAGGGAGGAGTCCTTGGGCTATCTTATGTCCCCTCTAGCCTTCAAACCCTATCTTGGAATTTCTGGATTATTTTTCTATTATTATCCATTGAGGAGAAAAGGAATTAAAAACTTTAGCCCAAGGGTCCAGTTGGGGGAGAAAAGTAGGGCACTGATCTGTCTCTCTCTATAGAGGCCCTTCTCTAAGCCAGGCTCCAACCCCCCCACCCCATGTCCAGTTCATCCTTCCTTTCCTTTTTTTGTTTAGAGGGGGCTGAGGGAAGAAAGACAAAGACAGATGACATGAGGTGTTGGAGGGCTTCAATCCACGGGGCTTCAGAAGGCCAGAGGAATAAGCCCCTGGGTTGTAAAGAGAGAATGGCTTCCTACCATGAACATTCCTTTGGAGGCTGCCATCTCTCTGGGGGCTGACATCCAAATCCATAGCCTCTCAACCCATTTTCTGAAGTTCCTTTGTTTAGGAAACTATTTCTATAATCATCTTTACCCTTGTTCCCTAATCCTCATGTTCTACATACAGAGCTTTTGGAATACCTCACCCACCAGAGGAGTGAGTGAAATGGGAGGAGAATCAGTAAAGGCTGTTCTGACCACTTTCCAGGGCCAGCTCTTATTAAGCAAAGTTTCCAGAAACTTAATTTTAAGAGATGGGTGGAGGATTTGCTAGAAGGTAAGCCCTGAACACAGAAAATCTTGAAAATCCACGCCTGCAGTCATCATCTTAGAGGGAGACAGAAACAAAGAGGAAGAGAGACAGACAGACAGACTCTGGCTGGGAAGAGGAAATGCTCCCCTTGGGTTCAGACTAGGAGAGACAGAACCTTGCTGGGATAGTGTGGGTTGTTGGTTTGTAGATTGCAAATTGTTTCCTGTAATTTGGAGACTCTGTTGCAGGCGAAATAAATTAAGTGGTTGATATCCTCTTCTTTGTCCGTGGGTGGCATAAGTGGAGGGGCTGGAGTCCTCAAGAAGGAAAGAGGTAGAGCAGAAAAAGAAAGAAAGAAAGAGGTGGAGCAGACCAGGGAGCTTGGACACTCCTGGACTGAAAATATTTTGGGATCAGGGGAGATGTTTGTACATTACCCACAAGGACAAATAACAAATTGTGGACCCTTTATAGATCCAATGGGACAAAGATCTAGTTGCTTCAAATTGCTCTAGGCAATGTAAGGATTAGGGACTTATCAAAGGAAAAGAGGAGAGAGACCAGAGACACTGTTAAAAGCCTCACAGCCCCATGCAGCAAGATCTCCCCTTTCCTTCACTCCTAAACTGTTTAGGGTTGCACCAGTCCTCCTAAATATTGGACTTTGCTCTCTCTTTTTCTCCCAGTTCCCTGGGCCCTCCTCACTCTCTCTCCTATTTCCACCTTCTGGCCTGGGCAGAGGGGCTACCTAGCCCTGCCAGAGCCTCTGAGACAGCCCCAGCACTGGTAGTGGCAGGTCTCCCTGAGAAGCGGCAGCTGGGGAGGGGGTCTGGTTGGAAAACGGAGTTGGGAAGTTTCCCAGCGTGAGTTGAGCGCTGACGGATTTGTGATCAGCCATAAAACCAGTGCGTTCAGATTCGTAAATCAATCTTGCCTTTCTCACAGTCTAAATGTTCGCTTTATCGGCAGCAAGAAAGCACTCGGCTCTCGTTCAGGCGCTTGTTTATTTGAATGTAGAGATTCCCAGGGTCTGCAAAGAGTGTGGGCATTTTAACAGAACCTGCCCGGAGTGCCTTCATGTCATTTTGCTGTTTTTCTTTTTTTGTTCTTATAAATAATATCTCATTTTCAGAGATTGCTGTCTTCTTATGTCCGGCATATTATATTATATTCATGTCCTCATTCGTATCCTTCCCTCCTCTTCTCTCTCTTCACTATTTTTGTTTTGGACTTTAGCAGAGTGTTTTTCTTTGGAGGACCATTTTTAATGAATTTGTGGCCAGAACCTTGCAAGGAATTACCCTAAATGGAGACAGGAGCAGGGCCCACATCAGGATCAGGCTGAATTCAATACCAGTCTGTGTTTTGTATCTGGACAATCAAAGCCGGCCACCCCTTCCTTTACAGAGTCTGGACCCGCTAGAGTCCCCACCCCATGCAGCCAGAGCTGGATTCCAGAGCCTTTGGTAGGAGCGGTGCAGTGGCGGTATAGCTGCTACAGCTGAAACCTCCATCAGGGTGGCTATTTCTTTGGTATTTGTTAAGAAGACCAGGTCCTCAACCTTTTCCAAATTGAGTTGCTTTTGCTTCAGCCCCCTTCATACAAACCAGGGAAGGCCCCTTAGCCCCATGCTCCCCTAAACTATGTTTTTTCTTCCCCCATTCCCTGCCTATCCAGGCAGCTGTGGTCCAGGCTACCCCAGTAGGGGCTGAAGATAGATAAGACTGGGAATGTGCAGCTGGGGGCTTCTTTAGGAATGTCTTTTCTGCTTCCTTTTGCACCCCTACCCCCACCTCATGCTTGGCCCAAGAACTCTGATTCTGCTTATAGCTGGTCAAGTTTGGGAGATTTTAAAATTTTGTTTCGTTTGCATTTGAGGTGAAGGGGTCTGTATAAGTATCTCTCTTCAGGCCTAGAGGTTAGATGTACCTTATCTCTGATGTTTAACCCTTTAACACCCCACTGCCCCATCTTTTTCCCATTGATCAGTCTCTATTGTCTGGTGATTAGAAGCTCAGGGTACTAACACCTAGGAAATAGGGACCCTGGGGCTGCCTGGCAGACTTCAAAGCCTTTCTTTCCTTTCCCTCCACTCCTGTTCAAATCTCCAGCTGTCTTCAGGGTGTGTTGGTGGGAGGGGGAACAGAAACAGGGTATGACATAGGTAGACAGAGACTGAATGTCCACTTCTTTTGTTAGAAACCTTTATCCCAGTCTTTGTCTCTAGAGCCTATTTTCAAAGAGTCAGTAGAATTTGTTTACCTATGGTAGTAACAACATAACAGAAAAAGTCCCCTTTGCAGTTATTCTCAACTCTACAAGCTACAGAGTCTTTGCTTCATGCTGTCCTTTTTTTCCTTGTTCCTCCAAAAGGTACCAAAAAAGATCAAAAAGAGAATTAAAGCCAGAAGTGCTATTCCTTATGCATACATAACATAGACTTACAAAGCGTTTCTTTTTAAGCTAGTCCCCTTAGAAATTTTGTCAATTATTTAGGAAGAAAAGGAGTGAGTCCTACTAAAATAAATACCCTGGGAGTAGGGGAGAAAGTAAGAGTTGGGGAGGTAATCTTAATCCTAAAGGATACGGAGAGAAGAGTTAGAAGCTGAGAAATCCGGGGGCTTGGAGAAGGGCTCTGCGCCCACCCCACCCCCACGCCCCAGACACCCCTGCAGACTATTTCTGCACCTCCACGAACTAAGCAGAAGCAGGAAGAGAAGGGAAAGAGGAGAGGTGGGCTGTGGGTAAGTGTGTGTCTGGGGGTGGTTAGGGAGCTGCAGAGGTAGTAGGTACAGATAAGAGTGTGGGAGAGAGAGAACTGGCTACTATTCCATTGGTGGGTAGGGGGACTTATTTTGCAGGAAAATTTCTCCTCCTGAAGGGGAAGGTCATAGTGGTCCTTTGAGCCTGAAATCGAAAGACCCCCTTCCCCCTCCCTGTCACGTGATTCATTAAATAATTAATGCCGAGGTTGCAGAATAGATATGTATTCGTCAGGAAAATCGCAGGCTCGGTCTCCCTGTTTCTGACGTGCAATTCAACTGTCCTTTGAAAAACAAGCCTGTACCCCCAGAAAAAAAAAGAGAGAGGGGGAGAGAGAGAGGGAGAGAGAGAAAAAGAAAGGGAGGCAGCAATAAAACAGCCCCGCAGCCGGAGCCACACCGCGGGCTAGGGTATTGTAAGTAGAAGGGATTTCTCACTACCTACCGCGTCTTATATGTCCATGTAAATTTATTGTTTGTTATTAATGTTATTGTCGTAAAATGTGACAAATAGCCATCTTCATTTCCTGCCATTTCTCTTCACACGGTACTCTGTGTGTTTATACCCATCAAGGCATTGCATAGAGATTTTAGGAATATTCCTGCTCTCGCGCTCTCTCTCTCTCCTCCAACCTTTTTCTTGATTTATAGCAATATGGGTGTCAGCTTCTCGGCCGGCATGCCAACCATTGTGTACCTCTGTGTGTGTGTGTGCGTGCACGCGCTCTGGTGTGCGCGTCTGCGTGTGTTTGTGAGCCAGTTGTGTTGTTTATGGCCATGTCTCCGATAAATCATTTCTCATGGAAAATGATGTGGAAGCTGGGCTGTTTCTGTGGCCGGGAGAGAGTCACTCTCCAAGGCACTTCCTCCCTCTCTGCTTTGCTCCCAGGAGTTGGTTATTTCAGATGATTTACAGTAATATATCAGCAGTTAATATGAAAGCTCTATAGCTGGAGGTCTTAAATTACAGCATCTGTGATTATCAATTAAGGCGAGATTTGTATAAATTTGGTAAACCAGAAATGCCTCATTGGCATATAAACCCAGTCAAAGACCACGACCTAATATAAAAATTATATTTGCGAGCCTGATAGAGCCAACATTCCTCCAGCTGCAGACAGAGCTTCATTTTTCAGCGGTTCCCCTCCAGGAGTTTGGCTTCTCCAACTCCAGCTCTGGGTGAACAAACCCCACTCTGACTTATAAGGAGCCTGGGAGCAAGAGAAGTGGAAGCCGAGAAAGAAATTACTGGAGTTGAAGGCAAAGATTGTAATCGATGGAGACCAAATCAAAGTTCTCTGCAACTGGAAAGGAATGGAAGGGATTCAGTTGTGATATTAAAACTTGATTTATAAGATGTGTATATTGGGGTATCATTGCAGGTGGAGAAAGCGTTACCCAAATTGGGGGAGACAATGGAGGCAGGCAAAAGGGTGAAGAGCAGGGAAAGAAGCTAAAAGCCTGGGCTCCCCACCCTCCAGGCTAACAAAACAAGGAAATGAATTCACACCACAGGAGCCTTCCTCGGACCTCTAGAAACAAAGAAAAGTTTCCTGAGCCAAGTGAGGGGCTGTGGGTATGTTTAGGGATAATGAGAAGAGAAGTTTTTTCAAGTTTTTCTAGAAAAGAAATGTTCTAGGAACTAGGTGGTCCCAGAAAGGTAGAGAGTGTTCCAGGACATGGGGTGTGTTCCTCTCCTTAAGCTCCCATCCAAACAGGGGGCAAATGGTATGCAGACTGAGACGAGAAGAGAGCTGTAACTTTCCCCTGTAGTTTCAGGTGGAGGTTCTAGTTCCTCTCCATTAGGAAAAAGGCTACTTAGTCAAGAGCAAAGCCAGAGGTGGCTTCTGGGGGACATCCTGCACTGTGCCCCTGCAATGGAATAGAGGGGCAGAGGGCTAGGGCCTTTACCAAGTCCAGTCTGGGCTGCTAGCTGCTTATTCCCTGACGGGAGCCAGACCAACTGACTTTATAGCCACAATTATCTTCGATATGATATTTAACTCTGTCTGCAAGTGTAAACCTTTGGGCAGGAAATTTAGAATGACATGCACCCAGGTGTTAATTATTCATGGCATCAGCATCGTGGAGTGGCAACTTAGGCCCAAAGTCCTTGCAACCTCCAGGAGCTCACTCCCACACTCTGCTTTAAGTGAACACTGAGCCCCATCCTTGTTAACGAGTGATTTGCACAGTGGGCGAAGCCTCCCAAATTGGGAGTCTGGGCTGAAAAGAGCCTGAGGAGAAAGTGGAGAGGCCAAGACTGTAGGCTGGGATGGGTAAGGGCATTGCCTGTCCTGGATAAAAGGAATTGGGAGAGAGTCTAGATTCATAGGCAGCTTTGACAAAGCTGAATGTTGTGGGGAGGCAGCAAAGAGTCTGGGGGGGAGAGGCTGCAATACTTTCAGTCTCTTTCTCCACTCCCTTTTTGAGTGTGGGAGACTGAGCATTTCTAATTTTCCCTCACCTGCAAAGTGGAGGGTAGGGTGTTAATTCACCCCCCAATCTGATGCTCCAGAGTTTAGGCCAAAGTCTTAAGAGTCCCTGAGAGGGGAAGAAGGATTGCCTCTTCCTTGGACAGAAAGAAAGACATGAAGGAAAAGGTAGAATCAGAATCGTTTTTATTAGCTTCTGAATTCAGCCTATTTCAGAGGATGGGGAATAAAAGTGGGGGGCTGAAGAATTTGTTCTTTGGGCGAGGCTACAGCTAGCAGGCAGATCTGGGAGCCAGTTTCACAGGCCCCTTACCTCTATGTTTGCAACTCCTCCTCCTACCCCTTTTCCATTTCCCCTCCCACCAGTGACTGGAGGTCTGAGCCCCCCTTTTTTCCTTATTCTCTCATCCCCCTTCAGGTCTTTGTCTTCCCTGGCTCTGGGAAGGAGAGATGGTATGGATATCCCCCTCCTTCTCCATTTCCCTAACACACACAAATTCCTCCCCAGGAGACAAAGCAGGGGGATCATCTTTGCTACCATGATCACACTAAATCCCCGTATGTGAGGCCGGATGCCTCCCATCCAGGCATCTGGGCCTAACCCCCAAATCAGCAAGTTTGAAAAGATGTTGTTGCTTAATATATATATATATGTTCATTAAGCATCCTGTCTCTTACCAGTTTTGTACTCCCCACCCCTCTGATTTGCTTTTGTTTTGTTCAGGGGATGAGGCAGAATGCATCTGGTGGACAGGGCTTTAGGAAGCCTGCTGATCCCATCTTCTCCCCAGACTCTTTGCTGGTATGCTCTTTCTCTGTATAACTGTAGTGTTTATCTCCCTGCCTTTAAGAAGCCTGGCTGCTAACACTTTAATGACCAGAGGAATCAGACAGAAAGACGAAGAGTGAGAGGATGAAGGACAAGGAGAGGAACCCAGAGAGAGAACAAGTACCCTTTCTGGGCTGAGAAATCAAGCCTGAACCCAAGAAGAGGATGACAGAGCAGAGACAAAGACGAGTCGGGGGAAGGGAGCCTGTCCTGGAAGAAGGAGCCCCACAACCCAGATGGACATATATAGAGTTAAGAGAGAAGAGCAGAAGAGGAAAGGAAACCACTCACTTTGCCCCTTTCTCTCTAGAAAAGGATCTCTCCACGATAAGGTAGTTCCCCCACAAAGGAAGGGTAAGAAAAGAGGCAGCTAATGAGCAAGCCAGGAAGTGATATTTGGAGACACTCCTAAGTCCTTTGCAAGGTTCAATTCAAATTCACCTAAGACAAGGAGTGAGGTAGTGTGAGAAAGGAACAGAGACAATAGAAATGGTTAGAAAAGGCAGAGAGGGAGAAGAGAAAAACAGACAGAAACACAGAGTCTAACTCCCTTGGGAAGCAGGCACAGGGAGAAGCTCCTGTAGATCCTTGCTTCCTAACTTTCTAGTAGCTTTCTTTACAGGAAGCTGCCCAAAGCCAGGCCATCTCAGAAGGATCCTACAGTAGACCCCACCCCTCCGGGGGTGCTAAATAAGGTGTGAGGCAGCCATGGTAGGTACTGAAGTGTCAGGGAATGACCAAGATGGCTTGGACACTTAAGTCTTCACTGGGACCTCTGGAAGCTGAATTCCATCATGGGGGTAGGGCGGGGACTGAGGCCAGACTGGACACCTAGACTCCGGGATTCTTCATTGGCTTTTCTTCCCCATTGTGAGTTTGGCCTCTTCTTTCTCTAGGGACAAGAAGTTGTTGATGTTCCATCACCTAAGAGCTTTCACCTCCAATCTACATCTCTTCTCTCAAACCCTCCACCTTCACAAGGGGATGCTTCCCTTACTAACTTCTGCCTCCCTCATCTTTCAGGAAAGAAAAGGAGAAAGGAAAAGGGGAAAGTTCCTACCAGACTAAGCAGCTTTAGAAAACTCGAGGGAAAATGGAGAACCTCTCTCTACTCTCCAATCCTTCCTATTGCCCCCTCGCCATTACTCTGCTTCCTCCACGCGCCCCCTACCCCCCACCCCGCCTCTGTCCTGCCCAGAACGCTCTCCCTTTCCCTCCCTTCTCCGCCGGGTCGGACATATGGAACCCATTTCGCTGGTGACATTGAAGAGCCGCCGCCGGTGTGCCCGCCTTCCGCCATGGCGCCCCCGGCGCTCCCCGCGCCGTCCCTCTGTCAGTCGCCGCTCCTCTCGCCTGGCAACTTGGCCCGCTCTCAAAGCCCGAGCCCAGCTCAGTGCCAGACGGGCTCGCTCTTTCCGCAGCCCCTCGAGGGCCCTGGTGGAGTGGGAGCTCCGGGTTCTCAGGAAAAGAGGTCGAGTAGCGCCCGGCGTGCAGGATCCGCGCGCGCCTCGGCCGTCGGCGCGGCGACCGAACAAAGCCGGGGGCGGGGGCGGGGGCGTGGTGGGGGCCAGCGCATCCGGGCCTCTCCCCCAGCTCGGCGGGACGCTCGGGGGCTGCTGGGGGTTGAGTGACCGGGATGCGGCGGCCGGCGGCGGCAGAGCCCCAGGCGGGTCCGAGGGTCCGAGGCCTGGCAGTCGGCTCCAGCGCGCCCCCGGTGCCCAGCAGCCCGCTGCTGCCCGCGCCCTAGCGGGAGACTGCACAGGTGAGTGTGCGTTGCTGAGCCGGGGCACTCAGGGCCAGGCAGGTGTGGGCAGAGCCCCGTCCTCAGCCCTCTCTCCTGGGACAGGCCTGGATCCTAAAGGAAGACAAAGATGAGAACAACTTAGAGGGTCGGGGTGGGGGCTGAGAGGACGTAAAGAGACCTGGGGTGTAGGGCGAGTGTGGAGAATGTGAAGCTATTCGTGTGAGATGTGGACAGCATTCCCGGGAGAGCTCTCCTGCCCAGGAGAGTGCTGGATGCTCTGGAAGGTTTTCCGGGGGAGCTGTGAGCTGTGGGAGTTGAGGGAAATGTGAGGGGGATCTGCTGGGGCCACTGGGGGTGGAAGACTGCTGAGTCCTGCTCCCACAGTCCAGCTGCCACCATGGCTCAACCCTTTAGCACCTAGCGGGTTATTTGAAGCTAAAACCACAAGGGCTGAGCTGAGGCTGGGTGTTAAGCTGAGAAGCTAGGAGAGGAGGTGATTTATGGCTTCAGAGAAGCTGTGTTTACTCCCTGCCTGCTCTGGAAACCAAAAACCAAACAGAGCAGAGGCTAGAGAGACCCTCTCCTCGGAGTGGGAGGGAGGTGATGCCAGGCTGATGTGCTGAGATTTATTTTCCCAGATGTGGGGGAGATAGTGGGAACTGTCCCTCTGCAGGCACCTGGTATGGTAGGTCTGTGTGAGGTATAAGGAGTGTGCAAGCATGCACATGTGTAGGTGGGTTTGTGTATTGTGTGAGTACATCTGCATATGGGAGAAGTGTGTGCTCTAGTCAGGGCTTGTTGGATGGATTTGCAGGATCGCTTTGTGAGCAGGCATATTGGAAGCTGGGAGGGAGATTCCGTGTTCTCTTGTTCTGGGACTGTGGGATGGGGTAGCACTGGACACACTTTGCTTCCCATTGCTCTGTCCAAGAGGTAGTGATTCTTCCTGCCTGTGCTTTTTTTCCTCACAGCCACATGCAACAGAGGTCACTTGGTCTGGCCCCTAGCCTGTGCTTCTCCACTGGTTCGTCCTCCTCCTGTGCCCTCTGCCCACGTAGCTATAGCTTGATCTTCACTTTGAATCTTTAACTTTGCAGTGAGAGAAGGGAATTAGTGAGCATAGTTGAGTAGGGAAAGGAGGGGGGACGTAGGAAAAGGCCTGGTATGGTAGAGCTCAGGACATCCAAGAGATATGTGTTTGGAGAGTGGGCCATGACAAACTTGGGCCCACCATTACTGCTCAAATTCCCCCAAGGTCTCTGCTTGGCAAAGGTCAAATGAGCACAAAGGCAGACAAAGATAGGGAGCCATGCAAGTTTGACTCCCAGATAGTTATTTCCACCGGCCAACTAGTGGCTTTTGCATTTCTATGCAGACACCCAGCTTTGCCTGGAAATTGTTTTGCATTAAATTTTCTCAGCCGCAGAATTATCTTTCCTCGCCTCCAGCTAAACTTGCATTTTTCCACCAGACACTTGGGCCCCGCACCAATGAAATCTGAGAGGAAGCGGCTGGGCCCTAAGTGGCCGTAATTTAATTGATTTTATCATAAATCATCAACTTGATGAAGAACCCGAGGTTTCAGTGAAGTAAATTGATATTAATGGGAGTTTCTTGAAATGCAAACTCGCTGCATTGTTGAGGCATCTTGAACTGGGAAGGTGGATTACATGTTTCCCAAGAGCAAAGAGCCTGGACTTAGAGCCCAGCACAGCTTTGAGGGGTAGGGAAAGCAAGCTTCGAGGGGCAGCTGCTGGCTGAGGGTGGGCTCCCCCAGTAGGCCCCCCCAATAGTAGAGAATGGAACTTTGTTGGGAGGGAGCAGAATCTGGCTCTGTGGACCCTGCTGGCCATCTGGGGAATGCTGGTCTCCAACTGTGGGGGAGGCAACTGGGGAGGCTGGTAGGTGTGTGGGCAGAGGTGGGGGTCGGGTGAGAAGGCTAGACTGGTACAATGGGTGCATTGATGCCTGGTTAAAAATTGCCAGGTTGAAGCCTTCTCCTTTAATTATATAAATTAATTATTTACTGCTCAGGTTGCTGTGTCCAAAAATAACACTTTTGATTTTTTGATGAGGATAGAAAACAACCCACCCCACCTTCCACAGAATAGCAGAGCAGTAAAACTTACTACATGAGCCTCGGTGGGTCAAGGGAGGACCAGGAATTGGGTCTGTGCTCAGTAGTAGGGTTAGGGATATAAGCATTTAAATCCCAAGAAAAAATATTCTGCATCTAGTCAAGATGGTGCCTGTAATTGTCTAAACTCAGTTTAATCCTGCTTATTGTCACTCACTTTTTATATCTGCACATAAAGAATCATTAACTTTCTGCCCAAAAGGGATCTTAGAGATCCTTTAGCCTAACCCAGCCCCTCATTCATATGTCCAGGCTTTACAAAAGGAGACACAGGCTCAAGGAGTATCCTATCTTTTAACACACAGCCAAGTCGGACTGCCTAGAATATAAGCTTCCCAACTCCCAGGCCTATCCCAAGCATGACTCTAGACAAACCACTTCCTTTTGCTGGGACTCAGTTTCCCTATCTGTAAGAATGGCAGAGTTGGAGAGGACATTGCTTGAGTTCTCCCCACTTCTGACATTGAGTACCTCTCTGTGTATTTAACTTCTGGGAGCAGCTCCTTGGGGTGTCCTGGAGTTCTGTGGGCATCAGGGTATAGGTTACTACATGCTTATTTGTAATATTCAGACATACAAATATGCCTCCAGCAGTGGTTGGTTATGTAGATTGTAGATTAGCTCCAGGAAATCTGCTCCAGATTTCCAGAAAATCTGGAAAGCTCCAGGAAATCTGGGCTTTTCCTCTCCTGAAGCTGTCCTTATTCTCAGCATGGAAGAACCTAGTGGAGAGCAGTGGAAATGGAAGGCAGTGGAGAGGGGCTAGCTAGCTAGGATTGGTATTTGGAGATGAGCTAAGGAAGGAGGAGCTGCATCTCACTGAGCAAGGCCCTTTCCCTGCCAGGTGCTGGGCTAAGGCTGGAGTTATTCAGAATATGGTAGTTTGAGATGCCTCCTACCCAACCCAGGGATTGAACGGTGATTTCAGAGTTTAGATTCTGTGACAGCAGATACCACCTCCCCAGCCTCACCCAGGCCCTTAGGACTTTGGGCCCTCTCTTCCTGGGATGAGGCACACACACAGCGCCACACCACTCTATCAGTTCTCCTCAGGGCAACCAGGACAGAAGGTCTGCATGGTGGAAGACCCACACTTTATTCTTGCTCTTATTTTCTATCTCTTCCCCCAATTGGGGGGAAGATAAAATTAGAAAGAAGTGGTAGCTAGTTTCTCAGGTACATGGTTGTGAGAAAGCAAAAAAAAAAAAAAATTTTTTTTTTTAATTTTTTTTTTTGAGAGAGACTCTCACTTTGTTCCCCTGGATAGTAGAGTGCCATAGCATCATAGCTCACAGCAACCTCAAACTCTTGGGCTCAAGTGATCCTCTTGCCTCAGCCTCTCCAATAGCTGCGACTACAGGTAGCTGGAGCCTCGCTAGTTTTTTCTACTTGTAGTAGAGAAGGGGTCTTGTTTTTGCTTATGCTGGTCTCTAACTCCTGAGCTCAAGCAATCCATCTGCCTTGGCCTCCTAAAGTGCTAGAATTACAGGTGTGAGCCACCATGCCACACAAGGAAATTTCTTGTGTGATCAGGGATATGAGGAAACCCACAGGGGAGGGGAGGCTTCCAGGCTGCTTGGGGAAGTATGGCTTAAGATATGAATTCTAGGGGAGGAAAGAGTAGGAAGAGATTGGAAACACCTCATCTTTGGGGCTCTGAAAATCTCAGTCTATGGCCACATAATCTATTTCCTAAAACAGGCGTCCTCAAACTGCTGCCCGTGGGCCACACGAAGCAGTGTGAATTGTATTTGTTTCCATTTTGTTTTTTACTTCAAAATAAGATTTGTGCAGTGTGCATGGGAATTTGTTCACAGTTTTTTTTTTAAACTATAGTCCAGCCCTCCAATGGTCTGAGGGACAATGAATTGGCCCCCTGTTTAAAGAGTTTGAAGACGCCTGTCCTAAAGTCTAGCCTCAAACACTATTTTGAAAGGGAAAAAAGCAAAAGGTTGGCGGGCCCAGCATTTGGCCCTATCCCATTCTGACTTTGGGGTTTTATATTTGGAGGCCAATTTGATTGGCCATTAATCCAGTGAGTTATTGTCTGCTAAATAGAGGTCACTGGGAGAGAGACATCCAATCTGTCAGGAGAGATCTGCACAGACACTTTCAGTGGACTGGGCCCCTGTCCCTCTCTTGCCAGCTTGGGCTTCTCCCTTCCTTTCCCGGCACCCCTACCCCCCAAACTATGCAAGATTAGAAGATGATAAGTCTTTCTCCCTTTGCCTTCTTTACTCTGCCCACCTTTGTCTGGACATTCCCTGGGGCAGGATGTGGGTTGCCAGTCTAAGACTGCAAATGAGGCGGGAGCCCTAATTCAGAACTGGGATGTATCACCACCAACGAACCAGCTTTGCTCAGGCTCCCAACTTCCCTCACAGCACTAGAGAGTTGTGTTCAGGCAGCCTCTGTGGGTCACTGAGCAGACTTTGCAGACCCTCTTGGCTGCCCTACTTTTTCCTGCCTCCCACTCTCATGCTTAGCCAGGAAGAGGGCGGCACCCCACATCTAGGATGGGGAAAAGTACAGTTTGGATATTTCTCTTCCTACTGTAGTGGCTTTTTTCTTCTTTCAATTCTGATTCTGCTGAACAGGGTCTGCACAGGGTTCTGTGGAGGGGCAGAGATCTGCTCATTCCCCGTACCCCTTTGTTCCTTCCTACTCTGATATATTAGAGTTCAGGATTGGGGATCCAAATGCCAGGAGCCTTCTTCATTAGCAATTTCCATTTTACAATCCCCAGTTTTGAAATCTTTATTAATACTAAAGAGGAGATGGGTGAGTGTATGAATTTTTTTTTTTTTTTGCAGTTTTTGGCCGGGCCAGGTTTGAACCCACCACCTCCGGTATATGGAGCCAGCACCCTACTCCTTGAGCCACAGGTGCCACCTGAGTGTGTGAATTTTAGACCACTCTGCCGCAGCCACAAAGTTGTGCAGTGAAACTGGAAAAGGGTGTGGTACCAGGAACCCAAACAGGGTCAGAAATACTCATTCCTAAACACCTTGCTCCAGGTCCCAGCTCCCTAGTGAGCATGGTGGGCCAGGCAAATTTTCTGTTGTTTGAGCTGGGGGTAGGATCCTTGTTTGCTCCAAGGCTGAGATCCAAAATCAGTTTTAAAGGAGCCAGCCAGTTTGCCCTTACTGAAAAAATTTTCGTTTGCCTGTGGATGGATTTGTGGAGGGAGAAACAGGCAAATATGTGTACTTCCACCACTAAAGTCCAGAAAAGCAGTGACCAGTGATTGCTTAGGGGAGTTTAAAGTGTTCCCTGTTCAGGGCGGCGCCTGTGGCTCAGTGGGCAGGGTGCTGGCCCCATATACCGAGGGTGGCGGGTTCAAACCCAGCCCCGGCCAAACCGCAACAAAAAATAGCCGGGCGTTGTGGCAGGCACCTGTAGTCCCAGCTACTTGTGAGGCTGAGGCAAGAGAATTGCCTAAGCCCAGAAGTTGGAGGTTGCTGTGAGTAGTGTGAGGCCATGGCACTCTACTGAGGGTGATAAAGTAAAACTCTGTCTCTACAAAAAAAAAAAAAAAAGTGTTCCCTGTCCCCTAGTGAGTGTTGTGGCTCTGTGGAAATGGAAAGAAAGAGGAAAAGATGTCTGCGAAGAGGGACATTTTCTCTAATCTTTACGTTTATTATTGTTGCCTTTATTACTTTACACTAATGTCTCTGTCTCTCAATTTTCTTTTTCTTTTCGATTTCTCTTTCTCTCCCCAACCCCTCCTCCTCATACACAGACACACACACCCAGACACACACAGAGTTGCCCAAATTTCTCTCCCTGAATCCAGGAAGAAATTGGTCCCTCCTCTCCAGTCTGCCTCTTAATCATGACTTCACTGTCAGAGATGATTAAACCCTTCTCCCCATCCCATTTTTTCCCACACCCCAAAGTCTTCCCTGAGATCCTTCGGGTGTCCACCATCACAAGTTCCCTGCTAAAGCTCTTTACTACCCAATCTTTGTCCCCTGAAGTTGGAAAAGCCCCTAGCCTGCAGGAACACCTCGAATGAAAGGGGCACTCTTGGGGGTGCCTGTTCTATCATCTCCCTTCCAGCCTGCCAGCCCCAATCAGGGGCACCCGGCCTCTTAGCCAGAAGCCTCTGAGAAAGGAAGAAAAATGGGAAGAAAGAAACCGAACTGGGATCTAGTTGCCCAAATGGGCTTTGTTGTCCAAAATTAGGAAGCCCTCCCTTCATCTCCTTCTGCATTTGTGGGTACATGTCCTCTGAAATTTTCTCCAGGTTGTTTCCTTGCTCCTCAGCCCTCCTTTTCATTCCCACTCCACTCCACCCTACTGTCTTGTGTAGCCAGAGGGACCACAAAAGGTCGAGGAAGCTTGGGGAGAGGAGAGGTTCACCGCTGTCTCTGGAACACTCCTCCGCCCACAGCTCAGTTCCAGGCCCAGGCCCGCTTCTCTTCTTACAGGCCAGCAGCTGGCTGGGTGCCCTTTGGACTCTCTTCTTATTCCTCAAGGCAAAGCTGTGCAGTCCCTGAAGCAATAGGTTCTTCTTTTCTCTCAATTTCCCAGTCATCAGTGGTAGTAGTAACAGCTAGGAGAGGGGTGGAGGCAGTCTCAACTTTTTTATTTTCAGAAGGGAGAGAGAAAAATAACCAAAGGTGCTGGTTCCCTTAAGCTCTGGGAGCCTCCCTGGGCCAGTCCGTGACTCACTAGGACCAAAGTTACATGGGGTCTAATCCTGAAGGTCTCTAATCAGGGTTTAGAGATCTCAGGGCAGACTTCTTTGAGGTGGCCCTAGCGGGTCTCTTTGAGGATCTTGGCTTCAGCCCCAACATTGGGTCTGGCTTAGACATTTTCTTTTCTTGTTGCTGTTAATAAACACAGAAAAATGCTCCCACCCTCCATCCTCACCTTTCTCCCAGCTTGTCCCAGAGCAGGGGACCAATTCTTTAGGCAGGGGATAGGATCCTAAGGACATCGCAGCCTGAGGCTCTGCATGTGGCCCCTGTTATTGGAGGGTAGGGAAGGCTACAGGTTCCTCCTGCTTAGCAAGGTCCCAGGAAACCCCAGCGCTTCAACTCACCTGGCCTGACTTAGCTGACCTGGAAGAAATGGGGAACAGAGGCCAGGGACCACTCCCTCCTCATCCCAAAGCAGTGCCTTTGAGTGGGGAATGAGAGGGTGTGAGGGGAAACCATAGCTGGAAACCATCTCTCACCTTTGTCTTCCCCAGTCCCAGTGGCCTCTCCTGGTGCATCCAGATGGGAGAAGGCAAAAGCCAAGTATCCTAACCACGAAATGACAAGTTAGTGGCTGGTTCTATTCGAAGTTAAGAGAACCAGTTTTCTAAACTGCTTTTGTAGAAAAGGGAGACTTTCTGCCTTCTATTTTATCCCCTAAGCTCTGAGTCAGCAGTTAGGCAGATTTGCAAACACTTCTGCTTTGGGAAATGTCCCGGTGCTCTTTTTGTCTTTTTCCTCCTCTCCAATGACTTCCCCACCCCCACTTCAAATGTGCAGACACCTACATTCTTAGCTCCTTTCTTCCTCCTACGGGCCTCCTCCTTGCCTTTTACCACTCTGCTCAAATACAACCTAAGAAAAATTTAGCTTTTGTGGCCTTCCTCACTTGTGCCAAGAGTCATAAATCTTGCAGAGCAGAGAGAAACAAACAGGTTTATTCTGAATAATAATAATAACTATTCTCCTTCTCTTCTGCCAGTGCATTTAAAATTAAGTCATTCTGCTAGTTCTTCTCATCTTCTTAGAAGCACAAATATCCTTATCACCTCTTAGCCCCTTCTGCCTATCCAGAGGTGAGAATCTTAACAGAAACTTCTCTGTAAAGTTCTTACAGCATCTTTACTGCCAGCCAGTCTGGACCTTAAGCTAAACACAGGGTCCTCCTTTTGTCACCCTCTTCCCAACCCTCCTCCCCCCACAAGATGTTCTGAGTTTTAAAAATCATCACTCACCGCTTGTTGTCTGTTCTAAAAAAAAAATAAATAAAATAAAAAAGGTCCGGCCTTCCTCCTCCCTTGGTTAGAGACTGAGCCTGGAGATTTTCAGAAAGAGAGAAAAAAGAAGAAATTGAAATAGAGAGGGTGTGGAGGAGCAGAGGCCGGAGGCTCAGGAGAAGGGAGTCGGAGTGGGAGAAGCAGGAGACCCAGCCACCAGTCCGCAGGAGTGAAACTACTTCTTTAAAAAGTCCTAGTGTTCTAACTGCGAATGAACTCCAGAGGGGCATCCTGCACCCCCACCCAGGGGGAGGCCTGCCTTTGACTCAGCCTCCCATCGCTACTTTTCAAATTAGCATAAGGGTTCACTAGTGGGGGGAGCTGTGAACTTCACTGGCCTTCCTTGCCTTTGCTCTCCTCTTCCTCCCTGAACCCCCAATATCAATTTTAAAATTTACCTGTTCTTAAAAATAAAAGGAACGCCCTCTGCCTTCTTTTCTTTTCACTCTTTTTTTGGGGGGTGTGGGTTTTAAAATTTCCACCCTCCACCACCACCACCTTCCCTCCTTATCAGGCATCTAAGCTTGCTAAAGGGGGAGAGGTGGGGATGTGTGTGAGCCTGTGTGTGAGTGAGTGTGTGTGTGTCTGTGTGGTTTTTTTTCCCTGTGCAAAAGCAGAGGCCATTGTTACGGAGAGTAGGGCGTACCAGTCTTATAGGGCAACCACACTGTGGCGGCTTGGCCGTGCTGGAGCCGAGAGCTGGATTCTCGGCGAACTGAGCTGCCCCGTCACCTTTCGGTCTTCTATTTTTTTCCCCAGCTCCTCCACCCCCTTCCTCCTGCGCACCCCCACTCCTAAGCCGAGTGAATTGAAGCGGACGCTGCGCGGCTCCTCTGGCCGGTCTGCCCCTCGGGCTCCCCAGCCGGGGTGGCTTTGGGGGGGGGGCAACGCAGATTTAAACAGTGGTCTTTTTTCCTTTGCTTTCAAGGAGGGGAGATTTCTCGCCGGCCGCTCGTGCTGGGGCTCGATGTGAATATATATTATGTCTGCCTGTTCTCCCCTCGTCGGTGGCTAAGGTAAGCTGGACTGAAATAGGCTATCAGTTTGTGAATGGCGGAGAGTATGTCTCAATGATTTATGGCCCATATGACTCCAATCTCGGTTCAAGAAGAGTTCACAAGCTTTAAGCTTCCTTCCACGCAGCGACTCTCTCTCTCCCCCTCTCTCTCCCTCCCTCCCTCCCTCACTCCCTCACTCTCTCTCCCTCTCTCCCTCTCTCTTCTTGCTTCTCTCCTTTTCTTCTCTTTCTTTCAGCAGCCAGATCCAAGGCTAAATTCCCCCCCCCGCCCCCGCTGCTAAGAAGAGACCAACCTTTTTCTCTCTTCCTTTCTTGTTCTTTTATTTTTTTTCCTTCCATTAATTTAAGTCCTGGAAGGTGACTTATCTCCTCTCCCAGGGCATCCTCTGCTATTGTTACCCTCCCTTTACTTTCCCAGGGGTATGCCTGGAAACGTGGAGTTCTTAGGGGGACTCACCTCCCTTGTCCAGCGAGACCCTTGGGGGAAGTCGGGAGCCACCGGCTCCCTCCCTCCCTCCCTCCGGAGGAGCCATATGGAGCTTGAATTTTTCCAACATGGAGGCAAGGGAAATAGATATGTTTGGCTTGGTAGATCTGTTCCCCACCCCCTCTTGTTCTGGATCCCAGATCTCCGATCCCCGTGGCACCTTTCCCTCTTCCCACTGTCCCGTACGTAAGCCAGGCCTCCGCGCGCTCCAGCCCGGAGCTCTGCTAAGTCAAGTCCGGAAGCCGAGTTGCTACGGCGCTTTTTAATTCGGTTACCTCCAGCGCCCAAACTTGCTGCTGCCTGCAGGGCTCGGCCCTCGGTCGGCCGGTGTGCTTGGAACCTGCCGCTGATAACTGTTTTGGTGTCCTAATCGCTTTTTCTTTGCTTCCTTGGGCCAGCATAGTCGGCTGGTTGCATCGCCAGCCAGCAGTGGCTGAGACAGTCTGGCGGCGGGCGGCAGTCGGGGCTACCGGGGTGCGCAAACCTTGCCGGCCCTGTCTCACCGCCAGTGGAGTCTCCATTCTTTCCTATTGCGTCTCTGGCTTCTTTGCTTCCTACAGTCGCCTGGTCTCGGTGCTGCGATGGTTTGGGGTTTATTGCAGGGGGAGCGACAGGAATTTGGGCCTCAGGCGTCCAGTCAAATTATTGTTTTATTATTATTACTATCATCACCATCATCATCACCATTATTATTGCTGTAACAATCATTTAGACTAAATAAAGCCAGGGTCCATCCAGCCAACCCCGCCAACGTTTTTATTTCATTCTCTTCTCTATTAATAACAAACTCAACCGATGCCGTTAATTAATTCCCCCTTCAGCAAGGGCTGCTTCCAAGCTAATTTTGGTTAAATCATCAGAGGCTAATGGTAATAATAATAAAGGGACTGGGTCAGCCTGGTCAATTGAACTCTGGTTCTCCCTGAAAGGACCTGCTGCTTTGCAGACCCATGTGTATTTCTACAAACCAATTGGAACTCAGGGCTACTCCTGCTCCCTTTTGAGTATAAATCTGTGCCGTTAAGAAGGGGATTTATGTGTGGGAGGGACTTCCTTCACCTGCAGTCCTTTTATTTTCCTATTTTTATTTTCTTTGGAGTTGAGCAGCTGGGCTGAATGAGATTCTGAGTTTTCCAAGCACATGTCAGGAGAGAGGGTCAGTGTAGAGGTTTTATGAAAAGTGGTGAAGGGTTAGGAAAGAGGGAAAAAATGCAGTCAGAAGTTTTAGGACAAACAAAAATCTTATGATAGCTTGATTCTTTATTTTTCTGGCACACTTTTAAAAGGCTGTATTAAAATAGCGATTGCATTTTTTTTTTTTTTGCCTTGTGGAACCTCAGTCAACAAGGTTTCCAACCCAGAAAATAATATTGTTCAAATTGCTTTGTTGATTTTTTTCCTCAGGAATAATTTTCTCTTTTAGAAGGCACTTCTCCTATTTTTGGTAGAAAAGTCCAGCAGTTATGCAATTTCTTTTTTCTTCTTCTCTTTTGGGGAAAAAAAAAAACAGACTGCCAAGGAAAGGGCAATGAGGAGAAAAGAGAGATGAGGAGAGAGACCTAGGCCAAATGGTCACAGCACCAACTGGCCTGGAAAATAGAAACAATCCTGCTCCATTTGAGGCCCCCATGGGGCTGCTGGCTGCCAGGTCCCAGACTGGAGGTGTTGGTACCTGCAGCAGGGCCATGGATGGTTGAAGCTGAGTTTAGCTGGCTCTGGAGGTTAAAAATCTTCCAGAAGTTTCTAGGTCAGGCTGTTGTTGTCCTTTGTGGGAGGGCCTAGGGGAAGATACCTCACAAGAGAAGATTCCCTGCTGAACTTGTTTCTCCCTGCTGTTTTTTTCTGAGATCCTCTGGTTTTTCTCCAGGCTAGACTTTGCTTGGATGAGAGACCTAAACAGACATGGAGGGAAGCAAAGGCAGGAGTCAGAGAAGCTGCTGAGCTCACAACAGGGTGTTGAGGATTTTGGTGTCTCCTACTGCTCCCTCCCTTGAGCCACTCTATCCCCGAGTTGGGGGGAAAGGAGGTAGGAAGGGTAGGAGAGGCCAGAGCCTAGTGCACAGACCGGAGAGAAGCAACGGCCCTTGCTTGCAGTAGTAGAATTCTATACCTAGGCAGTCCCCAAAGGAGTAGAGTCCTTCTTTTTTAAGTAGAAATGAAAACTGGTGGGCTTTTCCCCTTGAAAATTAAATTTTTGAAATAAGAAAAATCCACTTCAGGTCAGGGACCTGGCCTCAGCATCTGCTCTGGAGATGTAGGGGAGGGGAGAAGAAAAAAGCCTATTGATGTCAGTTCCCTTTTCAGTTCCTAAGATGGATTCGAGCGGAGCCCCAGTCCTCTTCTCCCCCTTGTGTCTCTTCTCTCGCCCCACAGGTCAGCCGCTTGGAACAAACCCGGGAGGAGGGGGGCAGAGAGGGGAAGGGGAGGGGGTCCGGCTTGTCATGTGACCCTCAGGGGTGCCAATGTCCGATCCTGAGGGTATCAGGCCCTTGCAAGTTGTCACCCACTGCCCGGGCCTCACCCAGCGATGCAGAAAGCCACCTACTACGACAACGCCACGGCTGCGCTCTTCGGAGGCTACTCCTCGTACCCTGGCAGCAATGGCTTCGGCTACGACGGCCCCCCTCAACCCCCCTTTCAGGCTGCCACGCACCTGGAGGGTGACTATCAACGCTCAGCTTGCTCGCTGCAGTCCCTGGGCAACGCTGCCCCTCATGCCAAGAGCAAGGAGCTCAACGGCAGCTGCATGAGGCCCAGGGCCTCGGAGCCCCTGCCCGCCCCGCCCGGCTCACCCCCGCCCAGCGCCGCACCTACCAGTACCACTAGCAACAGCAGTAATGGGGTCGGGCCCAGCAAAAGCGGTCCCCCCAAGTGCGGTCCCGGCTCCAACTCCACCCTCACCAAACAGATATTCCCTTGGATGAAAGAGTCGAGGCAAACGTCCAAGCTGAAAAACAGCTCCCCCGGCACAGGTACCAGCTCTCTGCCTTCCTCTCATCAGCTTTTTTTGTCCAAGCCAGGAATGTCGCTGTTATTCTAGCACCCAGCCCCTAGGTGCCCACGAGGCGGCCTGAGGACATTAGCAGGTGGCAGCACATTTTCGGTAACACCACCGCCTGATGATCCCTGACACCGCCAAACACCCTCTCCCTCCATCCACTCTCCACCTGAGCTGTCAGGTTCAGAAGGCTGGGTACTGGGCCTTAGAGACCTTCCCAAGGCCGCAGAGCCAAGAGGTGCTGCTGGAAGGACGAAGAGTCATCCAGGATTGATTATTATTAAGTATGATTACTGTGGGTATTAATCACAATGCCCTGATGTCCCCGGATCCCGGCCTCCAGGCACGGCAGTCTCTTGGCGCCACATTCCAGGGTCCTGCCCACGAATATCCACATTTCCCCCAAGGGTTCTCCTTAGTCACCCACCGTGTCTGCAGCATGGGGCAGAGTAGGGAGAACGTCTTCCCAGATCTGAAATTTGGTATAAGGTGGAGGAAGCACACACGTGAAAATCCAGCCCTAAATAAATGGCCATGCGGCTCTGTGAGACATGATCAAATTTTCATAAGCTGGGGCATCGAGAGGAGAACAGGTCTCTTAATAAATGCCACTATTATAGAGTGTCCGCTAATGCGACGGGCGGTGGGAGTGGGGTAGTGAGGAGGAGGCGGGGACGCGAAGGGGAGGGCGGCGGGGGCTCTGAGTCCAGGCCTGGATTTATTAAGAAACGATGCATTCAATTTCGGCGTGTTCAGTAATTATCTTTTATTTCATTTTCTCCCCTTTCCACCCCTCCCCCTCGGTTCCAGCAGAGGGCTGCGGCGGCAGCGCTGGCGGAGGAGGCAGTGGGGGCGGCGGCGGCAGCAGCGGGGGAGGGGACAAGAGCCCCCCGGGGTCGGCGGCGTCCAAGCGGGCGCGGACGGCGTACACAAGCGCGCAGCTGGTGGAGCTGGAGAAGGAGTTCCATTTCAACCGCTACCTGTGCCGGCCTCGCCGCGTGGAGATGGCCAACCTGCTGAACCTCAGCGAGCGGCAAATCAAGATCTGGTTCCAGAACCGGCGCATGAAGTACAAAAAGGACCAGAAGGCCAAGGGGCTGGCCTCGTCGTCGGGGGGGCCCTCTCCAGCCGGCAGTCCCCCGCAACCCATGCAGTCCACTGCCGGCTTCATGAACGCCTTACATTCCATGACACCCAGCTACGAGAGCCCGTCCCCGCCTGCCTTCGGCAAAGCCCACCAGAATGCCTACGCGCTGCCCTCCAACTATCAGCCCCCTCTCAAAGGCTGCGGCGCCCCCCAGAAATACCCTCCGACCCCGGCGCCGGATTATGAGCCCCACGTCCTCCAGGCCAACGGGGGCGCCTACGGGACGCCCACTATGCAGGGCAGCCCGGTGTACGTGGGCGGTGGAGGCTACGCGGATCCGCTGCCGCCCCCTGCCGGCCCCTCCCTCTATGGCCTCAACCACCTTTCCCATCACCCTTCGGGGAACCTGGACTACAATGGGGCGCCCCCTATGGCCGCCAGCCAGCACCACGGACCCTGCGACCCCCACCCCACCTACACAGACCTCTCCTCTCACCACGCGCCTCCACCTCAGGGTAGAATCCAAGAAGCGCCCAAATTAACTCACCTGTGATGAGAAAGGGAGGGCGGACGGGCCAGGTCAAAGGCGAAGGGTAGAGGTGAGGAGGACTGCAGAGCTCTGGGAGGGCAGCCTGGAGTTCTGGTATCAGATAGGCCAGGGAGCTGGTAGCCAGGCTTGCTGGATAGTTCGGGCCTGGGGCTCCTTCCCCTCCCCCTGGCCTGAGAGGTTGCTTTTAAATCCTCTATCCTTAGTTCCATCTGCCTGCCAACACATGAGAAAGGAATCCACAGCAGATTGGAGATGACTCCATCAACCCCAGGGCTCTAGCACTAGCAGCTGGAATTCCACGCAGGGCAGTGGGGTAGAGGAAAACGAATTAGAAAAACAAGGCAGAGAAGCACATTTAAAAAAACAGACAAGATGGCTAGGCCATCACTAACCAACTTACTTTCCATCTCTGCAGGTAATTCTCCCAAATTTTAATTTTTTACTCTTTTAATTCTCCTTTTAAAAAATAAGAAAACACATTTCAAACCTAAGGGCACAAAGCACGTTCCCCTCTCACTTTCCTGAAACCTTAAATTTCCTCCCATCTATGGGAAGTTTATTGGAGCCCCTTCTCTATTTCTAACCCCATGTTTTTCCTGCTCTAGGACATTAATGTCTATACCCCACTCCCATCAATTACAGTTGTTAGAGGGCTCAGGGATGGTGAGAGATCCTGAAAGAGCTGCCTATATCATAAATATATATATATTTTTCTTTTAAGAAAAAGTTAGGAGGCCAGAGCAGGCAAGCTGTCAGGACTGAAGGTTTGCCCATTCTGCTGCCTCTGTTTCAGCTCCAGATCCATCCCCCTCTCTCCACAGAAAGCAGTCAGAGACATAAGGTTCTACACTTTTCTTCTGTTGCTCTCTTGACCTAACGTGAAAACAGGGTATATTTGAACAAACTGTCTGTCCCAGGCAGGAGCTGCAGCTGGGCTTGTGTGCCTTGCTCAACCTCCTGACAGGACACTTTTGTTGCACTTAGAGTTTACATTTTAATGGATATAAAAACAACTGTGAGAGATGCCTGGGCCTGCAGAAGTCCAGCATTGCTCAAAAAGCGTGTGTTCTAGTGAACATTTTCATATATATTTATTGGTTATAGCCTGTTAAAATATTTTTTTTGTATTATTTATCCCCCCTACATTATGTATTTATATGAGGGAAAAAGGAAAAAATTGTACTTTTTTAGTATTTACTTGTTACAAAGGACGTTGTGTTTCCTGTCATGTAAAACCAGCCATTTTAGTTATTGTACTCTAGAAAAGAGCTGTAGATTTATGTTAAACTCGTACTTATGAGCAATTGTAATTAGTTCTAAAAGGCATGAACCTCAGCTCCTAATCGTCACTGTATAGTCCTGAATTTGTAGAATTAGAGTTAATTCCCTGTTGGAACTTTCTTTGTTCTTCCGTAGTTACTTTTTTCTTTACCTAAAAGAGTTGTCTGTCAAACAATTCTTAAATAAAATTTTCTGTTATCAATTTTATCTTGTCCTAGTAGTCCGATTTAGATAGCAGAGCAAGGCTGCTGACTGCCAAATTTCCCTCCAGGGAAGACTAGGACACTGAAGACCCTTTCCTGGCCTGTTCGTCCAGTGCACAGGTTCCTGTCTCTGCCTTTATGTGTCTCGGCTTTAAATACGGTTTCTCACACATAGCCTCGAACATTCTGCCAAGTTCTTTAGCTAAAGTTTAAGTAACAAGTTGAGGGGAGAGGGGACTGGGGTGCTCTGGGGACTGGAGTGCTCTAGGTAAGTCTTTCTGTTTGTCCTCTTTGCCTTTCCCGTTTTTTCTCATTCATTGACCTTTTGTCTGCTCGCTTCGGCCGCAGACTCCCGCGCAACGCCCCACCCCCGCCCCCAAATCTGGTCAATTACTGTTTCTTCCAGCAACCTAAACTTCACAGTCCTCTTCCGGAGCTACAAAGACGTCGTCACGTGACCCGAAGCCCAACCACCATTGGGTCTAAAATGAAAACAAAGGAAAATGATTAATCTAAAAAAAAAATCTGAGGCCTAGACTTATCAGGTCAAACTTTAAAACCAAAGTGAAATTAAATCACTAAATAAAACTCGGGGCCGAGGAAGAGGAGACAAGTGTTTGATTTCTCCTCACAGAGAAAGGGGAGAGAAGGGTGGGAGAAGCTGTTGGATCCAAGCGTAAATAAAGTGGTCCCCAGGCTAAAGTGAGGCTCTACCACCATTCTCGGGAGAACTTCATTTCTTAGTCGTGATTCCATAAAAGTTTTATCACATTGGAGGGAGAATAGAGAGAGTCTGTCAAAGATGAAATGTCACCGCCGCCCGTCGCTGTAGCCGATAAGAGCCAGGAGACAGGACGGCTGAAATATGGAGCTAATTCGTTGAAAGAGAAGCGATGGCTGCTTGCTGAAGAGTTGCATAATTCTAATTGTAAGCGATGCGCCCGCATTGCTTAATTAGGAGCATATATTTGGAGGTAGTGATTGGGGTAGGGGGAGGACAGTGAGAATCGTTCCAGGCCCTCAGCCTTAAAGCAAAGGCTGATTTTCATTTTTATGTTGCATCCTGACAGTCCAAGGTTAGTAATTATAGTCTTTATGCAACAATAAATAACAATAAAAAAGCAACCTGAATTCTACACCCTCCCCACCACTACTATCACCAAGTAGAATTTTAACTGGACTCGGCTCATCCAAGCAGCAAGTAATTTACCACTGGGTCAGGCTATAATTTAAAGGCATAAGAGTGTGCAAAGTTTGCTTGTGATCAAATAATGTGTAGTGCTCAAAATTTTTTTCTTTCTTTCTCTTCCTATTCCCTGAATAACATTTTCTGAATGATATAACCAGATGAAGCGCCATGTTTGGCTCTAGGGGGTGCGTTGGGTTGCTTATTTATCTAGCGGGAGAGAGGCAGGACAAGAGAGAATTTAACTTGAGTTTGAAAAACAGAGCTTTGGCTTGAAGCTGGAATTACAAACAAGAAAAATAAGAAATGACTTGGCTTGGTGTTTCCTAGTCTTCTGTTGGGAAGATTCCAGGCATTCAGCGAAAGCAGCCAAAGACCTGGGTAAAATATCTGTGCTGTAAGATTCACAGCACGACAGGGGGGGCGGAGGAGGGATGTCTCTGGGAAGGAGGGCTCTCTTGGCCCCTTTTAACACCCAAGTTTTCCAGTGTTCGCTAATCTGGCTGTAAAATCTGTCAGCTAGGGTTAGAGAGAGCTGTATTTCCTGCAGAGATAGTCTCGGCTGACAGAGTTGCAGAGAGAAGCTCAAGATCTTGCAGCCAGCTGGAGAGGCTGTTACTAAACTTCCAGAGGTACTCAAGGGGGTGGCCAGAAAAAGAACCCCCTCATAGGCCTCCCTGCACAACTTCCAGACAGCTACTATTTGGATTCTTCAGTGCCCCCCCCATCCACATCTCCAAATGGCCAAAATTATTTTCTTTGGATCCGAGTTGCACACAACTGTCTCTGGCCAGTTTTCCCAGGTCAAAGCAGCTCTTTCTCTTCTGAGCCCTCCAGAGCCTCCTTCCTATGTCCCTGTAGCCCCCACCTCTTCCAGCCCCCCTTTTCTCCAGCCCCACTGTCCTCTACCCCCACCCTTCTTCTACTCAAGAGGTCTCTGCCCTTCTTTTTAAATACTCACCACCACCCACGCGGATGTTACACTGACAGAAAGTTTCTAATCCAGCTCCCGGCTGAGTTGCCATTTCTCTGCTAACCAGCTTTCTCCTCCAGACTGGGCAGCAGAGGGTGAGGAGGGGGAGGGGAGGCCAGAGCCGTGGGAGTTTTCAAGGCAAACTTTCCACCCAACTTAGCGCCTTCCCTCTGTCCTCATTCCCCCATTCCCCATCTGTTTCCCCGGCTCTCTCAGAATCACCTTTCTCTCCTCACCGCTCCCCCCACCGCCTTTTTTAAGGGATGTGAATTTTTTGCTGTTGCCTATGCTTTCTCAAAGACCAAAATTCTTTGATGCAATAGGAGGGAGCTGTCAGGGGGCTAAGATTGATCGCCTCATCGCCTCTTGGTCCCTCTGACCCACTTATTTAAAAATCTTCCCTCAGATCACTTTTCATTTTCTGCTTTGAGGCCTACTTTTCCACCAAATGCTTAGGGCTCTGAGTCTTGTGCCTCCTCCCTCAAGTAAATTACAACACCCTCTAAAGTTCAGATGATCTTGGTTCCCTCAAAATAAAATAAATTAAAAAAACATTTTCCCCCAGGGGCCAAAAATGGAATATTATCTCAGTGGTCATTACTTCCACCCACCCCTCATCTTTAAGGAATTATATATATATACATATATATATATAGAGAGAGAGAGAGACTAGCACAATGGTAAAAAATGGGAGGGAAAGGCTCTTTGTCCTAGCAGAAAAAGCTCCCCCAACCCATACACTGACTTGAGCTTTGAGAGTGCTCTAAGTTAAATCTGTGGCTACCTTGGTTCTTATTCTTATCCAATGCCTCTGGATATTGAGGCTTGAGTGAGTACATATGCATCTTAGACCCTGCCTGTGGGAAAGGAGGTCTCATAGAGGAGTGTGGATGCCACAAGTGAAGAAGGCAGGTGGATGGACATAAGGGGCAGAGCCAGTGCTGTAAACACTGGGCATACGAGAGAACCCAGGCCACACAGCTATAGAGACCTGAAGCCTTAAAAGTGCCCCTCAGTATTTACCTCACTCCTGTCAGCCTGGAATTGCCTGTCCATTTTCTAAGATTGAACTATTCTTTTGAAGGGTGGAATGAAGATACCCATGCTGATGATTGCAAATCTTCTTTATTTGCATCTTAACACTAGCCTCTTTCTACTCTTCCTCCAACATTAAGATTCTCATTCTTCTTTCTTTTGGGTGGGGTGAGGTGGGGAAGAGGATGTTGCTGGCCATAAAGAAAGCATTAATTTATTCTATTAAAAATATGTGGAAAAGAGGGAAGATTTCTCTCTTAGATTGTCATTTCCCAGGCTCCCACAACCTTCCATCCTATGAAGAGGATGAGGAAGAGGTTCCTCTAGCTTTTCTGGAGGAAGGGAGGCCTTGGAGAGAGAGAGTGTGAGCCACTGGTGTAGAAACAGAGGTGCATGGTGTCCAGGTCGTGGTCCTCTGGAGTTTTTGAATCAATTAAAGCAAATAATGCTCTCTGTTTTCCACCAGGCCCAGACGAGCGATTGGCCGAGGCCGGTCCCGTGACCAAGAATTCCCTGCAATTTCGCGGAGTCCTGGGTTTAATAGAGAGAGTCCCCATACGCTAGTATTTATCAGCAATATACAATTATAAAGGCCCAAATTTTTAAAAAAGAGAAAGAACGCAAAATCTCCTCTTCCCCAAATCTCTCCATCACATAAACCTGGGGGGGGCAGGAGGTGGGGTCCCTTCCGATCCTCCCTCCTGACGCCCCCCCCAGCAGGCCCCCTCCCCCACCATTGAAAGCCATGAATTTTGAATTTGAGAGGGAGATTGGGTTTATAAACAGCCAGCCATCGCTCGCCGAGTGTCTGACTTCCTTCCCCGCTGTCTTGGAGACATTTCAAACTTCATCAATCAAAGAGTCGACATTAATTCCTCCACCTCCTCCTTTCGAGCAAACCTTCCTCAGCCTCCAGCCCGGCGCCTCCACCCTTCAGAGACCCGGGAGCCAAAAGCGAGCCGAAGATGGGCCAGCTCTACCGCAGCCACCTCCGCCGCTCCCCGCTGCCCCCCCGGCCCCCGAGTTCCCCTGGATGAAAGAGAAGAAATCCGCCAAGAAACCCAGCCAATCCGCCACATCTCCTTCCCTGGCCGCCTCCTCCGTCCCAGCCTCCGGGGTCGGATCGCCTGCAGGTCGGTTAGCGTGATGGGGTGGGGTGAGGGGCAGCTCGAAGACCCTAGGAGAAAGAGCGGTGGGGGAGGTTAAAAAAAAAGTGGCGAGCCGGTTGGGATTCCTTGTCCCGTCCATTCCTGGGGTGGAGAAGCAGAATATCCCGCTGGGGTTCAGGCCTAGCCGCAGCCAGCAATTTTTCCCCCACAGCAGACTTTGGAAGCTGGTTGGGAAAGCGCTTTTTCTCTGCTGGAAGAAAAGAATTCGATTGGGGTTTTCACCCGTGAATTGTAGGGGAATGAGTGTGTTGTTGCTGGGATCGAAAGTGGAGGCAGGAAAAGATGGGATCCTCCCTCCTGTAGCTCTAGAAGAGAGGGAATTTGAGAGCTAGGAAGAGCGGTGAGGAACAATCTTTGTGAACCCTGTCCTGGGTTGGGTTGGAAAGTTCCGAATTGAGGAATCCACTGAGGAGAGGGCTTCTGAGGTTTGGAGTGCGAAAGGGAGCCCGTGGCCCGTGGGAGATTTTGAATGTTCTGCCTTGACCCAGACTGAGGCTGTCGGCTAGGAAGAGAACAGAAAGAATCCGAAAAGCAGTGAGAGTAAGGCTCATTGGCTGTGGGGTGGGGAAGGAAGGGGCGACTGATAATACTGTTCTTGGCGGATGGGCTAGTATTTATCTCAATTGAACTGAGGTTGGTCTGAGGACAGGGCCCGCTGTGACACCCAGCCTGTTTTCCTTACAGATGGCCCGGGACTGCCGGAGGCTGGAGGCGGTGGGGCGCGTAGGCTGCGTACGGCTTACACTAACACGCAGCTGCTGGAGCTGGAGAAGGAATTCCACTTTAACAAGTACCTGTGCCGTCCGCGCCGCGTGGAGATCGCGGCCTTGCTGGACCTCACTGAGAGGCAGGTCAAAGTCTGGTTCCAGAACCGGCGCATGAAGCACAAGCGGCAAACGCAGCACCGAGAGCCGCCAGACGGGGAGCCAGCTTGCCCTGGCGCCCTGGAGGACACCGGAGACCCTGCCGAGGAGCCCGCGGCCAGTCCAGGCGGCCCCTCCGCCTCACAGGCGGCGCGGGAAGGTTGCTGTCACGCGTCTGAGGTCGCGCCGGGACCCCTGGGCGCCCCAGGTCCCCTGCCTTTTGCCGATCGCTTGGAGGGCGCGGGTGAGCCGAGCCCCGGCCGCGCGCTGCGCGGTACCGGTGGTCTGGAGCCCCGACCCTTGCCAGAAGACGCCTTCCCAGAGCGGCAGGATTCGCCTTTCCTGCCCGACCTCAACTTCTTCGCGGCCGACTCCTTATTCCAGCTGTCCGGAGGCCTCTCTTCCAGCCTACAGGGTTCTCTCGACAGCCCTGTCCCCTTTTGTGAGGAAGATCTGGACTTCTTCACTAGCACACTCTGTGCCATCGACCTACAGTTTCCTTAATCCGTTTCCTCCTCCCGGCCTTTTGGACCCCCTCCCTCTTTGGCAATCGGCTGGAAAAATTGAGCCTCCCACGTCCCCCTCCCCAAGTCCTGTAGACAAGTATTTTGCTAAAATTCAGGTATTATTGAATTAACATTCAATCCACTCCCTTTTATTCTTTTTAAATATTGGGCACTTGGGCGTCTCTTTCAAATCACATAGAAAAATTCCGTTTGGTAGATTCCTTCCAACGAAATCTCAGGAATAAGTAAACTCTAGGGGGGGCTTTCTTAAAAAGGACTAGAGGGACCTATTTTCTTTTTTTTTTAAGTTTTAGACTGTAGATTATTTATTAAAATTCTTTAATAGGAAAAGGGGAAAGTATTTATTGTACATTATTTTCATAGATGAAATAAATGTCTTTATAATACAAATGTGAGTGTTTGTAATGGGACCTAGACCCTTTCCCCACGTCCCCAAAGCCCATCCTCACCCCTCCAGGACCTGAGTGAAGTTGATCAGGTTCAAAGGCCCACAGGATAAGAAAGCCCCCTGGGCCTTCGAAGTCCGGATGGTACAAAAGTAGTCCGACTGGTGGCTGCTTCTCTGCCACGGCTCGGCGATGAGTGGGGGGGTGGGTTGCTGGAAGCTGGGTCCCCCCCCAACACACACACAGAGGAACAGAGGCCCTTTGGCACTGCGCGGGTGTTCCCCAGCCCTCTACTTAGAAATAAAGGTGGGCGAATGGAGGGAGAGAGTGTGCTGCAAACAGAGTGGAGGTCTGGGGACAGGTTTCAGGGGCATGGTGGGGGCGCAGACGTTTAGTTGAGTTGAGAGTGATACTAGGGCTTCCCAGGTTATTGGAACGCAGAAAGCTTAAGAACGGGCAGCCTGAGGCACAAGCTGGGCTCCTGGGAGCTGTAGGATAGCCAAAGAGGGAAGTGGAGACAGGGGTTTTCTCGGGAAGTAAAGCCTCATACAGGGATGGTAACTGGCCTCCAAGTGGGCTAAAAAAGAGGTCCGCTGTGAAATGTGGCGCTGTGGGTCACCCTGGTGTTGCTGGGGTTAGAAGAGCATCCGAAGAGCAGCTAGGCCACAAGCACCCGGAGGCCGAAGCAACATCAAGAGACACTAGCCCGCAGGGAGGGAAGGAGGAGCGTGGAGAAAGGGAGACCGGGAAGCCCGGAAGATGCTCAAAATGGCGCTTGGGCGGCGAAGCGGGGAGGGCGAGGGAAGAGCCTGCGGCCGCCATGACAGCGGCTTCGGGATGCGCCCTGCTCAGCCCAGCCCGGGGATCCGCTCCCGCCTCCACCCTCTCCCGCTGGGCCTTCCAGACGCCAGGGAAGAAAGGGAGCTGGGCAGTGTCCCATTAGTTATTTGCTTTCTGGTTTTTTATTTTTTTTTTTAATGACCTCAACGGATAGTGAGGATGCGAGATGGAAGAAAAGTCTGTGGACGTAGGGAGGAAAGAAGAGCGGCAGGTCTGCCTGGCCTAGTCTGACTTTTGATCCTTTGCTCTGGGATTTGAAGCCAGGCCAGGGCTTTCTCCAAATGCAGATTCACCTGTCTTAAGCCAACAACTTCATTTTCCACCCTAACAGTATATCCAGTCCCTCACCCCACCTTGCCTGGCTCCTTGTAAACCAAGGATCGATCTCCCGATCTGCTTCCTAGTTTGTTCTGAGAACACAGAGATTGAAAAGGCCCTAGAAAGCCATCCATCCTCCTTAGGTTTATTTAATATTTCTCTGGCTCAGAAACAGACACTGTGTGTGGGGCTACTTCTTGGGCAGATGCTGCCATTCTCTAAAAGCCGTTTATTTCTTGGGCCTGCCTTTCAGACTTTCCCCTGAACTAGCAGAACTGGACTTAAGAGTACCAGGCACTTCTAGTCAGCAAGTATCAGGATGAGCTGGGAGCCAACCTAGGTTGTGACACAGAGGACTAGATAGGCAGGCCCTTTACATATATTTTTAACAGGTCCCTCAGTGTAGAAAGGCACTGTGGCTCAAGGAGTAGGGCGCTGGTCCCATATGCCAGAGGTGGTGGGTTCAAACCCAGCCCCAGCCAAAAACCACAAAAAAAAAAAAAAAAAAGTATATACATCTTATTTAGCTGGAATTTAATCCCTTAAACTGTCTTAATATGGAATTCATCTCATGCATTAAATAATCTTATGTCATGTTGAATTGCGCTTATTTATCTCATAAATAAATTAATATGGAACAATTAGATGTGTTATTATAATAGTATCATGTATCTTAGTTTATTTTCCCTCATAAAATATATAGGTATGAAATAAATTCAATATATTAAAGTAATAATACACAGCTTATTGGCTTGTGTGTTTATTTTCCCCATAAATAAGTGAATATATAATATATTAAAACCACACTATAGATCTCATTGGGCTGTGTGTTTATTTTTCCATAAAATATGCCCACAGGCAGTGTTGAACACCTTAAAAATCACTGCACTCTACACTAGCAAAATGAAACAGACATTTCAGCTGAGGCTTTGATTTCTATGGACAACCAAACTAAATAATTTGGTCTAATTAAAAATGTTCTTGAAGCTATAGCAGGGTGTTACGAAGATTAAGAATGCCAGAAGAATCTTGCTAATGGCTGATGGCTCGCCTTCCAGTTTCTTTGGTCAAAAGGATAGCACCCTTCTCAGTAGCAAAAAATGCAGAGTTTGCTTTGCTGAAGAGAATTCCCATCCTAGAATGATGGTCTACAACACTCAGTGGCCCCTGAGGTGCCAGTTCTCTGGAGCCTGGCTGCTCTATGGACCAGCAGCATCAGCACTACCAGCTATTAGAAATGCAACTCTCAGGCCCCACTCCAGACTTACTGAATCAAAAGGTGAAATTTAGCAGATCCCCAAGTGATTTGTATGCACATTCAAGTTGGAGAAGTACTGCTAGATTACAATGTTACCTTACTTTCTGCTTTCCTCCATGCTTAAGAATTTTGGATCTACTTTACCTGGCCACTGCCTACCAATCTCCCAACCTAAACTCAGTGCCCCAATGAGCAGGGAATTTCTGTTCCTGCCTGGGAGTGCAGCAGTTCTGATTCCTCATTGCCAAAGTGACCCAGAAGCCAGGAGGGTCCAGCCCATGGTTCAATCTACTTGTTTAGATTCAGGTACTTTGGATATCCTAGGGGTGTGAAGTTCCCAGTCCAGGTATTTCCTGTCGGTTGACTATTGGAGAGAAGTTGCAACTCTTTTTATAGGAAACACACAAGACTTTCTGTCCCTCTCCTTTCCCAAATTCACAAAACTCACTAACTCTGGTGACACCATGGCAGAACAAAGAAGCAATCCGTTTCTGGAAGGAAACTATTCTCATTTTCAATCTCCCCACACAACTTCAAATTCGAAGGAATGGCTGGCAATTTGGGATTCATAAAAGGTTGGGAGTCAGGTTTCCTGTGTTCCAAGTCAATTCATTTTCCTTGTTTTACTTCTGGGGTCATCCTGTTTAGCCCAAGCCTTCCCATTTGATATAGGGAAGGAAGGGGAATAGGAGTGGTTCCTGGACAGGGGGACAGGGAGCTCATCCCCCCAGAGCTGGTGCAAAGTTAGAGGGCAGCACCAGGCTGTTGCTCTTACTTATCCTGTCTTGACTGGGGCAAGGGTCTTCTTAGGTCAGGACCAACTGTGAGTGGTCTATAGTGTAAACTGGTTATAAATTGGTTGTGGTTGGAGTAGGAATGTTTCAGTGCAGCCCAGAAAGCTGCTGGTCACTCTGCCCTGCTCTTACTGGATTATTCTTTTAAGATCCATGGCTCATTAATATTATGGTGAAAGCAAAGGACCATTAGATTGAGGCATTACTTGCAGTCATGATAACCCCTGAGTCATTAAAAAAAAAAAGTTAACTTATGCCTGGGCAAATCTCTTACCCTTTCTGGACCTCAGTTTCTCATCTTCTGAAATAAATGCTTCTAATGTACTCTACATTAATATATGCCAAATGCATACTTGCTAGTCTTCACAAGCAATGTATTAAATATTTATTATGGCCAATGTCATGTGCTCTTAAGTGACCCTTGGTGTTTGAACATAAGTTACCCTCCATGTATATGGTCGGGCCTTTTTAAAAATTTTAATTTATATCTTTATATTGAAAATCATGCTTCAATCATTATCTAAATAAGCAGGGAGAAAAATCTTTTCAACAAGTATATACTTGGGTGCAGTGCTATATGCCAGGTAGTCAATAAATATGAGTATTAAAAAGTGTCCTAGCCAGGTTTTCCTCTGGCTCTCATTCTCTGCCACCTTCCTCAATATTTAAGGTTATATTTACTTTTGTTTTTAAAATAGTAGGTCTTTTTGGGCGGCGCTGTGGCTCAAAGGAGTAGGGCACTGGCCCCATATGCCTGAGGTGGGTTCAAACCCAGCCCTGGCCAAAAACTGCAAAAAAAAATAGTAGGCCTTTTCATATAAAAAGATTCACCAAAGTTTGTCTTTGACATAGCATACTAGACTTCGAAAGTTTCCTTTAGTTAGGTTTTATCTGGTTGCTGAGACATCAGAGCATAGGCACATCTTCTGAGTCTCCCTAAACAGCCCTGTCGAATTCCCCCACCCACCTTTTTCTCAAGTCTCTGGCAAGCACTTGTTCGCCCACTGCACCTCTTTTTGGAATGTTCTCACAGTTGTATGCCCTCACTTCGCAGAAGGTGGTTTCTAGGGCCCCCTCATCCCCTCTGCCTGCTGACCCTGGCATATCCCAGATTCTCCATTGACTTCTCCAGCTTAGTTCTGCCCCATTCCTCTTCTCCACCCCACAATGCCCCATCTCTTTCTCCACACGCAGTGGTGAGGCAGATATTTAGTGGCTGAAGCAGATCTAACAAATTGCTTCTTCCTCAGAGGAAAAGGTAAATAGTGAAGGATCCCTCTTAAAATCTCTAAGTCTCAGTCTCCACAGAAAAATCACAGTCTGGCCAGTCATTCAGATCCAAATTCAGGTGATCAGTGTTTGACAAGTTTCCAAAGTGGGTATTTTGGCCCAAACTGTCATACTTAGATAAACCCAATAAGTAGAAAATTATTTCAATTCTTCATGTCACTCTAGTCCTTCCTTTTGGAAAGATCCCAATCTTTATTTAATTGTGCCCCCAATTATTCACTCAAGATGAGAGGCTACATCCTATTGATCTATCTAGATCCCAGAAGACAGGTTCAGCCCCTTCTCTGTCTGGGAAGGACAGTTTCTAAGCTAAATCCTTTATGGAAAGAGACAACCTTCTCCCTAGAAAACTTCCCAAATATTTGGAAAAATCAAGAAGTTTTTTTTTTTTTTCTGTAGAGACAGAGTCTCACTTTATGGCCCTCGGTAGAGTGCCGTGGCCTCACACAGCTCACAGCAACCTCCAACTCCTGGGCTTAAGCGATTCTCTTGCCTCAGCCTCCCGAGTAGCTGGGACTACAGGTGCCCGCCACAACGCCCAGCTATTTTTTGGCTGCAGTTTGGCCGGGGCCGGGTTTGAACCTGCCACCCTCGGTACATGGGCCGGCGCCCTACTGACTGAGCCACAGGTGCCGCCCGAAAAATCAAGAAGTCATTCACACTATCCAACCTCAAACCTTTCTATTGCAATTTTTTTTTTTTTTTGAGAAAGAGTTTCACTCTGTCACCCTGGATAGAGTGCCGTGGCATCCTAGCCCACAGCAACCTCAAACTCTCAGGCTTAAGTGATCCTCTTGCCTCAGCCTCCCAAGTAGCTGGGACTACAAGCACCTGCCACAAAGCCTGGCTAGTTTTTTTTTTGTTTTTTTTTTTTTGTAGAGATGGGGTCTTGCTCAGGCTGGTCTGGAACTCCTGAGCTCAAGCAATCTGCCCACCTCAGCCTCCCAGAATACTAGGATTATAGGTGTAAGCACCATCTACTACAATTTTAAATTTTTTTTTTTTTTTTTTTGCAGTTTTTGGTCCGGGCTGGGTTTGAACCTGCCACCTCTGGCATATGGGGCCGGCGCCCTACTCCGTTGAGCCACAGGTGCCGGCCAATTTGAATCATTTATAGATACAAAGCATTAGATTTTAGTTTTCATAAAGATCTTTAGTTCAGAGCCAAACTTCTCAATCCTCAATGAAATTTTCATATAATAAAGTACATATTGAATAATACATGGTGATATGTTACATGAAAATATAGCATATATACTATTCTACTATCACATATTTCCATATTTTAATATACTAGTTCTATTAAAAAACATAAGACTGACATGTTATTTCAGAATGTACATGGTTAATATACATTTAGAGAGTTCTCTATAGTTTATATTTTCTTGTTCACTTTTTTTTTTTTAGACAGAGCCTCAAGCTGTCACCCTGGGTAGAGTGCTATGGCATCACAGCTCACAGCAACCTCCAACTCCTGGGCTCAAGCGATTCTCCTGCCTCAGTCTCCCAAGTAGCTGGGACTACAGGCGCCCGCCACAATGCCCTGCTATTTTTTGGTTGTGGTTGTCATTGTTGTTTGGCAGCTTGGTCTGGATTTGAACCTGCCAGCTCAGGGTGTATGTGGCTGGTGTCTTAGCCGCTTGAGCCACAGGCACAGAGCCATTTTCTTGTTCACTTTAATACTACTAAACAATGCAATGAAGTAAATAGTATTAAACCCATTCTTCTTGTAGGAGGCTGAGACTCAGAGAAGTCAAGAAACTTGTCCAGGGTCATAACGTTAAAAATGGCCAAGTAAGGACTTGAACACAAGTATTCTGGCCTCAAACCTACTACTCATCTTATTACCATATGCATCACCACAGTCTAAGATTCTTTCTCTCTCTCTCTTTTTTTTTGAGATTAAGTCTCAACCTGTTGCCCTGGATAGAGTGCCATGGGTCATAGCTCACACTAATCTCAAACTCTTGGACTTGAGCAATCCTTTTTTCTCAGCCTCCCAAGTAGCTGAGACTACATGTGTGTGCCATGAAGCTTGGCTAGTCTTTCTATTTTCAGTAGGGACGAGGTCTTGCTCATGCTCATGCTGGTCTCAAACTCCTGAGCTCAAGGGATCCTCCTGCCTCAGCCTTCCAGACAGTCTAAGATTCTCAACCAGATTCATGATGATTTAACTAGTATGCATTAAAAGAAACAACATTGAATTCAGATTTCATTCTTCCTCCAATGGTAACAAAAAACCATCTCTATTTTTAATTTTATTTTTTTTCAACACTACAAGAGCCCAAATTGCAAAAATGAAGACATCTGTTACAATGAAAAAATCATAACACTGGGTATCTTCTTAGTTCTTAAGCTCCAACCTTTGATACTGGGTTTGGCCTCCCAAGATTTGGGCTGATGAGAGGAGATAGAGACATTTAAAGCCTCAGGAAAAAACTGTTAGATTGCTCCTGCCAAACCCCTAGCCAAAAGCAGCTTCCTCCACAGATCATAATCTGAGGTTTAAACTTCTAACATAGCCCCATTCTAGTTATAATGGTCTCTCTGCCTTGCATTCTCAGTGTGATAAAACTGATCAACTCTCAAAGATAATTTCGATTCTAAACATTTCTATGTTTTCTTTGCTCTCTTACATGTATAAGCAGATTGTATAAAGTAGGAAATAAACTTTATTTCATTTTGGTGCTTAGTCCACACAGACCCTCTCTAATGAATTTAATTTAGACAACAAAAAAATCCTATAGTCCATAGATTACTCCAGCTGGTCAAGCTTCATTTACGGAGGAGGAGGAGATTGAGAACCTAGGGAGCTAAATTGCTTGGTTTTCCCAGTCCTTTCTGCTGGGTCTGGGAGGTTCAGCAGGAATTTTGGGAAGTTTTAAAATACCTGCTACACAAGAGATGGTGGCAAGACTTAGGAATGAATTGGAGAGCATAGTGAATTTGGAGGACTGAGGCCAAAGCAAACACTGCAAAGGATTGTATAGCTTGAGGCACTTTTCTTCCTGTCATTAGTAACAGACTGTTGGTGACTTTAACTGTTCTAGAGGGGATGCATTTCCCCAACTCCTAGACATATTTGTGTGACTTTATTAACTGATTTGAAATTTGCTTTTCCCTTTAGACCTCAAATTATTCCTTTAATGAGGAGGGCAAGGGATAGGGTAAGAAAGTTCTCCCTAGGATGAGGAAAAGGTGGAAAGTGAAGTCTCTCAGAAGCAGGATACCCAGATCAGATATAGGTTTAGCTCAGATTTAGGGTTAGAAGACAAATCCTGGCTCTCTCTACCCAAAATCTTCTCCCAAGGTCTTAGCCTGTGTGTAGGAAATCTTAAAATGACGGGGAAAAATTGGGAGCATCTATAAATCCCTCCCTCAATAAGGTGCAATAGAAAATAAAAAAAGCTTGCTCCCACCTCAAGGATCCTTTTCAATCTCTCTACCAGGCCACTCCCCACCACCTCACATCTCAGTTCTTTCCTTTGTCTGCTCTTACCCCTTTGGCAAGTGAACATTCTCTCACTCTTCCTCCATTAAGGAAGTTACCAGCTGGTCCCTTCCCCCCACTGGGAGCAGGGTCTGAAGCAGAGCACACTGAGGGAAAGGAGACAGGGGTTCTGGGAAATGCTTTGAGTTCTTTCATAGTTGGGGGGTAAGCCAGGCCCACAGTTATCAGAGAAGAGAAAGACAGTGTGATGCTGATGATACAGAATAGAAAGCAGGAGAGGCAACCATAAAGAAGGACAAGCAAAACCAGGAGCAATGGAAAATGGGTGGAGAGTCACAGAGACAACTTTGGGGCCCCTTGGAAAGAGAAGAGCACTCATCCTACCCTTTCTGGTGTGGGGAAACTTAGAAAGTTTCCAGGATCCTCCCTGAACCTGTCCCACCTGCTTCCCCTTCCTTTCTTCAGCTCAGTTGTTGTTTACAGAGATCCCTTCCTGAACTCTTGCCCTCCTGGACTTGCCCGAGCTCCAGCTTCAGGCCTCCATCCAGGCAGACACCCTGACAGGTTACAAATGAGTGTGGGTGTTAGATTGCCAAGCTCTTGTTCTCAGAGTCTGTGGGAAGGAAGAGGAAAGAGAATCAATGGGCTCTACCGAAGGGCTTCTCTTCCAGTCCCTTCAGGGTCTGGGGTCTGAGAGAGTGAGGAAGGCAGGCACTTCCTGTTTTCCTCCCCAACAGACACATGAAGCAGAAAGGGGTGAAATTCCACTCCTGAACCTTAGAATTCAAAGCCTAGGGCCTCCACACGGATTCTCCCACTCTCTGAGCAAACTCCCTATATCAATTCTAAAAAATTCACTGAAAATTTGAGTAACCTTTAAGATTGAACTGGTATTGAATTTATGGATTTGAGACTTGGAATTTTTGTTTTTTGGAAGGGGATGAGGGTGATGAGTGAGAGAGTAGCAGGAGGGAACCAGAATGTAGGGTCTCCACTAGTTTCGAACACTTGCGGAGGAGAATAAAAATTCGCCTCCTCTTCACACCCCCTGTAAACATCACCTAGCTCTGCTCATTGTGGCTCTCTGGAGAGATATAGAGAGTTATTTAAGTCTGAGTGAGTGAGCCAGCTACAGCTATGGATGGCTAGAGAGAGGATAAATACATCTAGAGAGATGAGTTGATGGATAGATAGGGAACAAATATAAATATGGAGAAAGATGGACGAACAGAGAGATGGATTGAGACAGAGAGAATATAAAGAGAGGCTGAGGGAGAGAAATGGATGTGTGAATGAGGAGAGAGCGCTTATACAGAGAAATAGAGAGAGGAATGGGGCGTTTCTAATTCTTTTCTCCGTATTTCTGTAGTCCTGTCTTGCTCCCTGAAATGCCATTTTCCCACCCCTCACTTAATGAATTCTTCCTCGAGATTCTAGACCCTGCCTCACACCCTTAGGTGTTTTTGCACCCCCTCCCTTCACAGTCATCCATTTGGCCCAAGATAACATACCTCACCCGGCTGTCCTAGCCCATCAACCCCAGACAAATTGAGGGAAAGAAACATGGAAGAGTTCTGGGCAAAATAAGAAGGCTAGATTCCCCACCTCCAGGTCTACAGCCTTGGTGGTGGTGGGGGGAAAGGTTTCTCTGAGGGGTGGGAAGGGTTAGGGGCAGCTGGGTTGAATTTGTCCAAATCTAATAACCCAGAAGCCTATTGAAGGCCTTGGGGGTTGGGAGGGGAGGAAAGTCTTGAATATTCTTCTAACTTTTCCCCCCTCTCCCTCTGGTCCCTTCTTTCCAAAACTCTTTGAAGAAAGATGTTTTTGACGCTTCCATGTCGCTCTCAGATGGATGGGCTGTGGGTGATTGAAGTGTCTTTGTCATGCTAATGCTTGGGGGGTGATGGATGGGCGCTGGGGCTGCCAAACTCTGGCCCGCTTTACCCATTGGCCTGAGAGAGATCACATGTGCCCCCCCCCCCACTCCCTATCCTCTCCTAGGGGAGCGCTGGCCCAGGCGAGCTGGGCCAGGCCATGGATGCAAGCTTCAGCGCTGTGACATACTGCCGAAAGGTTGTAGGGCAAGAGGGTGTCTCCCCCAAACGGGCCGACCCTCCTGCGGCCTCTACGCATGGACTATAATAGGATGAACTCCTTCTTAGAGTACCCACTCTGTAACCGGGGACCTAGCGCCTACAGCGCCCACAGCGCCCCAACCTCCTTCCCCATCAGCTCAGCTCCGGCCATTGACAGCTACACAGGCGAGGGCCGCTATGGCGGGGGGCTCCCCAGCCCGGCACTCCAGCAGAACTCGGGCTATCCCGCTCAGCAGCCGCCCTCAGCGCTGGGGGTGCCCTTCCCCAGCTCCGCGCCCTCGGGGTACGCCCCGGCCGCCTGTGGACCCAGCTATGGGCCTTCTCAGTATTACCCTCTGGGTCAGTCTGAAGGAGACGAAGGCTATTTTCATCCCTCGAGCTACGTGGCCCAGCTAGGGGGTTTATCCGACGGCTTCGGAGCCGGTGGAGCGGGCCCAGGGCCGTACCCTCCGCCGCAGCCCCCATGTGGGACAGAGCAGGCGGTGAGCTTTGCACCAGCCTACGCTGATCTCCTCTCTGAGGACAAGGAATCGTCCTGCCGGTCAGAAAGCAGCACCCCCACAGCCCGGACCTTCGACTGGATGAAAGTTAAGAGAAACCCACCCAAGACAGGTAGGGCTCAAACGTGGTCACCCCCTCTCCGGGCCCAAAGTAGCTTTATAGCCGGGCATTGAGGTGGCCTGGGCTGGTTTCTTCAGCCTCCCTGATAGAAGCAGGTAAGAGCATTCCACCCCATCTCAGATCAGGTGAAGTCTCCCAACCCAGTAAATGCCTGGGCATCCCCAGGAGTAAGCGTCCTTACACACTCCACTTCCGGATCTGTGCACCCAGCACAGGCCCAGGGTCTAGTGTGCGTTGTTGTAGGGAATGGACGTATGCCGGAGGCTCCTCCAGATTGGAGATCACTACAGGGATCCTGGTGATCTATAGGAACTTTGAGAACTGAAAGTAGACAGAATGGCGAATGGAGGTGCAGAGCTGTGCCGGGAGGAGGGGAGGAAAAGGAGAAAGAGGTGAGAGAACTGACAGTGGCCTTTCTCCCTGCCCCACCCCTAGCGAAGGTATCCGAGCTTGGCACGGGAGCGCCCGGCGGCCTCCGCACCAACTTCACCACCCGCCAGCTGACCGAGCTGGAGAAGGAGTTCCATTTCAACAAGTACCTAAGCCGCGCCCGGAGGGTGGAGATCGCCGCCACCCTGGAACTCAATGAAACGCAAGTCAAGATTTGGTTCCAGAACCGGCGCATGAAGCAGAAGAAGCGCGAGCGGGAGGGAGGCCGGGTGCCCCCAGTCCCACCAGGCTGCTCCAAGGAGGCGGCAGGAGATGCCTCAGACCAGTCGACATGCACCTCCCCTGAAGCCTCACCCAGCTCCATCACTTCCTGAACTGAACTTTATTACCGGCAGGGCTTCCAAGCACTGGAGCGCCCCAGTCAGCCCTCTCCTAGGCTCTCCTCAATTTGGGTCTCCGGCTTCACTGGCCCGTTGATCCTCTCCAAAGCTGAAACATTGGTTTAGAGCTGGGTGGTGGGTGGGTGGAGAAACCTTTTTCTCAAATCTGGGTGGGCAAATGAAGGCCCTGGGAGGCACGGAAACTGTCAAATGTAGAAGGAAGGCCTTCCATCTGGGGATCAGCTCACCCTCAACACAGGGGTGGGAGTGGGAACCAGACAAATCCAGAGCCAAATCCTCCTGGATTCTCTTTTCTCTTCAAACTGCAGTTTGTTTATTCAGTCCAGTGCCTTTGAGCTTCAAGGATTCTCTTCATGAACTCTTACCCTAATTCCCTCTTCTAGGCCCAGGGCAGAGAGAAGGCCTTGAATGCTCTTATGTGGGAGATTTGGGGTGATGCCAATATTACCATTCCTTAATCTAGTCACCACAGATCTTACAATAGCATCAGCTGCCTTGTGACAAACTAAAAAGCTCCCCATCTAACCCTATTCACCCTCTCCTGACACATTTGTATTGCACTAATGCAGCCCCCAAAGGTGGTTTTCTGAGACCTGCCTCCTCCCACCTGCTTCCTCCCTCATCAGTAAGTCACCAAAGTGTTCTAGAGACTTCTGGAACACTGTGCAAGGCCTGCTCCCACTAAACCTCAACCAGGAAGGTGCAGGCACGCCTCCCCCCTAGCTCCTCCCCTATTTATTGCCTCCTGGAAAACCCAGGACTCTTTTATCTATCTCCACCCCACCCCTGGGGGCAACCTAGGGAAGTGCAGGTACAGTGAGGACTTAGCCACAGGTTCTCTCTACCTTGAAGACAGTGGAGTCCCCATCCAAGTTTCTGAAAACCTGAGCTCCAAGCAAGCCAGGTTCTCTCTGTACCTCCAACTACCTCATTTCAATAAAGTCTGTGTTTTTTTCCCTCTTCTCAGCTGCCTTTGCTCCTCCATCTAGGGTTAGAGGAGGCCTCACACTCCATAAGCCCTGGGGAACAGGTAAGGAAAGAGTGGTTTCTGGCTGGTTGGGCTGGAAAGAGCTGAGCTTTAAGATCCAGCTAAATAAAGAGAAAGACTGACTGTGTTTGGGCCTAAGCAGAATTGGGCCCCAGGGCCCCAGGCCTGACAAGGGTCAGTCCACTGGTCATTGGGAGAACCCAGAAAGGCATGGAGGAAGAAGACCAGGGGGATAAAACAGTTCCCAGAGGGTCTTGAAAAGAAGACAGGAAAGAAGAGAAACATCTGTTTGGAGAGCACAGAAAGGGGGTATAAAAAGAGGAAGTGTGGGGGAAGGCGGATCAAAGTACCCCTTCCTTTAGCCCTCAACTCCCTCCTCCTGCCCAGAGCAAGGCCCGGCATAGACCCATGGGTCGCTGACAAACCCCAGATTGGCATACAGATTAAACCCACCACCCCAACCCAACGCCCTTCCTCACAGTTATTCTGCGGGGATGTCTGGCCCCAGTGGCTTTGAGAGTTTGGCCCAAGCCTGCCCTCTGTCTCCAAAAGCTGGACTTCAGGAAGGAGGTGGCTGTGAAATGGATGCGGGAGAACAGGTGATAGCCCGAAGTGGGGGAGGGGTGGAGGCGTTGCAGGTGGTGAAGAAGAGGAAGTCTAGGAACAGTTGGGGGCTTGCGGGTGGCCAGAGGCGACGGAGGTGAACCGGGATCCCGCTCTGACCTTTTTACCTCAAAGAGCCTTTGGGCTTTCCAAACAAGCTAACAGCGCGCCCCCGGGGGCGCCTATTGTCTCTGGGCGGGTCCCACTGGCAAACCTTTGGTCAGCGGAGTGGGGGTGGTGGCGGGACTCAGGAAGTTCCGAGGTCGCTCGACAAACCTCCAGGGCTCACTCGCCCCTCGGTGCCGTCGAGAAGAAGCGGGCCTTAGGCCTCGGCTGGGGTTTACCCCCAAAGCCCACGTGCCCTGAGGGGAGAGGGGCAGCGGCGACCAAGGTGGGGCGTCTTATCCACACTCTCATCTCTTTAATTCGTGACCTTTCAAAGAAAGAGAGGCAGCCGAAAGCGCTAGGAATGTACATAAGAAACGCTGAGCATTTGCTTCCTAAGGAAACTGGTGCCATTATAGGAGGGGCTGCAGTTATCAATAATTGCACAGCCCACCTGGAGAGGAAGAGAAGTGGGTTGCAAGTGGAAATCTAACTTTCCCAGGGGCTGATGTCTTGCCCTCAGTCTTTAAAAAAAAAAAAAAATCTATTAACTGCTTTTCTGCATTTAATTGAAATTGCCACCAACCTTGGCTTCCCCCAAGAGGTCACCTTGACAGAGAGGACAGACTGTGGGCACTCCTCTTGCTTGGAGCCATTTAGTGCGATCCAGTAGAGCTTTCTGGTCGGGGTACTTGTGGATCTTCCAAAATTTGGACAAGTGAGCAAGAAAGTAGGGAGAATCAGTGGTTAGAGAGAAGCCCACCGCAAGGAAAGATGGAGGAGCTGGGTTTCAGACTGGGGCTGACTGGTGGGGTGGGAGAAGTGTAGAGGGACAGGAGGAAAGGGGAAGACGGGCTGTTTTTTTTTTTTTGTCCCAGTAAAAGAAACTATCAGATTCTTCCAGGGAAGAATGAGGGGCAAATCAATTCTCTGTTAACACAGGGGCAGACTCAATCTATGAGCCTTCCATCTTCTTAGATGCAGGGATCTTGACCCCTTCCCCACTTTGCATTTTCCTGCTGTGTCCCACTTGCAACCTGAGGCCTCAGGCAGGTCTACACAGAAAACATTTATTTGGAGAAAGAAATGATTACCATATATTTTCCCAGTACAAATGACAAAAGGAGAGAATGGTAAGCAAACAAAAACACATTTTGTTCCCATTGAACTCAATTGATGGTCTTCCTTGTTGAACTTTTCAGAATAGAAGCCAATCTGCTTCACTCATAGGATCCTCAAAGCCTTTAAGATTGCTTTTTTTTTTCACAGCCCTGGGAAAGGGAGGAATTATATTTAACAGGAGGGCTGAAAGTATATTTTTGGCAAAATTTGAAAGGACTCTCTCTGTCCCCACATTTCCATTTTCCACATCTGCAAAAATGTGTCCAGTTTGAAAATAAAAATCTTGAGGGCTTTTTTTTTGTCTTGATTCTTCACAGGAGAAGTCACAGGGGCTGGTTGAAAGTTCATCAAGGATTTCAAGGAGAGCCCCACCAACCCTGTAGACCAGTTGAGGGGGGCAGTCAAGCCTCTGTGCCATCTGTTTCTCAGCCCAAGTGTGAACTTACCCTCTTTCCTTTGCTTTTTTCCTCAGCGTTTGTTCTCCCAACGTGAGATCCTTTGATCTCTTGGACAAGAGAAAAAGAAAAAGAGGGTTTTAAATCCTAAAGAGTTCTTCAGACTTCTTTTTTTTTTTTTCTTCAGACTTCTAATGTGCATTTCTTTGTTGTGAATTTGCCTGTGCCAACACTGTGGGCTGCTGAGGAATTGGTGGGAAGGGGTTTAGGAGGAAGTGTGGATAGGAAGGGATCTCCAGATACCAAATGAGGGAGGTCAAAATGAGTCAGAGTGCCAGACCAGGGAGTCGGAGAAAATCTGGGATATCTGAGTTCCAACCCAATCCTGTTTCTTCATAGCCCTGTGGCCTTGGCAAGTTGCCTAATTCCCCATGCCCAGTTTCATTATCTACAAAATGGGAATACTAACAGCTGCTATCTTATGGGGTGAATGTTGGGATTGAATGAGTTAATATGTGTAAAATGCTTGGAATAGTTCCTAATAAATAGACGTAAGCTATAACAATTATTAACATTATTAAAGGGAATATGTGCTCTTTTCTATAGAACCCAATCTATACCAGAGCAGAGCTTGATTATACCCATTTCTTACCCTCATATTTCATTTGATTCCTGATAGGTCTATCAGACTAAAGACAAATAGGAAGGATTCTTTTCTCAGCAGCTGAGAATACCTCAGGTGTGTTTGGCTGAGACCTCTTTTTTTCTAGTCTCAGCCTACTCACCTGTAGAGGAGGAGAGTTAGCCATGTCCTCCACACCCTTCCCTTCCTTTTCTATTACGGAAAAGTCTGGAAGACACTTCAGGTTCCTGATTTAGAGTGGTAGATGGCATTCTGGAGTACAACTCTCATTTCTTCAGATGTACAATGGAGGATGTGGAAGAATAAATGGTGTGTACGAGAAATGTTCAAACACTGCCTGGCACGTAGTATTTGGTAGTGATTTCCTATTTTTTATATTCACATTTAAGACATTTTTTAAATTATTTTCTTACTCTGAGTTATTCTTGGTCTTGGCATGATGGAAGCATCCTTGGCCCCTGTGCAGTGCACCAGCAGATGCGCCTGGCTCCATAACCATGAGACTTGCTGCTAGGGAATAAAATAATTATGAACTGGGCGGCGCCTTTGGCTCAGTCGGTAAGGCGCTGGCCCCATATACCAAGGGTGACGGGTTCAAACCTGGCCCCGGCCAAACTGCAACCAAAAAATAGCTGGGCGTTGTGGCGGGCGCCTGTAGTCCCAGCTACTGGGGAGGCTGAGGCAAGAGAATTGCTTAAGCCCAGGAGTTGGAGGTTGCTGTGAGCTGTGTGAGGCCATGGCACTCTACCGAGGGCCATAAAGTGAGACTCTGTCTCTACAAAAAAAAATAATAATAATAATTATGAACTGAATCAAAGGGGTCAGAGGAATTCCATAGACTACTGGCTTACTGTATATACATTATCATAAGGAGAGATGCTCTTGACATTGACAGGACTCGTTGCATGACTCTGGGAGAACGTTCCCACTGTAGTCCATAAGATCAGTGTCCCCCTGCAGTTGGACCAGATTTTTTTTTTTTTTCTGGTTACTCAGTACTGTTTCTAAGGACTTCTTTGCATGGTCTTCCTAGAATGACTCAACCAGAGTATTCCAGATGCTTCAGTTTTTGCTATTTCCCTGGTTCTCAAAATGCTTTATATAATTAGAGTGTATCCGGGGAAGTTGGGGATGTTAAATATTTAATGTCCATTCCTGGGAGAATAGTGGGGGTCAAGAAGTAGCAGACTTTAGCTCAAAGGCTGACCTCCTGGCCTTCGTCCACTGTTGTTCTCTTTATTAGGAAAGAAATGGTTCAGATACTTTTCAGTGAGGAAAGAATTTTGCAGGAAGTCGGGAGACCTGAGACCATTGTTCCTAGTTCTTAGAGCAGTGCCCAGGACATAGTAGATGCTCAGTAAATGTATGTTCAATAAATAAATGACTATTGGAGCAAGGGTCTTCTTTGTGTCCTTGGGTTAGTCACTTAACCTCTCTGGGCCTACTTTCCCTGTCTTTAATATAAGTTGAATTATTCCACTGCAGTTTGACTCATTTTTTTTTTTTTTGAGACAGAGTCTCAAGCTGTCACCCTGGGTAGAATGCCATGGTGTCATAGCTCACAGCAACCTCAAACTCTTGTGTTTAAATAATTCTCTTGCCTCAGCCTCCCAAGTAGCTGGGACTACAGGTGCCAGCCACAATGCAATGCCCAGCTATTTTTATTGTTGTTGTTGTTGTTGCAGTTGTCATTGCTATGTTAGCTGGCCTGGGCAGGGTGTGAACCCACCAGGCTCGGTGTATGTGGTCAGCATCCTACCCACTGAGCTACGGGTGCCACCCTCATCCTTTTCTCTGAGGATAGAAGAAGATATAGGCAAGAAAGAATGTAAAAGGGGAGCAATAAAAAAAAAAAAAGAAAGAATGTAAATTTGGTGGAGGATAGGGGTATGGGAGGGTGGGGTGGAGAAGCGTCCTGTATATATTCTACTCACTTGGTTAGTGCTAATTAAAATCACTCTTTCTCTATCCAGCTCTCCCCAGTCCCCCTTTCCTTCAAGCTCTCAAGATCACTGGCCTGAGTCCAGACAATTCTCAGCCCTACAGCCTTTTCTGCCTGGAGGAGAACTAAAGAGAGAGGGAGCCCCACAAAGCATGCACCCTCTACTCCTTAGAGGCTGACAGCTCCCTTCAGTTTACTCTGGCCTGACAGCTCCATTTCAACCCCCACCTTGGAGATGAGGCAGCTCAATATTTACTCAGCCAGAGAGGTTTGCCCAGAAGCCTCCTCTCCCCTGCCTTCCCCCACCCCCTTCCCTTCCTGGTTCATGGAGAGTTCAGCATGATCCCCCCCACTCCTAGCCCCAGCAGAGCCTCCTGTCTAGGGGACTGCTGAGCCAGAAAGGGGCGGGGGAAGGGCCTGGTCAGTCTTAGGGTCATGCCCTGGTCTTTCCACTCTTACTGGACCAGCAGCCTGAGCCTCCAGGAAGAGAGACTTGGCAAATGATTGTCTTTTGGGGGAAGGAATGTGTGGAGATTGGCTAAAATGGAACTGTCAACAATGAGATTGGGGACATGATCCAGGACTGCAAAGGAGCAATGTACCTGCAAGCTACAATACAGTATCACAAACCATGCTTTATGGTAGAGAAACTTAGTAAACTTCTAACAGTTTGGACTCTCTTTCCAAAAACACTACAAGAGTTAATTCAATAAAGAAGTGACACTGTGTTCTTAGCAACCATATATATGAAAGCCAGTCTCCCACTGCCTAACTTTAGACTGTAAGATCCATGAAGGCAGGGATTTTTGTGCATCACTCCATTACTATTTCCTAGAACAATGTCCACTACATAACAGATGTTCAGTAAATAATGTTGAAGCAAGATTCTCCTGTCTAGAAGACAAGTACCCTCGAAATGGAATAGTGTTGTGGAATGATGTGAGCTTCAGATGTTTGATTAGTCCAATAGTATTATAATCAACGTATTAATATGCAGATAATGAAAGTCAAGTTTGAGCTGGAAGGGGACTTGTCTCAGGCAGATGACACTGACTGCTTTTAGGGCAAGTCTGATACAAGAGTCCTTCAGTTTTGTCTTTTCTTTTTTCTTCTTTCTTCTTTTTTTTTTTGAGACAGAATCATAGCTCACAGTAACCTCAAACTCTTGGGCTCAAGAGATTTCTCCTGCCTCAGCCTCCCTAGTAACTGGGACTACAGGTGCCTCCCCCAAAGCCCAGCTATTTTTAGTAGAGACAGGTCTCTTTCTTATTCAGGTTGATCTCAGAACTCCTGGGCTCAAGCAATGGGCCTTCCTAGGCCTCCCAGAGGGCTAGGATTACAGGTGTGAGCCACCATGCTGGGCCTATTATTCCAGTTTTTGTTTGTTCCATTTGTTTTGGTTGGGCTTCCTTTATTTAAGCAAGTAAAACCCCCCCAAAAGACACAACTTTAGAAATGAAAAGGATATGAAGGCCCAGATGACCATTTCTATTGGTAGAAGAGGGACAGAGAAGCCATCTTGCAGGGACACCCAAGAGAAGTGCATTTGTCTCAGACAAGCCTTCCTTTCCATCGTTCAGCTATAGCAAGGTTTTGGCCAGAGTTCTCTGATTCCACATTTCAGACAGCCCAAAGCCTTTGCTAGGAGCTGTCAGTTTTTGAGATAGGGAGTCTCACGAGGCAAAATTTGGACAACAAGCTGTGCAGGGGGAAAGACTTCAAGGTGTATATTCCTGGAAATATTATCTGACATTTTCTTAGGCCTTGAAATTCTTTTTTTTTTTTTTGTAGAGACAGAGTCTCACTGTACCGCCCTCGGGTAGAGTGCCGTGGCGTCACATGGCTCACAGCAACCTCTACTCTTGGGCTTATGCGATTCTCTTGCCTCAGCCTCCCGAGCAGCTGGGACTACAGGCGCCCGCCACAACGCCCGGCTATTTTTTTTGTTGTTGTTGCAGTTTGGCCGGGGCTGGGCTCCAACCCGCCACCCTCGGCATATGGGGCCGGCGCCCTACTCACTGAGCCACAGGCACCGCCCAGGCCTTGAACTTCTAATTCTTCACCTCCAGTTACTTCACTCTCTTTCCTCAATTTTCAATCCCCACACTTGATTGAGCATGGCAGAGGAGACCCAGAGGAAGGCAGTAAGGTATCCCAGAAGGATTGGTGGGGTGGGTGGGGCAAAGCCTGAATCCAGCACAGGTCTCCATTCCGAACATTCAAATTCAGTAATTCAGGTGCTGTTGGAAAAGGGGAATTGCAGAAATGACTTTGAAAAGCTTGCAGGCTCCCATCTACAGTGAGGAACATTTCAAAACCCATTGAAATCCATACCTTGACTTTTTTTTTTTTTTTGCAGTTTTTGGCTGGGGCTGGGTTTGAACCCGCCACCTTCAGCATATGGGGCTGGCGCCCTACTCCTTTGAGTCACAGATGCTGCCCTCCACACCATGACTTAAACACTGCAGACTGAGGGCCTCCCTCGCACTACTCAGTCTGTAAACAAGCATTGTTCCCTGTGTTCCTAACCAGAAAAGAAACTGACCTTGTGTGCAGCTTTGCAGCCAGGGCTTCCACACTGCTGGAGAAAGCGGGCCAGGGAGATGGGCGTTGTTACCTGTGGGGAAAGGGCTGTTTCTCTTCCACTCTTTGGAGTTTATATTTTGTCTTTTTGTGGTGCAAAATTAAAATTTCAGAGAGGTACAAGTGGAAAACAGAAGAGTTCTTGGCAGAGATGTGAAAAAAAGAAAGGGGCCTTTTGCTAAAACTCCCTCAATTTAATCTATTTTTACAATGTTCCCCGAATGGAAATGATAAGGAAATTAGCTCTCCATGTTGTGTAGCTATAAACTTAGGCGAAAAGGAAAACTTAAGATAAAGCAAAACAAAAATCCAGATATGGGTATTCTCCATTTTCTTCGTTGAATACCAAAGATTCAGATAGCTGATTTCCCCACTCCCTGATTTTTCTTTGTGCATTTTGCACCCAGAGTTTAGTAGGATTTAACTGAGTTCTCTTACCTTGAGTAAGAAAAAGAAAAAGAATTTGTCTTTATCCTTAGAATTTAATGATAAAGAATAAATACAAAATACAAATACAAAAATATAAGAAAAGTAGCATCCAGTTAAAGCCTGTTGAGTTCAACATCCTAACCTACCTTGAAAAAAATAAAAATTTTAAATGTGCATTAAACAAATCTACCAAAAATAATCTTTGAGTGTTTTCCAAATCCTCTCCTTATGAAAAACTTCCTTAATTTCCATGAGAGAAAAATTTTGTTTTTAAAAATATCTCTTTTTGAATAAGAAGAGGAGTTTATCTCAGATGGCAATGGCATTTCCTTCTGTTTTTCTTATTCTTTCTAAATCAAAGGGATGTGGGAAACTGGGGAGGGGGGAAATATCAGTGCAAATTCTGCTTTACTCTTTCTCTTCCTCCAAGCTTCTTGCACACAAATCTCTAGACCAGTGGTTCTCAACCTTCCTAATGCCACGGCCCTTTAATACAGTTCCTGTGGGTCATGACCCACAGGTTGAGAACTGCTGCTCTAGACAAAAACAGGATCCTAGATTTCAATTTAATTTAATAGGTATCATAAACCTTTTGTTTATATCCTCTGCATTGGACAGGTGCTGAGTTGCTCCCAATATCAGATTCCTCCCTTAGAAAAAGAGAAAATGCCTGGCTTCCTCTTTTTTCCCCCCTTCTCAGAACATTTGAGTTTAATTCTCAGTTTTGTTTTTGGTGACAAGTGCAAATGTTTGCTTACTCCCTGAGAAATAACTTAGATTCTTGTCTTGGGTCATATGGAAACCTAGAAGAGCCCTCTTCCAAACACTCCTTTCAAATGAGGCAGGTTTCAACACTCAGGTGGTGTTACTGCAGTCACAGCGGTTGTAACTCAGCATCCCTGGAGACGCCTATGATTCCACCTGGAATGAAGTGGGAGCAGTTTGCCGAAGCAACAGGGTCTACTTTCCTAGAGGTCTGAAGCCCTCCTTTCATGGTGGAGTAAGGGGAGAGAAAAGCTCACAGGTCCTTGGTTGGTCTTTTTTGTTTGTTTGTTTTGTGAGACAGAGTCTCATTTTGAGTCTCCGTAGAGAGCTGTGGTGTCACAGCTAACAGAAACCTCAAACTCTTATTTTTTTGGCCGGGGCTGGGTTTAAACCAAGTTTTTCTACACTAAGTGTGTCTGGGAAGAAAAAACTTTCCCCTACACACACACACACACACACACACACACCTGCTAGCTTAATAGAGAAGTTTTGTTGTTTAAAGAAATGTAGACAGAGGAGGGGTAAATTACTTATAAATCTGTTTCCAGCAACGGGGAGTGGAGTTTCTTCCCTGGCCTTTGGCAGATGTGCAGAGAATTTCCTGCCCCAGAAGGAGATGCCGACTCCTCTTTCACAGGGACATTGCTATTTAGATGCCTCTTAGCTCAAAGAGAACTGAGAAAACTGCACTGTCCATTGATTCTTCTTCTTTGCTGCATTCTGGAGACAACACAATAGCTATTAATTCCTTTTTCACAGGCTGCTCCTCCAGATATTTGCAAACTGCTAGAGTGTGTGCAGTTTTGGATAGAACTTAACAGAAAAAATAGTGTGATCAGATCAGTTCTAACACAGTGGGGATATTCTAGCTCTTGAGCTAGTGTTGTATTTCTGTTGACATAGGCAGGATCCCTTGGGCAAGGAAGGACTATGGGGCAGGCTGGTGAGACAGAAGGGGAATTCTCTGTCTCTTGCAAATCATGTCCATCTACTTAACTTCTAGGCTACTTCAGCCACAGATACCTTAAGCCATCCAAATGCCCACACTCAGGAGGAGAGCTGCTACATCGGCAGCTGTTTATAGGGAGCAAACATTTGCTGAGCAGTCTATGTAATTTGTGAGAAGAGAAAGGAGAATTCTTGGGAGAAACAATGCAGACAGGTGAGGCAGATAAGGCCTGTTATCTCAAGGGAAGGAGGCACAGATGACCTAGGCTGGGGCAGCTATTCTACTGCCACTCCTTTTATCATTGCTGTTCATTTAATTCTACTTCCTTCATGATACTTTACCTTGACCTCCTTCTTGGTGGCAGCTGTTATTATTTTTGTTATCATTGTTGGTGTTGCTGACATTTCCATAGCTCTTTGCTATTAGCTCTTATTTCTCACCAGATCTCTGGGAGGTTAGCAAAATCATTATTCTCACTTTACACACAAGGAGCCCAAGGCTTGGAGAAAATATGTGATGTATTCAACATCACATATCTGAAAAGCAACATCTTTTATTTTTCTAGTCCTCAAGATTTATGTAATAAATCTTCCCATATATGTGGACTATGCAATACATTTAAGAGGATGGTGTCTCTTTCCTCCTACCCTCAACATCACCTCTAGCTGTCAGACCATAGGCATTGTTAATTCCTTAGGTCATTGCCTCTTCTTTTTCTTTTTGAAAAAGAAAAATCAAGCAGATTACCCCAAAAGCCAAGATCACCAGGTTCAACAAGGAAATATCCTTCTCTGTGTAACCCTTGAAGACTGAAAATCCCTGCAAATAGAGTCCAAGTCAGATTTGGTGAAAACCTCTAATGATCCAGGGCTTGGCTACGATCAGAGGTTTGCGTTAGGGATCTTTCACTTGGGGTGGTAGTTTCCAAATTTGGAAAGATGTAGGCACTTTGAACATGACTGATCTCAAAGTTGAAGGGCTCAGGTTTGTATATAACATCGATCCTGGAAAAATGAGAAGGGGACTATTAAAATGAATTTGGAAAGCATTTTCTTTGAGGACACCTCGTTCTAAATTCTTCCAATAGACATGGGATGTTATGATTTCCTAGATAGGGGGAGTCAAAACACAGGGATGGTTGAGAGGTGGGGGCTTTTGGCACCAGGGTTAGAGACCACAGCACTGCCTACTTGCCTCCTTTCACATGAATCAACCTCCCTCCACATCCCATCCTCCCTGACCTTGCAGGAGACCCCCCATTGTCGTAGACATATAGGTCAGAGCTTTGAAGACTTTGAGAGAATCAGCAAATCAAAGTCCAAGTCTAACCCCTGCCACCTGTGAGTCTCCTTCATTGGACTACAAAGCCAGGTGCAAGGCAGATGAAGGCAAAAACCTGGAGGCCACAAGCAGCTTCCATCCCACAATTCAGCCCAGGTCCGGGAGATCTGTAGAGGGTCCTAATAGCAGAATTAACATGATGGGGAGTCTGTGGAGACCGGAAGAGGAGAGGGAAGGGATAAAAGAGCCAGATTAGGGCAGTAGATCACTTGGATTTGGCATCTGCTCTCCTGCTTTATGCAAATGTTGCTTTAGCCCCAAAGAAGCCACATTCTGGGACTAGCTTGCTGTTTATTTAAAAATATGCAGACTTTGCAACCTGTCTGGAAAGCTCTGAGGGAGCTCCTGATAAGGGCATCTCTTCATATCCCAGCAGCAGAGCAGTAAATCGAGAACATGCAGAAACATCAAAAAAGCCCTTCCTTGATCAGATGTTGTAAAGAATTTGCCAAGTCTGCAGATAAGGGGATCACTAGAGTGCCTGTGCAAGTCCCTCAGAGAAAGCCCATTTATTTTCTCCTTCCCATCACCTTCTGCTCTCTCAATGAGCAAGGCACGCATAAGAAGGGGGAAGTGGGTGAGCCTGGTTGTGAGGCCGCACCGTCCACGTCACATACGGTCTTACCATGTGCTCTGACAGCACTGTGGGAGGATCTTGCTTTTCCTTATCAGTTTTGAAATACAAGGCACAGAGACTCAGCAGCTGCCAAGGTAAAAGGCTATCACAGAGCAAATACCTGAACGAGAGAGACATATTTGAGAAAGAACAGATAACATTTTCAACATATTTAGAGATCTCAGCCCTCATCCGGCTTCAGTATCCCTTTACCTGAGCTTTTACCAGTAAGAGGCGTCAAACAGATTAAATAGTTTATGGGAAGGCAGGAGCCAGGCATCCACCAGTCCTTTTTCCATGTGTTGGAGCCAGCCTAGAGACAACCACGCTGAAATAATGGGCCTTGGTAATTTTCACAAGCTGAGGGACTCCAAATACGCCATATTTCACTTACTGTGCAAATAGTCACTCAGCTTCCTGACCAAAGGGAATATCAATTTTTGTCGAGAATCAGTAAAAATCATTACAGGACAGTGAGAGAGTATAAGGAAGCAGGGATTTACAGTTTCTTTTTATAAGGTCAAGTTAAAGCTTCTTAAGTCTTCTGTACTCTCATTTTCATCCCTCCCATCATCAGGAGAGGGAATTTCAATTAACTGGAGGTGATATTAGAGGACTTCAAGAGCTTTCCACACACAACAGGCTTTCAGGGACTGTCACGGGGGAAGACCCAAGACAAGCCCATCAAACGGCAGATTGGGCAGGTAGGATGTATTTTGAGAAGTGACAAAATTTGAAATCTACAGCTGTCTCTTTATAAAAAATCATCTGGTCCAATTTTCTTTTCATAACTGGAACAATATTGTTTTTTTTGGGGAGTGGGCAGAGTTTTACTTTTCAGCCTCAGGAGAGTGCTGTGGCATCATAGCTCACAGAACCTCAAACTCTTGGGCTCAAGCGATCCTCTTGTCTCAGTCTCCCAAGCAGCTGGGACTACAGGCACCCGAAACAACGCCCGGCTATTTTTTGAGATGGGATCTTGCTCTTGCTCAGGCTGTTCTCCAACTCCTGAGCTGAAGCAATCCACCCACCTTGATCTCCCAGAGTGCTAAGATTACAGGTGGGAGTCACTGCACTAGCCAAGCCTGGAGCAATCTTTTCACAAGTGGTTGTCTGCCCTCAGATTGCAACCTACCCATCACTAGAGACAGGGAGCTCACAGCGACTTCTTGCAATAATCAACTTTCTCTTCAAGTCTTATTCAAGATGAGATTTGTTTTACTGAAATGTTTATCCTTTGTTCCTACTGCTATTCCTTCTGAAGAGAGTCCTAATGGTTTTCCCACTCTAGGTGAGACAACCTCCTGATCCTTTAGCTGCTCAGTATATGCCAAGGCGGTGAGTGTCACCCAGGAACCAGGGCCACATTGCCACATCCTCTGAGAACACCAGAGACAGAATATAAAGTGTGCAACATGGTGTCGCCAGCACAGTCAGTTAGGACTACAACATTTCCTCATTCCTTCAGTCCTGCCAGTGATTTACCTAGTGAATCCTGGCTTTTGCTTCAAGCCCTTTCGGTGTATTGTCTCATCTATTTTGTGCCATAATTCTAAGTGAGAAGGTATTATTCTATTATTCTATTATTTCTGGAAGTGAGACTTACAGAGAGTCAATAACTTTTCATGGTCATACTACACATACTATTAATACAACTCACAGTTACTTTTTTGTTTTGTTTTGTTGAGGTTTTCTTTCTTTCCTTCCTGTTTTGTTTGTGTTTTTCATTGTTTTGTATTTTTAGGCAGCTTCTCGCTCCCTCGTTCCGGGTAGAGTGCCGTAGCTCACAGCAACCTCAAACTCTTGGGCTCAAGTGATCTTGCTTCAGCCTCCTGAGTATCTGGGACTATGGGCGCATGCCAGAACACCCTGATTGGTTTTTCTATTTTTAGTAGAGTCAGGGTCTCACTCTTGCTCAAGCTGGTCTCAAACTCCTGAGCTCAAGCAATCTACCTGCCTTGGCTGCCCAGAGTGCTCGGATTACAGGTGTGAGCCATTGCACCAACCTGGCTTTTTTGGGGGCGGTGCCTGTGGCTCAAGGAGTAGGGCTCCGGTCCCATATGCCGGAGGTGGCGGGTTCAAACCCAGCCCCGGCCAAAAACCACACACACAAAGAAAAAAAAACCTGGATTTTTGTTTTTGTTTTATTTTGTTTTGTTTTGAGATAGGGTCTTATCCTATTGCCCGGGGCTAGAGTGCAGTGGCATCATCATAGCTCACAGCAACCTCAAGCTTTGCAGCCTCTGGAGTAGCTGGGACTATAGTCATGGGCCACTATAACTGGCTAGTTTTTCTTTTTCTTTTCTTTCTTTCTTTTCTTTTCTTTTTTTTTTTTTTTGGAGACAGAGTCTCACTATGTCGCCCTGGGTAGAGTGCCATGGTATCACAGCTCACAGCAACCTCAAACTCTTGGGCTTAAGCGATTCTCTTGCCTCATCCTCCCAAGTAGCTGGGACTACAGGCACTCGCCACAATGCCCGGCTATTTTTTGGTTGTAGTTGTCATTGTTGTTTGGCAGCCAGGCTGGATTCAAACCTGCCAGCTCTGGTATACATGGCTGGTGCCCTAGCCACTGAACTACAGGTGCCGAGCCTAGTTTTTCTTTCTTTCTTTCCTCTCCTCCCTTTCCTTCCTTTTCTTCCTTTCTTTTCATTTTTTTTGAGACAGAGTCTCACTTTATTGCCCTGGGTAGAGTGCCATGGCGTCATAGCTCACAGCATAACTCAAACTCTTGGGCTCAATCAATTCTCTTGCCTCAGTCCCCTGAGTAGCCTGGACTAAGGGCACCTGCCACAATGCCCGGCTATTTTTAGAAATGGGGTCTTGCTCTTGCTCAGGCTGATCTTCAACCCATGAGCTCAGGCAATCCACCTGCCTCAGCCTCCCAGAGTGCTAGAATTATAGGTGTCAGCCACTCACCTGGCCTTTCCTTTTCTTTTCTTCTTTCTTTCTGAGCCATCTCAATATGTTTCTCAGGCTGGTTTCGAACTCCTTACCTCAGTGATCTTCCTGCCTCAGCCTCCTAAAGTGCTGGGATTACAGGGGAGAGCCACCCTACTCAGCCTGTTGAATTTTTTTGTGGCAGCCATATCTAGAGTTAACTCACATTGAAACATCTAGTTTTCTTTTTTTTTGAGACAGAATCTCACTCTGTCACCCTGGGTAAAATGCCATGGCATCAGAGTTCATAGCAGCCTCAAACTCTTGGACTCAAGGGATCTTCTTGCCTCAGCCTCCTGAGTAACTGGGATTACAGGCACCTGCCACAAAGCCTGACTATTTTTTTCTATTTTTAGTAGAGTTGGGGTCTTACTCTTGCTCAGGCAGGTTTAGATCTCCTGAGCTCAAGCAATCCACCCACCTTGGCCTCCCAGAGTGCTAGGGTTATAGGCATGAGCCACTGAGCCCAGCCTAGAAACATCTAATATTTTTACACACATGGTGACTTGGTCTTATTTTTTTCGCCTAGGTTCATGCAGCAACTTAAATTTTTTTTTCCAAGTTTTTATTATGAAAACTTCAAATTTGAAAAAATATTGAAAGAACAGTCCAATGAACACTGTATGTTCATCGCCTGCAATACTTTTTTGCAATTTTGCCAGTTTGCTTAATATTACTATGCAAGCACTCATCCTTTCAACATTTCAAAATAGGTTGTACTTCATTCTTAAATTTTTCAGGACACATCACCTAAGAATAAGGGCATTGTCCGGGTAGGGGTGGGATCAGAAAAAAAAGGGGACCTTATCCTATATAACCACAGTATTATCATACCTAAAAAAATGGTACTGTATGGTGCCCCATGATTGCATTAATGTACACAGCAATGATTTAATAATAAAAAAATTGTAATAAAACCCAGTCCATATCAAATTTCTCTACTTTTCTCAGAATGGTTTTTGGTATGGCAAAATATAAAACATGAAATTCATCATCTTAGTCATTTTTAAGCACACAGTTCAGTAGGGTTACGCACGTGTACATTACTGTGCAACCAATCTCCAGAACTTTTTTTATGTTCAAAAACTTGAACTCTATACCCATTACACAACATCTCCCATTTGCCATTTCCCCTGGGTCCCTGGAAACCACCTTTTTACTTTCTGTCTGTATGAATTTGAATGCCTTTTCACTCTGTTCATTGTGTCTTTTTTTCTTTGAAGACAGAGTCTCACTTGTCGCCCTTGGTAGAGTGCTGTGGCGTCACAGCTCACAGCAACCTCTAACTCCTGGGCTTAGGCGATTCTCTTGCCTCAGCCTCCTGAGTGGCTGGGACTATAGGCACCCACCTCCACACCCAGCTAGTTTTTGTTGCAGGTTGGCCGGGGCCGGGTTCAAATCCGCCACTGTCATTATATGGGGCTGGCGCCCTACTCACTGGGCCACAGGCACCGCCCCAATTGTGTCTTTTGATGTAATAACTTTTAAAACTCAAAATAGCTTACCTTTATCCCAAATAAACCTCATAGCCTTGCATATTTTTATCGCTGTGCTCCCACATTCCTCCGGTTTGGATGACTCCTATGCATCCTCTAAGACCAATCCCAGTGTCCCTTCCTTCTGCCCCAAATGAGGAGCCCTTGCCCTGTAATCCTTGAGTAGTTCTCTACTTGTACATCCGTGCCTTGGCTTCAACATACTCTAATCCCCTGACTATGTTGAAGCCAGAGACTGTCTTGTTAGCTCTGTTTTCTCAATGTCTACTACAGTGTTTGGCTCATAGATGCCAACTGAAGTAACAAATGTTATATTTAGCTGAACATTCTGATTTAGAGAGTTCTAGAGGAGGTCATCCAGAACAGAGAATGATACATACAATGTTTTAAAATTATCAAATAATGTAGGCATGTGTTATCTCATTTAATCCTCTCAACCCTAAGTAGAGTATATATATTTAATCTCCATATTATAGAGGAAAAAAGTAAACCTCAGAGAGATTAAATGACTTTCCCAAGGTCACACAGCTGGCAACAGGTGAAATTAGGACTTGAACTTAGGTCTTCTTACTCCTAGTTCATTGTTCTCTTCCCGCATGGGGTATTGTGGAAGTAACCTGAAATGCTTAGCTTATAGGATGAAAGACTCAGTGAAGATATTACATATATTTTCAAAGACTTTAAAGCATGTAGTATGTAATTCTTAAAAATCTTCCATTCATCCTGTTTTACTTCTGTGTGTGAAATTAGAAAGTGAATAGGAAGAACTTTTTTGAGTAAAACCTGTCCAAAATTGAACTGGGCATCCCAGTGAGTTCCCCATTTGAGGTGTTAAAACATCAGTGTACAATGATGCTTTAGGAATCAGGAATACTGTAGGGGAGAATCTTGGCTGGGAGCTGGGACCAGAAGACCCAGAGATCTCTCAGTGACTCTAGATTTCCTTTTGGGTCTTCCCTATACCCTGCATCTCTGCCTTAGATCAACCCACACCAAAGATGGGCATCACCTCTTTGTTGAGAAGTGGATAGTATTTTGTAGAAGTGGGTAGTATCTTGCTCCTAAAAGCAAATAAAAGAAAGCAGCTCTGAAGTAGAAGAAATGAAGACAGGTTCCTGCCAGGAAACAGAATCTTTCCAATGTTGGAACCAGAAAGTCAAGATCTCCAAAACTCAAAGGTGTGACCAAATAGGAATAAGAGGAACAGCAGCTTTAGGGACAGGCCAGAGATTACCTACAGGCCACGTCCTTCTCCTAGACCACTTTGAATACTTGACCCTGGATTCTTTCTGGGGAAGAGGAGAAGTCAGGACCCTGGAGGGCTAAAATGAAAATCAAATTCTTATTCTCAATCAAAACATAACCCAGTTGTCAAATGGCCTTTACATGCCTCTGACAGCATGAAGTCAAAGGCTTCCAGGAGACCATGAACCCTGACTGCTCAGGGCAGTGTTGAGCCTGAGAGGAGTGGGTATTGAGGAACACTGATATCTGTATGTTCAGGATTTAATCATCCAGATGCATATTGTGCTTGCTCTGCTGTGAACTGTGACCTTCCTTTCAAGTCTCTGGCCTTCAAGTTCATTAAAAACTCAGATCACCAGTGATCTGGGCCTACTGCCTGGGTTCTTTCATTTCTGCCTTCACCCAGACATGTTCCACAGATGGCCAACAGCCAGGGCTTAGTGGTGAGAAAATCACTGGCTGGAGAAATCTATCTACAGCAGGGACCTTAGTGTGGAACTAGGAGGTGGGAAAAGGACAGCTGGAAATAGAGGTTTTGCCCTGCTGAGCAGGACAATATTGTTTTCATGGGCCACCAGGAGAGAGAGTTTGGGACCAGGATGAAAGTCTGAAATTCTCTTCTAAGGAAAGAAAATAAGAGAGAAATAGCATCTCTCTGGCTGCAGCCAAAATAGCTTTAGGGCCAACCTTTGGATGCAGGCCTCCCCTCTCACATTTTTAAATTCAGTATCTAAAACTTATCTCCGGGGCGGCGCCTGGGGCTCAGTGAGTGGGGCTCCGGCCCCATATGCCGAGGGTGGCGGGTTCAAACCCAGCCCCGGCCAAACTGCAACAAAAAAATAGCCTGGCGTTGTGGCGGGCACCTGTGGTCCCAGCTGCTCTGGAGGCTGAGGCAAGAGAATCGCGTAAGCCCAAGAGTTGGAGGTTGCTGTGAGCCGTGTGACGCCACGGCACTCTACCTGAGGGCGGTACAGTGAGACTCTGTCTCTACAAAACAAACAAACAAACAAACAAAAAAAACTTATCTCCAAGTACTTTGAAAGGGTGACTTGGGTTGTGTTCACAACAGCTTCTTTTTCAAAATGTAATTTTGAGGTCTTGCCTACTGGCTCTGTAATTCTTACTCTGAAACTTCATGGAGATAAAGGACTGGAAGCTTCTGACACAGTTTGACATTTTCTAGGCTGTGACATTGAACACGGACATGTGGTGTGAGATGCAACTCTCTTGGTCCAGCAGGACGTGCAGATGGTGCTGGAGCATGATGAGTAACCCACTCTCTCTGGCCTAGTTGCCCTAGTGATCAGATTTGCAACATGACCAATGAAGCTCAGGGGTGCAACCTACAATTAAAGTTTTCTTTTGGGGGGCGCAGCCTGGTATGTAATAATAAATGTTTGTTGAGTATGTACCTGGTGCTGACACAGTGAGAGGTGGGCCGTGACTGCTGATGTTTATACACATAGAGTGCTTCCCCTTTTTGAGGGTCTTTCGTGGACCTCTCACTTCCTGTGCACAAGAGCCTTGTGAAGTATGTATAGCAAGTATTATTATTATCAATTTCATTTTATAGATGAAGAGTTTTTCTTCATAAGAGATGGAGTCTTGCTCCTTCACCCAGAGTTCAGTGGTATGATCATAGCTCACTGGAACCTTGAATTCCTGCCTCGGCTTTCTGAGTAGCAAGGATTCCAGGTGTGCTACTTTTTCACTTTTTAGGGACAGGCTCTTCGTATGTTGCCCAGGCTGGTCTCAAGCTCCTGACCTCAAGAGATCTTCCCACCTCAGCCTCCCGAGTAGCTGGGACTACAGCCGCAAGCCACCTCATCCAGCTCAAGAATTTTCATTTTTCCAAGAATCTTCAATTTACCTATCTTCATAAGAATTGAGTGACCTGCCCAAAGTGATTCTGCTAATCAAGGGTGGAACACATTTTCAAACTCTAAATTCAAAGTACTTTCCTTTATAAGAAAATCCCCCCCCTTTTTTTTGAGACAGAGTCTCACTATGTTGCCCTCAGTAGAGTGCCGTGGTGTCACAGCTCACAGCAAACTCTTGGGCTTACGTGATTCTCTTGCTGCAGCCTCTCAAAGGTAGCTTAGACTATAGGTGCCCCCCACAATGTCTGGCTATTTTTTGTTATAGTTGTCATTGTTGTTTAGCTGGCTCAGGCTGGGTTTGAACCCGCCAGCCTCAGTGCATGTGGCCAGCGTTGTAACCACTGTGCTATGGGCGCCGAGCCTATAAGAAAATACTTAAACTTGTGGCCAAAATAACTAGCATAAAATGAGCTAGACCCATCTAGCGGGTATAAATGATATAAAATTGGTGTTGAGTGATAATTGTTGAAGTTAGGTGTTATTGGGTTTATGGGAGTTCATTATATTCCTTTACTAATGTATACGTTTGCAGTGTTCTATAATAAAAAGGTTTTTTATAGGCTTGGCACCTGTAGCTCAGCTGCTAGAATGCCGGCCACATACACTGGGGCTGGTGGGTTTGAACCTGGCCCAGGCCTGCCAAACAACAATGACAACTACAACACAACAACAATAACTGGGCGTTGTGGCAGGTTCCTATAGTCCCAGCTACTTGGGAGGCTGAGACCAGAGAACTGCTTAAGCTCAAGAGTTTGAGGTTGCTGTGAGCTATGTCACAGCACTCTCCCGGCGACATAGTGAGACTCTGTCTCAAAAAAAAAGAATAAATCTGTACTAAAATTCTGCCCCTTTGAAACTTTCTTGGATAAATCCTGTCTCTTAAGTTTTATTTTAGTGGTTAAGATCTCATTACTGACAAAGACTGCCATTTACTGAGTGTTTATTATAGTGGTCACTCTGATAAGTGCTTTCTTTACATGTCTTAAGCATTTAATCCTCACAACCACCCTATGACTTAGGTACTACTATTCTTGTTCTGCAGATAAGGAAACTGAAGCTCAGGGAGGTCACATATCTTGCCCGAGATCACACTGTTAGTAAACATTAGAACCGAGAATTGAACTCAGGTCTGTCTGGCCCAACATACCCATCTTTATTTCTACTGCCTCCCTACCTTACAACTAGAGGAGGAACATCTTTCTCCTGGAGACAAAACTATATGAAATGTGCTTTCATTCTCCTGTCTTACAATACTCCCAACATGGGACTGGAAACATCTTTATCTCCACTGCTGGGAAAAAAATAGGACTTGTAAACACCATAGCTCTTTCATTTAGCCAGGTCTGTCTGTCCCCACCTCCCTGAGGGGATTCGAGCACTTAGCTTTGTTTTGTAATCTCAGGTTGACAAAACCAGCATCCATCTACCATCAGATCTCAAGGGTCATGGTTATTTTTTCAGTTCTTGCAAGTGAAACTTCTATTAAAGAAGAGAGAAGGCAGGTAGAGTAGGGTGAGGAGGGGAGAAATGCCTTGGCAAGGGATTTATTCTATTTCTCTTCTGAATTTACAGGACTGACCTCTGCTGGGCAAGGTCTTTGTTCCTAATTGGGCTGCTGAAGTTAAAGGACACCCCCACCTCAAGTCCTGCTGATTTCTGCCAAGTCTAGCACTGGCTGGGCCTCTCTCCTCTCTAGCGGCAGCCTTCTGGAACCAGTGCGAAGAGCCTTTGGCTGTTATCTGATGTGATATCAAATATTTAGCTGGAGAACGTTCAGAGCGCTTCAGGGACACAGGGAACTGTTTAGATATCAGATTCTCTCCTGCCAGGTCAAGTGAACCCCCTGGTGACGAATGGCTGTGTTTCCTCAAGCGTCTTTCTCAGCGGTGAGCTATCTTGTGCGCCCTTTAACTTTCTGTCCAGCTGAGAGGCCCCAGGCCTGCAGAAGCTGTTCTTCTAATCCTCATCTCAGCCTCGAGCTGCTGCAGTGGGCGATGGAAGATTGTTTACAGAAGATGAAGGCTCACTGCCTTGCACCTGGTTTCTGTCTGGCCCACACTGATGGGGATGAAGGATACTTCATTTATCTCAGCCCCTCTTCTCAGGCAGCTCCTGCTGTCATGGCAAGCTTGGGCCAGTGTTTCATTCCTGATAAGCAGCTTTCTGAAGAGCTGGGGAGAGCCACTTACAGGCTTTACATACCTCTCTTGAGCCCCCCGCCCCAGTTGCCAAGGGAAGCAGGGCTGGATGGGGCAGGCAAGGGCTGCTGAGGGTTTATATCAACGAGTCAAGTGGCACTTGCATTCCAGCTATCTGGTGGGCAGGGCATTTTGTTCTTTCTGTGTTTACAGATTTTGGAAATACCCAGTCAAATGATCCTTCTGTCCTTTTCGCCTCCAAAGAAGTAAGAGAAAAAGGGCATCCGTTGGGCAAAAGGCATCAGGAATATACTTCACTTTGTGAAGGAGAGGAACAGAGAGAAAAAGAAGAGAAAGGTCCACTGGGACAGACAGCATTCTGGAAGGATGCCGTTGGAAGCAGAAAGGAAGGAAGCCCCCTCCCTAAAAGCCCCTAAAGATAAAGAGAGCTCATGATAATAACTAACATTTATGGGGTGCTTACCATGCACCAAGCCCTGTGCTAAGAACTTGATCTCATTTAATCCCAAGAGGTAAATACTCTTATTACGTCCATGTAACATAGGAGGAAATAGAGGCTTAGGGAGATTAAGTATAGAGCTAATAAGAAGAGCTGAGATGTTAACATAGGATAGCTTGGCTTCAGGGCCCCAGCTCTCGCCAACCATGTTCTAGGAGAGAGACATGCCATGAGCAGCTGAACCTAAAGGTACAAAGTTTTGTGGAGCTGGACACAGTGGCACATGTCTGTAGTCCCAGTCACTCAGGAGGCTGAGACAGAGGATTGCTTGAGTCCAGGAGTTCTGGGCTGCAGTGCGCTATGCCCATCAGGCATCCATGCTAAGTTTAGCATTAATATGGTGAACTTCTGGGAGCTGGGAGGGTGGGGCACCAGGTTGCCTAAGGAGGGGTGAACCAGCCCAGGTTGAAAACAGAGCAGGTGAAAAACTCCTGTGCTGCTCTGTTGTGAGATCGGGCCTGTGAATAGGCACTGCACTCCAGCCTGGGCAGCATAACGAGACCCTGTCTCACAAAAAAAAAAAAAAATAAAGTGTGCTGAGAGTGTTCAGGGGGCTGACTGTTGAACTGTGTCTAGCTCTTCCCTTGCATAGTCTCACAACATCAGACGCTGCTGCTTTGCAGAGGTCCAGGATCCTGACACATCCACTTCACTTTCTACTTACCCCTCAAGGGGCAAGCAGTGGTAAATTTGGGGCGAGGGACCATTACCCTCTGAAGAAGCCTTCCTTAGCTTCTTCTACAATTTCTATACTGCTGAGTTGGCAACAATAAGCATTTTTTAACATGTTCAGCCAAGAAACTCAGTAGTGGCACAGTGATCCCCTCCATAGCCTCATCCTTCCTAGGTATTGGCAGTGAAGCCTTTGAGTCCAGCAGCTTCTTGGCCAGACTGTGAATTCTCATTCAGCCTCAGCTCTGCTCTCCATTCTAGGAACACGCTGTGGCTGGTTTCTCTACTGGGGGAAAAAGGACTGCGGGGGCTTGGAGACCAGTGTGAGATTTCTTAGGAATAGTTGCCTGGTTTTACTTGGTGGCAACCTGGGTACTTGAACCTTAAGTGAGGCAACTTTGGGGTGGTAGGTTAATAGAGGCAGATAGCAGAGGGCAAGCATGAACTGGCCCTGAAGCTGATGGGCAGGAGATCACAGGGCCTCTTTGGGGCTTTTGAAGAAGCAGATTTTCATTAAAACAACTATCTCTCTCTCTTTCTTTAGTTTTAGAGACAGACTCTGCCTCCCACCTTTCTGGGAAAAGTCACTAACCCTTTGGAAATGAACCCCAATAATAGCTATGGCAGTGGTTTTCCTTCACTTTAGATAGAGCAGGAGGTTGGTAAGTTTGGAGTCTACTCCAAATATTTGAATAATGCACTGATGCTCTAGGAAAGTGTCTCCTCTCTGTGGGGAGAGGTGTTTTCAGGCATTTGGATAAGTCACTGCCCTCCCCTGCACTGGAGGAACTCTGGGCCTGGCCAAAAAAAGAATCTTCCCCTTGTTCACAGGCTGGGCTTTTAAGCCCATGCAGACACACCTGTTGTGCTGATAATCCTGAACAGCCAGGCAAGAGGGCAGATGGGGCAGTGTGACACATCCTGACCATTGGGTGGTCCAGTTCAGGGGTCTAGAGCATCTTCATTTTTGAAGCTCGTTGTAATGTAAATGCTAAGTGAAGAAGGACTGAAGCCCTTCAGGGTCCAGGCAGGACTGGTCCAGGATTAAGGAGGTCTGTGTTCTATTATTATTTTTTTCAGATTATTATAAGGGTACAAATGATTAGGTTATAATGTTTGCATTTGCTAAGGTAGGTCCCTGTTTCTAGTTGTGCACCTCACCCAGGATGTATGGCCATATACCCTTACATCGTGCCTCTTAGGTAAGAGCATACCAAGTGTTCCATTCTTGATTCTTCCACTGAGTTGCTGCAGGATGTTAAGAAAAAGCTTTGACAACCATGGGCCGATCCTTCTGGGATACAAAAGTTCATCCCATTCCCCATCATGAGAATGTGACACAGACAAGGACAAATGGCACCACTTGAAATAAGTGTCACCTACATGCAAGGCATGGTGGCTTTGATAAAGGTGAGCCCACATCCCATCTCCCTGTACTTCCCTCCCCTGAGCTGGGGCCTGCTTCTTTATGGGAGCAGTTGTCAACTCAGAGGACCTCACTGTCTGCAGGGCAGAAAGCATTGACAGAAGGGCTTCAGGCTTTTTTCCTGCAATTGCAGCTCCTATCTGACCCCTTGAGGACAGACAGTTGGAAACAGGGGAGATTGAGGTGGGGGGAAGGGAGGGGACACTGTTTCACACCCTTCCAACTTGACGCCACCAGGGCTG